>NC_073230.2:158615000-159240000 GCF_029281585.2 Gorilla gorilla gorilla
GCCTGGGCAACATGGTGAAACCCTGTCTCTAAAACAACATAAAAATTAGTTGGGCTTTGGTGGCACATGCCTGTAGTCCCAACTACTTGGGATGCTGAGGCTGGAGAATCACTTGAGCCTGGGAAGTCTAGTTTGCAGTGAGCAGAGGTCATGCCACTGCACTACTGCCTGGGTAACAAAGTGACCATCATCTCAAATAAATAAATAAATAAATCATTCATTATGACCAAGTGGGATTCATCTCAGGGATGGAAGGATGGTTCAACATATTGCAAATCAATCAATGTGATACATCATATCTACAGTGAAGGACAAAAAACATATGATCATTTCAATTGATGCTGAAAAAGCATTTGATAAAATTCAACATCTCTTCATGATAAAATCCCTCAAAAAACCGAGTATAGAAGGAACATACCTCAACACCATAAAAGCCATACGCAACAGACCCACAGCTAGTATCATACTGAATGAGGAAATCTGAAAGCCTTTCCTCTAAGATCTGGAACAAGACAAGGATGCCCACCTTCACACTGTTATTCAAATAGTACTGGAAGTCCTAGCTAGAGCAATCACACAAGAGAAAGAAATAAAGGGCATCCAAATTAGAAAGGAAGAAGTCAAATTATCCTTATTTGTAGATGATATGATCTCGCATTTTGAAAATCCTAAAGACTCCACCAAAACCTATTAGAACAGATAAATTCAGTAAAGTTGCAGGGTACAAAATCAACATACAAAAATTAGTAGCATTTCTATATGCCAACAGTGAACAATCTGAAAAAGAAATTAAGAAAGTAATCTCATTTACAATAGCTACAAGTAAAATAAAATATCTAGGAATAACATTAACTAAAGAAGTGAAAGATCTCTATGATGAAAACTATTTAAAACATTGATATAAGAAATGGACAAAGACACAAAAGTTGAAAGATATTCTATGTTCATGGATTGAAAGAATCAATATTGTTAAAATGTCAATGCTACCCAAAGCAATCTACAAATTTAATGCAATCCCTACCAAATACCAATGACATTCTTCATGAAAATAGAAAAATTAATTATAAAATTGATATGGAACCACAGAAGACCCAGAATAGCCAAAGCTGTCCTGAGCAAAAAGAACAAAACTAAAGGAATCATATTATCTGACTTCAAATTATACTATAGAGCTATAGTAACCAAAAAAGCATGGTACTGGCATAAGAACAGACACACTGACCAATGGAACAGAACCCAGAACCCAGAAATAAATCCATATATCTACAGTGAGCTCTTTTTTGACAAAGGTGCCAAGAACATATATCAGGGAAAGGACAGTCTCTTCAGTAAATGATGCTGGGAAAACTGGATGTCCACATGCAGAAGAACAAAACTAGACCCCTATCTTTTGCCATATAGAAGAATCAAATCAAAATGGATTAAAGTCTTAACTCTAAGACCTTAAACTATGCAACTACTATAAGAAAACATTGAGGAAACTCTCCAGAACATTGGACTGGGCAAAGACATCTTAAGTAACACTGCACAAGTACAGGCAATCAAAGCAAAAATGGACGAATGGGATCACATCAGATTAAAAAGCTTTTGCCAGCAAAGGAAAAAATCAACAAGTGAAGAGACAACCCACAGAATGGGAGAAAATACCTGCAAACTACCCATCTAACAAGTGATCGATAACCAAAATTTATAAGAAACTAAAACAACTCAATTAAAAAATTTAATCATCCAATTGAAAAATGGGCAAAAGTTCTGAATAGTCATCTCTCTAAAGAAGACATACAAATGGCAAACAGGTATGTGAAAAGATACAGCTCAACATCATTGATCATCAGAAAAATGAAAATCAAAACTACAATGAGGTATTATCTTACGCCAGTTAAAATGTCTATAAGCCATTTTAACTGGGGTAAGATAATACCTCATTGTAGTTTTGACAGGCAAAAGACAGGCAATAACATGCTTCTGAGGATGTGGAGAAAAGGGCACACTTGTACAACCACTATGGAGAACAGTTTGGAGGTTTCTCAGGAACCCAAAAATAGAACTAATATATGACCCAGCAATATACACAATAGCCAAGATTTGGAAGCAACCTAGGTGTCCATCATCAGATGAATGGATAAAGAAAATGTGGCATGTATACACAATGGAGTACTATTCATCCATGAAAAAGAATGAGATCCTGTCATTTGCAACAACTCGGATGGAACTGGAGGTCAATATGTTAAGTGAAATAAGCCAGGCACAGAAAGACAAATTTTACATGTTCTCAATTATTTGTGAGACCTAAAAAAATTTAAAATCGTTAAATTCATGGAGACAGAGAGTAAAGTGATGGATACCGAGGCTAGGAATGATAGTGGGGCAGGGGGAGTGGGATAGTTAATGGATACAAAAATATAGTTAGATGGAATGAATAAGATCTAGTATTTGATAGTACAACAGACTGCAATCAATAATAATTTGTTGTACACTTTAAAATAACTAGAAGAGTATAATTGGATTGTTTGAAACACAAAGAAATGATAAATGCTTGAGGTGATGTTTATCCCATTTACCCTGATGTGATTATTGTGCATTGAATGCCTGTATCACAATATCTCATGTATCTCATGAATATATACACCTACTGTGTACCCACAAATTTTTAAATTAAAAATAATAAAAAGAAAATCAATATAATAAGTCATATACATACAACAAAACAAAAATATCACATGATCATCTCAATAGATGCAGAAAAAGCATTTAGCAAAATCAAACAGCCTTTCATGGTAAAAACACTCAAAAACTAGGAATAAGAAAACTTCCTCAACCTGATAAAGGGCATCTTTGGAAAATCCCACAGCTAACATTGTACTTAGTGGTGAAAGACTGGATGCTTTCCTCCTAAGATCAGGAATAAAACAAGGATGTCTGCTCTTACCATTTCTATTCAACATTTTACTGCAAATTCTAGCCAGGGCAATAAGCAAGAAAAATAAAAGTCATTCACAGTGGAGAAGAAGTAAAACTATACCTATGCACAGATAATATGATTTTATATATAGCAAATCCTAAGGAATTCACTAAAAACTTTTTAAACCAATAAATCAGTTCAACAATGTTGCAGGATATAAAGTTAATATACAAAAATAAGTCTATTTATATAAACTTACAATGAACAATCCAAAAATGAAATTAACAAGACAATTTCATTTACAATAGCATCAAAAATAATAAAATACTTAAGAATACATTTTACAAAAAACCTATTATCTGGAGCTAAAACACTGTTCAAAGAGATTAAATAAGATCTAAATAAAAGAAAAACATTCCATGTTTGTGGATTGGAAGACTTTATATTGTTAAGATGATGCAATAGACTGAAGGTTTGTGTCCCCCTCCCCACCCCCCAAAAAAATCATATGTTGAAACCAAATCCTTAGTGTGATGGTATTTGAGGTAGGACATTTGGGAGGTGCTTAGATTACAAGGATGGAACCCTCATGAAGGGGATTAGTGCCCTTATAAGAGACCCCAAAGAACTCCCTGTGCCTCTTTTGCCCCTTCTGTAGCACGAGGACACAGTGAGAAGATAGCCATCTATGAACCAGGAAGTGGGCCCTCACAGACATTAAATCTGCCAGTGCCTTGATCTTGGACTTCCCAGGCTCCAGAACTGCTAGAAATAATTTTTTGTTATTTATAAGCCACCCAGTCTATGTTAGTTTGTTATAGCAGCCACAACAGACTAAGATAATGATACTACTCATCAAAGTGATCTACAGATTCAGTGCAATTGCTATCGGAATCTCAGTTGACTTTGTAGAAATTGGCATGCTGATTCTAAAATTTGTATGGAATTACAAGGAACCCAGAATAACCAAAACAATTTTGTAACACTCAAGAGAAACGAAAACAAATATTCACACAAAGACCTGTACATAAAAGTTTATAGCAGGCCGGGTGTGGTGGCTCACACCTGTAATCCCAGCACTTTGGGAGACCACGGCGGGCAGATCACAAGGTCAGGAGCTCAAGACCAGCCTGGCCAATATGGTGAAACCCTGTCTCTAGTAAAAATACAAAAATTAGCCAACCGCGGTTGGGGGGGCACCTGTAGTCTCAGCTACTCAGGAGGCTGAGGCAGGAGAATTGCTTGAACCCGGGAGATGGAAGTTGCAGTGAGCCGAGAATGCACCACTGCACTCCAGCCTGGGCAACAGAGCAAGACTCTGTACCCCACCCCCCAAAAAAAGTTTATGGCAGCAATATTCATAATAGCCAAAAGGTGGAAAAATCCTAAATGTTCATCAACTGATGAATGGATAAACCAAATGTAATATATCCATATATTCACACAATGGAATATTATTTGGCCACAAGGGGAGTGAAGTCCTGCTACATACTACAATATGGATCAATCATGGAAACACTGTGTTTAAGTGAAAGAAGGCAGTCACAAAAGACCATGTATTTTATTATCCCATTCATAGGAGATGTACAGAATCAGGAAATATATAGAGACAGAAAGTAGATATGTGATGGCCTAGGCTTGGGGGTGGGGAGTATGGGAGGATAGGATTATAGCTGGAGAGTATGGGTTTTGGTTATTTTTTAATTTTTTTTGAGGTGATAAAAATACTCTGAAATTGTCATGATGGTTGCACATACCTGTGAATATACCAAAAAACCTATTAAATTGTGTACTTTAAATGGGTGAATTGCATAGGATGTGAATTATATCTCTGTAACCCTTTTCAAACCTTTATTTACAAATCCAGGTAGAAGGTGGGATTTGGCTCTCAAGCTATGGTTTTACTTCTTTTTATATATATATGTATATATATTTTTGAGATGGGGTCTCACTCTGTCACCCAGGCTGAAGTGCAGTGGCACAATCTCGGCTCACTGCAACCTCCGCCTCCTTCCTAACCAAGGAAGTGAAAGATCTTTACAAAACACGGCTGAAACAAATCACAGGTGACACAAACAAATGAAACACATCCCATGTTCATGGACGGGTAGAGTCAATATTGTGAAAATGACCATACCGCCAATAGCAATCTATACATTCAATACAATTCCCATGAAAATACCATCATCATTTTTCACAGAACTAGAAAAAAAAATCAGCAGTGTTTTGTGGAGATATTTCACTTCCTTGGTTAGCTATATTCCTAAGTTATTTATTTATTTATTTATTTATTTATTTATTTATTTATTTATTTTGCAGTTGTTGTAAAAGAGGTTGAGTTCTTGATTTGATTCTCAGTTTGGTCACTGTTGGTGTATAGCAGTGCTACTGATTTGTGTACATTGATTTTGTATCCCAAAACTTGACTGAATTCATTTATCAGATCTAGGAGCTTTTTGGATGAGTCTTTAGAGTTTTCTAGTTATATGATCATATTATCGGTAAAAAGTGATGTTTTGACTTCCTCTTTACTGATTGGGATGCCCTTTATTTCTTTCTCTTCTCTGATTGCGCTGGCTAGGACTTCCAGCACTATGTTGAATAGAAGTGGTGAAAGTGGGCATCCTTGTCTTGTTCAGGTTTGCAAGGGGAATGCTTTCAACTTTTCCCCATTCAGTATAATGTTGGCTGTGGGTTTGTCACAGATTGCTTTTATTACCTTAAAGTCCCTTCTATGCTGATTTTTTTTTTTTGAGATGGAGTCTTGCTCTGTTGCCCAGGCTAGAGAGCAGTGGTGTGATCTCGGCTCATTGCAAACTCCACCTCCCGGGTTCACACCACTCTCCTGCCTCAGCCTCCCGAGTAGCTGGGACTATGGGCGCCTGCCACCACATCTGGCTTATTTTCTGTATTTTTAGTAGAAATGAAGTTTCATCATGTTAGCCAGGATGGTCTCGATCTCCTGACCTCGTGATCTACCCACCTCGGCCTCCCAAAGTGTCTACGCTGATTTTGCTGAGGATTTTAATCATAAAGATGCTGGATTTTGTCAAATGCTTTTTCTGCATCTGTTGAGATGATCATGCAATTTTTGTTCTTAATTCTATTTATGTGGGGTACCATATTTATTGACTTGTGTATGTTAAACCATCCCTCCATCCCTGGTATAAAACCCACTTGATCATGGTTTATTATCTTTTGGATATGCTGTTGGATTCAGTTAGCTAGTATTTTGTTGAGAATTTTTGCATCTATGTTCATCAGGGATATTGATCTGTAGTTTTCTTTTTCTGTTATGCCCTTTCCTGATTTTGGCATTACGGTAATACTGGCTTCGTAGAATGACTTAGGGAAGATTCTCTCTTTTTATATCTTTTGGAATAGTTTCAGTAGGATTGGTACCAATTCTTCTTTGAATGTCTGAGAGAATTCAGCTGTAAATCCATCTAGTCCTGGACACTTTTTGTTGGAAATTATTTTTATTACTGTTTCAATCTCACTACTCATTATTAGTCTGTTCAGAGTTTCTATTTCCTCCTCGCATAATCTAGGAGGGCTACATATTTTCAGGATTGTCCACATTCCTCTAGGTTTTCTAGTTTGTGCACATAAAGGTGTTCATAGTAGCCTTGGATGGTCTTTTGTATTTCTGTGGTATCGGTTGTAATATCTTCCATTCCATTTCTAATTGGGCTTATTTGGATCTTCTCTCTTCTTGTTTAATCTCAACCATGGTCTATCAATTTTACCTTTTCAAAGATCCAGCTTTTTGTTTCATTTTATTTATTTATTTAGACAGAGTCTCACTGTGTTACCCAGGCTAGAGTGCAGTGGCACAATCTCAGCTCACTCTGACTTCTGCCTCCCAGGTTCAAGTGATTCTCATGCCTCAGCCTCCTGTGTGGCTGGGATTACAGGCATGTGCCACCATGCCCAGCTAATTTTTGTATTTTTAGTAGAGACGGCGATTCACCACGTTGGCCAGGCTGGTCTTGAACTTGTGACCTCATGTGATCCACCTGCCTTGGCCTTTCAAAGTATTGGAATTACAGACGTGAGCCACTGCAACCAGCTTCATTTATCTTTTGTATTTTTTTGTTTGTTTGTTTCAATTTCATTTAGTTCTGCTATGATCTTTGTTATTTATTTTCTTCTGCTGGGTTTGTCTTTGGTTTGTTCTTGTTTCTCTAGTTCCTTGAGGCGTGACCTTAGATTGTCTATTTGTGCTGTTTCAGACTTTTTGATGTAGATATTTAATGCTACGAATTTTATTCTTAGCACTTTTTTTGTATTCCAGAGGATTTCATAAGTCACTATTATCATCCAATTCAAAGAATTTTTAATTTCTATCTTGATTTCATTGTTCATCCAATGATCATTCAGGAGCAGATTGTTGAATTTCCATGCATCTGTACAGTTTTGGGGGTTCCTTTTGGAGTTAATTTCCAATTTTATTCCACTGCGATCTGAGCGAGTACTTGACTGATATAATTTCAATTTTCTTAAATTTATTGAGACTTGTTTTGTGGCCTATCATATGGTCTATCTTGGAGAATGTTCCATGTGCTAATGAAAAGAATGTATATTCTGTAGTTGTTGGGTAGAATGTTCCGTAAATATCTGTTAAGTTCATTTGTTGTAGGGTATAGTTTAAGTCTATTGTTTCTTTGTTGACTTTTTCTCTTGATGACTGGTCTAGTGCTGTCAGTGGAGTACTGAAGTCCCCCACTATTATTATGTTACCAGCTATCTCATTTCTTAGGTCTAGTAGTAATGTTTTGTACATTTGGGAGCTCTGGTGTTAGGTGCATATATAATTAGGATTGTGATATTTTCCTGTTGGACTAGTCCTTTCATCATTATATAACGTCCTTCTTTGTCTTTTTTTAACCATTGTTTCTTTAAGGTCTGTTTTGTCTGATGTAAGAATAGCTACTCCTGCTTGCGTTTGGTGTCCATTTGCATGGAATGTCTTTTTCCACCTTGTACCTTAAGCTTATGTGAATCCTTATGTGTCAGGTGAGTCTCTTGAAGACAGCAGATACTTGGTTTGTGGATTTTGATCCATTCTGCCATTCTGTATCTTTTAAGTGGAGCATTTAGGTCATTTATATTAAACATTAGTACTGAGATGTGAGGTACTGTTCTATTCATTGTGTTAGTTGTTGCCTGAATACCTTTTTTTTCTTCATTGTGTTATTGTTTTATAGGACCTATAAGATGTATGCTTTCAGGAGGTTCTATTTTGATGTGTATTTCAAGATTTTGTTTCAAGATTTAGAACTCCTTTTAGCATTTCTTGTAGTGCTGGCTTAGTAGCGGCAAATTCATTCAGCATTTGTTTGTCTGAAAAAGACTTTATCACTCCTTCATGTATGGAGCTTAGTTTTGCTGGATACAAAATTCTTATTTTGTTTAATGAGGCTAAAGATGGGACCCCAATCCCTCTGGTTTGCAAGGTTCCTGCTGAGAAATCTGCTGTTAATCTGATAGTCTTTCCTTTATAGTTTACATGATGCTTTTGCCTCACAGCTCTTCAGATTCTTCCCTTTGTCTTGATGTAGACAAGTCAAGACTTTAGATATGTGCCTTGGTGATGATTTTTCTGTGATGAATTTCCTGGGTGCTATTTGAGCTTCTTGTATTTGGATGTCTAGATCTCTAGCAAGGCCAGGGAAGTTTTCCCTGATTATTCCCTCAAATCAGTTTTCCAAACTTTTAGATTTCTCTTCTTCCTCAGGAACACCAATTATTCTTAAGCTTGGTTGTTTAACATAATCCTAACTTTCTTGGAAGTTTTGTTCTTTTCTTTCCTTTTTTTTTTTTTTTTTTTTTGAGATGGAGTCTCACTCTGTCACTCAGGCTGGCTGGAGTGCAGTGGCATGATCTTGGCTCACTGCAACCTCTGCCTCCCAGGATCAAGCGATTCTCCTTCCTCAGCCTCCTGAGTAGCTGGGTCTACAGGTGCACACCACCACACCCAGCTAATTTTTGTATTTTTAGTAGAGGCGGGGTTTCACCATGTTTCACTCCTGTCTTCAGGTAATCCACCCGCCTCAGCCTCCCAATGTGCTGGGATTACAGGCATGAACCACCATGCCCAGACTGTTCATATTTTAAAATACTTTTTTCTTTGTCTTTGTCATAGTGGGTTAATTCCAAAGCCTTGTCTTTGACCTCTGAAGTTCTTTATTCTACTTGTTCTAGTCCACTGTTGAACCTTCCCAGTGTATTTTGTATTTCTCTAAGTGTGTCTTTCATTTTCAGAAGTTGTCATTATTTTTTCTCCATGATACCTATTTCTCTTGGAGACTTTTTCATTCTTATCCTGTAGGGTTTTTTAAAAATTTCTTTAAGTTGGTTTTTACCTTTCTCTGGTACCTTCTTAAGTAACTTAATAATTAATCTTCTGAATTCTTTATTTGGCAATTCATAGATTTATTCTTGGTTTAGATCCATTGCTGGAGAGATAGTGTGATCTTTGGAGGGTGTTATACAACCTTGTTTTGTCATATTCCCAGAATTACTTTTCATTTGGATAGCCAGTTTCAGTGGAAAGATTTGGAACTCAAGGGCTTCTGTCCAGATTTTTTTGTCCCATGGGGTGATCCCTTGATGTGGTGCTCTCCTCCCCTCCCTATGGATGGGGTTTCCTGAGAGCTGGACTGCAGTGATTGTTATTGCTCTTCTGGGTCTAGCCACCCAGTGGGGCTACCAGGCTCTGGGCTGGTGCTGAGGAATGTCTGCAAAGAGTCCTGTGATGCGAGCCATCTTCAGGTCTCCCAGCTGCGGATACCAGCACCCTGCTCTGGTGGAGGTGGCAGGGGAGTGAAATGGACTCTGTGAGAGTCCTTGGTTGTAGTTTCATTTAATGCACTGATTTTCTTAAATGTTGGTTGTGCTAGCAGTAAAGCTGTCATGTGGACAGACTCAGGACCTCTGGTTAGGCAGGATGTTACTGGCAGTGGAATTAACTGTTGTTTTTGCCTTTGGTGAGGGATGCTCTGTTATACATTGCTGTAATGGCTTGAGTTAGTTGGCATTTAGCTAGGAGGTGGTGCTTTCAATAGAGCACCAGCTGTGATAGTAGAATGGGAATATAAGCTTGCCCTAAATTGGCCAGGATAAGTATTCAAGTTTCCCAGGTGATTGGTGGGGCTATAGAGCTCTCAAGAGCTTGTCTTTTGTCTTCGGCTACCAGGGTGGGTAGAGGAAAGCCACCAGGTGGGGGCAGTGTTTAGCGGGTCTGAGCTCTGATACTTCTTGGGCGGGGCTTGCTGCAGTCACTGTAGGGCATAGGGTGAGTGGTTCTCAGGCCAACGGAGCTATGTTCCAAGGGGAATTATGGCTGTCTCTGCTGCATTATACAGGTTGCCAGGGAAGTGGTAGAAAGCCAGCAGTGACAGGCCTCACCCAGCTCCCAAGCAGTCAGCAAGGCCAGTCTCACTCCCTCCATGCCCCACCAACAGCACCGAGTTTATATCCAGGCAGCTGACACACAGGGCTGCAATCCTGCTTCAGGCTACAAGCCTCCCCACTGAGAAAGCAAGCAGGGTTTTCAGGCCTCATCCCTCCCTGTCTGCCCATGATGTCAGCTGCAGCTCCTGTACTCATACCTATACATCTCATTCATCCACTGGATTCTGCTCAGGAAAATTCGTGCTCAGTTGAAATTATTACAAAGCTCAACTAGAAGCTTCTTTTACCCTGTAGCCCCTCCCTAATTCTGCTCTCTGCCTTCCCCAAGGACCCCTGTGAGATAAAGTCAGGAATGGCTTCCCTGGGCTTGAGCTGGAGTCCGGGAGTACCTACGGGGCCCTTCTTACTGCTTCTTCTACTTTTATATTTTGCTCAGCTCCCTAAATCCATTTCAGCTGTACATAAGGTTAAATCCTACTCCCATGATCTGGGTTTTTAGGTTCCACAGTGAAGATGTGTGTTCAGAGGCAAACCTTCCCCACTCATACATTGGGAACTCACAGTTTTTTGTCTATCTCATAGAGTTTGCAGCAGCAAGCTGCTTCTTTAAAAGGGTCTGTGAGTTCTTTTGGTTTTTCTGGTGTGATCCTATGGTGGTTCTTGGAGCAAAAGTTCATGATGTGAATTTTCACATGCTGTTCTGTTTGTCCAGGTGGGAGCTGCACATTGGTCTTCTCTTCCATCCATCATTTTCTACACTCTCAGCATTTTAGTTTCCATGAACCAGTTTCTGTGACTGTGCATGCTTTCCATTTTGTCCAATTTTTGAATGTAAATGTTTATTGCAATAATTCTGTTCTTGTACCATCATTGTACTTGAGGTGTTCAATGGGTAGAAATTTTCTCTTTTGAGTTCATAGATCTTTGAATCAAGAGAAGCCTCATCTGATTTAATGTAGATCACAAGAGCTTGGACTTTGTCTAATTGAATGAGGCTTTGAGAACCTTGGGATAGAGGTGAGTATATTTTGCACGTGGGAGAGATGTAAGTAATTATAACCAAGAGGGCAGTTCATGGTAGATGAAACTGTTGGCCCTGAATTTTGACTTATTTCTGCATCTGTGGCCTTTACCTTCTTTTCAGATCTTCCCACTGGAGGTGAAACATGCTTTCTTGCTCTTGAGTTACAGTTTGGTCTTGTGACTGGCCGTCTTGATCATTGAGGTGTTCTCACATGTAATGCAAATAGGGGCTTGAAAGCTACTTTCATAGTTGGGCCTACCTCTTTGCATTTCTGCTGTCACCGTAAGAAAAGTGTCCCCTTGCTAGCTGCTACTCCTCCACCCGGGATCATAGAAGGAACACACATGGAGCAGATCTAAGCCCAGCTCAAACAGAAACCAAGCACAGATGGACCCACAGCTTGAAGCAGATACACCAGGTCAAGCCCAGCCTACATCAGCTGATTGGCATACGTGCTGCTGACCTATGAGCATGAGAATACATGCTTATTGTTTCAAGCAGCCAATTTTGGGATGATTTATTATGACACATTGTTGTGAAAATAGCCTTGAAACTTAGGCCTGCCTCTCCCCCAACCCCTACTCCCATCAGGTACTGAGTAAGGGAACGGGAGAAGACCTCAGTTGAAGGAGTTCAGGTTGTGGCTACAAGGTAGAAAGATGCCATTAGACAAGTGACGGGAGGTTCTTTGGGGAGTGAAGGAGTGAACTCATGGCCTGAAGAGCAGTCTCTAGTCATTTGTGGTAGGGCTGCCAATTTCCATAAGCTGGCCAGGAATTAATACAATTTACAGTGCACTATAGAATCCTTGGGTGTGGTGACACAGGTGAAATATGCTAAAGAGGAATGTCCACCAGGCAAGGGGGTATAGCTCAGGGGTAGAGCATTTGACTGCAGATCAAGAGGTCCCCAGTTCAAATCTGGGTGCCCCCTGATGCCACTTAGCTGTGGGTTCTCTTTTTCTGATGTTAGGCTTGCTTGTCATCCTCACCACTGTCCTTCCTATAGCTTGTGTCAGTTTTCTCAGATGACTTCATTTTTCTGGCACAAGTCATGGTCAAGTCACTAATAATCTGCATGTGTTTCAGAAGTTCTAATTAGCTGCTCTTCTTTGAAGTTTATATTATGGCAGGACAGCCTGAATCAGAGGTCACCCAGTCTGACTTTGCATCAGAATTACTGACAGATCTTATCAAAAATACAGATTACTCCCTAGAAGTTCCAATTTAGTAGGACTGAGGGGGAATCAGAGAACTTCTACTTTTGGGGGTCATTTGGGGCATAATCCCCTGTTAGTACCTGTTCTAACATCCAATAATTCTAAGTGGCTGGAAAATTGTTTTGGAACTTACAACAACTTGTCATTCTAAACAACATCCCAGTGGGAAGCATCAGTGATGTTCAAGCTAGTGCCTGCCTTCAGTCCATCACTGAGGGCATGTGGGGTGCTGAGCTGCAGGCATAGGCAGTGGCCAGGTGTGTAGAGGTGGGAGAGTGTGGGAAGGTGGGGGATGTCAGAATGAAGCTGTGGGCATGGTAGCAGGGTGACCAATTGCAATGGCACAGTCAGCTAGGGGTGGTGGCAGGCCATGAGTGATTACTCGACTCCCTGCATTGAAGTTCAGAATTGAAGCATGCTCAAGGCAACACTAGTTGTTTTTGAGTAAAGCATTTGATTGATGATCCACAGGTCCCTGACTCAAATTCATATGTTCCCTACCTACACTAATTTCTTCCCATACTGACCAGAGTATTCAAAAACAATTTCCTTTCACCTCCTGAGGCCCCTGCAACTGACTCTTCCTGCAAGGTGGACGAGAGGGTAAGGAGGTTGGTTTGTCCCATGCTCCTCTCTACTTTCCTGCTGCCCCACATGACCTGCCCAGATCTGCTCTGCACGCCTGATTCAGTCTTGTCTTGCTTTGCTTTGGTGAGCATTTCTCTTGTGTTTTCTTTTTTTTCTTCCTATTCTTCCCCACCCTGTGAACCCTCTGTCCACATTTTGAGGTTCCCCAGTTGTGTGAGGCACAGTGGAAGACATGGCTCTGCTTGCAGCACCCGAAGCTGAAGGAAAAAGCCTCTTTCTCTCTGTCTTCCTGGCACTTCTGGCCACCCAGTGCCACCGACTGACACAATGCATGCAGACTGAGTGACTTGTACAGGCAGAGACAGCTTAGCATTCATTCCTGGGCTGGCAGAGCTCAGGCACAGTCTGACACCTTCCTAACCAGTGTGACTTCCTGAAAGCCAGGCTGCCTGGGTCCCCCTGGATCCCCCGCTTCAAAAGCCCAGGCTTCCTGACACATGGACAATGGCCATCTCATCTGTTTCACTGGACAGAACCAGTTTCTGTAACGATGTACCTAGGCAGATATAAAAATTGCAATTGGAGAGGGTTGCAGAAAAAGGATCCTAAATAAAATGGAGTGTAGGATGGACTTTCTGTCATGATTGGGATTGCAGAAAGTAGAAATCTAGTTGATTGTTCAGAGTTGACAATCTGGGAGCCCAAGGGTGTCAGGGATAAAGTAACTGAGTAACTGGTCACCTGGATTCAAGGCTGCTTACTCACCTGGCATTGAATGCCTGGTAGGCATTCAATGGTTGCTTATGGCTGGCATTCATTCTGATTGGTCAGTGTCTCTGCTGTAGCTGTTGTTAAATATTTCAAGTGTCACTTCTTCTTGGAATAAAGTTCCCACTGAAGGACAAAACTTTTAGAGACCAGCTGTTGTTACATAGCAGTAAAAAGGGCCCAGCCAAGTCTGACAGCATTAGGAAGCTCAAAGACATACAATGGAAAGCTCAGATGTCTACGCCTTCTCCAGACACAGATGGAATGTGCAGATGTCCCCACAACTACACCAAAACACTCAGCTCTTGATGTTGAATAACTGAGATTGCTGAAAAATGAAAAGGCAGAATTGCCAATCTGCAATTCTTGTTGATTTCACATTTCCCCATCTCTTGTGTTATGAATTGCTACTTCAGTGATAGCTGCAGGGAATTTTTGGAAGATGTCAGGAGAACTTCTCAAACTTGGAAGAAATTGCTACACTCTACTCTCACATTAGCCTTTGTTGGGATATTTTTCTGTTCCTGAGATAATGGTGCCAGGGAGGATAAAATGCTGAAGTTCAATGGTTCTCCCTGATTAGTTAACAAGAACACCAGGGAACGGGTTCTACTTACCAAATTCTACCTACATGTATATATATATGTATTTCTATATTTCCAATAATCCAGAAAGTTTTTTTCTAACAATTAACTCATGTGCACACACACACATTTGATATTGCTCATTTTGAGTGTCTATGGTGGCCTATCCTTTCTGCTTGTTATCCAAAAATAAGTTGAACTTTGTGATAAGAGAAACAGCCTTGGCACTAAGTGTTTCTAGAGTTTATTGGCTTTATTATTTCCAATAAATCAACTTTTGGCTTTGTTGCTTTTCTCTGATTGTATGATTGTTTTTTATTCCATTGATTTCTCCTCTGATATTTGTTATGTATTTCTTTTTAATTTAAGGTTAAATTGCTGGTTTTTTTCTTGATATTTAGATATAAGCATAGATATAATGCTTGTTAAAACTCATACTCTTAGTTGAAGATATAAGAAAAAAGGCTGAATATCAGATATCTGATACTCAGTTATCAGTTATATGACATAAGAAAAATAAGGCTAAATATCAGATAATCTGATCAGTTAAGAGTATGAGTTTGGGCCAGGTGTGGTGGCTCATGCCTGTAATCCTAGCACTTTGGGAGGCTGAGGCAGGTGAATCATCTGAGGTCAGGAGTTTGAGACCATCCTGGCCAACATGGCGAAATCCTGTCTCTACTAAAAATACAAAAATTAGCCAGGCGTGGTGGTGCATGCCTGTAATCCCAGCTACTCAGGAGGCTGAGGAAGGAAAATCACTTAAACCCGGGAAGTGGAGGTTGCAGTGAGCCAAGATCACACCACTGCACGATGGGAGCGAGACTCCATCTCAAAAAACAAACAAACAAACAAACAAAAAAGAGTGTGAATTCATGACTTTACCTGTACCACATGAATTTTGATTTGTTATATCTTTGTTAACATTTGGTTCAAGATACTTTCTAATTTCTATTTTGATCTCTTCTTTTGCTTATAGGTTATTTGGAAGTGTACTGTTTGGCTTCCAAGAGGCTGGGGATTTCCAGTTATTTCTGTTTCTCATAACTTAGCCTAATTCAGCTATAACATGGTCCGAAAACATTCCCTATGATTTCAATCCTCAAATTTGTGGCAACTTGCTTTATATCACCAAATATTGTTAACTTTGATAAATGTACTGTGTGCATTAAAAAATATAAAATGTGCTATTGTATGGTGCAGTGTTCATTATATATCAAATAGGTCATATTTTCTGGTTGTGTTATTCAGATTGTTCATATGCTTAGCAACACTTTATTTGACTGTTCTATTAGCTACAGAAAAATGTGTGTTAAAATCTGCCACTATGATTAAGGTATGTCTATTTCTATTTTTAGTTCTATCCATTTTTGTTTTATTTATTTTCACACTATATTTTTAGGTGCATTCAGATTTGGGATTATAATAGCTTCCTGCTATATTGACCTCCTTATCATTTTTAAATATCCCCTTTATCTGTAGAAACTCTTATCAAGTTAAAGTCTATTTTGCATCATCTTAATATTGCTATACTAGCCTCTTTGGTTATTGTTTGTATGGTGTGTTTTTATTTATACTTTCACCTTCTGCTATATGTGACCCTATGCTTAAGTTTCACCTAAGCAACTTATAGTGTGGTTTTGTTTTCTCATTCAGTCTGAAAATTTTATATTTTAATTGGAGTTTTAAATACTTTTATATTATTTAAAGTAATTGGGTTATTTACTTTCAGCACTGTAAAAATATTGTTTCATGTCACCTGGCTCCCAAAATTTCTTTTGGCAAGTCATCTGTTAATTGTAAAATTTGATTTTTTTTCCCTACTGACTGCTTTTTCAGATTTCTCTTCCTCTCTCTCTCTCTTTTTTTTTATTTTTTCTTTGAGACGAAGTCTCGTTCTGTCACCCAGGCTGGAGTGCAGTGGCACAATCTTGGCTCACTGCAACCTCCACCTCCTGTGTTCAAGTGATTCTCCTGCCTCAGCCTCTCAAGTAGCTGGGATTATAGGCACATGCCACCAGGCCTGGCTAATTTTTGTATTTTAAGTAGAGATGGGGTTTCACCATGTTGGCCAGCCTGGTCTTGAACTCCTGATGTCAAGTGATCCGCCCACCTCAGCCCTACCAAAATGCTAGGATTATAGACGTGAGCCACCATGCCTGGCCTCTTCCTTGCTCTTTAAAAACATGGTTTCTTTTGGTTTTGTTTGTATGTTTTGTCCTCTATCTTTTCCTCCATCACCTACAGATGGCGTTAATATTCTCCTTTGTTTTTATTTCCTTTTGACTAACTGAATTTCTTAAATAAGTGGGTTGATGTTTTCCATTAGTTTTGGAAAATGCTTGTCAATTATCCTTTCACATCTTGGTTTTGCTTCATTCACTTTCTTACCTCCTTTTGGAATTTCAATGACATGTAAGAACTTTTAACTGTTTCCCATTTATATCCTATTTTCCTTTTCTTTTCATCCATTCTTTACCTTTCTGTGCTTCAGTTTAGATATTTTTCTATTGATTTGTTTTTCTGTTCACTAATCCAGTGGTCCACTGTGACTAAGTTTCTGTTAAATGCACGTATTAAAATTTTAATGTTAAATATTATAATTTTTGTTTTAGAATTTCCTTTGAATTTTTTTCTTACAAATTAGAACGTGAAATTCACACTTTTCTCACATTTTTTCTATGTTCCTGTTTTCCTAAATATATTATCAAAGTTATTTTAAATTCTATGATATCTAGATCACTCGCTTCTACTGTCTGTTTTTCTTTTGGTTTTGTTCATATTTCTCTGACTGTTGATATACCTAGTAATCTTTATTGAATGCCAGACATTGTGTATTAAAAGAATAAAGGCTCTCAATAATATTATTGTCTACTAGACAAAATTCACCCTCCTCCTCCTCCTCTTCCTGCTCTTCCTGCTCCCTCCTCCTCCTCCTTCTTCTGCTTCTGCTTCTTCTTTTTTGAAAGAAGATAGAGTGGAGGGCTGATGATTTTAAACCAATAAGGAAATGAGTGGTCTTTTCTGCTAAGAAAAATGAAAATGTAATTTTGGTAATGCTCCTTCTATCTGTGACTTGTCCCACTTTTTGAGTGTTGCCCTACCAGGTTTGCAATAAAAAACCTGGCAGGTCTTTGTCTTCTCAACCGAGAAATCCACTCTTGTTTTTAGAGAGTTTGGGCTTATATTTCTGGATTCTTCCTTCATGGAGCTTCACAACTCAGCAATTTTCTTGAGGAGTGAAACCAGCTATGTATTTAAAGACTCTAAAGTCTCCATTTTTATGCTCCAGCATTGCACATCTGTTCAAAAGCTCCCTTGGTGTTCCTATTTCCTGACACATGTATGCTGGTGCCAACATTGGGAGCTCAGCCTCTAGCTGGGCTTAGAATTGGCAAGTGTCCCAGAGAAACAGTGGCTGCAGATCCTCAGTGTCAATTCACTACTTTCTTCAGGGCTTTCACTCTCTCCTGGTGTGTTCTTTCCCCTTTCTCTACCCCAGGAATTTTCATCTTCTTAGTACCATGAAATTGTTATAAATTCTGTTCTTTTTCCCAGAGATTTTCCTTAATTTTATAACCTCTTGCCTCACATAGTTTTAGAATTCTGAAAATGTCTAGAGGTAAAAAACAGCTATATGTTTAATGTCCCCCAAGTCTACAGTCTTGTCACAGCAACCCTGAGTGACCAACAAAAGTTTCATTGGGTTCCCAGTACCTCAGCAGCAGCCCTATGCTTGGACCTAAGGCAGATTATCAGCCTGCACCCAAGACTGGAAAATGTTCTCAGGTAAAATGTGACTGCAGTCCGTCAACTCACTTCCAAAAGGTTCTCTCCTCTCTGGAATTTTAGTTCTTCTAGTCCTTGCTGCTTCTGCAACCCTCTGATGCTTTTAAAATGTGAATTGCCTTTTTAAACTGGCTTTTCTAGCTTTCTTTGGCATGACACAAACTCCTTCATCCTACCTGAAAGAAAATTATACAAATGTGGTTTTAAGAATTATTTTGGGTAGAAACAGGAGAGCAACAAGTGAAAATGTCTGATGATAAAACTGAATTCCTTAGCTCCTATTTCCTTTTTTATTTTTAGGAAAGGAGTAGGATTATTTCTAAGTGAATACAGGAGGGCAAAGAGATGGAAAGCCTGATAGGACACCACCAAGCGGCTAGTGATTAGCTGAACTTTTCCCCCAGGAAGAGATTTGGTTCTTAACTATAAGTTTGGATGAATAGGCATCAAAATATCAACATTTGTTTAGCTTGTGGCATTATAGGTAATTTTACTTTTTTCTTGATGCTTATTTGTGTTTCCTAAGTTTTTAATCTTTGTAATATGTAATTTTACATATTGTTAAATCCTGTGAGGCACATTAGAGAGATTCAAAGAAGTTATATTATTAGTATTTACATTGAAAATATATTTCCTTGATAATCCAAATAATAAATTATTGCCCCAAGAATAAAACACTCCAGGGCAAAACCCCTTTGGGGGGCAACCCCCTTTGGGTCCCCTCCCATCGTATGGGAGCTGTTTTCACCCTATTAAATCTTGCAACTGCACACTCTTCTGGTCCGTGTTTGCTATGGCTTGAGCTGAGCTTTCACTCGCCGTCCACCGCTGCTGTTTGCTGCCATGGCAGACCTGCCACTGACTTCCACCCCTCTGGATCTGGCAGGGTATCCATTGTGTTCCTGATCCAGCGAGGCGCCCATTGCCACTCCTGACTGGGCTAAAGGCTCGCCATTGTTCCTTCACGCCTAAGTGCCCGGGTTCATCCTAATCGAGCTGAACACTACTCGCTGGGTTCCACATTCTCTTCCGTGACCCATGGCTTCTAATAGAGCCATAACACTCACCACATGGCCCAGGGTTCCATTCCTTGGAATCTGTGAGGCCAAGAACCCCAGGTCAGAGAACAAAAGGCTTGCTGCCATCTTGGGAGCAGCCTGCCCCATCTTGGGAGCTCTAAGAATAAAGACCCACCAGTAACATTTGGTGGCCTGTATGGGGATTCGCCAAAGTGGTGAGTAATATCAGACCATTTCTGCTTGCTATTCTATACTATCCTTCCTTAGAATTGGAGGAAAATGCCAGGCACCTGTCAGCTGGTTAAAAACGATTAGCATGGCCACCAGACTAAAGACTCAGGTGTGAGGCTTCCTGGGAAAAGGCTTTCTAACAACCCCCAACTCTTCTGGGTTGCGAGCACTGGTCTGCCTGGAACCAGCTTCTGTTTTCTCAGTTTTCCTGGGGAAGCCGAGGGTTGACTAGAGGCAGAAAGCTGTCGTCCCAAACTCCCGCATTGGCCGATCGAGATCATGGTGCAGCCAGAAGTCTCTACTCAACAGTTGCCCATGCATGGGCCCCTACCTCTCCTTCTGACCCATACCTCCTGGGTCCTGACCACGACTTTCTTGAAAGTGTAGCCCCAAAACTCTCCTTACCTCTGATTCTACTTCCTCCGATCCCTGCCTCCTAGATACTAATGCTTCAGACTTCACTTCCTCTCCCAAGTATTAGAGCAGGTTGTGTCTCCAAAGGGATCTAAGGAAGCTCTACATTGTGTCCTTAGGCACCTAGGCTATGAACCCAGGGAGTCTTATCCCAATTTAGACATACAGCTCTTGACATGGGCAGTTATGTGGGACCCATTCCCCACCACCCTTTCCAGGGCCTTAGAACTGACAACCCAGTACTTTAACAACTGGAACTGGATCTACAACAACATAATAGATCAGGATGAAAATGAATTGAGTAAATTAAAGGGAGGCGCATATTCCTATAGTGGCAAATGGGGGCAATGAGCCAATGTCCTTCCACTGTGTTTCCAAAATCCATCTACAAAGACAGAGAGGAGAGACAGAGAGGAGAGAAAGAGAGAGGAAAGAGAAGAGAGAGACAGAGAGGAGAGAGACAAAGAAACAGACAGGGAGTCAAAGAGAGAAAGTCAAAGAGAGAGACAGAAAGTCAAGGAGAGAAAGAAAGAGAAAAATAGAAGTAGTAAAGAAAAAAAACAGTGTACCCTATTCCGTTAAAAGCCAGGGTAAATTTAAAACCTATAGTTAATAATTGAAGGTCTTCTCGGTGACCCTATAACACTCCAATACCACCTTGTTGTCAGTGTAAAGAAGGGCATAGCTCGAAAGCACTGAGGCCACTGACAACCCATAGCCTTCCTATCAAATATCCTTAACCCAGTAACCCATGGATGGGCTAAATGCATTCAGTCAGTAGCGGCAACTGCTTTGTTAAAAGTAGAAAAATAACCTTTAGAGGAAATCTCATTGTGAGCACACCTCACCAGTTCAGAGCTATCCTAAGTCAAAAAAAGCAAAAAGGTAGCTTACTAACTCAAAAATCTTAAAGTATGGGGCTACTCTGTTAGAAAAAGGTGATTTAACACTAACCACTGGAAATTTCCTTAACCCAGCAGATTTCCTAACAGGGGATTTAAATCTTAATTACCATACAAAGGTCCAACCAGAACTAGGAGGAACTCCCTTCAGGACAGGACATAGATGTTTTCTCCCAGGTGACTGAGAAAAAAAATCACAATGGGTATTCAGTAATTGATAGGGAGATGCTTGTGGAAGCAGAGTTAGGAGAATTGCCCAATAATTGGTCTGTGCAAGCTGTTTGCACTCAACCTAGCCTTAAAGTACTTACAGAATCAAAAAAAAACTCTCTCAATCCTGACTCAAAAGTTTACCTACACCCTCTCTGAAACGAATTGTTGTTTATGGGAATGCATCTTGATGGGGCAGCTGGGTTGTTACAAAATACTCAGGAACCCAGCCCAGCTCTAGGACTCACCCCTGAGCACACAGGCAATGCTGGGCACGCTGGTAAAGGATCACTAGAATCCAGCAGCCCGGACCCCTTTCTTTGTAGTCAAGAAAGGCAGGAAAAGGGGTGCAGACTGCTACATCGGTGAGCGTAACTAATCTGAAAAGCAGAGGTCCATGGGTGGTTACGTACCTTGGAAAGGAATAAGCATTAGGACCATAGAGTACACTGTAGGACTAATGCTCATCAGAAAATGACTAGGGGTGCTGGCATCCCTATGTTCTTTTTTCGGATAGGAAACTTTCCCCCCAAAGGAAAAATGCCCCTAAGATGCATTCTGGAGAACTTGGCCCAGTCAGAGTGCATGTACCTTTTTCCCTCTCTGACTTGAGGAAAATTAAAATAGACCTAGGTAAATTCTCAGATAACCCTGATGGCTATATTGATGTTTTACAAGGGTTAAGACAATCCTTTGATCTGACATGGAGAGATACAATGTTACTGCTAGATCAGTCACTAACCCCAAATGAGAAAAGTGCCGCCAAAACTGCAGCCCGAGAGTTTGGCGATCTCTGGTATCTCAGTCAGGTCGAGGATAAGATGACAACACAGGAAAGAGAACAATTCCCTACAGGCCAGCAGGCAGTTCCCAGTGTAGACCCTCACTGGGATGCAGAATCAGAACACGGAGATTGGTGCCACAGACATTTGCTAACTTGCATGCTAGAAGGACTAAGGAAAACTAGGAAGAAGACTATGAATTACTCAATGATGTCCACTATAACACAGGGAAAGAATGAAAATCCTACTGCCTTTCTGGAGAGACTAAGGGAGGCATTGAGGAAGCATACCTCTCTGTCACCTGACTCTATTGAAGGCCAACTAATCTTAAAGGATAAATTTATCACTCAGTCAGTTGCAGACATTAGAAAAAAACTTCAAAAGTCTGCCTTAGGCCCAGAGCAAAACTTAGAAACCCTATTGAACTTGGCAACCTCGGTTTTTTATAATAGAGAACAGGAGGAGCAGGTGGAACAGGACAAACGGGATAAAAAGAAGGCCACCGCTTTAGTCATGGCCCTCAGGCAAGCGGACTTTGGAGACTCTGGAACAGGGAAAGGCTGGGCAAATCGAATGCCTAATAGGGCTTGCTTCCAGTGCAGTTTGCAAGGACACTTTAAAAAAGATTGTCAGAATAGAAATAAGCCGCCCCCTCGTCCATGCCCCTTATGTCAAGGGAATCACTGGAAGGTCCACTGCCCCAGGGGACAAAGGTCCTCTGAGTCAGAAGCCACTAACCAGATGATCCAGCAGCAGGACTGAGGGTGCCCGGGGCAATGGCACCAGCCCATGCAATCACCCTCACAGAGCCCCGGGTATGCTTGACCATTGAGGGCCAGGAGGTTAACTGTCTCCTGGACACTGGTGTGGCCTTCTTAGTCTTACTCTCCTGTCCCGGACAACTGTCTTCCAGATCTGTCACTATCTGAGGGGTCCTAGGACAAGCAATCACTAGATACTTCTCCCAGCCCCTAAGTTGTGACTCGGGAACTTTACTCTTTTCACATGCCTTTCTGATTATGCCTGAAAGCCCCACTCCTTTGTTAGAGAGAGACATTCTAGCAAAAACAGGGGCCATTATACACCTGAACATAGGAGAAGGAAAAAGGGTAAATATATATACAGACTCTAAGTATGTTTACCTAGTCCTCCATGCCCACGCAGCAATATGGACAGAAAGGGAATTCCTAACTTCCAAGGGAACACCTAACAAACATCAGGAAGCCATTAAGAGATTATTATTGGCTGTACAGAAACCTAAAGAGGTGGCAGTCTTACACTGCCGGGGTCATCAGAAAGGAAAGGAAAGGGAAATAGAAGGGAACCACCAAGCGGATATTGAAACTAAAAGAGCTGCAAGGCGGGACCTTCCATTAGAAATGCTTATAGAAGGACCCCTACTATGGGGTAATCCCCTCCAGGAAACCAAGCCCCAGTACTCAGCAGAAGAAACAGAATGGGGAACCTCACGAGGACAAAGTTTCCTCCCCTCACGATGGCTACCCACCGAAGAAGGAAAAATACTTTTGCCTGCAGCTAACCAATGGAAATTACTTAAAACCCTTCACCAGACCTTTCATTTAGGCATTGATAGCATCCATTGGATGGCCAAATCATGATTTACTGGACCAGGACTTTTCAAAACTATCAAGCAGATAGTCAGGGCCTGTGAAGTGTGCCAAAGAAATAATCCCCTGCACTTCAGGCCATACATTTCAATCCCTGTATCTTTAACTTCCTTGTTAGGTTTGTCTCTTCCAGAATTGAAGCTGTAAAACTACAAATGGTTCTTCAAATGGAGCCCCAGATGCAGTCCATGACTAAGATCTACTGCGGACCCCTGGACCGGCCCGCTAGCCCATGCTTTGATGTTGATGACATTGAAGGCACCCCTCACGAGGAAATCTCAACTGCACGACCCCTACTATGCCCCAATTCAGCAGGAAGCAGTTAAGAGCTGTCGTTGGCCAACGTCCCCAACAGCACTTGGGTTTTCCTATTGAGAGGGGGTACTGAGAGACAGGACTAGCTGGATTTCCCGGGCCGACTAAGAATTCCTAAGCCTAGCTGGGGAGTGTGACTGCATCTACCTTTAAACACGGGGCTTGTAACTCAGCTCACACCCGACCAATCAGGTAGTAAAGAGGGCTCACTAAAATACAAATTAGGCTAAAAGCAGGAGGTAAAGAAATAGTCATACCATATATCACCTGAGAGCACAGGGGGAGGGACAATGATTGGGATATAAACCAAGGCAGTCGAGCAGGGAGCAGCAACCCCCTTTGGGTCCCCTCCCTTATATGGGAGATCTGTTTTCACTCTATTAAATCTTGCAACTGCACACTCTTCAGGTACGTGTTTGTTATGGCTCAAGCTGAGCTTTCGCTCGCCATCCACCACTGCTGTTTGCTGCCGTCCCAGACCCGCCGTTGACTTCCACCCTTCTGGATCCAGCAGGGTGTCCATTGCACTCCTGATCCAGCGAGGTGCCCATTGCCGCTCCTGATTGGGCTAAAGGCTCGCCATTGTTCCTGCACAGGTAAGTGCCCGGCTTTGACCTAGTTGAGCTGAACACTAGTCGGTGGCTTCCACGGTTCTCTTCTGTGACCCACAGCTTCTAATAGAGCTATAACACTCACCACATGGCCCAAGCTTCTATTCCTTGGAATCCGTGAGGCCAAGAACCTTAGGTCAGAGAACAAAAGGTTTGCTGCCATCTTGGGAGCCGCCCGCCACCATCTTGGGAGCTCTAAGAACAAGGACCCTCCTGTAACACTGGTTCCAATCCAAGATCTACCTGGTCTAATTTCAAGACAAAAACTCTTTCTCTGAAGGAGAATTGCCACTTGCTGAATAAGGCATTGATTTGCACCAAGAATTTGCAATCCTCCCTGGTGATTGTCCTCTCCTGGCTTGTCACAGGCCCCTTTCAGTATCCTGAGTGGCCATAGACACTGAACACTGAGATCTATTGGGTATTAGAGTCAAATGGCAGAAGTGACCCAGCTAGAGTCTTCCCCTGTTCTTGGCCCCACTTAATTCTGGCAAGCAAAGGCTCCAATTTCTCCATATCCTCTCCAAAACCTATAAATGGGCTGAGAAAGTACAAACAAATGTAGTGTAGGCAATTTCCCCCCACTCCACCAAAGCAAAGAGGCTTATCAAATACTATGCCTCTCTCTTAGTGTTAATGATGGCCGTGGGAAGGGTTAGGGCAATGTTTACCAATTCATCATTCACATGAGAGGAGTAACCTGACAATCCCCAAACCACTAGATACCCAGAAACCTCACTGAGGTGTCAGGTACTTGTTATTTTATGCAATTTTTCTCCCATTCCCTTGCACTCTTGTGACTTATCAGGGCATCTAGACTACTTTATATTTGGTATTCTCTGGGTCCTAGAAGAATACTATCAACATGTGGGCACACTGTGGTGTCCTATGGCATAATGGCTAAGTTCCCTGTGGACCAAATTGTGGCACTAAGCTAGAGTCAATGTAACTCAGGGGCAAGACAGTGAAGATGCACCTAAAAAGCAAAAGCAAATTGCTTCTAATGCCTTCTGCTGACTAGTATTGAGACAATATACATTAAATCAATATTTAATTTGGCAGACAGAATTGGGATTACCACACAACTATTCATTATAAACCATCCCCATTCTCTAAGGCCCATCTATTTTCACCACTAAGTGGTAGACACAAATTGACAGGTGTTTGAAATATCCATCCTTGCAACTTTCAACTCTTTGATGGTAGCTCCCATTTCTGAGACTTCTTCAGGAATGTGGCATTGATTTTCTTTTTCAATTTTTTTATTGTGGTAAATTACATTTACCATTTTAACTGTAAGTTCAGTGATATTAAATATGTTCATAATGCTGTGCAACCACAACTATCCATCTCCAAAACTCTTTTCATCTTGTAAAACTGAAGCCCTATATCCATTAAATAATAACTTCTCATTTTCTCCTCCTCTGAACCCCTAGCAACCACCATTCTACTTTGTTTCTATGACTTTGACTACTCTAAGCAGCTCATGTATGTGCAATAATAAAGTATTTGTATTTTTGTGACTGTTGTATTTTACTTAGCATAATGTCCTTAAGGTTCATCCATGTTGTAGCATATGTCAGAATTTCCATCTTTTTAAAGGCTGAGTAGTATTCCATTGTATGTATTTACTACATTTTGCTTATCCATTCATCCTTCAACGGACAGTTGGGTTGCTTCCACATATTAGCTATTGTAAATAATGATGCTATAAACATGAGTGTACAAACATCTCTTCAAGACCCTGCTTTCAATTCTTTTGGGTATTACTCAGAAATGAATGGCTTGATCATATAGTAATTCAATTTTTAATTATTATAGGAACCATCATACTGTTTTCCACAGTGGCTTTACCATTTTACATTCCCAAAGATGGTACACAAAGGCTCCAGTTTCTCCATATCCTCTCCAACACTTGTTATTTTCTGTTTTTGTAATACTAGCCATCTTAACGGGTGTGAGGTGGTATTTCATGGTGATATTTCATGCATTTCTCTAATGATTACTGATGTTGAGTGTCTTCATGTGATTATTGGCCATCTGTATATCTGTTTTGTAGAAATATCTATTCAAGTCCTGTGTCTATTTTTTAATTGGGTTGTTTTGTTGTTGAGCTTTAGGAGCTATCTACATACTCTAGATATTAATCCCTTACCAGACTTATAATTTGCAAATATTTTATTTTATCCCATTCTGTGAGTTGACTTTTTACTCTATGGACAGATGTTTTGTTTTGTTTTGAGATGGAGTCTTGTTCTTGTTGCCCAGGCTGGAGTGCAATGGCACAATCCTGGCTCACTGCAACCTCTGCTTCCCAAATTCAAGTGATTCTCCTGCCTCAGCCTCCCAAGTATCTGGGATTACAGGCACTTGCCACCAAGCCCGGCTAATTTTTGTATTTTTAGTAGAGATGGGGTTTCACCACGTTAACCAGGCTGGTCTCGAACTCCTGACCTCATGATTCGCCTGTCTCAGCCTCCCAAAGTGCTGGGATTACAGGCATGAGCCACCACGCCCAGCCTGGATAGTGTCTTTTGATGCACACAATTTCAAATTTTTCATGCAGTTCAAATTTGTCTATTTCTTTTGTTGTCTGTGCCTTTGTTATCACATCCAAGAAATCACTGCCAAATCTAATGTTGTAAAGTTTTTGTCCCATATGTGCTTCTAAGAGTTGTATTCTTTTAGTTTTACATTTAGGTCTTTAATCCATTTTGAGCTAATTTTTGTATATGATGTAATAATGAAGTTAATAACTTCTACGATATCTATTCTATTCCATTGGTCTATATGTCTATCTTTTTGCCATTACCACAATTTTTGATTATTGTAGATTTGCAGCAAGTTTTGTCATGAAGTATGAATCCTCCAACTTTGTTCTTTTTCAGGATCATTATAGCTATTTGGGGTCCCTTGAGATTTCATAAGAACTTTAGGACACATTTTTCTATTTGTGAAAAACAAAAGCTTTTGGGATTTTGATGGGATTTTTGGTGATTTTAATCTACAGATAATTGCATTGTATCTGTAGATTTTTGGGGGTAGTATTAACATCTTAACAATATTAAGTCTTCCAATCTATAAACATGGGATGAGTGTTTCCATTTACTTACATCATCTTTAACTACTTTCAGCAAAGTTTTTGTAGTTGTTTTTTCTAAAATTCCAAAACTTCCAAGGCCATGTCTTTTGCCACCTTGGTTAATTCCTATTTTATTCTTTTTGAAACTATTATAAATGGAATTGTTTTCATAATTTCCTTTCCAGATTGCTCATTGTTAGTGTATAGAAACGCAAGTGATTATTGTATGTTGGCTTTGTATCCTGCTATTTTGCTGAGTTCATTTATTAGTTCTAACAGTTTTTTGTGGAATCTTTAGGATTTTCTACATATAGATCATACCATCTTTAAGCAGAGATAATTTTATTTCTTCTTTTCCAACTTGGATGCCTTTTATTCCTTTTCCATGACTAATTGCTCTGGCTAGAACTTCCAGGACTATGTTGAACAGAAGTGGCGAAAGTGAGCATTCTTTTCTTATTGCTGATCTTAGAGGAAAAGCTTTCAGTCTTTTAACATTGAATATGATGTTTGCTGTGGGTTTTTCACATGGGGCTTTTATTGTGCTGAAGTAGTTTCCTTCTATTCCTAGTTTGTTGAGTGTTTTTTAAATCATGAAAGGATGCTGAATTTTGTCAAATGCTTTTTCTGCATTAATCAAGATGATCACATGCGTTTTTTTCCTTCATTCTGTTAATATGATATAATGATTGATTTTCATATGTTGAACCATCCTTGCATTCCAAAAATAAATCCCCCTTTGTCACTTTGTCACAGTGTATAATCCTTTTAATAGGCTGCTGAATGTAATTTGCTAGTATTTTGTTGAGGATATTTGCATTAATATTCATAAGGCATATTGTATGTAGATTTCTTTTCTCATAGTGTCTTTGTCTGGCTTTCTTAACAAGGGCCACACTATTTTACCTGGAGATAGTATCAGATTTCACAGGGTAAGGGCTCAGTCTCATGAGGCTGACCCCACTTCATATGCTAATGGAAAGTCCCAGATTGCGACCTGTGTTTCCGACTGCCAGCTATAAATCAGGATTCAATAATTTGCTAGGATGGCTAAGAGAGATCAGATAAATGCTTTACTTACGTTTTCCCATTTATTATAAAGGATACAACTCAGGAACAGCCAAATAGAAGAGATGCAAAGGGCTAGATATAGGCATGAGCTTCCATGCCCTCTCCAGATGTGCCATCCTCCAGGCACTTACAGGTGTTCAGCAATCCAGAAGCTCTCTGAACTCTGTCCTTTGGGGTTTTTATGTAGGCTTCATTACATAGGCATGATTGATTAAATCATTGGCCATTGGTTACCAACTCAACCTTCAACCCCTCTCCCGTTTCTGGAGGTCAGGGGGTGGGGCTGACAGTTCCCACTCTCAAATGACATAATTGGTCCCCTGGCAATCAACCCTCAGACTGAGGCTATCCGTGAGCCCCAAACAACCAGTCATCTTATTAGCATACAAAAAGACACACATTACTTCAGAGATTCCAAGGGTTTTAGGAGCTTTATGCCAGGAAGGGGAAAAGTGGACCAAGTATGTATTTTTAATTTTGTCACAGTCCTTATAAGAAGAGAAAAAGACTAGAGCTCACTCTCTCTGCCAGGTAAGGATACAGCAAGAAAGTGTCCCTCTGTAAGCCAAGAGAGGGCCCACATCAAGAACTGAATTGGGCAGCACCTTTGTTACTAGAAAAAGATCCCAATCCAGACCCCAAGAAATGGTTTTTGGCTCTCATACAAGAAGGAATTCAGGGTAAGTCCACAGAGTAAAGTGAAAGTGAGTTTCTCAGAGAAGGAAGAAACAAAACAAAAGAATGGCTACTCCATAGGCAGAGCAGCCCCAAGGGCTGCTGGTTGGTTATTTTTATGGTTATTTCTTGATTATATGCTAAACAAGGGGTGAATTATTCATGAGTTTTCCAAAAGAGGGGTGGGCAATTCCCAGAACTAAGGGTTTCTCCCATTTTTAAACAATGTAGGGTAACTTCCAGACATTGCCATAGCATTTGTAAACTGTGATGGTGCTAGTGGGAGTGTCTTTTAACATGCTGATGCATTATAATAAGCACATAATGAGCAGTGAGGACCACCGGAGGTCACTTTCACTACTATCTTGGTTTGGGCAGGTTTTGGCTGGCTTCTTCACTGCATTCTGTTTTATCAGCAGGGTCTTTGTGACCTGTATCTTGTGTTGACCTCCTCTCTCATCCTGTGATAAGAATTCCCAGGAATGCAGCCCAGCAGTTCTCAGTCTCATTTTACCCAGCCCCTATTCAAGAATCACTCTTGTTTGAACTCCTCTGACATATTTCCCCCTCTCCCTTTTATAAGGGAAGCTTTAATTCTAAGGGTTGCAGAGGGATGAAGCTCCATATTCTATAGCTTCTTCAAGCTGAATCGGGGTGGTGATACTTCTTTCCATTAGGTCTCTTGTATTCAGAGTAGGGAGGAATTCAGTCAGAAAACATCAGTATGGTGAAGGTCATTCATAACTATGAATCCCAACAAAAAATGGTATCTGGAAGCTTAATAAGTGTTCAATTTAAGAAAACATTGACTAAGGTTATCCTGCATTCTTACACGAAGAGTAAAGCAGTAATGTAAGTCAATAAGAAGACTTTTCATGAACTGGAAAATTGTTGGAACCACGCTGATATAAGGTTGCTAGCCAATTCTAATACATGCCCAGAATAAGAATACTTATCCAGATTTTTATATTACCCATCCCTCTTGTTTCCTCTGAGCAGCAGCCAGAGATCACTGATTGGTTCACAGGGGATAAGCAGGGTCAGTCTTAATTGCAGAAAAAAACTCAAAAACAATAGATGAGACTAGAATCTAATAAGAGGTGTACCATAATTTTTGAAACATAGTTTTTCTCTATCTAGTCCCCATTTTTATTTTTAAAAAACCATGGCAAGACTGATTCATTTACAAAATAAGCTTTAGTCTTATTATACTTGGGCTGATTATTTGCATAAAGAACAGCAAGAATAATTATTTGCCATATATGCTCCTTTTAAATTGACTTTGGTGGAACTTTGTTCTATCAAAAAAAAAAAAGAAAAGAAAATCTCTTATTAGACTTTTTAAAGCCATGAGCACAACCATGGGTTTGTGTCTGCAAGTACCTGCATGAGTTGGGTAAATTCTCCTTCTCTTGAGGTACCAAAATAACTTGGGGGCTACTGAGCCTGTCAGAAATTGATATTCTTTACTTATTACAGGTCAGGAAACTTGTACAGGGATTTCATATGCAAAGTATGAGACCAGTTTTCCCAAGGGGCTTTTACTGGCTCTATAAGCCAACTTTGATTCCTTAAAGCAGTATGTTTGTATCTGAAAGCATGCCATTCCAGTCAAAGCCTCATAAAATAACCAGCGTCTCCAATTGTGTCCTGCGATAAAAGAAAACAGATTCTTATAGCCCTTAAGTAAAAAACTACATTGTCATACACTGAAGGTTTTAACATGAAGCTTTACCTATCTAACTTAAAACAACATTTTAACCCTTTAAACTAGGCAAAACAACAATGACAACAACAACCCACATTCCTATGCCTTATTATAATCTTTTACCAAAAACACATTTTACTTTCCTTATACACCTTGCATGTAAAACTATTTCTCCAGTAGTCTTAATTATATATGTTACAATATTTACTCTTAGCAACTTTTATTTTTGGGGAGAAACCTGTTAAGTAAGCAATTTTCATTATGTACCAGGTGTGGAGCCCAGGACACCAGACAGAAGTGCAGAAAAAATCTTGACTCTTTCCATCCCATAGCGGGCATAGCCAACTCCACATGTCCCCAGGCCTTAGCTAGAATCTAATGGGTCCAAAGCAGGAAGTTGAACAATTATCAAAAGTCAAAGAAGTAGTTTATGTAGCTTAGTAAACACAGTATATGACCTGCCTAATCTAGACCAAATATCTAAATTTTGAAGACATTTTAATTTTACCAATAATTTTAAAAACTCTTTATTTCTTAAAGATTACTAAAGTCACGTGAACTAAAAGGCATTAAATTTTCTATTTTTCTGACAAGATATTTAAGTGCTTATTATTTTTAAGTCAATTAATCAGAGCTCTTTCATATTTTTAATAGTAAAACATCACACACAACACATAAATACATAGACAGACAGAAGCAGATCTGGTATTGTTTCAAAGCTTTTCTTTCCTATTTTCATGCTGAATTCTGGGTCCCCAAAAAGAGGGAAGTGCTACAGGACTAGAAAGTGCAATGCTTTTACTATGCATTTCACTTCCAGTCCATTCCCCTGAAGCTGGTGGGCAACCCAAAGCCAATCAGCCCATCTCCTCTAGGACTTTTACCTCTCTGGGGGTGGGGGTGGGAATGTTTTCATACTTTCTAGGTGGCCAAAAGTATGCTCCCCTGATCCAAACATGCAAAGAGCCAAGTATCCCCCCATAACTGCCATTATCCATCTCTAAAAGTATATTTTCTACCTAGCTATTACATACTAAAACTAAAAGCTCTCTCATAGTGCTAAGTAATTTCTGATACCCCCAAAAGTAAAAAAATGCTAGGTAGCACAATGCAAAACAGAACGGAGCTTTAGATTTTGAGAGGCATCTATCCACTTTCAATTTCTGGGGTTCCAGGAGGAAACTAGAGGTTTTTCCAAAAACAGGGACTGTGGCACCTCCTCTGTTTTTCCCAAGAGTCCCAGGCTGTTAGAAATTATCTTAGTTCCCTTCAGATGAGCATCAAGAGTGGCAAGATGACTAAGTGGAGAAAAATAATTCAGTGTACTCAGAAAAAAAAAACCTTTTTTCAGAAAAACAAGATCCAAGAAGAGAACATAAATGCCTCTTAAATATATGTATAGCTTGGATATCTGTTTTTAATTAAGCTGACTTTTAACCAAATCTCTTATTCCCAGACTCCATCCGGGACAAAGAGCCAATATTTCTGGCTTTTCAATTTTACTAAAAGTAACCTCTGAGGTGAAACCAATAAGCCTAACTAAGGTATATAAGTTATATCTTAAATTATACCGTAAGTTATGACTTAACCACGGTATAAAAGATATTTTGTAAGAAGTGGTAAGCAGTTTTTACAAGATCTAGAATCTCCAAAGGTAGCTCAGAGAAAAGAAAATTCAAGATAGGAAGTTAGAAGTTGTTCACACAGGGGAAAATAATCAATAAATGGCAAAAATCACACACGTAGGCTGGGTGTGGTAGCTCACACCTGTAATCCTGACACTTTGGGAGGCTGAGGCGGGCAGATCACCTGCGGTCGGGAGTTCGAGACCAGCCTGACCAACATGGAGAAACCCCATCTCTACTAAAAATACAAAATTAGCCAAGCGTGGTGGCACATGCCTGTAATCCCAGCTTCTCGGGAGGCTGAGGCAGGAGAATCACTTGAACCCAGGAGGCGGAGGTTGCAGTGAGTCAAGATCGCCCCATTGCACTCCAGCCTGGGCAACAAGAGCAAAACTCAATCTCAAAAAAAAAAAAAAAAAAAATCACACATATGTCAAACCAGAAATGACTCATTCCCTAAGCTGGGAGTTGAACCTGGGATACCATTGTAAAAAGACAAAGCCTTAGCTACTGAGCTATAGCATTCGGTTGTTTCTAGTGTACTTCCTAGAAGGAGCCTAGAGCAGCCAATCTTGAGCTTGCAAAGGTTTTTTACTGTTCAAGATAATTTTTAGGGCTATGACATGAACCCCCAAAGTCCCATCCTCCAGTTGGTGGAAGTCAAAAGAAAGTACTTCCACATAGTCACAAGGTCAAGCTCCCAAGGACATAAAACAAAACAAGAGGAAAATCTCATCCAGTTTTTGTTTCAGGGACCTGCAGCAAAGTTTGTAACTGACCAGTTTGCTAGGTTGGCTTGAACAGTGGGCTTGGGTCCTACACCCACATTTTATCCTTTGGTATCCCTTTTTATGATAGAACAACACAGAAAAATTCATAGCACAAAGTACACCAGATTTGCTACAGCCTAAGAATAGCTTCACAAACCCTTTTTCCCATTAGTCAAAATCTTGCAGAGGAGACAGTGACTTTTATCATTCTTTCAGCTGGTTTACATAGAAAGAGAGAGGCCAGAAGTCTGATTCATAAGAAATTCTTGCCCTATTGCCAGCATGCTAGGTTTCTGGGTTCCCTTTCTCTAAGCGGCTCTGATGGCCTTGCTTGTTGCACCATAGCTATGGGGGTTAAGCCACATTACAAAGGAACCATAGGCAAAAAGCCTCTCAATTTTGCAAGACACCGCCCAACTGGCTGCATAGGGAAACCAAATTAACATTTTCCTTTCCAGTTGGAGCAAAATATGTGTGACAAAACAGACACTAGCCACCCTGCTCAGTGCCCAAAATCAACCTAGCAAGGCTCAAACTTGCCCCCGTTGGTCCATGTTGTCTTTGATCCACTCAAAGTGGAGTGGAATGATCTCTTACTAGGAGTTTCAACGTGTGGTCTCTGGGCAAGATGGAACAGCAGTCGCCCTGAGTGAAAGAAAAGATAGAAAAGTGAAAGGTGAAAGAGAGAGAGGGAGGAAAGGGAAAGGAAGAAAGTGCTGCTTGCAGTGAGCCAGGGGAGGTGAGGAGCTCAGGAAGGCTAGAGAAAGACCCACTCATCGCAGCTATACTGAATCAAAAGTTCAGGAAGCTGCTTATCAGTCATGAAGGAATCTTTTCCAGTAGTTCCATCAGCTCTCAAGTTTCCCCCTTTCAGGAGAAAAAAGCTCCCCATGTCTTGTGATCCTGCATGTGCTCAGTCCTGTCACCCACAGCTGTCAGCAACGAGTGCAAGGTGAATTAATCCAAAGAGAATAGCAATTAACATCCTGTAGAGCCAAATCCATTCTTTATTTTTGAGACAGGGTCTCACTCTGTCACCCAGGATGGAGTGCAAGTGGTGCAACTACATCTCACTGCAGCCTCAACTTCTCAAGCTCAGATAATTCTCCCACCTCAGCCTCCCAAGTAGCTGAGACCACAGGCATGCACCACCACACCTGGCTAACTTTTTTTTTGGTAGAGATGGGGTTTCACTATCTTTCCCGGGCTGGTCTCAAGCTCCTGGTCTCAAGAAATCCGCCTACCTCACCCTCCCAAAGTGCTGGTATTACAGGTATGAGCCACCATGCCCAGCCTAAATTCATTCTCAACCAAGAGGGGCCTTACCAAGGGGGACCATATAGGGTATCTTCCAACATTGCCATGGCATTTGTAAACTGTCATGGTGCTGGTGGGAGTGTCTTTTAGCATGCTAATGCATGACTAACATATAGTAAGCAGTGAGGACCACCAAAGGTCACTTTCATTGCCATTTTGGTTTTGGTGGGTTTTGGCCAGCTTCTTGACTACATCCTGTTCTATCAGCAGGGTCTTTATGACCTATATCTTCTGTCGACCTCCTATCTCATCTTGTGACTAAGAATGCCCAGCCTCCTAGGATTGCAGCTCAGCAGGTCTCAGCCTCATTTTACCCAGCCCTTATTCAAGATGGAGTCACTCTGGTTTGAATGCCTCCAACACCTTGATCTTGAACTTCCCACCCATCACAACTGTGAGGAATAAATAAAGTCCTATCGTTTAAGCCACTCATTCTATGGGATTTTTGTTACAGCAGTCTGAAGTAAGACACAAGGACTCCCTCAAGTTTACCCAAGATCCTCTTTATTCCAGGAAAATTGAGTCTGGGAATGAACTCAGTTTAGGCAATTTGGTCAGAGGCAAAGATGCTCCACCTTGTTGGCTCTTGTCCAACCTCTATTCACCATACCTGGGATTATCTACAAGTAGGATTCTAGTGGCAGGACCAGGATGAGGGGGACTCCAGGTAACCATGCAGGTTGCCCCTTTTTCTTTTTTCATTTCTAAGGACTTGTTGACCTACAGAAATAAGCTGAGTCACAAAATATAATATTAAGTTTACTTGAGCCAAAGCGAGCACAGCTGTCCGGGAAATGCTTCCAAGTTGCCTTGGGATATGCTCCATTAGGCCTTAGTAATAAGCAGGTGTTTTGTTTCTTTTTTTTGAGATGGAGTTTCGTTCTTTTTGCCCAGGCTGGAGTGCAATGGTGTAATCTCAGCTCACCACAACCTCCGCCTCCCGGGTTCAAGCGATTCTCCTGCCTCAGTCTCCCCAGTAGCTGGGATGACAGGCATATGCCACCATGCCTGGATAATTTTGTATTTTAGTTGAGATGGGTTTTCTCCACGTTGGTCAGGCTGGTCTCGAACCCCCGCTCTCAGGTGATCTGCCCGCCTCGGCCTGCCAAAGTGCTGGGATTTCAGGCGTGAGCCACCGAACAAGCAGGTTTTTAAAGGTGAAGGAAATAAGGAGTGGGCTGATAAAAAAAAAATTGTTTGACAGGAATTCTCATTGGTTTACAGAAATAACATTGATTAGTGATTGGCTATACATTGTTGAACTACTGGATATGAGTTAGGGTGTCCAGCCTATGGCATTGTTAGGTTAACTCATGGCTGGTTCGCATCAGTCAATCTACAACCCACATAGTAAGTGGCTTCAAATGCTGGCATTACAAGCATGAGCCACTGTACCTAGCCAATGCAAGCTTTTTTAAAATAGCAACATTCATCCATTCATGAGGGCAGAGGCCTCATGACCTAAACACCTCCCATTAGGCCCCACCTCCCACACTGTTGCATTGGGGATTAAGTTTCCAGTACATGAATTTTGGGAGACACATGCAGACCATTGCAAATACCAAGAGATTTAGCCACCCTACTCCACAGTGCTTCATGCAGTTCTACAGTAACTTAGTACACCAAAACCAAAGTGCCCCCATGGGCACTTCATTCCAAGTGACTCGTGATATTCAGATCACTTATTTTGTTACTGTGTATCAGTGACTGTCAGGTTCTAATTCCTGAATAACTAGCCAGATGCTCACTGCTTTTGGTCCCAATAAAAGCAGGTATCCAGTGCCATATTCCTCTTACTTTCTTCACCCCACTCCTAGTACTAGTTTTCATACTCTCAGCATTCTGTCTCAAAAATAGAAACTGGCAATGGCTACTTGAATCAAATAAGGCAATTATTGGCAGGATGTCAGGAAAAAATCTCACAGCACTAAAGGAAGCCTAGAGATCTACACTCAGAAAATGCCTAGGACTAAAAGGCAGCCAAGGGGTCAGAATAATTTACCCCCACACAACGTCCTGGTTAGGGAGCTGATAGTACCCCCATTGAAAGCTGGCTGCAGCCACCAGCCCCGCTGCCAATGACAGAGCTCTGCATTCCCTGGAGTGCGTTCCAAACTCTTCCTGCTTCCATGTACCTCATTCCACATTCCAAGTCTCACATGTACATGTGACTGGGCAGGCTTAGGGCACTTCTAGGGCCTATGGGAAGAAAAACATCTGGTGCTTTTGGCTTTTGTAGTGTAGTTAGGTCCTGGTTTCTACTCAGAGTCACATATAGATTTGGACTTGCCCCAAACATAGAAAAGAATTTCAAATGTTGGGGGTGTAAAAAAGACAACTACAAATACCTTCCACAAGCAACATAAGTGGGACTGAGCCTATGCCAGAATAAAAAATTGTGGAAATTGCTTGAGGCTGCCAGAGCCTGGGGTGGTTTTCTGGCAAAGGCCTCATCTGCTTCTTGTCTCTCTCTTTGCAGGAAGATGCAGTCTAGCTAGAATGCTAACTCCAAGCCTGAGTAAGAATGACAGGAAGTCCACAGAGTGGAATAGTATTTAGCAATAAGAAGAAATGAACTACCAAGCCACAAAAAAGACATAGAAAGACCTTAAATGCTTATTGTTAAGTGAAAGAAGCCAATCCCAAAAGGCCACATAGTGTATAATTCCAACTCTAAATACTCTGGAAAAGGCAGAAGACAGAGATAGTGAAAAGGTCAGTGGTTGCCGGGGGTTTGTAGGGAGGGAGAGATGAACAGGCAGGGCATGGGGTGGGGGGGTTTCAGGGCAGGGAAGCACTTCTGTATGATACTGTAATAGTGGATACAAGACGTTATGCATTTGTCAAAACCCATAAAACTGTGCAGTGCAAAGAGTGAACCGTGATGTAAACTATAGATGTCAGGTAATGATAATGTACCAATATTCATTCCTTAATTTTAACAAATGTACCACACTAATCCAAGATGTTAATGAAGGGGAAATGGGTGGAGGGAACTGTCTGTACTTTATGCTTTCTGTGCTTTCTGTACCTTTTTCTGTAAACCTAAAACTGCTCTGAAAAATAAAATCTTAATTAAAAAAAATGACAGCAGGTTGGGGCTACCTGGATTATGAATCAAAGACCATGTGATCTGTGTTCAAATGATTGACCTATGAGCCATTGTTGTTCTCTGACAACCACCTTTTCACCCAGTAGTGATATTCAGAGCTCTCACACAGTAAGTCACCAACGTTTTTGTGGTCTTCTATGAAACCTAGGAGGTCTCCATGGCAGACAGACACACCTTTCCTACCAGTCTCCTTCCCACCCTCTCCGTCCTCTGCCCACCAGGCAGCTGTCTGCGCCTGTGGCTCTCAGTCCCCTGCAGAGGACATCAGCTTTGATAATCAGGCCAGTTTGGGTGAAATGTCCTTTAGAACCACCCAGCATAGTTTTCCCCGAAATGTCCCTGTCAGAATCATCTAGTGTGTGCTGGGTGGGAGGAGGCAGGAGGAAGAGTGGAGGTACGCGTTGTTTTTAAAACAAAATATCCAGTGCTCTCCTCAGACCTACACATCGGAGCCTCGCGCTGAGGTCCAGGTACACTGTGCAGGAGCAGCGCCCAGGCGGTTCTGGTGCCGTCAGTGCAGTCTGGTGCAGTCATTCAGCCTGCTCCCCCGACTTCCTGTCTATGCTTCTCCCTTGGAAAGATAAACAGTAAACGAGAGCTCCCAAAGCACAAATGGCCACCCTGGGTCATGATGAAAGCCTCCCACAGCCACTTCCTGAGCCAGATTACCTTGGAGCCTCCTTCGCTCCTTTTCCTTCCTGTTCCCCTACCAGTCCACAAGCCACTTGGGTGAAATTAGCCACCTGAAAAACTCACCTAATATGCGGTCTGATGGTGACTTGGGTGGACTCAGAATAGTCGAGTTCATAGAGTATCCTGAAGCAGAAAGAAAACCAGCAGGGGGCACCCGGATTTGAACCGGGGACCTCTTGATCTGCAGTCAAATGCTCTACCCCTGAGCTACACCCCCATGGGCTACACAGTTTTCCAGCTGGCATTATTTCATGGTGTTGCAATGCTCGGGTGTCCTACAGGCTACAGTGATCCTTGTTCATTCCCACTGAGCCCGCGAGGATCTGCTGGCTGCATCCCTCACACCCACGCCTTCTGCCCTCATTTCCCCTAGGGGCTGTTTCCCCCCGGTGGGATGATTCCTCCGCAGGCTCTTGCAGTCGCCGCCTTTTCTTTCTTCTGTGTGAAATCAGTTATCGCTTGTCCATCTGCTTTTTGTCCTGTGGGTTTATACTTTTTTAAAAATTGCTTTCTTTTAATTAGGAAAATATTCTTATTTTAAAAAGTTGTATAGTTAAGTAAAATCTTCACATAAACAAAATAAAATAGAGTAAAATAAAATGATACAACACTACCGTATTTTAGTAGGAAAAAAAGTTTTAGAAAAAAACTCTAACCATAACTCAAATTCCACGACCTCAAATCTAATACATGCACTGTTATACATAGTTTAAAAAAATTAATATTCTCAGATTAAATCCAGGATGGTCACAATTACTAAGAATTTTTTTGTTTTGTTTTTATTTTTCATTTTTAATTGCATTTTTATTATTTTATTTTTATTTACTTCCTTTACTTGTAACATTTCCCTCCTCAAGAAGGATTGTTCAAAATGTATAGTTTTCTCGTTTTTAAATTATGTAATTTTGGCTGAGCGTGGTGGTTTACGCCTGTAATTCCAGCATTTTGGGAGGCTGAGGCAGGTGGATCATCTGAGGTCAGGAGTTCGAGACCAGCCTGGCCAAAATGGTGAAACCCCGTCTGTACTAAAAATACAAAAAAGTAGCCGGGAGTGGTGGCCCGCGCCTGTAATCCCAACTACTCGGGAGGCTGAGGCAAGAGAATCACTTGCACCCGGAGGGCAGAGGTTGCAGTGAGCTAAGATCACGCCACTGCACTCCAGCCTGGGAGACAGAGGAAGACGCCGTCTCAAAAATAAATAAATAAATAAACAAACAAACAAACAAACAAATAAATAAATAAATTCTTCCTTTACTGTTTGTGTGTTTAAAAAAAAAAAAGTTTAAGGCCTGGTAGACATATCCTTTTGGCTGTCAGGGCCCTCGAACCATGTCATTTCAAAATAAAATAATGTCATGATGCTTTGATGAGATGAGAATTGAATAATAAAGTTGTGTTACTGACACTGTACTGTTAGCAAATGCTTTTTGAGGGCTGAAGAAAAATAACCTCCGACTTAGAATTCTGAACCCAGGTAAACCGACAGCCAAACGTGGGGGAGAAATAAAGCCGTTCCGGATGCACACCACCTAGGTGCGTGTATTAGAGCGGAGCCTCACTGAAGGAGCAGCCAGGGAGAGCGAAGGGGAAGCCGGGGACACCCCGCGCCGCCGCAGCCTCCCCTGGCCCCGGCGGAAGGGGCTCTCGGTCACTAAGTCCTTCCTCGCGAAGCCCGCAGGCATCTCCAGCCGCGCGCAGTCCTGGGCGCTCCCGCCGCCGCCTACAGAGGCACAGGCACCGCCACTCAGCTCTGCGACGGCCGGCCCCGTGCGGCCCCAGCCCGCCCTCGCCTCCGCACCCTGGGGAGCCACCTGTCCACTTCGGAGCCGCTGTCACAGCCCCCACCAGCTCCGGCGCTGGGATTACAGGCGTGAGCCACCGCGCCCATCCCCCCATCACTTGTTATTCCCTCGCTCAGTTTTCGTAACAGTCCTTATTAGGTCTGCATTAGAGTAATGCCGATTTTTGTTAATGATCCTCTCCCTCCCTAGGATGGAGGCCCCATGAAGGTAGACACTTCATCTGTCTTGTTCTTTGTGCTGGGTGCTTACTCACCAATCAAAAGTATTTGTTGAATAAATGGATGAATAAACAGTAAAGAAAGAAAGAGATAAATATGTAGATAAATTTAAACATAAATGTTATGTATAAAAATGATAAATAACTACAGTTTCTTGGGGTTTAAAAACATGTGGTGGTGAAGGGGTGTAGTATTCCAGGTAATAATACAACAAATATGAGAGTTCTGAGAGAAGTTAAAATACTCCAAATTCCCTATCTTAGTTTACAAGTGAGAAAATATATTATTAGAAAAATTGGGCTGGGTGAGGTGGCTCACGCCTGTAATCCCAGCACTTTGGGAGGCCGAGGCGGGTGGATCACGTGAGGTCAGGAGTTCTAAACCAGCCTGACCAACATGGAGAAACCCCATCTCTACTAAAAATACAAAATTAGCTGGGCGTGGTGGTGCATGCCTGTAATCCCAGCTGCTCGGGAGGCTGAGGCAGGAGAATCACTTGAACCTGGGAGGCAGAGGTTGCGATGAGCTGAGATCAGGTCATTGCACTCCAGCCTGGGCAATGAGAGCGAAACTCACTCTAAAAAAAGAAAGAAAGAAAGAAGAAAGGAAGGAAGGAAGGAAGAAAGAAAAAGGAAAGAAAGAAAGAAGAAAGAAAGGTTAAGTATACACATTAAAAAGTACTGGGCAACCACTAAAAAAATAAAATAAAATAAAATAAAATAAAATAAAATAAAAATACATAACTTACAAACCAGTAGGGATGGGAGTAGATTTTTCTTCAAGTAATCCAAAACAAAATAGAAAGAAGGATGAAGAAGAAGGTATAAAAGGTAGAAGGAAAAAAGAAGAAAATGAAAAAGGCAAAATGATAGGAACAAGTTTAAATCTATTAGTAATCACAAAAAAAGATGAATTAAACTCAAATATATCCATGGCTAGACATTCATAAGAGATTTTCTCAAAACATAAAAATAAAGGTTAAAAATAAAGTAACTGAAAATGACTGACCAAGAAAAGGTATCAGAATATTTACATGAGAAATAAAAATTTATAGCAAAAAAAATCATTAATGGAAACAGAGATTTTACATTATAATAAAAGAAAAAAAATCCTTCAAGGTATAACAATCATGCCAAGTCTTGAACTATCTAAAGCAAAAATTGACAAAATTATGCCAAAACATTATAAATCCCCAATCAGAGATTTCTATACAACTCTGTCAGAAACAGATCAAATAGGTGAAAATATAAGTAAGGCTAAAGGATATTTTTAAAAATAATCAAATTACCAAGAATATATATGTATAAATACGTTAAAATCTCTCTTGCCCCCTCTAGAGGACAAGAAAGATGAGAGAGAGAGAACTACAATCAACAAATACAGCAAATATACTGTTAAAGCACTCACAGAATATTTACAAAAACTGAGCAAATACTAAGATAGAAAATAAGTCTTTAAAAAATTCTGCCAGGCACAGTAGTGCAACCCTGTAATCAATCTCAGCACTTTGGGAGGCCACGGCAGGAGGATCACTCGACTCCAGGAGTTTGAGACCAGCCTGGGCAACATGGCAAGACCCACAACAAAAACACAAAAACTAGCTGGGCTTGGTGGCAAGTACCTGTAGTCCCAGCTACTTGGGAGGCTGAAGAGGGAGGATCACTTGAGCCTAGGAGTTCCAGGCTGCAGTGAGCTGTGCTTGCACCCTGCCTGGGCAGCAGAGTAATACCCTATCTCAAAAAAAATAAAAAATCTAAGGAATCACAATTGTATGACCACAATGCAGAAACATCAGGAAACTCTAATCATATAAAAATGCCACATATGTTCAGAAACACACTACCAAAAAATGACAATATAAACACAACAAAATACTGTATATGAAAGATTTCTTTAATGCAGCATTCAAATAGATATGTTTGAAGATGAAAGAATATTAATGAGCTGATCATTCAATATAAGATTATAGAAAAATAACAATAAAGCCTAAAAATACTAGGAAGGAAACTTAGAAGATACAAGGAGAAAAAAAGATACAAATCAAGATACAAAACAACAGAGAAGGACAAATCCAAGAGTTAGTTATTGAAACAAATCATAAATTAGACAAAGCTCAGGCAAAACTGCTCAAGAAAAAGGCAGAACATACAAATAAAAAACAAGAGGCCGGGCGTGGTGGCTCATGCCTGTAATCCTAGCACTTTAGGAGGCTGAGGCAGGCGGATCACGAGGTCAAGAGATCGAGACCATCCTGGCCAACATGGTGAAACCTCGTCTATACTAAAAATAAAAAAATTAGCTGGGCATGGTGGTGCGTGCCTGTAATGCCAGCTACTCCAGAGGCTGAGGCAGGAGAATTGCTTGAACCCAGGAGGTGGAGGTTGCAGTGAGCCAAGATTGCGCCATTGCACTCTAGCCTGGTGACAGAGCAAGACTGTCTCAAAAAAAAAAAAAAAAAGAAGGCAAAGGGATACAAATACAGATATTGTAGAAATGCAAAAAATCATGAGCTGCTATAAACGAGTTTATAACAACAATTAAATATGTATAACTATAAAATAAATTGTTACATAATTTCATCTTATGTACTCAGATGAAATGTATATCTTTTAAATAAATTTAATAAATGATCAAAAATTTCATTTAAAAATGGACAAAGATTGCTTTATAGATGATTTCTACAAAACTTTTGTGAACAAATGTGAACCTGGGCTGAGTGCAGTGGCTCACACCTGTAATCCCTGCACTTTGGGAGGCTGATGGAGGTGGATGGCTTGAGCCCAGGAGTTGAAGACCAGTCTGGGCAACATAACGGGACCCTGTATCTACTAAAAGTACAAAAACTTAGCTGGGCATAATGGCGCACACTGTGGTCCCAGCTACTCTGGAGGCTGAGGCAGGAGGATAGCTTGAACCCTGAGAGGTGGAGGCTACAGTGAGCCATGATCACACCACTGCACTTCCGTGTGGCACTGCCCTTGGTGACTGCACCCAGTTGGGCCTGGTGAAACTGATGCCCACACACTTTTTCTAACATCAACATACCTCATCAGATAAGTATTAATCACATGGAAAGTATCTTCTCCAGAGCAGAGGTTGTCAGTGATGAGCAGAACAAAGATTTGAGAAGTACTTTCCCCGCATCTGGTTCAGACTCTGCTCATCAATAATTTCATCCAGAATTAAGCAAAGTATTTGTTACTGCACACACAGATCATAAGTGCTCTGCTGCACTGTACATCTGAAATGCAACAACCACTGGTTTGCTCTGTCTCTCTCTCTCAACTTGATCTCTATCATTAACTTCACACCTGATTTATCATCTTCTTGGGGAAAACGGATTTATAATAACTTTTGCTATTCCTGGAATATAGTAGCATCCACTCTTGGCCCCTGCCAACCATGTCTCTGCGCTACAGTCAGAGAAATGGAGGCTGCATTTCTGCCCAAACTTTCCGTGAGATATTACTGGTTGTGACAATAAATTCTCCCTTTTGGGTTCTGCTACCCTCAGGTTAACTGTGTTACTTGCAGCACAGTTCATTCCTTGCGTGAGATGAATCTGCCTTAGCACATTTCTATGGAGAGAGAGGCATTGAAGATAGAGGAGAGAGAGCTAGGAGGAGGTTTGCTGAACGAGGAGCTAAAGTCAGGAGCTGGTGTGCATAGAAGCAACAGCATGACAGAGGGGTGACCTTTAAGAAAGAAAGGACAGTAGAGCGGAGGGAAGATGGAGTGTGGATGGGGAAAGACAGGGAGTCTTTTGATGGTGTGAGATGTTGAGGGAGCGGAGGCCAAAACCAGTTTAATCTGGTCATTGCTGTATCCCAGCATCTAGCACAATGTCTGGAGCATGACATACACTGAAATGTTAGTTAAAGAAATGAAGGAGATCAGGCCAAGTGGCTCCTTATTTTTTCTGACATAGAAGGCGAGGTCAAGCACTGCTTCCTGTGAGAGTAAGTGATCAGGGGGAGGGGGCTGGAGGAGGGTAGAGGGCTGGGGGCGTTGCTAGAGAGTCCCCTGCCCCATAATAATGCTTCCCCTGACACTGACTGCACATCTGTGTCCCCGCAGTAGAGGATCCCTTTCCAGGTCAGTTCTAGAAAAACATGGATGACTTTGATTTTGGTTTTTTTTTTTTTTTTTTTGAGACAGAGTCTTGATCTGTCGCCCAGGCTGGAGTGGTGCAGCGGCGTGGTCTCAGCTCACTGCAACCTCTGCCATCCAGGTTCCAGTGATTCTCCTGCCTCAGCCCCCTGAGTAGCTGGGATTACAGGCACGCGCCACCATGCTCGGTTAATTTTTGTATTTTTACTACAGACAGGGTTTCACCATGTTGGTCAGGCCGGTGTAGAATTCCTGACCTCAGGTGATCCGCCTGCCTTGGCCTCCCAAAGTGCTGGGATTACAGGCATGAGCCACCGCACCCAGCCGCTCCTCCTCTTCCTATAAGGATGTTAGTCATATTAAAGCCCACTTAATCCAGTGTGACTCAACTTGATTACATCTGCAAAGACCCTCATTCTAACTAGGTCACACTCACAGGTACTGGGGGTAAGACTTGAACATCCCTACATGGAAGGCCTGCCCTCTGCTGGGACACGCAGAACCAGCAGCGGAGTCTTGGATGTGGTGCCAAGAGCTAAAAGGTGCCAATTAAGTATGTTAATACGCTTGGGGCAGCATTCGGCTGCAGATCCAGAGATCTCTGGTTCAAAGTCACATCCACCTTGTTTACTTGCTATTTTTATTCACAAAAGGTGGCTGACAAAGTAAAACTGAGCTAAGAGAGAGAATAAAAATTGCTCAGATAACACTGGGTGGGACTAAAGACAGCTATAAAGTCAACAGGAAAGACCATCTCTCCCGGGCACAGCACAGCTCTAAAACGTCATGACAGTCTCCTTCTTTGAGAGATTACTATTTTCTTATTTGCTGAGAAAACTTGTTCTCTAAAATCATAGACTGTCAGAAACTTTGAAATATTATCAGGAAGAAAGAAACAGCCCACTTAAAAATTGTTTAAATTAAAATAACTCAAATTTATTCTCATACAGTTCTGGAGACCTGGAATCCAAAAGCTATTTCAGTGGTCCAAAATCAAGGTGTCAGTGGGGACATACTCCCTCCAAAGCCTCCAGAGGAGAATGTGTTTCCTTTCCTTTTCCAACCTCTAGAGCTGAAACAGTGTACTTTTGCCTGGAGGACACAAGTTGCTTTGAGGCAGAGAAGCAGCCTCAACTTCTGACTCATGTAAAAAACTTCAGATAAGAGGCTTCTGGACACAGCATCTCATGTCTATTTCCCAGGCCCATGGTGCAGCCCACACCCAAGGCCCATCTCCACAGCCAAGGCCACAGCCTTGCTTTGCTTAGAGCCCACTTCACTGAAATCTCCCCAAGCCTCCAGCCTTGCCCAAAAGCCTACCTGTTCCTTTGTTTGATGAAGCCCCCCAGGGTTCCTTGGTGCACACTCTCCCTCAGTGCAAAGGTGAATAAACTTGACTTCGTCTACTGTGATGCTAAGAGGCTGGGGCTGGCACAGTGATGCGACATCACCACCTCATCTGCTGCTGGGCTGCATGAGTTTGGATGAAGACAGAGCCCCAAGCAATCTTCTGGTCCTGACCACTGCCCACCCCCAGCAAGGGCTCTGGGACTTTGCCCTGCTCAGTCCTCTACTGGGGTTTAACTCTTTGTGATTTTTTTCCCCTCTTTTTCTCAAATAGACACATACCCTTTCTTTAACCTGTGTCCCTTTTTCTCTTTCCTTTCCCAGGCACTCTTTTTATTTATTTATTTTAATTTTTAATTTTGTTTAGAGACAGGGTCTCGCTCTGTCACCCAGGCTGGAGTACAGTGGTGCAATCACGGCTCACTACAGCCTCGAACTCCTGGGCTCAAGTGATCCTCCTGCCTCAGCCTCCCAAGTAGCTAGGACTACAGGTGCATACCACCATGCCAGGCTAAATTTTTCATCTTCATTTTTGTAGAGGTGGGGTCTTGCTACATTGCCTAGGCTGGTCTCAAACTCCTGGCCTCAAGCAATCCTGCCTTGACCCTCCAAAGTGATGGGATGACAGGCTTGAGCCACTATGCCCAGCCCACGCATTTCTTCATCAAGGTGAGGTCTATTTCAGAGGTCAGGAAAAGATAGCCCACAGCCAAATCCTGCCTGCTTCCTGTTTTTGTAAATAAAGTTTTACTGAAACGCAGCCACACTCATTCATTTACTTATTGTCTATAGCTGTTCTCAAACAACAGCAGAGCTGAGCAGTCATGACAGAGGCCATCTGGGCCAGTGAGCCGAAACGGTTACTATCCAAGCCCCTGGAAGAAAAGTCTCCTCGCCCAGCTCTGTCTTCACAACTCTGTCAGTTCCATTCATTCCTCAGCTCAAGGCCAGCTGTCTTCCCTGCCCACATGCTACCTCTCTTCTATCAAAACTGCCTTCCAATGATAATACTCAGTTGCCAATAAATATATACAAACACTTAGACCAATGCCTGGCACAGAATATGCATTGTGTAACAGGTATTATTAGTTTTTTCTTTTTTTTTTTTTTTTTGAGATGGAGTCTTGATCTGTCACCCAGGCTGGAGTGCAGTAGCATGGTCTCGGCTCACTGCAAACTCTGCCTCCTGGGTTTAAGCAATTCTCCTGCCTCAGCCTCCCAAGTAGCTGGGATTACACGCATGCACCACCACGCCCGGCTAAGTTTTGTATTTTTAGTAGAGACAGGGTTTTGCTATGTTGGCCAGGCTGGTCTTGAATTCCTAATCTCAGGTAACCCACCCACCTTGGCCTCCCAAAGTGCTGGGATTACAGGCGTGAGCCACTGTGCCTGGCCTATTATTATTGTTTTTTAAAATTATTACTGTCCCCTTCCTCCCCCTTCATAGAACTCTCTTCTCCTCCCTTTGCTTTCAGGACACTGCTCCTTCCCCCTCATCCTCCCACCTGGCTGGCCACTCTTTCCTCTGCCTGTGTAAAACAAAACCCTCTTCTTCTCATTCCATAGTTCTTGCAGAAAAGTCACACTCAGGAAGTCCACACTCAAACTCCGCCTCCTCCTCCCTCCTCTGTCTTCTCCCTTTCCTTATTCCTTCCCTCTCCTCTCCTTCCCCCCCTTTCTCTCCCTCCTCTTCCTCTTCCCTATTCTTTCCCTCTCCTCTACTTCTCTCTTCCCCTCCTTCCTCTCCTCCTCTCCTTCCTCCCTTGTCCCCTCCCCCTCCTCTTCTTCCTCCTAAGTGCTGCGTCAGTGATTGGCACTGCTAACTCTCCAAATCCCCAAGCCAGACACCTAGGAGTGAACCCAGCCTGCCCTCAGCGGGCCTGCCCCTGTATGCCACCTGCAGAGGTAGCATCTGCACTCCTAGTGCCTAGCCAGGTCTGCTCTCCTTCAGCCCAGTTCCTCCTGTACTCACTCGTCCTCTGGAATGCCCCCCTCTCCTGCCAGTTCCATTCCCTAAGCCTCAGCTCTCTGTATCCTATGCCCCTCCAAAATAAGGAGCCACTGAACTACAGCATAGTCAGAGGACAAGCAGCTTGCCATGGTCCGTGGTTTAAATTCTGGTGCCTGCCATCTGCTCTGGCTGATCCCTGGGGCTGGGGCATGGAGTGTGAGGACTGGCTCCAGGAGTCCAGTTCATGCACGAGTTCAAATCTTGGAGTTCCCCATTAGCTTTTCCTTGCAGAAAGTGCTTCCCATGTAGCACATTCCTGCTCTTCTAAGTCCATATTCTAGCCCCCTCCATGGTCTTGGATGTATATAAATCTATTCATATGGCTCTGTCTATAAAGTCTTTACCATTTTGAGCCAATAGGAGACAAGGACAAGAGAAGATAAGAGAGACTCTTTTAGTAACAGGGTCCTGAACCCAAAGTCAGAAAGAGTAGACTGAATCTGTCAATAAGGAGTGTGTGTGCCTGGGAAGAACATTAATGTTGAATCTCTGTTGTCAAACATGCACTGTGAAGGGCACAGATGAGTGACTCTGAAGGCCCTTCCAGCTATAAATGCCAGTGTCAGTCCTCTTCCTGAAAGTACAAGGAAGCTGCTACAGGAAGAGGAACTGTCACTTGTTTTGCATCAGGGAGATAAAATTGCAGTTAGGGAGGTTTGGCAGCTTTGAGGAGGCCCAGCTGGAATGAGCATCTGTGGTCAAATTTTATAGGAATGTTGGGCATGACTGCACAGTTAAAAGGTCTTGCTTAGGCTTACACTTCCATCAGGGGGTATAGCTCAGGGGTAGAGCATTTGACTGCAGATCAAGAGGTCCCTGGTTCAAATCCAGGTTCCCCCTGCTGTGTTCTTATTTTACCCTCTGGAGCTGGTGTTGAAGATTCAGCACCCTTCTCCAATCCTAAATCTCAGGATACTGAGCCTCCCTAAATCTGTGAAAAAGCCAGGAGCAACTTTAAACCCTGTCACTGTCTCAGACTGATAAATTCCTTCAACTTGGACTTTTTATTTCACTTACCAAAGGCTTTGTTCTACCTTGCCTGGTTTTGTTTCACTTTTTCTACACGTTTTCATGACCCCAAGTCAGTGAAGTGCAGGTAAATGTTTAACGACCAGCTCTGAAGGGGGTGATTTGTAGTGTTTTCCAATTTCACAGAGTGAAAAATAATCCCACCATGGCAAATTTCAAGCTACAAATATGAGACGATGAACATGGAGTTGGGAAGGTGTGGTAACAAATGGCTGTCTGCTGCAAGCTAGCTCAAGCATAACACTGCCCCAATCCACCTTCCCGACAGAGGCCTGGGCTCTCTGGCCGTGCTCTATCTTCGCGATGCCTACTGACATGAGAGCAGTGGTTCTCACTCACCCATTCATCCATGGAATCATTCATTCATTCGTCATCTGATTCCTTCTCAATGCCAGACACAGGAAAGACAGAGATAAGCAAGAACTGTCTGTGGTAAGCAAAATAGTCCAATGAAGAAATGATCCAAACAACAACAAGGACAGCGGAACAAAAAAAGAAGGGGCGCTATTTTTAAATGAAATGTTCTATTACCATTAACATTCTCAACTAGATAATCTAAAACGCCTCCTACCTCAAAACACCCAGAAATGCAAGACAAGATATAGTAAATATATATTCTTATATATAGCTGAGCTCTCATAACAGTAAAGGATATCTCCGGGGTGGCAGTTGGGGATGAACTGAGACCCTGAGAGGTAATATGAGCTGATCCTGGGAATGCCTGTGGTGGTTGTGGTGAGCTAGCCAAGGTGCTTCAGTTTTCACAGCCATTTGGGTACAGGAGATTTGGCCTAAGACCTGAGTCTCCCTTCTCTTGTACCAAGTCAAACTCTTAGAGAGCCATAATATTAGTAAAAGCATAGGAAAAAAAAAAAGCATCCACTAGCATAAGAACACAAGACATCTTTCTCTTCCTAGGGAGGCAGAGGGCATCACCCCTGAGAATCCATAACCATACATCTATCCTCACACTTGTTATGGCTTTGAATTTACACCACCTACATGGTTCAGAAATTCCTCAACCTGAAAGTTAACATACAAAGTACTTAGGCTAACAATGATTCTAGAGTATCCCCCGGTGGCTCACACCTGTAATCCCAGGACTTCGGGAGGCCGAGGTGGGTGGATCACCTGAGGTCAGAAGTTCAAGACTAGCCTGGTCAACATGGTGAAACCCCGTCTCTACTAAATATACAAAAATTAGCCAGGTGTGGTGGTGGGTGCCTGTAATCCCAGCTACTCAGGAGGCTGAGGCAGGAGAATCGCTTGAACCCGGGAGGCGGAGGTTGCAGTGAGCCGAGATTGCGCCATTGTGCTCCAGCCCGGGCAACAAGAGTGAAACTTCGTCTCAAAAAAAAAAACAGTACTCAGGCTGACAATGATTCCACAGTATCCAAAAGAAGCAAACACAAACCATGAAGGACATACCCTCAAGCCAGGCTGCACAGGATTCCTACTGATAAAGCCTGGCTTAAGACGGCCTCACAATTCAAAGCAATAAAATATACAAGGAACCAGCCTATTATGAGTGAGAGCCACCAAACAAAATAAAGTCATAAAGTCAGGCCATAGAGTTACCAGATAGATACTATAAAGTGAGGATACTTAAAAATCTTTAAGACATGAGGAATTAAAAGCGTGGACACCTGTGATTTTTTTTTTTAAAGATAAAGCAGATACATCTAAAACGAAAAGTGCAGTCACTAAAATTGATCACTTAATTAACAGATTAAACACACATTAGACAAAACTAAAGAGAGATTTAGGAATGAAAGAATGTAAATCTTTTAAAAATCACTAAGAATGAAGCACAAAGGCCTAAAAAAATGAAAAATATGAAAGACTAGCTAAAAGAGATGGTGCAGAATAAAGGGGTCCAAGAAAGGTCAAATACAAATTCCACAAGAAGAAAGTGTAATGGGGAAGAGGCAATATTTATTTTATTTTTATTTATTTATTTATTTTTTGAGACAGAGTCTTGCTCTGTTGCCCAGGCTGGAGTGCAGTGGCGTGATCTCAGCTCACTGCAACCTCTGCTTCCTGGGTTCAAGCAACTCTCCTGCCTCAGCCTCCTGAGAAGCTGGGATTACAGGTGTGTGTCACCATGCCTGGCTAATTTTTTGTATTTCAATAGAAACAGGGTTTCACCATATTAGCCAGGCTGGTCTCGAACTCCTGACCTCAGATGATCTGCCCACCATGGCCTCCCAAAGTGCTGGGATTACAGGCGGGAGACACCACACCTGGCCTAAATTTTTTTTTTTTTTTAGACGGAGTCTCTGTTGCCCAGGCTGTCGTGCAGTGACACAATCTCAGCTCACTGCAAGCTCCGCCTCCTGGGTTCATGCCATTCTCCTGCCTCAGCCTCCTGAGTAGCTGGGACTACAGGCGCCTGCCACCACGCCCAGCTAATTTTTTAAATTTTGTATTTTTAGTAGAGACGGGGTTTCACCATGTTGGTCAGGCTGGTCTTGAACTCCTCACCTCGTGATCCACTTGCCTCGGCCTCCCAAAGTGCTGGGATTCCAGGTATGAGCCACCATGCCCAGCCTGGGAAGAGGCAATATTAAAAGATATAATAGCTGAGAATTTTCCAGACTTGTACAAAGATGTGACACCTCAGATTTAGGACTCACGAGTTCCAAGAAAGATAAATAAAAGATCCATACCTAGCCACATTGCAGTGAAACTTCATGATACCACAGATAAAGAGATTTTTTTTTTTTTTAGATGGAGTTTCGCTTTTGTTGCCCAGGCTAGAGTGCAACGGTACGATCTCTGCTCACTGCAACCTCTGCCTCCTGGATTCAAGTGATTCTCCTGCCTTAGCCTCCGAGTAGCTGGTATTACAAGCATGCACAACCATGCCTGGCTAATTTTTTTTGTATTTTTAGTAGAGTCAGGGTTTCTCCAGGTTGGTCAGGCTGGTCTCGAACTCCTGACCTCAGGTGATCCTCCTGCTTCAGCCTCCCAAAATGCTGGGATTACAGGTGTGAGCCACCATGCCCGGCCAAACAGATTTTAAATGAAGCCAGAGAAGTTAAATCATATGCAAAGGAATAATTAGACTGACAGCAGACTTTTCAATAGTAACAATGAAAGTCAGGAGACAATGGAATAAAATATTAAAAGTGTGAAACAGTTCTCTCCCTAGCTAAAGTATCATTCAGGAGTGAGAAAAATGTAAGACATTTTATATAACTGAAAGTATCCACTTCTAAAATATCCTTGCTGAAAGAAATTTTAAAAGTTCTGCTTCAGGAAGAACACTGAACCCAGAAGGAAGAAGAAAGAGGCAGGAAAAAAGAGTGAACAAAGATGGTGGTAAGCACATTGGTAAATCTAAACAGCATAGATTGTATAAAACAAAAACAATGACTTCAAATATCAGGAGAGAGTCTTAAAAACAAGATGTAACTAAAAAGAACAATAATTACACACAAGACAGAAGGGGAGCAGTGTGATTAAACTCTTATTCAAAAAGCTTTCTATCATTTGCGAGAAGATCAGAAGTAGTAATTAATATTAGATTCTATTAAACCAAATATGTGTGTAAAATTACAGAGTAACCCCCAAATGAATAAAAAAAGGAAAGCATAACTTTCAAATCAGTAGATTCATGATTATGATAGAGATTGTCAGATTGGATTCAGCAGCAACAACAAAATCTAGCTACATGCTCTTATATGACACACATCTGAAACATAAATATACACAAAGTTTGAAAGTAAAAGGACAGGAAAAGATATATCAAAGAAATACATGCCAAAATAAAGTTAGTGTAGCTGCAGCAATATCAAACAAAATGGATTATAGACAAAGACTATTATTAGGGATAGTGTTACTTTCTAATAATAGAATGAACAATTCTCCAGGAAAATACTACAATTCTAAATTTGTAAGCACACAGCCTCCAAATACATGAAGCGAAAATTCTCACAAATTCAGGGAGAAATTGACAAATGCACAAACTTGATATGAGATTTTAACACCTCTTTAGTAACTGATAGTTCCAAATGCAAAAAGATGATAAGCTATAGAAGGCATAAACCACATGATTGATAAGCTTGATTTTACAGCTCTAACTAGATCCTACACCAATATTAGAATATATGTACTCTTTTAGGCAAACATGGAACATTTTCAAACATCTATTGCACACTTGGCCACAAAGCAGTCTCAGAAAATTCTAAAAAATCAACGTCACTTACTACATTCTCTGACTATAAGGCAAAACTCAAAAACAAAATAACTCATAAAAAGATTCATATTTGGAAACTAAAAAGTACTTTTAAATAACCTCATGGATGGAAAAAGAAATAATAATGAAAATCAGAAAATATTTTAAAGTTGCAGCCGTTTTCACATGGAGGACTGGCCAGCACAATTTGCCTTTAGATTCATTTGGGAAAAGTGCTGACTAGTTCACCAAAAGTCAATTCACAGAATGACCAGATAGCCAAAAGCCAAATATGGTAAAAGCTAAACCACTGAATATCAATTTGCTAAACAACCAATCTGAATTATTGAAAAAAAAAATTTTTTTTTTTTTTTTGAGACAGGGTCTTGCTCTGTCACCCAGGCTGGAGTGCTGTGGTGTGATCTTGGCTCACTGCAACCCCCCTCTGCCTCCTGGGCTCAAGAGATTCTCCCACCTCAGCCTTCCAAGCAGCTGGGACTACAGGGGTACACCACTGCACCTGGCTAATTTTTGCATTTTTTGTAGAGATGGGGTTTCACCATGTTGCCTAGGCTGGTTTGGAACTCCCAGGCCCAAGCAATTCACCAGCCTTGGCCTCCCAAAGTGCTGGGATTACAGGTGTGAGCCACCGTGCCTGGCCCCAGCCAACGAATTTTTAAAGATGTGTTTCAGCTCCACTCCTGCCTTTGTTTGTGTCCAGAGCCATCCAATAAACCTGGTTCAGGACAGGTCTTCACAACTATTTTTTAACGCACACACACGGGCTGAGGTAAATACAGGTCTACAGGGTCAAAGGCGCAACTAAAATTTGGGGGATGGGGGTGCCAGGAAGTGTCTCCATAATTTAAATAATTGGCCATGCAGCAAATTTCATGTTGGTGAACTGCTTTTAGTGACTGATGGTCCACAAATGGGGCAGGAAGCCTAGCCAGGAAGTGGAAGTTTGAGTCAAAGAGGTGCCAAGAATCTGCACAGGTTAAAACAAAGGTGCATCTTACTTGGATAGAGATTTCTTTCTACAGGTGTTTAAGTTTAAGGCAGGGGTCCCCAGTCCCTGGGCTATGGACCAGTACCAGTCCTGGCCTGTTAGGAGCTGGGCAGTGCAGCAGGAGGTGAGCTGCGGGCAAGCCAGGGAAAGCTTTATCTGTAGTTACAGCCACTCCCCCTTGCTCGCATTACCCCTGAGCTCTGCCTCCTGTCAGATCTGCAGGTGCTGGATTCTCATAGGAGCCAGAACCCTGTTGTGAATGCGGGATCCAGGTTGCGGGCTCCTTAGGAGAATCTAATGCCTGGTGATCTGAGTTGGAACAGTTTCATCCCAAAACAACCCCCCTCCCAGTCCATGCAAAAATTCCCTTCCACAAAACCGGGCTCTGGCCCAAAAGGTTGGGGACCCCTGGTTTAGGGGGTTTTAAAGTTTAGGGATCCCGGGCCGGAGGGTGGGCGGTGGAGAGGAGCTGGGAGCAGGAACACATTACTGTAAGGAGCCCGCCTCACCTCGGCACGGAGGTGGGACCCGGCCTAAAGCCCAGGAGGCGACTTACCCTGAGGCCTGTGGCCTGTAGGGCTCTTGAGATGAGAAGTTGGACTTTTAAGTTTTCCCTTTCCGCGAGGTGGGGCCTTGTGATATCTTCAAATCCTTGTTCAGCAGGCTGCGCACACGCCGGTCCTGTGTCTAAGGTGTCTCGGGTATGACCGAGGGGGCTTTGCCCGAGTGGGCGCGCGCCTTTCCTCGGAGGCCGGGTCGAGGGGTTGTCGGCATCGTACCCGAGTCCGTGATCATGGCCGGCGCGGCTGCAAGGGCCAGCCCCGGGCGACTGGGCGAGGAATTCCCTTTCCTTCCCTCCCATATTGCCCAGGCAGAGCGCTGTCTGGGCCGCAAGGTCTGGACGGGGCTTCCAAACTCAGAGCAGAGTCTCCTCTGCGTGGGACCACAGCCTCCCCTTCCCCTCCAAGCTTCTGTCTGGCACAGCAGGCTTAGCCCCGCAGGCCCCCTTCCAGCAGCCTTCTATAAAAATGACGGGGTCCTTCTCCAGACAGGAAAACCAGGCTCGCTGCGCCTCGCCCGCACCCCCGGAGCGCTCTCGCAGCGCCCGCCCAGACCAGGCCTTCGAACTCATGGAGCGCAGGGGGAGGCAGAGGACGGTGGGCCGCGCTTCCTTCCCGCATCACACGTTTATTTGAGGCCTACTATGTGCCAGGAACAACTGGGGTTACCACACCAGCAAACAGGCACGCAAAATGTGACACGAAGGTAGGTCATGGCTGCGGCGAGCGGGGGCGCGGGCGAAAGACGTGAGGATGTACGGGGGCCTGGCAGCTGCTCTGGCCCACCCACGCCCGGCCGGACCCTCGACCCCTTTCACTCCAGGTCGGGTTTCCCCGACCGCGGCCTCTGGGAAAGATGGGTCCCTTTTCATCCCCACCATCAGCCCCTGGCACATGGGACGCGCTGAGTGGTGGCTGCGGGAATGAATGAGTGATAAGCGGCGCGTACCCGCGGGCTTGCACGCCCACAGCAGCCTGGCGGGTCTCGGCGCGCAACCTCTACCCGCAGCTGGGGGCGGGGACGAGGGGAGGGGGCGGGGACGAGGGGAGGGGGCGGGGACGAGGCCCGAACCAGGTCCGCCCCGCCCCGCCCTGTCTCCGCCCCCCGCTTCGGAGCCGGCGCCGCGGCGCTTTCTGGGAAGTGTAGTCCGCGTCTGCGCCGGCCGGCCGGGCCGCCGAAGCCGGGGGCTCCGGGCGGAAACGGCACCACCCGCCAAGGGATGCGAGGCGCGCGGGGCGGGCTCAACGAGGCCGGGGGCGGGCCCGGGCGCGCCCACCCCCGCCCCTCCCCCTCGGCCCAGGCCCCGGGCCCCGCCTTCTCCTGCGCGGACTTGGGCCGCCGCCGACGAGGGTCGCGTGCGCCCGCGCCAGGGGCCGCGCCGGAAACCGAGGAGTGGCGGGGAGGCTGAGCCCGGGGATGGCGCGCCAGGTAAGGCAGGCGGACGCACGGACCCCTCGGCGCAGTGCGGCTCCGAAGGCGGCAGGGCGAGAAAGAGCTGGGACCCCCCCGCAACTTCGGGATCGGCTGGGCGAGGCGGGGCAGGCCTGATGCTCAGGGGTTCGTGCCGGGAAGTTCAGGTCCTCGGACAACCTCTCTCCAGCTCTCCGCCGCCGCTACCCACGGCCCAGTCTCCACCTGGGGAAACCCCCTTGGCGTGGCTTGTTTCATTACAAGTTATCCTGGTAGAGTGGGCATGAAGGCCTCGGAGGCAGTGAGTAAATCTCATACTTCTGTTCTTGGTGGAATCCTGGATCCCGGGGGTTGGGGACGTGGAAATGGGGAGAAACAAAGATAGAACAAACCCCAAGTTTTGTCTTGGGAAGCCTGCAGGTAAGGCGTTTAAATCTGAGAACTGGAGGGAGAGCCCCAGGCCGTGACAGCCTGGGCACCGTTTGGGCTAGGTTGTGTGTGGGCTGTGACGATGCTGGGAAACTCTGGTGCTGATATCAGTGAGGTATCAGGTATCTGGTGCTGATACCAGCAACTGCTCCACGTTCTTCTGGATGGGCACCTGGAGCCAGTTCTGCAACCGTGGTGGCTCCTGGGCTTTGGCCAGTCCGAGGCAGCCATGGGTGGGGGGCAGCGTGTGACTAGGCAGAGCAAACACTGTGCCAGGCCCTTGGCGTCATTAGTGCCCCCAAGCATTTGGGGAGAAGGGAGAGGCCAGGCAAATTAGATGTTGTTGGGCAGGAACAGTGAAGTGTCCTTTTCAGGTCTGGCTGCACAGTTAAGTAGCCTAGGGACACCCTGGTTCAGACATGCCCGTGGCCCCATCCTAAGGCCTCCTCATACCACAGTTTCCTGTTCTGTAAAGTGAGGACTTTGGGCCATTGACCTTTCAGATCTGATGAGGGGAATATCCTCACACTACGTAGCTTCATGGAGAAGATGGCCAGGAGTGACCTTGGGGAGTGGTAGGTCACTGTCAGGTGGAGAGGAGCGGGGAGGGTTCCCAGAAGCCCAGGGCGATGTGAGCACAGCCTCCAGGTTGAGAGGCCCTGTGGCAGGGTCTGATCGGGGAGCCCGAGCCTGAGGCCCACTGGGAGAGCAGGTCTAGGTTGGGAAGGACTGTGAGGGGCAGGTCCAGCAGGCACTGAAGCTGCAGTTTTTGTGCTGGGCTGGTGACACGGTGGAAGGGTGATGTTAGGAGGACCAGTGTGCAGCTTTGAGCTAGGAGGCTGCCCGGTTACAAGAGTCCTGGGTCAGCCCAGAAAGCTTTTCTCCATTGGTTGGGGGAAGGAGGTGAAGTGGGGCCTGAGGAGGAAGGCCGGTGGTGTGTGGGCAGAGCCAGCCAGTGGTGGCCTTCCTCCTCCTGAAGGTGAGTGTTGTAGCCCAGGTGTTTGCACACTCACACTTGCTCACTCCCTCACACACAAAACCCTCACTCTTTGCTTTTTCTGGGGAGAGGGAGGCCACTGGCAGAAGCGCCTACCCTGGCCACAGTCAGTTCCCATTCTCATTTTGTAAGAATTTTGTCACAAAACAGTTTGTCTTGAGGCTGAGATGGTGAGAGGCCTGGAAAGCATCTCTTACAGATTCCTGGAAGAGCTGGGATATATTTAGCCTGGAGCGAGAGAGACACCGGTGGTCAGGAGCAGTATGTGGAAGAGCTCAGCTGGCAGGCTCAGACCTGCAAGCGGGCATTAGGCAGACAGGTCTGGCTGCAGTATTACTAATCATAGCACTTAATATTAATAGTCCCCGCATTTGTTCTAGGCACTATTCCTGTATTTGTTTTGTCTTCACAATATCTCTGTGAGGTAGGTTGTTATGATCCCAGTATTATAGATGAGTTCACTGAGGCCCAAATAGGTTAGGTTTGGCTGAGGTCTCATAACTAGTATGAAACAAGGCAGGGATTGGAATTCTGGCAGCCTGCCTCCTGAGGCTAAGTTCCAGTCACCGTGCTCTGCCCTGGTCTCTGGGTCCGGAACCTCTTAATGGCCACATCAGGTCAGCAGTGGTACCAGTGGAACCAACATAGCTGGTATCATGTTCTTACCTAGAGCTCAGACCTGCCTTGCCAGCTCTGTGTTGAGCCATCAGAATGTCATGTGGGAACCCTCTGCCTGGCATGAACCAAAATTCCAGATTCCCAGAAGGAAAGCAGGGGTGTGGCACACACCACGTTGTTTGCTCAGCCTAGGCACCTTGAGCCACTCCCATCATTTAGGGAATGGTGGGAAGCCTCCTGACACCTAAATACCTGGTAGCCAGCCTGAGCCCTCCTGGCAAGCAGGCCTTCCTAACGACAGCGGTCTAGGGCTGTTTTGCGCGCTCTTCTGCATAGACCCTGATGTTGGCTACATTTTCTCTGTTCCAAGATGCTAGGAAGAAATGTAAATAACATTTTGAGAGAAGTTTCGGAGGGTGTCTGAGACTGTTCCTGAGAGGGAGTGACCACACCTGGGCCAGAGCCACAGAGGTTTGCTCAGGGAGAGTCTGCACATCGAGGCAGGAGGCAAAGGCTGCGGCGTCTCACTGCCCATGGGCCTCTGGGCCTCCAGGCCTCAGGCAGGCAGTCACGGGAGGGGCTGCCCCTTGCCAGGGGTGTAGATGCAGCCTGGCCAGAGGGGAGCACTGGTAAGTGTGACTGCATGGGACAAGTTATCAGCTGTTCAGGGAGAACAGGCAGAGAGCCCGGCAGTAAGTGGACAACCAGGCTGCTGGTTAGTGGCAGGGACGGTTTTTTGTTTTTCTTGAAACGGGCTGGAGTACAATGTTGTGACCTTGGCACACTGCAATTCTGCCTCCCAGGTTCTCCTGCCTCAGCCTCCCAAGTAGCTATGATTACAGACACCCACCACCATGCCTGGCTAATTTTTGTATTTTATTAGAGATGGGGTGTCACCATGTTGGCCAGGCTGGTCTTGAACTCCTGACCTCAGGTGATCCACCCACCTGGGCCTCCCAAAGTGCTGGGATTAGAGGCGTGAACCATCACACCCAGCCTGGGACAGTTTTTAGAATCACTGACTTGGGTGGGTGCAGGGGCTCACGCCTGTAATCCTAGCACTTTGGGAGACCAATGTGGGAGAACCACTTGAGCCCAGGAGTTCAAGACTGGCCTGGGCAACATAGTAAGGTCCTGTCTTTATTAATTAATTAATTAATTAATTAAAATAACTGCCCTGAGCAGATGAAACAAGCGGTGAATTGTCTTTGTTTTATTAGGAGCGTGTTCCTTTTCTTTAATAATTTTTTCTCACAAATAAACAGTTTAACATTCATTTCTCAACAGGAAGGACCCTTCCCATAATTTACCTTCTGTTTGCTTAATTTGCACAGTTAATTTTTGCCATAATTTTAAATTCAAGCCTATTGATGCTGGTCATTTTCTAGTGTCTGATGTCCACTGAAGGACTTTTTTTTTTTTTTTTTTTTTTGAGATGGAGTCTCGCCGTATTGCCCAGACTGGAGTGCAATGGCGTGATCTCGGCTCACTGCAACCTCTGCCTCCCGGGGTCAAGCAATTCTCCTGCCTCAGCCTCCTGAGTAGCTGAGATTACAGGCGCCCACCACCACACCTGACTAATTTTTGCATTTTTAGTAGAGACAAGGTTTCACCATATTGGCCAGGCTGGTCTCGAACTCCTGATCTCAGGTGATCTGCCTGCCTTGGCCTCCCGAAGTGCTGGGATTACAGGCGTGAGCCACCGCACCCAGCCGAAGGATTATTTTGTAAAGAAACATAGACAAAAATGTTCGTGTTATTTTAAAAAGCCACAGGGTAGGAGGAGATGAGTACAGAGAATAGGAGATAGGAGTACAGAGTGTAAAGGAGCCTGGTGACCCAAAGCTTCCAAGGGCAACCCCAGGTTTCTTCTGAGCACTTCTCTAAACCCAGCACACAAACTAGGTGGACAGCAAGAATGTCTTCTCTCACAGCCCTGCAGACCCGAAGCCCTACGTCACAGTGTGGGCAGGCCACACTCCCTCTGAAGGCTCTGGGCCAGGATCCTTCTTGCCTCTTGCGGCTTCTGGTGGCCCTGGGCATTCCTTGGCTTGTGGCTGCATCACTGTAGTCTCTGCCTGTCTTCACACAGCTTTCTTCTTTTGTGTCTGTCTCTGTGTCTCTTCTGATAAGGAATGAGTCATACTGGACTAAGGGACCCCCCTACTTAGAAGTATGACCTCATCTTAAGTAATTCCATCTGCAGGGACTCTGTTTCTAAATAAGGTCCTACTTACAGGCATGAGGGTTAGGACTTCAGCGTGTCTCTGCAGAGACACAGCTCACCCCCAGCACTGTCTCTTGAGGGGATTCCTGCATGTCAGACCCTGGCTATTATCCTGGAGTGTGCGCCTGGAGGCCTAGGTGGGGTTACCAAGTGCAGGGACAGCTAGGCTGTCCCCTCTGGGATGGAACAACCAACCCCCCCGGAGACTGTGCCTGCAGGTGTCCATCACCTTCAAGGACTTGGCCGTGCGGTTCTCGGAGGAGGAGTGGCGGCTCCTGGAGGAGGGGCAGAGGGAGTTCTACCGAGACGTGATGCGGGAGAACTACGAGACGCTGGTGTCTGTGGGTAAGGACGGGAGGGAGCAGCACGTGTGGCAGGAGCCTGGTGGGCGGTGGAAGGGAGGCCGGAGTCCCTGGGACCCGGCAGCCTTAGTCTTTCCACCTGAGAAATGAACACGGGGATCGTTCACGCTGCTGCTATTCTATGTCCCGGGACCGGGTTCTAGGTACAATTCGGTGGGGGTATGCGGCGGCCTCTGAGGTTCCGACCACTCTGTGGTTCTTTGAGTTTAAGTGGTCACGTGAATGTGCACAGACCTGCAGGGGCCTGGGCTGCTATGCAACTGTGTGCGAAGCAGAGACCACTCCATTCCCAGGGCCACAGTTCCCTCTTCTTTCCCAGGGACAGCTGAGCTGCTCCCCCTCTCTGCTTTCCTGTCACCCTCAGAGCCTGGAAGAGCTGTTGGGGGAGGGAGCCACGCTGATGAGGGACAGGAGCCTGCTGGTTGTGAAGATCCCCAGGGTAAGTTATCTGTCAGACTTTGGGTGTCTCCTCCCACTCCTCGGTCCTCAGCCCCAGGCAATGCGTGACCTCAGCCTACTCAATCCAGCCTCTCACCTCCCTGCCTCCCCTACTGCAGCCTCCCAAGCTTTCACCCCTCATCCCTCTGGGCTGGAAGCCTGTTATGCAGAGAAGCACTCAGAGAAAGCCTGGGGTCACCCTGGAGAGTACCTCCTGCCTCAGGCCCCGCACCCGCCACCAGCCTGAAGCCTTATCACAGCCACCCCTGCAGAACCTGCCCCAGCTCCCAAAAGTCCTGCCACGAGGCTTACATCTCAAGACCTCAGATGGTGGATGTGCTCCACCGGCCCAGATTGGGCAAGGCCAGGCATTTAGGGGGTGCCAGGAAAGGCAGAGGGCCCAGATGGTGGGAGAAGTGTGGCGGCAGCCCGCCTGGGCATTCCCCTGGGAGGCAGGGAGATTAATGAGTAACGTAGAACAGAGGAGCCCTGTTACCCAGGCCCCGCCCCCATGCCCTGGCTGTCCCTTGGCCAGAGCGCCTGGCCTGAGCCCAAGTCCTCTATATCTCATGGGACATGGTGTCTCCTCTGGCTGCTCCTCATGTGGCTGGGAGGATTACGTGAGATGCTGGGTGTGAAAACACGCACATAGGTGTGAGTGCTGAGCAGCCGCAGGGGTGCAGGGGGTCACTGTGGCCTCTCTGCAGGGGGACAGCCCCGGCACAGCCTGCACCTCACAGCCCTGGTGCAGCTGGTGAAGGAGATCCCAGAGTTCTTGTTTGGAGAAGTCAAGGGCACTATGGACAGCCCCGAGAGCGAGAGCCGGGGAGCCAGCCTGGATGGAGAGAGAGCGAGCCCCGAGGGTAAGTCAGACAGTGGGGCAGTGCACGCAGCCTCCTCTGCACTCCCCATGATGAAGCGCAAGTCCACGGCACTGCACCGCATGTGGGCTTGCAGGCACAGGCCGGGAGGCAGAGTCACCTGCTGTTCCTCATGGCTAGGCCGTGTGCCGCCCTCTGAGCACATGCCCATAGCTGGCGAGAGGGCAGCTCTGACTTTCGCATGGTGGTTTCTGTGTGGCTTTGTCACCCTCCACCCACCGTGGCCCCATTCAGAGCCCAGTGATGACGACACATAGGTGGCTGACATCCTGGTCATTGTTAGCAGTACATGGCAAGGAAAGGACCCAGAATGTGACAGTGTGACAATGTTAGGGGCATCTTACCAGCTGTTGATTCTCCCTCTTTCCCGACAGCAGCTGCGGCAAGAGAGCCCTGCCCTCTCCGAGGTCTGCTCAGCTGCCTTCCAGACGGCCCTACCAGCCGGCCCCACCTGGCCACCACGCCCACCGACAGCTCGTGTTCCAGTGGCCCAACTGGTGATGGGGTCCAGGGAAGTCCTCTCCCCATCAGTGAGTCTGACACAGCAGGGACAGGGAGAACCAGCATTTCAAAAGCCCTGATCGTGGCGTCAGAGGACCTGGACCCTGTGCCCTCTTCATTTTTTTCTAGGACTCAGTTCCCTTGTTGTGCTGTTCTTTTGTTAACAAAGTACGCCAGGGAGCAGGACAACATATTTAGCCTCTGGTGTAAACACCAAAGAGGAGGCGTGATGCTCAGCCCCTGGGGAGCCTGTCATCCCGCCCCGATCACTGAGCACTTTGTACACAGAAAGCCTCCGGCAGTTTCTAACATGCAGGCCCACGGCCAGCAGCATTGACCTACCTGTGTGCACTGGTCTGATCCTTAGACCGTCTCATCACAGCAACCCTAACTGCAGAGCAGGTCAAGGGGAGCTCCTAGGATTTCTCTTGGGTCTCATTTTATTTTTAAAACTTCTCACAAATTTTGCATTTGTCTATTTTTATAAAAAAATACTTCAAATTTATATGGAATAAAATTGGCACTCCCAAAAAGCATACCCCATTTAGCTGTGGTTTCATCTGGTGTGCAGGGGTCGTCGGGCACACTTGCTCTGGGGTTCTGTGTGCCTTGTGTGTGTCCTGGTTTGAGAAGCGTGAGTGTGAGATTGTGGCCTACATGTCGAGGTTGCTGGCATCACTTGCTGAGCCAAATTCCGAGGCTGGTCTCAGGGGGAAGGGTCTGGGAGTGTTCACAGTGAACCAACAGTCTTGCTGTTTCCAGTTAAACCAGAAAGAAACGGTAAAGGCCCTCAGCCCTCCTCAAACAGGGACTTGGGTGGCTGGAGAGGGCTGTCCTCTATGGGAACCAGATCTGGGGTGATTTTCCAGAGTCTGGAGCTGGGGCTAGAAAGGCCCTCTTGTCTTCTCCTGCAACAGAAACTGCCGACAAACCGTGGCCTACAAGGAAGGAAGGCCCAGGAGCCCTGGGCGGGGAGCCCAGCCCTCCCACCCGTAGCCCCGGCAGGAGGAAGAGCCACAGAGGACAGGAGAGAGGGACCTCGGAGGCCGGTGAGAGGCAGGCTTTCCTTAGTGGGGTGGCGATGGGGAAGTGTGTTTAGTTCACACGAGGAGGTCATGCTGCTCCCCCGCCTGGGCCTGGTGGCAGCTCCACCGGGCAGGCCTTGTGTGCGTTCTCACGGGCGGGAATCTCAGCCGCCTGGAGACCTGAATGCCTGCCAAAGCGCTCCCGGTGTCCCGTCAGGACTGCACTGACCCAGGCCCATCTTGCATGTGCCACAGGAATTTCTCCTGGGAACAGCCCCTTGCAAGGCCTCATCAACTGTCTGAAGGAAATCCTTGTGCCTGGGCCCCGGCACCCCGAGACATCCCCAAGCTTCTTGCCACCTCTCCCTAGCCTGGGCACGTCCAGGCTAACCAGAGCAGACCTGGGGCCTGGGAGCCCGCCCTGGGCAGGTGAGTCCTGGGGCCTCAGGCTGAGGTCTCTGAAGCTTGGTTTGCATTTCAACAGTGATTCCTCCTGCTCCAAACTGTCTCCCTTAGGGATCGTTACCAGCTTGGTCGCTGCTGTGTTGCCAGTGTCACCTATCTGGAGCCAGGTGGCTCTCTTAAGGGCAGCGTTTGGTCAGCTGGGAAAAGGAAACTCAGAAGCAGGCTTTGCCCTGGTTTCTTCATGTCTCTTCCTCCTCCCGACTTGGGACCCGAGGGGAAGAGCTGCAGAGCTCCTGTGTTGCTTTGCATTGACGCCAGGCATGATGCATGGAGTGGGCTTGGGCTCTGGACAGCATGGTGGAGGGGCCAGGGCACAGGTCTTGGAGTCAGACCTGGAGAGGCTCCTGATGCCTTGAGCCTAGGCTGTTCCCACTCACAGGGCCGCAGTGAGCTTAGCTGCAGTAATGTACTTACTGTACAACTCCATTTTCCTCAAATGTAAGTTCTGTTCAGGACCCCAGAGCTGTCTCAAACAGTGACCCTGACAGCCCACTTCCTTCAATTTGTCCTCAGAGTGATGCCACTTGTCTGCCTGCAGGGCGACTTCCATGGCTTCCCTCTTTACCCTGTCCGGTTCTGGCAGGTGTGTGGACCCAGGCACTGGGAAGACTCAGCGAGCCACTGGAAGAGCCTCATCTTCAGAGTTGGCCCCACACCCTTCTAACTTGTCCCCTGTTTGTTGTTTGTCATGAAGGCTGAGGACACTGAGCTCCAGGTGAAAACATGTTCCTTTTTCCTTTAGTGAAGACCGAGGCGGTTTCAGGGGATTGTCCCCTCCAGGGTCTGCTAAACTGTCTGAAGGAGCTCCCCGAGGCCCAGGACAGGCATCCCAGTCCCTCAGGAGTGGGGAACCAACGGCTACAGGAGAATCCAGGAGCCTGGAAAAGGGATTCTGGAGGTAAAAGCTTCTCACTGGGCTGGGAGGGCCCCCAGACATCCTACATTACCCTGCCCCAGGCAGGGCTGTAGGTGGCCCCCACCACAAACACTCAGGCCCCCATATTGGCCTGTCGGGAAGAGGAGCCGGATGCGGGGGATCCCCACTGTGTAAGTGGAGCGAGCTGTGTGGGAGGGGCTCGGTCAGCACTTGATAATTCTCAAGCTGGCTCTTCGAGAAGGAGCTGGACGTTCTGAAAGGAAAGTGGGGAGGGAGCGAGATCAAGAAATAGAGGATGGAGCTCTAGCCCAGCACACACGCAGCTCCTCATTGTGGCTTGGGGTCCTGTGTTTGGGTCAGGTTTCTGCCATGTGTGTGAGAGCTGGGAACCCCAAATCCTAATTATACCCACCCAGCCCACACATGGGTTCATGTTCCGTGCATGTCACCTCAGCTTGTTAGCTTCTCAGAACAAAGCCCTGAGCAGCTGGATTGAGTCAGGTGTGCTGGCCATGGAGAAAGACATGATTGGTGCTGTCTGGGGAGGGCCGACTTCATGCCTGGTAGAAACCTTGGAGGCACCCCAAGGGGCCATGGTAGGGGAGAAGGCGTATGACTCAGGTCTCTGCTGGTGATTGACAAGTGACAGCAGTCTGAGCCGGTGACTGCCGTGGAGGCACAGGGGCTTTGGAAGCCCCTCCTAACCCTATAAAGGCCTCAAGGGATTCTCAGGGTGAGTCCAGGCCTGAACCTTGGGCTTCCCAATGGCCTCCTCCCGCAGGGCCTGGATACCTCCTGACCCCTCCTCCCCGTCCTGGTCTTGGAGCTGGCAGTCTGCTCTCTGTGAAGATGGAGAACAGCTGGGTCCAGAGCCCCCCAGGACCCGCATCCTGTCAGCCTGGCAGGCAGCCCCTCAGTCCCTCAGCCACTGGAGACACCAGAAGGGTCCCCCAACCCAGCTGGGGCCCTGAGGCTCAAGGTGAGGCCTGAGGTTGGCTGCTCTGGTGGTCTTCCCCATGGGCTTGTCAGTCCCTGGCAAGGTTCCACTAACCCCAGGGAAGCAGCTCTCAGCAGGGAGCCGCCCCCTGGCCTTTCTTCCCAAGCAGTGAATCCCTTCATCCACAGCCTCCTCAGCCCAGGCCTTTGTCCAAGCCCCCGCTGCCTCGGGGCCTTCGTTTTGCAGTGATTCCTGGCCCTGACAGCTACCCCTGCTGACGTGTGGCCCTCCTCACTCCCCTCCTATCTTCATGCCTTCCAGGGAGCAGGGTGGGGGGCGAGAGCCGATCAGTCTCCCACAGAAGGGTTTCCTGCCTGGCAGGTGCCAGAGCCTGGTACAGGACTCGTCACCCCTGTAGAAAGCACGTCGGGTAGAGCCAGCCAGGGGTCTGATGGGCAAGGCTGGAATGTGTGGGAGATGGTAACAGGGTGCTCTCTCCTGTTCCAGCTGCCAGTGCCTCAAGCTCACCACTGGAAGCCCTGGAAGCCTGTCTGAAGGGCATTCCCCCAAATGGGTCGTCACCTTCCCAGCTGCCACCTACTTCTTGTTCGCAGAACCCCCAGCCAGGAGACTCTAGGTCTCAGAAGCCTGAACTGCAACCCCACAGATCACACAGCGAAGGTAGATTGTGGCCATGGGCGCGGGGTGGCATGTCCCTGAGCGCGGCAGTGGAGGCAGATGCTGAGGACTGTCGGGTCATTGTGTTCCCCGGCCTCCTGAGACACAGGCCCGTTCCCCCAGGCTGCCTTTCATACTCACCCCCAAATAGCCGCCCGCATGTGCTGAAAGCCAGTGCAGATCTTCCTGCCCTACTTCCTTCTCTCAGAACTCTCTCCAGTCACGAGACTCACTGTGGGGTTTCTGTGGGTCACGTGCTATGGGAGTTTAATCAGTGCCACAGGGAAACCCTAGTGGGAGATACTTTGGGGCAGGGTCTTCTGGTGCCCATGCACCCCATGGCCCAGGCGTCTCTTCTCCAGTGAGCCTCCTGGTGACCACAACTGTGCTGTTCCCTACAGAAGCGACCAGAGAGCCTGTTCTGCCTCTGGGTCTGCAGAGCTGTGTGAGAGATGGCCCCACCAGGCCCCTGGCCCCCCGAGGAACCCCCACCAGCTTCTCCTCATCCAGCAGCACCGACTGGGACCTGGATTTTGGGAGTCCTGTGGGGAACCAGGGGCAGCATCCTGGAAAAGGTGAGCTGGGCCAGCCCGAGGCTGGGGTTCATCCTGGGAGAGGACTCGAGGCCCCTTGCCCAGTCCCTCTGGCTTGACTGGGTCAGACCCCCATGGCCATGCTGGGAGCAGAGCCAGGGATACTGAGGCAGGAGCAGATGCGGGACTTACCTTGGGTGGGTTGTGGGAGCCTAGGGTGGAGAGGGGGCTCCATTTTAGTGACTTGTCTCAGAAGGGACAGGACAATGTCTAAGATTTCTTTTAAAATCTTTTTGGGCTGGGCACAGTGGCTCACGCCTGTACTCCCAGCACTTTGGGAGGCTGAGGCAGGAAGATCAGTTGAGGCCAGGAGTTTGAGACCAGCCTGGGCAACATAATAAGACTCCGTCTATTCAGAAATTTTTTTTTTTTTTTTTTTTTTAGACGAGTCTAACTCCTGTTGCCTAGGCTGGAGTGCAGTGGCACAGTCTCGGCTCACTGCAACCTCCACCTCCCAGGTTCAAGCGATTCTCCTGCCACAGTCTCCCGAGTAGCTGGGGTTATAGGTGTCCGCCACCATGCCCAGCTAATCTTTGTGTTTTTAGTAGAGAAGAAGTTTCGCCATGTTGGCCAGGCTGGTCTCGAACTCCTGATCACAGGCAATCTGCCCGCCTCAGCCTCCCAAAGTGCTGGGATTATGGGGATGAGCCACCGCACCCAGCCTGTACAGAAGATTTAAAAAGTTATCTGGGTGGAGTGGCACCTGTAGTCTGTAGTCCAGCTACTCAAGAGGCTGAGGCAGGGGATCACTTGAGCCCCAGCGTTTGAGGCTGCAGTGAGCTATGTTCACACCACCGCACTCCAGCATGAGTGACAGAGACCCCCATCTCAAAAATAAATACATAAAAATTTCCTTTTTGCGTTGAATTCCTTACCCCAGCCACAAAGAATTGCCTGTAATATCAAACTGACCCCCAACTTAGGAAAACGTACAGTGAGGTTCATGTCAGAAACATTTGAGCGTGTGCTTCGTGACCTGTGCCTCCCCCAGTCACTCCAGTCGAGTTGCTCCTGCAGACTTGGGGATCTCGCAGGACTCCAGCATCCCCTCTTGGCCTTGTTATTTCCCCCACCTGGTTAATCCGAGTCCTCTTGGTCTGTGTTGTCCTGCCGACACCAGTCCCTCCGTGCTCACCTGTGTCCTGACTGCCAATGTATTTACTGAACAGGCCTCTCACAGCTCTGGCCAGGCCTGTGGGGCCTGTAGAACAGGCCTGGGGCCTGCCAGTGTCCACAGCAGCCTGAATTCCCAAGCCCCACTATGGGTTAGCCCCTTGGGTGTGGGGCTTTTCCCCTAAAGTGCAACTGACTTCATAGGTAATATGATCACATAGCTTTGTTCAAAAGCTATAAAAGGTTATGTAGGGAAAATGAAGCCTTCCGCACTCCAGCCCCTCCTGCCACTGCTGTGAGTTCACTCCCCTCCTCCTCCTCACACAGAGGGCAACATCTATACATGCCCCCTCCAGGCTGCCTTTGTCGTCAGCATTTGTCTTTGACCCCTTTCTATACTTTTCGTATTCCTTGGCCACTAGCACCAGTTTCTTCTTTTGGACAGCAGCGCGGTATTCGGTAGCATGCTTCACGTGTCCTGCCTGGGCAGACTTTGTTTACTAAGTAACCCAAACTGCAGGATATTTCACACTGCCTGTCAGAAGCTTCCAGCCAACTCCCGGCTCCCTCTGTTGCCCCAGAACTCAGTGAACGTGCTGTGGAGAAAATGCATGTGGGGGTCCTCTGGTTTCCAGCCCTTCCTGGTCTGGAAGGGCTGGTCCCTGCCCTTCCAGCCTGTGGACATTCAGAAGTTCTGAGGGTTGCCCTCCCGCCCTGTGCCTGGGCCCAGAGTCGTCAGCAAATGCTCTCGGGAAAGAGAGTGGCAGCACTGTCCGCTTTATTAGGAAGGGCTCTCCTCACTCTAGAGTTTCAGTCCATCTAGTTCCTGTTACTCGCACAACTGTCACTGGAAATAGGATGTTTGCAGTGTATTCAGTTCTTTCCTAGTTGAAGTTGCATGCATGTTGGCCTGCCATGGCCCAGAGGCCAGGGTGCCTGTGTTGTTCCCCTGCTGTGAGTGGTGAAGGAAGTCTTAGCACATTCCATCTGTGGGGCCATCCCCTGTGCTGGGGACACAGGATGTGTCATCCCTCACGGTGGTGGCAGCTGGGTGTGCTGAGGAGGACTAGAGCCCACACCTGTGGCCAACACCCTCATGACAGCCGCAGGCCAGGCTTCTGTGTGGGTGGCCAGGACAGGCCAGGCTTCTTCCACGGCAGCCAAAGCAGGGCCACCCCAGAGCCAGGACTGACACGTCCAGTGCTCTGTGCCCAGCACCCCTGTGACCCCCCTTCCCTGGACACAGCAGAAGACAGGGGGCTTCTGCAGTTTGCAGAGATTGGGCTACAGTCCCCCTCATCTGTGAATGTTTGATCTTCACAGGAAGCCCACCAGGAAGCTCCCCACTGCAGGGTCTGGAGAATTGTCTCAAGGAGATACCTGTGCCTGCGCTGCGGCCTGCCTGGCCCTGCTCCTCAGCAGCAGACAGGGGACCGAGGAGAGCAGAGCCCAGGAACTGGACAGCAGACAAGGAAGGTAATAGGGGCTGCTGGAGCCCTGGGTGTAGACAGGGCTGCTCTGAGGATGCCCTAGGCGCTGCACCTGTGGGCTCAGATCTGCTCCTGAGCCAACATGGTGCTCTGGAAACAGGCCTGGGCAGAGCCTTGTTGGAGGCCAGAAAGCCAGATAGTCTGCAGCACACACGTGTAGACCTGCTGGCACCTTAGTGCCACTGTCTGCGGTTCCACCGTCCCAGCTGGAGCTGGCTCCTTGTGGCTGGGTGTCCTTGTCCCGGCCGTGCCAGCCCCACGAGCCTTGGTGTCTGGGCACCAGTCTCCAAGCCCAGGGCCACGCAGCTGGGTCTGGGAATAGAGAGGTTCTGGAGGGTTTGGGCGCTCCCTGGAACATGACAGATGGGTGTTTCCCACACCTGATGCTGGTGCGCCTGAGAGCCCAGCGATGGCAGAAACTGTTCCCTGTCCCTTATTCTGTGGCAGCACGAGGCCCTGTGGGGCTGACAGGCATTCTGATTTCTCATTAAAACAGGACTGAGGGCCGAGGCCTGCGAGTCAGCCCGTCTCGGGCAGGGTAGGGGAGAAGCGCCCACCCGGAGCCTCCATCTGGTCAGCCCACAGGTGTTCACCTCCAGCTGCATCCCCGCCTGCCACCAGCGGGGGTTCAAAGACCCTGGGGCCACCAGGCCAGGAGTGTGGAGGTGGCTCCCAGAGGGTGAGCTGGCACCTGCCCTCGGTACTGACAGCCCCGCTTCAGTTAAAGTGTTTGACAAGGAAATAGACTTCCCTCTCTGTCCCTCTGTTTCTTCCCCATCTCTCATCCTTTCCCCAGAGGACAGAAGCTGGTGCCAAACAGAAACTGAGGTTCGCTAAACCAGAAGATAAAGTGTCACAAAGTGCTGACAAGGAGCGGGGTCGGGAAGATCATTGTTTGTGTCCATCCACTGGGTTTCTCCAGTGGAGAAGCTTCTTGAGGGGGCTCCCGCCATCCACTGCTGCTGCTTGGTTTAACTTCCAGCAGAATTCCTTCCTAGATCTGCTGCAGGGCCTGCTGGGATGCCTTTGCTGAATAAATGCGGTTTTGCTGACCCTCCCATCAGACGAGGATGGGCCCTAACTGAGCCCCACCTTGGGCTGCTGGCCCCTGTGAGATACTGGGGTGCAGGGATGGCACCTGCCTGGTGGGAGAAGCCGCTTGGCCTGTGAGACCTAGGCCTGGCTAGAACCTGACTGCTAATGGCTTCCAAGGACTGGAGACTTCCAGAAAGTTCCCCAGCAGACTTTCCAAAGCTGCTGGGGTCCTGGCCAGGCTCTGGCTCCACTTTTGTCCTCTTTCTCTGGCAAGAGAGGCAGCCATTTAGGGTCCACTAGAACTCATGCTGCTTGTGGGCTGAGCTGAAAAGGGGACTGGTTCTGTGTGCCCAGACACTAAGGCAGAGGCCTGGCTCTCTTCAGGCTGATGACAGAGCACTCTCTGGTCCCCTGCCTAGGGTCTGCCCCCAAGCCCTCCCCGCTGCACTGCCTGGAGAGCGCCCTGAGGGGGATCTTGCCTGTAAGGCCCTTGCGCTTCGCCTGCGTGGCAGGCCCCAGCCCCAGCCCCAGCCCCGGCTCCAGCTCGAGCTTCAGCGGCTCTGAAGGAGAAGACCCGAGGCCAGAGCCTGAGCTCTGGAAGCCGCTCCCCCAGGGTGAGCCTGTGCGGAGAGGGAGGATAGCGGGGTGTGTGCCAGGGCGCCAGTCACCACTCTGATGCCAGCTTTGTTTGTGACATTAGAGAGGGACCGCCTTCCCAGCTGTAAGCCTCCTGTCCCTCTGTCCCCATGTCCTGGTGGGACCCCTGCTGGCAGCAGTGGCAGCAGCCCTGGTGAAGACCCCAGGAGAACAGAGCCCAGGTACTGCAGCGGCCTCGGTGCAGGTGAGCCTGGGGTCTCCTGAGGGGGCGCCCATGCGTCCCCCAGAGGACCAGGAGTCCAGACTGGATCCTCTGAGTCCTGCCTGTCGCTTTGCCTGGCTCTTGCCAGGGAGTCCTGCACATTGGCCATGCTTTAGTTCCCTGTAAGGTGAGCTGTGTCCGAGAAGGAGGGCGGGGCTGCTGGGGGTGCTGGTGAGCAGCTGCAGGGAGGTCTGAGCCACTCACTTGATGCCACGTACACGGTGTTTGCACTTGCTAATATACACGTGTGCATGTAGACAGATGTGGATGTATTTATACAATAATAGCGTATGCTTTTAAAACTTGGCAATCAATAACAAAAGTCTCAAAAGTGAGATTTGCCCAGCTGGGGGGACTTCTTGGAGAGTGTCCCATTAGGAAAGCTAGAAATGCTGCCTATTGCCCCAGGCCACCTTGCTTCTCAATCTCACTGTGACCCACTGTTTGCTCCTAGCAGAAAAAGCAGATGGGACAGGAGACAGGTCCCAGTTGCCTGGGAGAAAAGAGAGTTTAGAGAGTACCTGCTGTCCTGGCCCCCTCAGGAGTGCTGGAGGGCGAGGACGAGGAGGGAGAAGCAGTGGTAGAAGGAGGGAGAAGCAGGGGAGAAGGAGGAAGAGGCCAGAAATGGTCAGGGGAGGGAGCTCTCCCCAACTCCTGCAGCTGGCTCCATTTACAGGCATTGGCCCTGGTCTGTGTAGACCCGGGCTGTACCACATTCTTCACTCCGCAGTGGGCCTAGCGGAAAATGGCAGAGTGGGCTGGGTGTGGACCACAGGATGCCCCAGCACGCCCTTGGAAGTCTCACTGGGGCAGGACCCGCAGATAAGAGTCCTTTTTCCCAGCTGCCTCCCCAGCCGCCTCCTCCTGCCAGAGCCCCCTGCATACAGGGCAGGAACACCACACACACACGCACCGCAGCGGGCCCTTCCACCAGAATTAGGCTCCCTCATGGGCCAAGTTTCCGTCTTCTATCTCATTTAATCATTGTTTAAAAGTCGAGAGTTTGATATTGTTTTAGGGTATGTCAGAATGGCTCTGGCCAAACGATCGTCTCCCCGCCCCAAGGTCTCTGTGCTCTTTCTATAGGTACAGCTCAGGATCCCTGCCCGGTTTCTCAGCTGGAGAAAAGGCCCAGGGTTAGTGAAGCATCCAGAGGCCTGGAGCTTGGACATGGAAGACCCAGAGTTGCAGGTGAACTGGTGGCTTCCCCCATTCCCTCTGCACGGGCCAGGACCCAGAGCCCCAGCTTGGGGAAAACAGCCTTCCAGGGTCAGTGTTTGGGTGATGGGTAGGAAGTCTCACCTGTAATGCACTTCAGGTTGCATATTTCCTTTCAGTGTTTTATCACAGAAGCAGTTGGGATTTTCATAAAAGCAGACACACCTTTTAGAGGTGGAAATTGAGAAGTGAAGGATCAAAGTTTGGGGCTTGAGGGGACTTTAGAGAATAGGTGAGGAAACTGAAGCTAGGATGACCTGGCCATGGTCATTGTGAGAGGGTTGGCTCCGTGTCACACACCTGCCCCTATGGACTCATGGTGGAGACATGCAGGGGTCCTGGCACCTAGTGCCCTGGGTCACTTGGGGACAGCCCCACACCAGGAACTTTCAGTGTGGCCTGCGGCAGGTTCTCTTACTGGCTCAGGGTGTTGGCTTCTGTCCAGGCGCCACCACTTTGCTGAGAGCTCTGAGTTGCCTGTCCTCTGTAGAAGTCCTGGCTGGGGTCTCCAGGCCGAGATCCTTGTTGATGAACTTGACCAAACAGCGGTTGGGTCCTTTAGCTACTCCAGTCTTCACTTTTTCCTCGGTTTAAAGCCCTGGAGGTGCCGAAAAGAGCAGGGCAGAGCCACAGCTGGGGGCCCAGAGAAACAGGGAAGAAACCATCTCTGCGCCCGGCCTGGGGCTGAACAGGTTAGGAATGGCAGGTGCCTGGCCAAGCCTTTCCTGTGGTTTGCCCAGGGTTGGGACCAATTCCAAGGGAATTTAGGGTGAAGGATTAGGTGATCTTTTTTTTTTTTTAAAAAAAAAAAGCTTATGACTCCTATGAGTCTGTAAGTTCTCAATAGGGAGAGTAAAAGCAGAAGGGGGTGGGAACCCTTGTGGTTTGCCTGTAACGAAGAGCACTGAGTTCTGGAATGGCCCCAGGGTCACCCCACAAAAAATGCGCAGAAGGCCCTTGGCTTGCCTGGCTCTCCTGGCCCATCTCCTGGTGCTCCCATGGCCTTGGCCTCATGCTGTCTCGGGGGCTCTGGACCCTTCTCACTGACTCCTAGGGCAGGGTGTCATTTGGTCTCATCAACAACACAAAGACCCACCGATTCCTAGAAGGTGGGAAGACCGCAGTTTAGGAAAGCCTGGTTACCACGGAAACCCAACCTGTGGTTGATCCTGCCCATCAGTTTGGGGAACAGCCAGGAGACATAGCCAGTTTTCATGCCATAAGCATTGGCATCTGCGTTCTCAGGCCTCACCCACCTTCCTCCCTTTCTGGAAGCTGGGCCTTGGAGGAGGCAGAGTACTGAGTGCCCTTGGTTCATAGGACCTCTGGGGAGAGACAGTCCTTACAAACCAGGAACTCTGACCGGTCCTTGCTCTGGTTTTAGCCAAGACCCATGAGAGGCTGCTCCCCCAGGGCCCGCCTGAGCTGCCCAGTGAGTCTCCCCCTCTGGAGCTGCCCCCTCCGGAAGCTGCACCTCCTGTGTTGCCAGCCTCCTCCCTGCAGCCGCCGTGCCACTGTGGGAAGCCCCTGCAGCAGGAGCTGCACAGCCTCGGTGCTGCCCTTGCGGAGAAGCTGGATCGGCTCGCCACGGCGCTGGCAGGCCTGGCTCAGGAAGTGGCCACCATGAGGACCCAGGTGAATCGGCTGGGGAGGCGCCCCCAAGGCCCTGGGCCAATGGGCCAAGCTTCCTGGATGTGGACCCTCCCACGGGGACCTCGCTGGGCTCATGGCCCTGGTCACAGACACCTGCCCTACTGGAGGCAGAAGGGACCCACGAGGCCTAAACCAAAGATCCTGCGTGGCCAGGGAGAGAGCTGCAGGGCTGGTGACCTGCAAGGACTCTGCAGAGGGACTGCTCGCCGGGCACGTCGGCTGCCTCCAGACGCTCCCCCGGCAGAACCTCCTGGGCTCCATTGCAGCTCTTCCCAGCAGCTGCTGTCCTCTACACCCAGCTGCCATGCTGCACCGCCTGCACACCCCCTCCTCGCACATACCGGGGGCCACCAGAGCCCCCTTCCCCCTTTAGTGCCTGCTGCCTTACACCTGCAGGGAGCCTCTCCTCCTGCAGCCAGTGCAGATGCAGACGTGCCGACCTCAGGAGTGGCACCAGACGGGATCCCAGAGCGGCCCAAGGAGCCGAGCAGCCTGCTGGGAGGAGTGCAGAGGGCCCTCCAGGAAGAACTGTGGGGTGGGGAGCACAGGGACCCGAGATGGGGGGCGCATTGATGGCATTCCTCTTCTCCACATCTGCTCGTTCTTGCCGAGGGTGCAGTGGTGGCGTGGAAGCCCTGTCACCCCACCCCAGGCCACCCTCTCCCAGAGGACGCCATCTCCCTTACTGTTGCTGGGAGCCTCGCCCTTTGTCCCAACTGGGTAGAGCCCCCAGGTGCTGTTTGCTCAGGAGGCTGCTGTGGGGGTGCCTTCCTCAGCCTCTGGCCCTCTTGGCTCAGATTCAATCAAATGTTGCTTCCCTCTCCTGTCTTTCCCACTGGAGCCGCCCAAGCTTGTAGGTGGGTGGTGTGCACAGGCCACGTGTGCCCCACATATGCAGGGGGTGCCCCACACAGCTAGAGCGGCCAGGAGAGCGCCTCCTAACCACCAGCCGTTCCTGATCTCAGGAGCCGTGAAGGGCTGGGCTCTTGCCTTCCTGGAGTAAATATTGGCACAGATTTCATTTGAGAGAACCCAGCCCCTTGGTCTAAGCTGGACTTACCTCTGTGGATTCTGAAATTAAAGAAGTGAGTTGCTAAGGAAGGCCCTGACTCCTATAGAAGGGAGCTCCATGCGGGCCCATGCTGGGGTGGGGCTGGTTGTGCCACCAGCACGCTGCCTCGTCTCCCAGACATCCTCGAGAACATTCAGGAGTGTGCCAGGAAGGGTGGGGCAATTCCCACAGGACTCCCAGGGCACACTCTGAGTCCCCTGGGGCTGCCTCACAGAGGAACCCTGACTGGACAGCTTCAAAAGCAGCACATATTGTCTGTCCTGGAGGCCAGAAGTCTACAATCCAGGTGTCAGGTTCAGTTCCTGCTTTGGGCTGGGAGGGAGGATCGGTCCCAGGCCTCTCCCCTTGGCTTGTAGATGGCTGTCTTCCTGTTCAGATGGTGTTTTCTACACAGCTGTCTCCACATTTCCCCTTCATATCAGGGCAGCAGTTGTATGGGGTTATGACCCACCCTAATGACTTCATTTTAACCTGATTACCTCTCTAAATACCCGCTCTCCAAGTGAGGTCACATTTGGAGGTACTGGAGGTTAGGCCTTCACCATACACATTTGGGGGAGGGGCACAGTTCAGCCTGTGACACACCGAAGGGGCTGGGCCAGTCTTCCTGGTTTTGTCTTGGGAAAAGACATGACCAGGTATCACTAGCCCACTTCTGTCCTGGTTACCGGAATGTGCCTGCTCCCAGCCCGCTCAGCTGGCGCTTGGCAATGTGTTGGAACCAGCCTGCCTGTCATTCCCTTGCATCATCTTCCCAAGAGGCAGAATGCAACCTGTGTGCCCCCAAATCCCTTATTTGACCTGAGGTGGCTTCAGGACCTGTATGTGCACCTGTTGACTGGCAGGGCCAGCCTGGTGTAGGCTGGCACACTTGGCCCTGTCCTCAGGTCCCTGAGGAGCCTGGGACACCAGCACTGTGGCCTGGGGCAATGCTGGCTGCCCACCATGACTACAGGAGCAGTGCCTTGTGGCTGCAGCGCCCAGTGTGTCCCTCAAGTCAGGGTCACTGGGGACACACTCGGAGCCTAAGTGCCCTGCAGCTGAGCTTGGGAGCTGAAGCCCTTGCTCTTTGCCACCCTGTGGAAGCAGCAGGGCAAGGACACCCGTCAGAGGGGAATGCCCGCAACAGACTGAACATCACAAAGGGATGGGAAGATGCTTTCAGGACTAGAGTGAGCCCCGAGGTGACTGTCTGGAAACATCCTAAGACCATACAAGTAGGATGTTTGTTGAAATACGGAGGCTGTTAGCTCACAGCCATGCTTGCACAGAATCAGGAAGGGAAAGTTTCTAGGTTGCTCCTGCCTGAGGAGCTCTCCTTGTAATAAGCAGGGAGCAGTGCCAGGCACGTTTCAGAGCCATGGGAAGGGGTGGGACACAGTTTCAGAGGGGGGTTGAGAAGCGAAACTGCCCCTGCCCTGACTCTGGCTGTGAGGAGAGGACTCTTGCCCACCCCTGCTGCAGCTGGTGCAGTCCCATCCTGCCTGCCTGTCCTCCCATTCTCCTTTCCCTTCTAAGCAGGGGTCACTGGGCTGTCGACTCAATGGGAGGGGGGCCACCTTACACTTACATGTGGCACATTAAGGTGGTTTTGCTTTGCTGCCTTCCAAAACAGCCACCACACAAACCCTAGTTGACAGGCACAACTGAACAAATGAGCATGGTGGCTGTAAGTGACTGTCACAGTTAGGCAGCCTTCAACCAGCAGAGCTAGGAGGAGAGCTCGAGCCCTCACCAGTGCCGCCAGCACTCGGCGCATCCTCACCCTGGGCACAGATGCCCCCTCCCAGCCTTTGCCTGCTGGGACAGACCAGGGTATTCGGGACTGAGCCTGATCTAGGTGGTCCAGACCCAGTTGGACCATATAATAAGTTTAAAGTTGTTTTAAGAATGTGGATTCTAAGTAATAAGTGGTAAGAAGTTCCATGGTCTGCAGCTGCGTTCCTCCTGCAGAAGCAGTTCCCTAGGTCTAGGTTTCCAGGACCTGTCCACAGTCACTGAAACGCCTTCTAGAATCGATGATCTAGTGGAAAATCTAGATGCAGTTTAGGCCTTTGGCACTGTGCCCATCTCCTTTAAGAACTGTGCAGTGTGGCTTGGAAGAGGAAATGTGGTCCCTTTGATGGGAGAAACTGAAGGACCTTTTTGAACTCAAAGGAGCTCCAGGGTTTGGAGTTGGGGGCAGAGAAGGCTCCAGGCTGCTCATTCCATCCTGGGTGAGCCGAACGGGTCCTGGCTGATCTGAGTGCGACCTTCCCAGTCTGCCAGCCAGAGTCCCCCAGCAGGCAGGAACATGTGAAGGTTCCACTTCAAAATATGAATGAATGGACTCCTCGTGCCCCTATTATTTTCTGGCCACCCCCAGGGGTCCTGATGGAAGGGAGGCTGGCCTGCGGGGTGCAAGAACCACGATTCACTACTCCCCGCTGAAGGTGCTTGGTCAAGAGCAGCAGGCATGCTGTTAACCTTTGTGCGGGTTTGTGTTTTGGATGTGGCTCCTATGCACAACCTACGGATTTTATCTCATAAACCATCTTGACAGATTTTGCTCGTCAACTGGGAGCCCTTAATCCATTTAAATGTAATCGACTGACTGATTTATTTAGGCTTTAACAGACTTTCTTACTTTGTGCTTTTTGTTTGTCCCACCTCTTCCAAGGGGCCTTCTCTTCCCTGCCTTATTTTGTATTAACACTGTTGTGGGTTAAAAAAAATTCCATTTTTTTCCTCTGCTGGCCTCAAAATGTAAAGAACTAAAAGGAGAAACACCCAAATTCACAATCATATTTGGGAGGTTTTAGCATATCTTTCTCGGAAAATGATGGAACAAATCGGGAGGGATGTAGAAGATTTGAGCAGGCTCCTTAACAAAATTGGCCTGATCGATGCCCGTATAGGACAGTACACCGTGGGGCCGGGTGCAGTGGCTCACACATGTAATCCCAGCACTTTGGGAGGCCGAGGCGGATGGATCACTTGAGGCCAGGAGTTCCAGACCAGCCTGGCCAACACAGTGAAACTCTGTCTCTACAAAAAATACAAAAATTAGCTGGGCATGGTAGCATGCACCTGTAATCCCAGCTACTTGGGAGGCTGAGACACGAGAATCACTTGAACCCGGGAGGCAGAGGTTGCAGTGAGCTGAGATCATGCAACTGCACTGCAGCCTGTGTAAAGAGTGAAACTCCATCTTAAACAAGCAAACAAAAACTGTGTGCCATGGGACTGCTTAATATACATTCTTTTCAAGCATACACAGGACATTTACAAAAATTGACCATATATTAAGCCCTACAGTAAGTGTAAATAAATGTAAAATATTGAAATTATATAGGGTATGTTCTCTGACAATACTTTTACCTTTTAAGCTAGAATTAAATAATAACCAGAAATTCTTATATATTCAAAAATGAGAATTATGCTGCTAAAATAACCCATGTGTCAACGAAGAAATCATAATGGAAATTAAAAATGTTTCTCACTATTAAGGAAGTACCCCAGGCCAGGTGTGGTGGCTCATGGCTGTTGTCCCAAAACTTTGGGAGGCTGAGGCAGGCAGATCACTTGAGTCCAGGAGTTCGAGACTAGCCTGGGCAACATGGTAAAACCCCATCTCTACTTAAAAAAAATATATATACACACACACACACACACACACACACACACACACACACAGACAAAAATTAGCCAGGTGTGGTGGCATGTGCCTTTGGTCACAGCTACGCAGGAGGCTGAGGTGGGAGAATCACTTGAGCCTAGGAGGTGGAGGTTGCAGTGAGCCGAGATCGTGCCACTGCACTCCAGCCTGGGTGACAGAGTGAAACCCCGTCTCAAAAAAAAAGAAAGAAAAAAAGGAAGGAAGGAGAGGAGAGGAAAGGAAAGGAACCATATCAAAATGTGTAGCAAAAAGCAATATCAGTACTTAGAAATATATAGACATAAGTGAGTATGTGGAAAAGGAAGGACAGAATTCACAAGGAGAAACAAACAGAACAGCAAAGGAAATCCAAAGAAAAGTTAAAAAGGGCACACAAATCTAAGAGCAGAAATTACTGAAATAGCATACATATAAATGATATAATCAACAAAGCCAAAAATCATTTCTTTACAAAGCTAATAACATTGACTACTAGCCTGTGATGAAATCATCGATGAAAAAAGAAAGCACAAATAACCAGTCTCAGAATGAAAAAGGTGACATTACTGCAGATGCCGCAGGCTATAGAAAGACAATAAGATGATATTATAAGCAACTTTTTGCCAAAAGTTTGAAAATTCAATGAAAATAACTCCCATAAGAATGCAACTTAGACTCAAAAACAAAACAAAACAAAACCTGAATAGTCCCATACCATTGAAAAAAATGCATTAGTGATCAAACATCTTACAAAAGAAACTGTAGGGCCAGGCACTGTGGCTCAGGCCTGTAATCCCAGCACTTTGGGAGGCCAAGGCAGGCAGATTGCCTGAGGTCAGAAGTTCAAGACCATCCTGGGCAACATGGTGAAACCCTGTCTCTACTAAAAAATACAAAAAATTAGCCAGGTGTGGTGGCGTATGCCTGTAATCCCAGCTACCTGGGAGGCTGAGGCAGGAGAACCACTTGAACCCGGGAGGTGGAGGTTGCAGTGAGCCAAGATCACGCCACTGCACTCCAGCCTGGGCAACAAGAGCAAAACTCCATCTAAAAAAAAGAAAAAAGAAAAGAAACTGTAGGCCCAAAAGGCCTCACTAGTAAGTTCTATATCACATTTAAAAAGGAAATTATTTCAATAATATACAAACTATTCCAGAGAATGGAAAAATATGGGACACTCTCTGACTCGTTTTACGAGACTGGCATAATCTTGAAATTTCCAAAACTTGAGGACAGTACAAGAGAACAAAATTACAGGCTAATCTCAAAAAATGTACATAGGAAAAATACTCAACAAAATATTAGCCAAAGAGAATCTAGCAATATACAAAATGTTTTACTGAGTAAAACATCATTACCCAGTTGGCTTCATCTTGTAGATCAAGGATGGTTTCAACATTTGAAAATCACCAGTGGTAACCCACAATAATAGATTAAAGGGGAAAAGTCACATGATCATCTCAATAGCTGCAGAAAGATCACTTGATAAGAGCCAGCACCCATCAATATTCCAAGTGAACTGGGATGAGAAAGGAAATTTCTTAATTTGATGAGGATTATATACCAAAAAAAAAGATGATAGCTGTATTAGCCTGTTTTCATGGTGCTAATAAAGACAGACCCAAGACTGAGTAATTTATAAAGAAAAGACGTTTAATGGACTCACAGTTCCACATGGCTGAGGAGGCCTCACAATCATGGCGGAAGGTGAAGGAGGAACAAAGGCATGTCTTACATGGCGGCAGGCAAGAGACTGTAGGGGAACTGCCCTCTGTAAAACCATCAGATCTCATGAGACTTATTCACTATCACGAGAAAAGCAAGGGAAAAACCCACCCCCATGATTCAGTTACCTCCCACTGAGTCCCTTCCATAATGTGGGGATTATGGGAGCTACAATTCAAGATGAGATTTGGGTGGGGACACAGCCAAACCATATCAATAGCTAATATGCTTAATGGTGACATATTGAAGTGTTAAAAACCAGTATACCAAAACTAAGTTATATTTACATATACCAACAGCCAACAGTTAGAAAATATTACTTTAAAGATTTTATTTGTAGTAACAAAAAACTCAAGAGTCCAGGAATCAATCTAAAAAAGATTTATGTGGAGAGAACTATTGAGCACTTTTTGTGATTTCCTTGAAGCACAGAAATTAAGAAACTTGCTCAAAGCTACACAGTTGCTAGGTGAGTTTGAGCTGGGATTCTCTGGCTTCAGGGCTAAGGAAGGCCCCAAAACATGCAGGGCGAGAGGCACACTGAACTCTGGACCTTCACATTAGATTCGTCAGTGTCTGAGGCAAATCAGGGAGGAAGAAATAGATTGTTATAAAAATTAGTAATCTGCAGCATCTATTTGTGTGTTACTTTGTTGAATGTCTGCCCCCCACACCCACCAGTCCCCAGTTGTAAGCTCTGTGGATGAGGCAAATACATATGGTATATCTGGCATCAACACTGGATCAGCTACATAGTGGGGGTTCAATAAACCTGGATTGAATCTCTGAATAACACTCTTTTTTGGGTTTAAGACAGAGAGTGGGCTGGGCGCGGTGGGTCACACCTGTGATCTCAGCACTTTGGAAGGCTGAGGTGGGTGGATCACTTGAGGCCAGGATCGAGAGCAGCCTGGCCAACATGGTGAAACCCCATCTCTATTAAAAATACAAAAAATTAGCTGGGCATGGTGGTGTGCATCTGTAATCCCAGCTACTTGGGAGATTGAGGCAGGAGAATTGCTTGAACCCAGGAGGCGGAGGTTGCAGCAAGCCGTGATTGTGCCACTGCACTCCAGCCCAGGCGACAGAGTGTGACTCGGTCTCAAAAAAAAAAAAAAAAAAGACAGGCAGTGAAGGTGTTGGAATAAATGCATCAAAATTTTCCAAGTGTTTATTGGACCCTTGGATTCTAGTAGAAACCATGAGCTGGTACCATCAACACCTCAGGCTCAGCACCATGCTTCAGTTTCCCGTGTTAACAGGCCAGTCACACTTTGTTACAGAAGACAGGGCATTGCCCTAGGGCATCTCTGTTGACCCTGCATGTCCTCAGACACTCCTTCATCCCCTCCATTTAAAAATTTTAAAAACGATTCTGGCTTGGTGGTAATCTGGACATGGATCTTTAAGATGATGGAGAAGTTCATAGAGCAACAGTTCTCTTCCCTGAGTGCAAACTGGGATCACTTGAGAGAGATTTAAAAAATCAGGTTTAGGCCCCACCTGTACAGATTCTCATTCATGGAGAATGAGATGATTGATAGATGGAGTTGGCATCTATCATCTATCTAGCCATATGTATGCGTGTATAAACTTTTTATTAAAATACAATATACAAAAATGTACACATTCAATTGGTATATTTATAAATTGCTGGAGATTCTGCCATGCAGCCCGTATTGAGAACCATTCTTGTTGGCAAAACTGTAGAACAATCAGAGTTTACCACTGCTGCCTCCCAGCCATTCCCCCTGCTAACCACAGAGAACTTCTGCATCTATCTGCCTTCCACAGGCAGCATGCGTTTATTGCATGCCAGATTTCAGAGTGCCAGGAGCCCGGGAGCAGCCACTGTAGGTCTCAGCAGGCTGGTGGCACTGCCTTAGGTGGCCGCAGTTCGCCAGAACAATGGGCCAGGGAGGGACCACAGGCCCCCAAAGATGAGCAGGTCTCCAGAAGGAGCTGTGAGTGTGTGAAAGCCCCGCCACAGTCCCGGGTCGCAGCTGAGAATAATCGAGCCAGACTTTTCTTTACCTCCCCTCCCCACCAATAATGACACATCTGCTCTGAGTCCCAGTACCTTGGGAAATTCTCAACTAGGAAACTAAGTAAATTAATCCATTCTCTTACCTTCTCCCAGGAAATAATTTGTATTTTGCCAGAAACTTTCAATCGACTTTGAGGCTGCTGTGAGCAGAACAGGAAGCTGTTCTGAATCTGGAATGCCTTTGCTCGTCCATCAAACCACACTGAGACCACCTGCTCTGCCAGACCTCGGGCAGAGAGGCAGGAACCTGTGTTTCTGGAATCCCTATTTCGGAGGGGAGAGCTGGTCAAGGAAAGGGGCTTCCGTTCCAGCGCCTCGGCGCCATCTGCGGGGCAAGAGAGGCAATGACAATTCAGGGCTGCAACTGGTCCCCGTAGGGGGCTGAAGGGAAAACAGAAGCCATGAAGCCCACCTTCCTACTCCCGAACATTATCTTAAGGGCTTCCTCAGAGATCCCACGCTGCCTTGTATATGAAGCCACCTTGTGTGTATTACTGGGCAGAGGGTGAAGAGACGCCTTGCTACCAGCTCTCTTTCTACAGCAGAGCTTGGTTCTGCAGTCACCATGCTGGAAGGTGGGGGAAGGGCAGCCTCCTTCGGAGGTTCCCCACTGCCGAGAGAATCAGGTGTGTGCCTAATCCTGGCACAGCCTTCCAGAGAGGCAGCCACGAGCAGCGGTGCTGGGTTCGGATGAGGACATCACCTGTGGGGCTGTGGAAGGGACTCCTACTTGGAGGGAGTGAATGATGAGAGCCAGATGAACTTTAACATCACGCCCCAATTTAGGATTTCATATACCTGTCAGGTCTGATGTGAGATTTTTTTTTTTTTTTTTGAGACAGGGTCTCACTCTGTCACCCACGCTGGAGTGCAGTGACATGGTCATACCTCACTGCAGCCTGGAACTCCTGGGTTCAAGCAATCCTCCCACCTCAGCCTCCCGAGTAGGTGGGACTACAGGTATGCACCACCAGGCACAGCCGGGTTTTTTTTTGTTGTTTTTTTTTTTTTAAAGAGACGGGGTCTTGCTATGTTGCTCAGGTCTGTCTCAAACTTCTGGGCTCAAGCGATCCTTCCACACTGGCCTCCCAAAGTGCTGGGATTACAGGTGTGAGCCATCATGCCTGGCCAAGATGAATTTGTACCTTGAAAATATTGTGGCCAGGCGCGGTGGCTCATGCCTATAATCCCAGCACTTTGCGAAGACAAAGCGGGCAGATCACTTGAGGTCAGGAGTTCAAGACCAGCCTGGTCAACTTGGTGAAACCCCGTCTCTACTAAAAATACAAAAATTAGGTGGGCGTGGTGGCACATGCCTGTAATCCCAGCTACTCGGGAGGCTGAAGCAGGAGAATCACTTAAACCCGGGAGGTGGAGGTTGCAGTGAGCCGAGATCGCGCCATTGCACTCCAGCCTGGGCAACAAGAGCGAAACTCCGTCACAAAAAAAAAAAAAAAAAGAAAGAAAGAAAATATCGTTTGAATGTGTGGCTCAAATAAGATCATTGAAAGCATAATTGTAAAATGTTGAAGTTTTGTGCCAATGTGTGCAAATATTTGGAGAGAGAGACCACATTCTCATTTAGACTCTTAAAGCAAACCATGTATTTTCCAGGAATGTTTCCTTGACATTGGCTTGACTTCGTGCCAGATCCCTTACTTCTCCCTGGCAGTGGCGAGTCCCTAACTTGACCCAACATTGCCTGAGCTGTTCTGATTACTAACTATAGCAACAGCAACTAACACTTACTGAGAATTTATTATATGCTAATCACAAGAATGACATTTAATAAGGACCTATGTTGGAAAGATTTGAGAACAGTCCTGCCCTTGACCACTTTTATAAATTAAGGTTTAGTGTTTTTCAACTGACTTTAGCTAATATTTACATCCAGAATGTGCCAGGCACTATGCCATATTATTTCATTATTATGCATTATTTCACTTTATTCTAGCACCAACCAAAGGAAGTATAATTTTATCTTGATTTTGCAGAGGAGGAAATTGAAGCTTAGATCAGTCAGTCAACTACTCAACATGGTGAGGGGGAGGGATGGTAGACAAGTCGCCCCTGAGCATCCTGCTGGTCTCTCTAGCTATAATATGTACTTGTTTTCCTCAGAGTCTCTTACAGTCTCACAATGTCTGAGTTGGTGCATGTTGCAACTTTGTATAAGAATAAATGCAGACCCAGAGTCTAGGCAGTAAAAACATTTATCATTGACCCAATAACTTTTTCCCATAAAAACTTCTGACACCCCACTGTTTCCCAGCATTGCACCCTGGATTTTATTGGCAGAGATTTACAGTAGCTTCCTAGGCTGGCTTGTGTGCACATGGTCAGCTGAGAGCCAGATCTGGGCCTTCTCTATTGCTGCTCATCTCCCTGGCATGAGTGAGGGACTCAATGAGAGAAACATCTAATGGGGTGCACCAGAGAACTCACACTCTTGGCCCATCTCCTACTTCCCACCCGAATTCAACTGTCGACCCATTTCTGAGAGACACGTGACCAGAATTTCTTCAGGCAGGAAAGCTGACATGGAAACATGAACAGGTGGGGAGAAAGTAAGAGGGACACGGCCCAACCTGCAGATCTCCCTGTCTGGGCACCTGTAGTGAAGACACCAGGAGCTGGGTCCCTCACCTGGAAGAAACCATGCCTGCAGCCTTTCTCTCCTCCAGGATCTGAAAGCAGGGTGCCAGGCTGGGCCTGGTGACTCAAGCCTGTAATCCTAGCACTTTGGGAGGCTGAGGCAGGAGCATTGCTTGAGGACAGAAGTTCGAGACCAACCTGGGCAACATAGCAAGACCCCATCTCTACAAAAAAAAATTAAAAATAAAAGCAAGGTGCAGAAGTAACCAAAACCCCTTGTCACCCCATCCACCTCATGGCAGTCCTGAGACAAGAATCTAAGAAAGGAAAGTAAGTTTACGTGAAAGGATAATTTGGAGAATATCCACTATTTACACGGGCCCTGGGTCAGTCAACAAAGTAGGGGAGAGACTGCTGGTCCCTCTGCCCTCTTAGCCTTGTTCTGTGGTTTCTATCCCTTCATTCCTGGCAGGGAGCACAGAGGAATCAGAGCCTCTTGGGGTGCTCAAGGCGGGGCAAAGACCTAGGGCCGGGTCTTGCTGCTTGCCAAGGCCCAGTGGCAATTCAGGGTGACTTCCTGTCTTGGCACAGGCAGGAAAGGTGACACCACAAGGAGTCGACTGGTGCCCTGGCTGCTGTTCTCCCAGAGGATGCAGGGGCTGCACTGCTTCTAGTACTGCATAGCCACCCAAGTGCTCCAAATATCGAGCATCGTGAGCAGCAAGGGAAGGGCCGGGCTGGTTACGGAAGCTGCTGGAGCCACGGTCAGTCCCCCAGGCAGGGGAACAGCCTTCCAGCAGGGTCTTGGTGACACTCTTATTGATCAGATCCAGAGCCAGACCTTCTGTTAGCGGCTAGCTCAAGGCCAGAAACCTGTAGCTCACGAGAGCTTGGCTTTAGATTTCTAGAAATAATGGGAACAGTTGCCAAGTCACTAACACAGCCCCAGGAAAGAGCATCTCCTTAAATGCTGTACCCTGGCACCTTGCTTTCCTCACTCTAGTCTCAGCTTTGGCTGAAGGGGTCAGAGGCAAGGTTAAGGGCTCTCTGTTGAGGGGCTGGTGGATCTAGTCAAAGAGAGGCCACTTCAGTGGAGTAGTGCTGAGATCTGTCAGCCTGGGAAGTTTGGCAGGAGGCCATAGGCACTCTGGGGGCTCATACTGGGCTGAAATCCTCATGAGTGGGCTGGAGTATGAGCCCCAGGAGTCCGGGATCATGGAGAAAATGGCTTTGCTTGGGATGGAGGAATTGAGCAGCTTCTTGGACACCTCCTTAATGGATGTCTAAAAGGGTTCTTCCTCCTGCTGGGAGAAGCCAAGCTTGGAGGTGGGCTCCAAAACCTTGTCTGGAGGTGCTGAGGCCCTGAGAATTGCAGGTTGGGCTCTTTCAGGCCAGGAGAAAACAAGATCTGTTTTCTACCAGACCTGAATTTCCTCCCTCTCTCCCTCTGCTAACCATCAGTATTTCAAAGACTCCTGGGTTGGGGATGTAAACCCAGTATAGGAGGTCTTTGTCCTTGAAATGAGAGGCTGGAACAAGTCCCTCTAGGACTGGACTGACTCCTCTTGGAGATCTGGGATGGGAAGATGCATCTTTGCAAGGTGGGCACTCCAATTTGATGGCCTCTAGGAGAGGCACTGCCTCCCCTGGCTGGATTCCTCTAAGAGAGGTTTCTGCTTTTGTCCAGTCCCGAAGCAGGAAAAGGGGTTGCTCCTTCCTCAGCTAGGATCACCTGGGGGCTTGTGAACTCTCTGGCAGTGATGACTGAATCTGAGCTCATTAGTTTATGGGTGTAGCCCCCAGGGAAAGTTGGATCTTCACTGAGGGCTGCAACACCAAGGCCTGTTCACAGGGAATTAAGTGGGCCAAGGTGTGAGTGGGCATCAGGGAGTCCAGGTTGGATGCACAGATTCCTGAAAAGTTCTGAAGTGGGTCATCCCTGTTATTTAAATACCTGGGGCACCCCCCAAGTAGCCACTGGCATTGAAGCAGATGGCCCAGAAGAAGACCTTGCCATTGGTGGATATTTTGCTAAAAACATATTAGGGAGGAGGCTTGGCAGATGGAATACTTCCAGCCTGATGTAGAGTGAGCTTCAATTAGGGGAAATGTTTCTCCATCCTCGTATAGATGTCTTCCAGTCACGTGTTCCCATCCATGTTGAAGGCAAATTGAATCATATCCAGTCAGGCTGGGGCACCTCATTATTAGCGGGCTCTGATCCCGGGGTGGTTCTCTGTCTCCACTGCTTGCTGCTGCTGCTGGAGCCCAACCCATCAGAACTCATCTTTCCAAGTCAAGAGTGAAGCACAGCTGCCTTGTGTCTGCCTGGAATGGGCTCCAGTGGTTTGGAGGATGAGTTCTGGAGGGCAAGTTTGGAGAATAAACTTCTAGGACCACCTGTTGCTGCTGTCTTTTCCTTTAGTGGTCAAGAATGAGACATTGTTCAGACTATTGCCATCTTTGGGGACAGCCATCATCTGGGTGTTGGGTGGGGGTGGGGGTGATTAATAACCTTGATTCCAGTTGGAAACTTTCAAGGGTCAGCACTGCTGCCTCTCAGGAGCCCTGCACCCGACCAGGATCAGGTCAAAGCCCTGAGAACAGTCTGAGGTCAAAGCCCTGAGAACAGTAAGGGGAGGAGAGCAACCAACATTAGTGTAAACCCCAGAATCTGAGCCTGAGAACAGAAGCTCTGATGTCCGAGAGCAAAAGATGACGTCCCAACTCTAGAACAGAGAGCAAACTCACTTTTCCTCTGCCTTTTTGTTCTAGCAGGGCCCTCAATGGATCAGATGGCACCCACTCACTTTGGTGAGGGCAGATTTTCTTTCAGTTGACTGATTGAAATGCCAGTCTCTCTCAGTAACACCCTCACACACACACCCAGAAGTGGTCTTTTACCAACTCTCTGGACATCCCTTGGCCCAGTGAAGTTGACACATAAAATTACCCATCACAGAAGCTCAACTCAACTAGCCAAGACAAAAGGAGAAATAGGCCGGGCATGGTAGCTCACACCTGTAATCCCAGCACTTTGGGAGGCCGAGGCAGGTGGATCACTTGAGGTCAGGAGTTCAAGACCAGCCTGGCCAACATGGTGAAATTCCATCTCTACTGAAAATACAAAAAATAGCCGGGTGTGGTGGTGCTGTAGTGGTGGTGCACCTGTAGTCCCAGCTACTTGGGAGGCTGAGGCACGAGAATCATTTGAACCCAGGAGGCAGAGGTTGCAGTGAGCCAAGATCATGTAACTGCGCTCCAGCCTGGGTAACAGAGAAAGACCTTGTCTCAAAAAAAAGAAAAGAAAAGAAAAGAAATATATTGGCTCAATGAAGTCATGGGAATGATTGCTTCAAGAAGCAGTCAGAATTACAGGGATGAGATTTATTGGGAAGTATAGCTCCCATCAGAGGTGAAAAAGGGAGAAAGCAGTCTCAGGCATGATGAGCATCCGACCCCTCTGCAAAGAGAGCTGGGGGCGGGGGGAACAGGATTGTGCAGCTGGAGCCTCAGACCCTGATGCACAAAGTCTCAGACACCCTGACAGGGAGCTCTGGCCCAGAGAGCTTATTCACCGGCTTATTAGATGACTTCCACTTTGGGTAGAAATAGCCTGGCATGGTCACTGGCTGGGGACTTCCTGGGAGGAGCATGGCCTTGGCTCACAAGCTGAGATGGACCCTGGGTGCACTGACAGCAGCCAGCTGTCAGCTCACCATCCTCTTCACAGAGGAGCAGCATTGGGTTTGGAAGGGAAATCCAAGGGTGCATCTCCATGGTTGCCACAGAAACAAGGGATACAGTTTGGCCTAAGGAATGCCAAGAATCTGTGGCTCATCTGATACAAAGATCTTCTTCCCTCCTCATTCCTACTTTACTCTGCGGTCAGCTCCATTCTCCCTCACTGAAAACCAATCTCATTCACATGATAAGAAATATGGCCTGTGGAAGCTTCCATGTGTTACTTCCTATAGCTTTTGTTACCCAGGAGGGTCTGACTCACACGGTCACTGGTCCAAAGTTCAAAATCCTGGGGAAGGGTGCCAACTGGCCCAGCTTGGGCTGGGTTCCCTCTCCTGGACCAATCACCTGGTGCCAGGGCCAGGACCATGCAGAAATACAGCAGCTCCATCTCACCAAGCAGCTCCATCTCACTGTTTTTTAGAAAAACAGCAGCACTGACTACATAAAATTAGATATCTGTTCCAAATGGTCTACACATCTTGTCTCCATTTCCTCACTCCAATTCACCCTTCAGACATTTGCAATCTAACTTTTGCCACCATCATTCTACTGAAGCAGCTTTCTAAGTGACCACCCATGAGTTTATAGTTAATAAATCTGATGGTCCTCTTGAACTGTCAATATAACAGTTGCTGACATAGGACTGGCTCTAGCTATTGTGCCCACTGCAGTAGATACTTGGGCCTGACTGTCCAGCCTGGGGGCCAGCATTTCCCTGGGAACTCCCATTTCTTCCATAAACGGGTAGGACATGACATCCATAGGACAACGATCATAGCTGAACAACCCTGGGATCAACCTGACCTTAGCTTAGCTAGATTCTTTCTTCCAGGAGTCTGGAATTGAGAAAGTTAGTCAATTGTTTGAATGACTACACCAGTAACTGGTCAATGTGGAAGCTAGGGAGAGGCCACCTTTGCTGTGCTCTATGAGTGAAGAAGCAGGAAAGCTGGTCCACAGAGAAGGAAGGAAGGAATGCACAGAGAAGCAGGGGAGAAAATAGCGCATCTGGTGAGTAACCCTGGAAGAAAGCAGTTGTGTGGGGTACACAGCAGAGCAGAAGCTGAAGGGTGGTCATTTAGAGGGTGCATTGCCCTCATTAGGGAGTCCCTAATGAGGAGCCCCATACAGGGAGCAAGTGACCTAGAAGAACTCAGCAAAGGACCTCATGAGAGACAAAGTCACTATTCCAGCAGCATCCTGCCACACAGAGGACACCTGGGTTGGGTGACAACAACACTGGTCAGATGGGAGGCATTCTCCTTCCCCTCCTTCCTGTCATCCCCCTGGGGGAGCCAACTGGGGCCCAGGGTGTGAGGAAGAGCAGTGAAAGAACAAGATGGAGATCACTGAGACCTGGGCCCCTTTTCCCATCACAGCAGTCCCCAGTGAGATTGGAGAGATGCTTCAGAGTGGATGAGATATAGAAGTTGTGGGTTAGATGGTGCTAGACTTTTTAGTAACTGAAAATGAGACTATTCTAACTTCCAAGATATATTAGGATCCACCAAACATATGGCCCAGGAGTGGGTGTGACCAGAACTTCTCCTGCCCCTGTACACTCACTACCGTGCCATGGGTCTTGGCTGCTGTTCCCACCAAAGACTGTTTTCCCACCTCTTAAACCTTGGGGGGCTTTGTAACTTGATTTGATCAAGAGAATATGGCTGAAGTGACATTGTGTGAGTGCTGCAGCCATGGCTTCAGGAAGCCCTTACAGATTCTGCACCAGCCCCCTTGGAATACAGAGCTGGCATGTTGGAGGCCCGGGTCAGCCTCCTGGAGGAGGAGAGAGAGGCCTAGCCAATAGCTAGCACCAACCACTGGATATGAGAATAGGACCATTTTGGACCACCCAGATCCAGTTGGGCCACAAGAGCCACAAGGTAACTGTACCTGCAAGGAGGAACCCAGGTGAGACCAGCCAAAAACCACTCTGCTGAACCCAGTCCAAATTGCTAACCCACAGAACTGTAAGCAAATAAAAGGTTGTTTTAAGTGGCTCAATTTCGGAGTGATTTGTTACACACAATAAAAAAGTGATATAGCGAAGAAGGCAGATACAACAGAATGGGTTTGAATGCGACGATGAAAGAAGAAAATAAAGTTGTTTCTTGCCACTTCCCAAGTCCAGCTCATTTAATTTACAAGCAATATTTGCAAAAGGCAGATCCCTGCAGTGATACGAGATTTTTCCCCTGGGTATTCTCAAGTGCCTAAATACCTACTTGGTTTAAAATAGATAATTCTCAGCTGGGCACAGTGGCTCAGGCCTGTAATCTCAGCACTTTGGGAGGCCAAGGCAGACAGATCACTTGAGGTCAAGAGGTCGAGACCAGCCTGACCAACGTGGTAAAATCCTGTCTCTACTAAAAATACAGAAAAAAAAAAAAAAATTAGCCAAGCGTGGCGGCAGGTGCCTGTAATCCCAGCTACCCAGGAGGCTGAGGCAGGAGAATCACTTGAACCCAAGGGGCAGAGGTTGCAGTGAGCCGAGATCGTGCCACTGTGCTCCAGCTTGGGCGACAGAGTGAGACTCTGTCTCAAAAAAAAAAAAAAAGAAACAACATAGATAATTCTTATCTCTGGACTCTCCCCTTGTCCCACTCTGCAATGTTTCCCTTCGGACATCTCCTCACAGAACTGTGGAAAGCTCAGAAGGCCCCTCTCTGAAGCCTGACTGCTGGTCACCAGCATTGGCCCTCAGAAGGCTGCTGCCAATCAGGGCTGAGGAGAAGCCGTGACCTTGACTGGGAATAGAAGTGGGGGCGAGGGGTGAGCTAGCTCTGCTTTCTTTCCTGAAACAGCAAAATGAGACAAGTGTGTGCACGCTGTGCTGCTGCAGCTGCGAAATGAAAAGCTTCTCATTAGCATCCTTTGCACAGGGGTAGGGGTGGGGGATAACTCAGGAACAGCTCTCAGAGTGCAGAGCTGGGGCTTCTGTTCCCAACCCAGGCCCCCGGCAGGCCCCCTAGGTGTGTCATCCGCCTCCAGCCCAGCTAGGCAAGTGTGCTTCCATCTGGGTTGGGGAGAGGGATGAGTGGAAGGCTCCTGTGGGGTAATTGTGAGTCCTGATCTGGTCCCAGAATGTGAGCCCAGTTGTGGGACCCTGGGACCCCCACCCTCCCCAGCCCACTGAGCAGGGAGGGGCATGCAGAGCTGGGTGGAGGGGAAGCAGTTTCCTCTGGCCACACAGGCTCTTCCTGTGCCAGGGGCAGCCCAGGCACAAGATGACAAGGAGAACCGGAAACTAGCCAGCAGGGCCTGCCCTGCAAAATCATGGATTTCCTCTTTCCCTCCCTCCCACCCTTCAGGCCCCAGCAGAACCTCTCTCCTTCAGGCCTCCGTTCTCTCACGCAGGATGAGAGCAGAGGTTCTTAAACCAGCTCTGCGGACCATGTGGGCCCACAGAGGGGCTTAAAGAGGGTGTCCACATACCCTCTAAAATTACGTGCAAATCATTGTTTCTATGCACATTACTCTGAAGGGAGCTTTAAACAACTAAATGCTTGGTGGTTTGCTAAAGGTTAGGAACCAACAGCCTAGAAAATTCTCAGGCCTCTCCAACACTGACATTCCTGCTTTCCCCTTTCTGTCTGCTTTCCTGAGTGTGGTTCTCAGCTCTCTTCTTAGTTCAGGTAGCTCTCTTCTCATCTAATACATATACTTTGCAGTAATGGCCAACGAAGGTGGTATATTACAGTGAGGCTTTAAATGGGACATGCAGAGTATGTGAAACATACCAGATATCTAACTCACATAATTGCATTTGAGCAGTAAGTTTAGCTTTAACCATCTCAGCAGCCACATGAAAAAATAGATCGCTGAATTTATTAACTTTGGGATTTGTATTTGCTGTCACCCTGTCTTAGTCCACAGCTATAACTCTGCAGGGGTGGATTTTAGGCACTCAGATTATCCAGTAGGGGAGGGATTTTGAGATGGGTAGGCCTTGTAAAGGCTCCTCTTCCACCTGTACAATTCAACATACGTGTTGTGAGTGCTCAAATGTGCCAGGTCCTGGAAATACCAAGACAAAAAAACACGACTTCTGTCCTCGAGATGTTCCCAGTGGGCCTGGAGAGATGAGGCTCCTACAAGGGTGTAACCTTTCTAAACCCCGGTTTCCTTACCTGAGAAGTGAGGACAGCAACCCCGTACCAAAGGGGGCTTAGGGGAATTAAGTAGGAGCCTCAGTCACAGGAGGCACTCACACATTTTAGGCACACATGGACACACCCAACAACTGCAGGCGACATCTGGTAAGGTGGGAAGCAGAGGAACCATGACAGCTTAAAGGAGGAGATTGTTGTGTGCTGGGATCATCGGGGAAGGACACCCCCAGGAGGTGGCCCCCATCTGTGCTCGAAAAATAGGTAGGATTTAAAAGGGAAGTCAGGGCAGTAGGCACTTTGTGATGGGGAAGCCCAGGGAGGCCGGGGCAGGAGGCAGGAAGGACCACACGGCCCAGAGACAGGAACAAGACCGCTTGGTGTAAGGGAGGGTGTGTACCCAGGAGGTTTGGAAAATAAGTTTCAAAAGTTTGTTGGGGCCAACTGTAGAGAGCCTTGAGTTAGAACAGACATGTATTGCACACTGGCTAGGTGGGTACTCTGCTCTGTGCCAGGGAAGCTTGCCACCGCCAGAGGGACACACAGAATAATGTGGCACAATGTGTCAACCGCTAAGGCCTCTGGATATTCACATGAGCGGAAGTTTCTAAGCTGGGGCGTAATAAGTTATAAGGAAGATCAGCCTGACAGTTGGAGGATAGATGGGGAAGCGGGAGTTGGGGAGAAGTCAGAGGGGGACCTGATAGGAGAAGGTTGCCCACTGGCCTGGGCTTGGGGGGACAGTACTGGGAGGGTCAGGGGCAGCAGGGGCAGCAGGGCAGGCATCTGCAAAGGATGAGCATGCTATGATGCGAGCTCCATCATTCTGGAGAAAGAGGATCCTGAGGGCTTAGGAGTTCTCCTGGAAGCCCCACAGTGAAACCTCAAGAGAGAAAATCCCAGTGAGGAAAGGGACACTGGGCCCACGGGAATCCTGTCTTGCTGGGCTGGAGGGGAGCCCTGGGTCTGGCTCCTGGAGAGCCTGAAATAGAATCCAATTTGCGATGCCCCTAATGATGTTATGTAATGACATTGCATAAGCCCGTTACGTAAATCAAAGTCCTGCTATTGACCAAGAATGTCCCCTGCCCCAAGGCTGACCTAATCCCACGCCTGAAGGCTCAGTCCTTCGTCGCAGTTGGATAAATCTGTTTCCTAAAGCCTCTGTCAAACCCTCCCGACCTTAAAGTCTCTGTCTTTAGGGTTCCTGGGGCCTCCTTCTCCGCTGCTGCTTCTCCACTGTGGGAGGCCTCGGTGTGACACTCACTCATCCTTCCCCAGGTGAGGGTTCCCAGGGAAGGACAGGATTCCAGTCCTTCCACCAGCATGGAATTGTGGCCGTGCGCCCTCTTCTGGGGGTCTTTCATACTCCCTCTGACTGTGAAATACAAGACTTGTCTCTGGTTAAAAGACATTTCAAGGATCAGTAAGTGAGTGAAGAAGTTTTCTTCCCTGTGGGGCATGGTTGGCCTCCCCAGGACCCTGGAGTTAAGAACTACGAGAAGGTTCTTGAGTCCCAGGAGCAGAAAAAATCTTTCACTACTGGAAACCAGCATGTCCCGTGAATGCACTCACCAACCTGTCTGGCTTCAGTCGGCCCATCTGTCTCCCTGAACATACTAGCAGAAGCCCTCCCACCCTCAACCCACCTCGCCAACCCCAACCCCGGCTCCCCTTCAAGCCCTCTCCCCAACATAGGCAACATCTTCCTCGGGAGGCTGTCTCCTTCCTTCATCTATGTCTCTCTACAAGTAAATCCTGGTGTGCACACCACCACCCCCGACACATAAACACAATTTACGGAAACACCAAACAAAACAGTCATGTTTGATGGAAAAAGGCTGAGTTCCCAGTTGCTCTTAGTGTCTCCTAAAAGTCAACTGTTTACTGTCATATCAAAGCTATTTTACTGTTATAGGACTAGGAAAATTTTAAATTTAAAAATCACACGAAGAATAAAGTAACACAAAGCAAAACTGTTTATGTTTTATCTTTTTTTTTTTTTTTTTTTTTTTCAGACAAACAAGTTCTTGCTCTGTCACCCGGGCTGGAGTGCAGTGATACAATCTTGGTTTACTGTAACCTCAAACTCCTGGGCTCAAGGCATCCTCCTACCTCAGCCTCTTGAGTCACTAGGACTACAGGCCTGCTACCATGCCTGGGTAATTAAAATTTTTTTTTTTTTAGAAATGGAGTCTCCCTATGTTGCCCAGGCTGGTCTTGAACTCTTGGCCTCAAGTGATTCTCCTACCTCGGCCTCCCAAAGTGCTGGGATTACAGGTGTCAGCCACAGTGCCCAGCCTCTTTTGGCTTTTTTGAATGATATGACACATCTCCAAAACATAGCACAGGGTGAATCCAAGAGCTCCTGGGGTAAGAGCTGCCTGGACCCACAGGTCCACTCTCATGGGCTCTGATTAGAGCTGCACTGCCCCATTCCCTCCCAATACCAGGAGCCCTCATTATAGCCTCAGCTCCCCCAACTTTGACACAGTATTTTACTCAAGGTCTCTGTTATGAATTGAATTGTGCCCCCCAAGAAGTCCAAAAAGTTGTGTTGAAGTCCTAGCCCTGGCCCCAACCTATGAATATAGCCTCTTGAAAATAGGATCTTTGCGGATAAAATCAGGATGAGGTCACTAGGGTGGGCCGTTCTCCAATATGACTGTTGTCCTTATAGGAAGAGGAGGGACACAGACATGCCCAGAGTGGAGGAGACCCAGGAAGAATGTGATGGGAGGATGGAGGTAGAGATTGAAGTGCTGTGTCTATAAGTCAAGAAATGGCCAGGAGAAAGGCCTGGAACAGAGTCTTCCCTTGAGCCTTCAGAGGGAGTGTAACACCTGATTTCACACTCATAGCCTCCAGACAGTGAAGGAATAGATTTCTGCTGTTTTGAAGCTATGCAGTGTGTAGCACTTTGTAAAGGAGGCCTCAGGAAGCGAACACAGCAGCTTCGGTGAACACAGTGCCACATGGCACAGCTCTCACCTTGCCTGTGTGCAGGGGGCAGCAATGTCAGCGGGACAATTTTCAGGCAATTCACAGAGACTGTGGCTTGGAGTTGGGCCCAGGCTGGCCAGTGTCATGGGAGTCTGTGAGGCCTCGAACCTCTTCCCAGGTTGCTATCTGCCTGCCCCATAAACACATCCTGAGACTTTGCTACCTTCCTTTCCCCCTTCCTTCCTTGTGTTCTCTCAGAGCTGTACCTGTCTGTACTGCCTGGTCTCCTTGGTACATCACCTGCTTGGACATCAGCCACCCTTTCTCAGTGCCTCGATTCAGGATGCCATAATATATGTTTTCTATGAAAATGAAGCTTCATTCTGCCTGCCGATTCCTACCTATTTTAAATCACAGCTGATATCCACGCCTCAGCAAAGATTCCCATAGCTGTAGCTCCATGATTCATGATCGCGTCTAGAAAGGGAACATTTTGCAACAGTAGCCAGGCCCAACTTCCATGGCTTCATGCTTCTTCCCAGGTCTCTGCCACCCAGCAGTGTCCTCTCCCAGGAGACAGATGCATGCTAATGCCACGTGTGTGTGTAACAGGTTTCCTGGCTGGCTGGAAGCCTGGTCCCCAGTTGCTTACAGTCTTGGCAAGTTAATTCACCTCCTCAGAGATGCCCTCCTGATCTCCAGGTGTGAGCCCCTGCTCCTTGCTCTTTGTTCCATGATCCTTTGCACATACTTCTCTTACTCACCAACCCACTAGTTCCAACCACGAGTCTGTGAGTGCCCTGAAGACCTTGAGTGTGTGTCCTGAAGACCCCTCTCTGCAAGGGGACAGTGGAGCTTGGTGTTTAAAAGTCCAGGTCCTAGGAAAATGCAAATCAAAATCACTCTGAGATGTCGCCTCAAAGCCATGAGGATGGCAAGTATCAAAAACCAGAAAATAACAATTGTTGGCAACGATGTGGCGTCATTGGAAGCCTCATGCATGGCTGGTGAGAATGTGAAATGGTGCAGATGCTGTGGAAGACAGTATGTCAACTCCTCAAGAAATTAAAAATAGAATGACCATATGATCCAGCAATTCCATATCTGGGTATATACCCAAAAGAGCTGAAAACAGGCACTCAAACAGACATATGTACACTCCTGTTCACAGCAGCATGATTCACAATACAATAAGGTGGAGGCAACCGAGTGTTCATTGATGGATGATTGGATAAACAATGTAGTGTAGACATGCAATGGAATATTCAGCCTTAAGAAGGAAGGAAATTCTAAGACCTGCTACAGCATGGATGAACCTTGAGAACATCATGCTAAGTGAAATAAGCCAGTCACAAAAGACAAACGCTATGTTATTCCACTTATAGGAGGTCCCTAGAGTAGTCAGATTCATAGAGATAGAAAGTAGAATGGTGGTTGCCAGGGATTTGGAGAGGGGAGAATAGGGTTAAATAGGCACAGAGTTTCAGCTTTGCAAGGTGTATTAGTCAGGATTCTCTAGAGAAAGACAACCATGGGGTGTGTGTATATACATGTAGAAAGAGATTTGTTTTAAGGAATGGGCTCATGTCATTACAGGGGCTGGCAAGTCCAAAATCTATAGGGTGGCTTTGGCTGGCTGGAGACCTAGGGAAGAGCCGATGCTTCTGCTGGCTGAATTCCCTCTTCCTTGGGGGAGGTCAGTCTTCTGTTCTGTTCAACTGATTGGGTAAGGCCTACCCACATTATGGAGGATAATCTGTTTACTCCAAGTCCACCAATTTAAATGTTAATATCATCCATAAACCCTCATATAAACATATAAAGATAATGTTTGATCACATATCTGGGCACCATGGTCTAGCCAAGTTGACACAGAAAATTAACCATGACACAAGATGAAAAGAGTTCTGGAGATGGACGGTGGTGATGGTCACATAACGTGAATGTTCTTTATGCCACTAAAACTGCAAACTTAAAAATGGTAAAGATGTTACATTTTATGTTATGTGTATTTTGCCACAATTTAAAATAATGTAATTTTTTAAAAAGCACAGGCTCTAGAGTCAGACCACCAGGTTGCTTTCTTGCGTCACGTATGGCCTCATGTCTGTGCACAGGTCATGGAGACTGTCTGAGCTTCCTTCACCTCATCAGAATAACCAGACTGGGGCGGGCTCACAGTTGGATTACAGTGGCTCACACCTGTAATCCAAGCACGTTGGGAGGCAGGCGGATCCACTTGAGGCCAGGAGTTCAAGACCAGCCTGGCCAACATGGTGAAACCCCGTCTCTACTAAAATACAGAAAAATTAGCTAGACATGGTGGCACGTGCCTATAGTCCCAGCTACTCCGGAGGCTGAGGCACAACAATTCCTTGAGTGCGGGAGGCAGAGGTTTCAGTGAGCCAAGATCATGCCACTGCACTCCAGCCTGGGCAACAGAGCAAGACTTGTCTCAAAAAAAAAAAAAAAAAAGAATAATTGGACCAGGGACAATGATGCCCCATAATAGGGAGGTGGTCAGAATAAACAAAGCAACACTTGTAAACCCTTAATTTGCATTGTATCTAGCAAAAAGTAGGTGTTGATAAATTTTAGTTTATTATTATTATTTGAGGCAGAGTCTCACTCTGTTGCCCAGGCTGGAGTGCAGTGGTGCAATCTTGGCTCACTGCAACCTTTGCTTCCCAGGTTCAAGCGATTTTCATACCTCAGCCACCTGAGTAGCTGGGATTACAGGCATGTGTCACCACGCTCAGCTAATTTTTTTGTATTTTTAGTAGAGACAGAGTTTCACCATGTTGACCAGGCTGGTCTCAAACTCCTGACCTCAACTGATCCGCCCATCTCAGCCTCCCAAAGTGCTGGGATTACAGCGTGAGCCACCGCGCCCGGCCTAGTTTATTAGTATCATTATTCCCAGGGTCTAACAATGCCAGACACACGGTAGGTACTCAGTGCATGGTTTTTGTTTTGTTTGTTTTGTTTTGTTTTTGAGGCCAAATCTCGCTCTTGTCACCCAGGCTGGAGTGCAATGGCGCGATCTCGGCTCACTGCAACCTTTATCTCCCAGGTTCAAGCCATTCTCCTGCCTCAGCCTCCCGAGTAGCTGGGATTACAGGTGCCTGCCACCATGCCTGGCTAATTTGTGTATTTTTAGTAGAGATGGGATTTCATCATGTTGGCCAGGCTAGTCTCGAACTCCTGACCTCAGGTGATCTGCCTGCCTTGGCCTCCCAAAGTGCTGGGATTACAGGCGTGAGCCACCGCGCCCAGCCCCAGTGCATGTTTGTTGAATATGTGACTGAATAAATGACCTTGTTCAAATGACTTAATTGCTCTGTGCCTCAGTTTCCTCATCTAAAAAAACTTGGGGATAATAATGATTACCATGAAGATTGACTGTGGAAATATATATGACATGTGTATATATATATATACGTGTGTGTGTGTGCGTGAAGAACTCAGTTTGGAGAGCCTGATACAGCAAGTATTAGACAAATATTGGCTACCATTATTATTAGTGGTAATAATGGCAAACACTTTTCCTATTGCCCACCCCTTTCTTTGGAGCACTGACTGGCGGAGATGTCGTGCAGCTGTGGCTCTGTGAAGGGCTATGGAAGAAGGAAGAGTTCTATTCATCCAGTGCCTCAATGGCACAGGAACTAGAGTAGGGGACACTGCAGAGGTAGATTTTCCCTGCACTGACATTAAGGAAGATGACCCCTTCTCACCTCTAACTTAGTATTGCAAATAGCTGACTTCCTGCAGCCAGCATAGTTGAGCACTTACTTGCACTTTTGTCTTGCGTTGTCTTGCATTGATCTCTTGTTCCTCCTCCTCCTCTTTGTCTGTTCCAGTCCTAGCTCCAGTCAAAACTCAACCAGGATCCTCCTCCCTCAGAAACCCCCTGACTGCTCCAGCCCATGCCCTCTCCTGAAGAATAGGATACCATACCTGGGTTGAGTTTTAGGCGTGCCATGAAACTCCAGCCTTCTCTCCCAGCTAAGGGTTAGGTTTGTGGGTCAGGAACCATGCATGATATTTATATTTACTTCTCTGGAGTCTCCCAAAGCACTCAGCACCCAGGGCCATGAGTGATCCTTAATTAAACTTGCCTTACATCTGAACTATCAACTCCATGAGGGCGAGAGCTGTCATTCTATTCCTACCATGTTTGCACAAGGCTGGGTAGATTTTAAAGCTCAGCCAATGTTTATGGAGGATTAAAATGCTGGACTCTCCCTGGATGCCAGAGGCAGTCAAGCCTGGGGAACATAACCAGAGCACTCTATTAGCAGCTCTTGGTGTCCGACCCTGCAGATGGAGAAGGAGAAGATACAGGAGGCCAGGCTGCGCAAAAGATTCTTGTGTCTTACTAGTCCTGTGATAGGCAGGCTTCACTAAAGCCCGAATGAAGTATATACGTCTTTAGTCTCCTCCCTTCACTATGCTCTGACTCTACCCTGCCAAACCCAGTCTTGATGATTAATTTCATTTCCCCAGCATGGACAAGAGGAACAGTCCAGGCACCTGAGAATCTTCCAATATAAAGCAATACACTGGCCATGTGGCACACTGGCTGTTTACTGACCATTTCCCCTGCTCCTCAAATTGAAAAGGCAGCAGCAACTTGGGAACTAAGCGCTTGGATGCACTGGGTACTTGTCAATTGGTGCTCATGCTCTAAGGAGCTGAGTCTTGGGGTTAGGCTTGAAATCCTAAGCAGATGAGAAACCCTGCCCTCTTTAACCACTGCTCTGCTCTCCTCTTGGGTACCTAACCTCGCCTGTGGGAGGGCAGCCCTGTTCTTTGTCTTTCTCCACCTCCTTCCAGCAAGATCGTCATCAGAATGGCTGTGGACTGGGTTCCATTTAAGATTCCCCAGGTTGGCCAGGCACAGTGGCTCATGCCTATAATCCCAGCATTTTGGGAGGCCAAGGCGGGTGGATCATGAGGTCAGGAGTTCAAGGCCAGCCTGACCAACATGGTGAAACCTTGTCTCTACTAAAAATACAAAAAATTAGCTGGGCATGGTGGTGCGTGCCTGCAATCCCAGCTATTCGGGAGGCTGAGGCAGGAGAATTGCTTGAACCCGGGAGGCAGAAGTGGCAGTGAGCTGAGATCGCGCCACTCTAGTTTGGGTGACAGAGTGAGATTCCATCTCCAAAAAAAAAAAAAAAAAAAAAAAATTCTTCAGGTCTCAGGTATCTATCAGTTGGAGGTTCTAAGAATGGGATAGATTAGCAGTGGAGGGAGGAGATAGGAACCCACTGAAAGGACTGAGAGGAAGATGAAGGGTTAACTGGACACAAGTGTGTAAAGATTATCTGAGTCAACGGCTGCCGAAAATTCTGGTATGAGATAGCAATGAGATAGTTTGAGCTCAAAAGCTCAAACTTTTGAGATGGGGTGGAGGTAGGGTACAGAGAACTGAGGGCTCTGATAAAGGCTGAGCCATGGGCCCAACTGAGGCATCGATAGGTTGATGCCTGGTGGGGTTCAGGCCTCCATGGTGTTTCTTCTATTAACCATCACAATCCAGGGAACTTGGATATTGTCATTCTTGTGACAAATGAATATGTCCCATCTCCCTCACAAACGAGAATTCGGGTCTGTGACATGGAAGAGAACTCTCTCCAATGTGTTGGGAGTTCCAGGGATATGGAGGTCATTCTCTCAGCTATCAGGACCACCAGGTGTGGGGCTGGGGCGGCACCAGGCATTGCCACAGGCCTCCAGTGGACTCCCCAGTGACCCTAACATTATCCTTACCTAAATGTGCCAACCCATTAAAAAGACTGGGAACAGTTTCTGTTTGGGATGATGAAAAAGTCCTGGATATAGACAGTGGTGATGGTGACGCACCATTGTGAGAGTGCTTAAGCCACTGATTGTACATGGAAACATGGTTAAAAGGGTAAATTTCTTGTTATTTATGTTTTACCACAATCAAAAATTTTGTAAAGATTGGGAAGCACAGGCTCCATGGAGATTAGAGAAGGAGGAGGGGCTGCTGACTAGGGGTAGATAAGAGTTGGGAGGACAGAGAATTGAGGGAGAAATATGCTGTAAGAAGGGGAGGTTGGGGCCTTCTCTCTCCTTCTCCCCAGGCGATCCACGAATCCTGTCTATGCAGCTCCATGTTCAGCCCCACCCCCTCTCCAGAGCTTTCTCTGTCCCCTCAGGTCTTTAGAGACCACAGAATGCCACCTAGCACTTAGATTCTCTGCTTCATGGACATCGTCTGATCTCCAGTCAGACTGCAGGTTCCTTACAGACAGGTGGCGTGTGCTAGACATCTCTGTGCTATTCACAGGGACTGTCACATTCTGGGCACATACTGGGGACATTCTGGGCACATACTGGGTACTCAATACCCGTTATACAGTAAGTCTCTTTTTTCGAACAGGATTGGGGAGAAGTAAATAAATTTTAGCTAACTAATAAAACCTTTCTCTTCTAGATATAGAACTGGTAAATGAGTGCTTTACTTCTCTGAGCATTTTCACACACCAGGATGTGGTTCTAAAGTCAAAAATTTGGTGCCTTATCAAGGTAGTTGTACCTGGGGTGGCTCAGACCTGGGGTGACATAGGGGTGGTGATGGTAGGTATTGATTTTAGTGAGGCCACCACTTTCTGAGTCTAGAACTCTTCCTTGGGAAGAGCCTTCAGAAACCTCAGTCTTCCATCACATGGTGCATTTGTTGAGCAGACGTCTTCTGAGTTGGCTATTGCCAGACTGGATGCTAAACAAATTTTGACTATTTGCAAACAAGCTAAAAAATAAGGCCTTGTAGAGAATCTTTAAAATAATGTGAAATCCTGAAAACGTCTGGCACATGGTAGGCCTCACCAAATATGCTGTAAGATCTAAAAGCTGTTCTTACACGAGAATTCCAGAATGTTTCAAGAAAGGAAAACATTGGTCTAACCAACACAAACATTGTTTTTATGTGTTTGATTTTAAAAGTCTGTGAAATGACTTTTTTTTTTTTAGCTGGAATCACAAGCTCTGTGCCTAAGAGGCTGGGTAGGGAACCTTGGAGAAGCCCAGTTGGGCTTTAAGACGAGGGGGGAGTGCTGAGGACTCCGATCCCTTAGTCCAAAGAGGACAACTTCCACTCAGCTCCAGCCACCAGTTGCCAAACCTTTTGCTTTTTTCACAACAGAAGCTGGAAGTCCAGATTTTTATGTGACATTTCAAGATATTTAAAATAACCTGGAGTCACCGACTCATTCTTGGCCACGAAACTTATAAACACACCTGCATCCATGCCTCCTCTGACAGGCCTCCCAGCCGACGCCCCTCCCTCACCTGTGTCCAGGTCTCATTGTCTCCTACCTTCTCTGGGATTTTGCTTTTGTAGTTCAACATTGTGATCTGAATTCTGACCCAGCTGCTCCTGATGCTGCTGTCACCGAGACTGGATTTGCTTGCAGCGAAATCCAAAGGGTTTGGAAGCCCTTCGCCTAGGTGACCTCTCTCTAGCCTCCAGCGGCCTCCTCCTCCCTGAAGCGCGTCTTTCCTCGGCTCCTCTATCACCTCCACCTGGGGCTTTCCTGTCCAGTCCTTGCACCTGCAGTCTCCAATCTTGTTTACAGGCCTCTCTCGGTGCCATCCCCTAATGTTGGTGTCCCAGAGGCTTCTGTCCCAGGCCCCCAATTTCTCACTCCACACTCAGTTCTTTGGGAAGATCATCCACTCCCCCATAGCTTCAGAAGCACATGTGGATAGTTCTCAGCTCTATGTCTGCAGCCTGGCCCTCTCCTGAGCTCTCCAGCCACACAGCCTCCTTCCTGCTGGGCACACACTGCTCACAACTCAGCAGACCCAGGACTACTCCCCCAGCATGAAGCTGCCCCAACACCGCGTCTCCCTTCTGGGAGTATGCCACTGTCATCCAGTCAGTGTCAAGCAGAAATCGGGCTGAGCTCATTGATTCCCCGACCCACACTAGTCAACAGGTCCTGTATCCTCTGCCTATTAAGTGTCTCTTGAATCCAACACTTCTCTGTCTCCTCTGACACAACTATGGTCCCAGGTCACCACAACCTGTCACCAGGGCAACTGATGCGCAGGCCTCCAGTCTCGCTCCCGAGTTGTCTAGCCAAACATCTTTCCAAACTGCAGGAATGTGAGCGTGGCCCTGTTCCTGCCCCGCCTAACCTTGCCATGGTTCCCCCTCCCTTGGACACGGTCTAAACTCCTTCACAGGTATGAAAGACCCCTTCATCTCTCAGGCCACTGCTCTGGCCTCTCATCCCCGCTCACTGGGAAATGAATAATGCTGCGCTCCAAGTCCCACGAGAGGCAGAGGGGGGTCAAACCCAAGACTACTCACTGCAAGCTCCATAGGCTCTCCATCGTCCTACCCTCCCTGCTCACGGCCAGGCAGCCCTAGCTCTCATACCTGCCTGGGCTGGAGAAGGGCAATACAGAGACTTCTGGACCCAGCAGCCTTAAGAAAGGACTTGTTGCAAGTGCGATGTGAAAGCAACCTTCATCTGCAGTGGATGTGCCACCTCCTTCCTCACGCCACCAAGCTCCGAATCCCCCAGGAGAGTTGCAGAGACCACACAGAGCTCCCAAGCCCACGCCAAAGGACGGCCTGCCCCCCTTCAGCTCTAGTCTGTGACACGTGGCGTGAGAGAAATGCACCCCAATCTTCCTTCCTTATACTTCCGAGCTAGAAGCAGGAGCCAGGATGGTGGCTTAGTGAATAAATATATTACATTTTTATTTGGGAGAACCAATTAACAGCAGCTGGCTAAATGTAACTCACCCAGGACAGAAGGGGAAGTGGAGGGGGGTGGTCTGTGTGTGGCTGGAGGTGGTACAGTGGCTAAGGAGAATCAGGTGTTCCCTCCCCCAATTCATTTAGCAGCCCCAGAACTTTCTGATTTTAACTTTAATGAAACTTTAAGTACATAAATAACCACTCTTTTCCGCCCTGGTTGAGGCCGCGCTGGGTCCAGGAAATATCTGCTTTCCAACGGGGCACCTGGGCGGGAGCCTTCCAAGAACTTCAGCTCAACGGTTCCCAGCAAGGGTTCGCTGAGTCTCTGTCCTAGGAGGTCCGAGCTGGGTATGCTGTGCGGACGCAGACACTGCGGGAAGGAAACAGGAGTCCCGCTGCGGCCAAACCTTCGGGCAGCAGCCCAGGTCGCCTCGCTCACCCCAGGCGGTCTCATGGCACGGGCCTCTCGCAACTGTGGGCAAGAAAGGGTCCTCGTGAGAACTAGGCTCAGAAGAAGAGCGGGGGCGGCGCCACCTCGGGGGGAGTGGACCAGGCTGGGGCCGCAAGGGCGGCGTCCGGGGCCGCGTGGGCGGCTTCGCCGTGAATGAGCTGGTGCCGCACCAGGTGGGTCTTGCGGCTGAAGCTCTTTCCGCACTGCGGGCAGGAGAAGGGGCGGGAGCCTGTGTGGATCGCCTGGTGGCGGACTAGGTTGGTTTTGGAGCTGAAGCTGCGGGCGCAGACGGCGCAGGCGTGGGGGCGGCTGCCAGTGTGCACCGCCTGGTGGCGGCCCAGGTGCGACTTGCGGCTGAAGCGGCGGCCGCACTGAGCGCAGGCGAAAGGCCTGGCGCCGCTGTGGGCCCTGGAGTGGGCGACCAGATTAGGCCGCGAGCCGAAGCGGCGGTCACACTGCGTGCAGGCGAAGGGCCGTTCGCCCGTGTGCACGCGCCGGTGCCGCGCCAGGTGCTGCCCATGGGCGAAGCCGCGCCCGCAGTCCGGGCAGAAGAAGGACCGCTCGCCCGAGGGGGCGCGCTGGGGCACCACAGGATCGGATCCTGGGCCGCAGCCCGGTCCGCCAGGCGCGCTGGCCAGGGGCTCGGCAGCGGGGGCATCCACGGTGGCGCCCAGTGCGCACTCATCGCACCCAAAGGGGCGACCCTCGCTGCGGTGCAGACACTGGTGCGTGGCGAGGTTCTTTTTCCAGCCGAAGCTCAAGCCGCAGTCGGAGCAGGCGAAAGGCTTTGGCCCGGGAAAGGATGGGGTCGGGGACGCGGCAGTGGAATGAGGAGAAGCGGACGAGTCGGGAGAGGGCCTGGCCGGGCCGGCCGCCTGGTGCACCCTTTGGTGCCGCACCAAGTGCTGCTTGTGCGTGAAGCTGCGTGCGCACTGTGCGCACTGGTAGGGCCTCTCGCCCGTATGGATGCGCTGGTGCCGAATCAAGTGCGTCTTCTTGCGAAAGCGCTTCTCGCATTCCGTGCAGGGGAAGGGCCGCTCGCCGGTGTGGGTCTTTTGGTGCGAGCCCAGGTGGATCTTCTGGCTGAAGCGCTTGCCGCACTCCGCGCACGGGTAGGGCCGCTCGCCCGTGTGCGTGCGCAGGTGGCGGGTCAGATGGGCCTTCTTGCTGAAGCGCTTGTCGCACTCGGAGCACGGGAAAGGCCGCTCGCCGCGGTGGCTGCGCTGATGCAGTAGCATGTGGGCGCGCTGCGTGAAGCTGCGGCCGCAGTCCGGGCAGGCGCAGGGGCCCTCGCCCCGGTGCAGCCGCTGGTGCAGTCGCAACGTCAGCTGGTCCCGGAAGCGCCGCTCACACTCCCCGCAGCCGTAGGGCTTCTCCGGCATCGGACCCCACCCAGACAGCGCGAGCCCACTCAGTGCCCCCGGGGCCCCTGGCTCCACTTTGTAAGCGGCAGCCAGATGCCCCAGGTCAGGCGCGGGAAAGGGGCTGGGAAGTAACGATAGATGCTGGGGCCATTCGACCTCCTCTTCTGCCTCCTGATCTTCGTCCTCCACCTTCACCTTCCGAATCATCCACTCCTCTCCTGGAAAGTCAAAACAAGAATTGTCTATTGAGCTCCACGTGCGGCAACGTTTATTTAACCACAGGATCTTCACTTCCTGGAGCCCCGCGGTCTGGCTCTGCTCTCCGCTCTACCTAACGCTTCCCGGGAGTGACCAAATCCGCAGCTTTCTCAGGCCTCCTCCTGCACTCTCCTGAACCTGTGATGCGTGTGAACACCACACCTCTCCCGGGGGCTTCTTCCCCGGCCTGGATGTGCCCAGGAGCCCTCCAGCACCCCTGAAGAGGAAGGTTGCCCAAGTTTCAGTCCTCCTGCTTCGCTCCAGGTTCACATCCCTTTGGTGGCTGGCCCAGATCTTCCTGCTCCAGCAGTGCCTTTCTGGGACCTCAGTCTCCATCTCTGGTCCAGCAGCTCTCCTTGGTACTGCAAACTGGCCGCAGCTCAGCAGCTTTCTCACCACACACCTGAGCTTCCCAAACTGAGCCCTGGCTGACTTTAACCTTAGGACTAGAGCCTCCTTCCCTGGTGGCCTTGAAAACTTGATCTTTGACATCTCACCTGGGCTGCTTCTCTTGCTCTCTAACCCCTACCCCCAGCCCACCTTACCTCTAGTGGCCACGGAACCAGGGTACCCACGTATTCCTGCTACTCCCTTCTTTCCTGCTGGACAGCCTGAGGAGAAGTCCCATTTAGGAAGACCACGATGGAGTTTACAGGGTCTGGGGAACTAGCGAACACTGGCTCTGGAGAAACAGGGAAGGCCCTCTAGGGAAGCCTCAGCCTAAGGGCAGGTTGCAGGGGGTTCTGCTGGAGTGTTGCCCCTGTCGGGTGCTGCAATGGTCCAGCCTAGAGGAAGGAGCCCGGGGTCCAGACGGGAGGGTCCAACTTAGGTTCTCCTCTGTCACTAACTAGGAGTGTGACTTTGGTTCAGTCACTTAACCTCTTTGAGTTACGTTTCTTAGTCCGCTAAGAAGATCTGCCCTTTGTGTAAGAGTTGGCCTAGTTTAAAGCTCCCACGCCTGTGCTGGATCATCAGCTCCTGGGGAACGTTGAGAAAATGCACAAATGGGGGCAAGGCCCACGAACGTGTTCTCATCTTTAAAGCTCCCACAGTGATTCTCATTTGTGAATCATTTAACCAGATAATTTGGGTTCCTGTCTGGCCTGAGCCTTGATTCCATCACACGTGGACTTCCACAATCAGAGGTACACCCAGTTTCTTCTATCAGTCCATTGACTCCAGACCCCTGTCTACTTATCACACTGTGATACTGCTTTCACCTTCATTGTGGCACTCTTTACTTTTCTACTCAAGAACCATCAATAGCTCCTATTTATTTATTTTTAAATGAGTCAGGGTCTTGCTCTGTCTCCCAGGCTGGAGTGCAATGGGATGATAATGACTCATTGCAGCCTCAAACACCTGGGCCCAAGTGATCCTCTTACCTCAGCCTCCCAAGCAGCTGTGACTATGGGTGTGCACCAACATGCCCAGCTAATATTTCTTACTTTTTCAGAGATGGGGTCTCCCTGTGTTGCCCAGGCTGGTCTTGAAATCCTGGCCTCAAGCAGTTTTCCCACCCCAGCTTCCTGAGTCGCTGGGATTACAGGCATGAGCCACAGTGCCCAGCCCAGCACCCTATTATTTGAAGATAAAACGGGTTCTAGCTGCATCTGAGGCTCACCCCACCCTAGTCCAACTTTCTTTCTCCCAGGCATGGACCTTCCACTTCAGCCGAGCTGCTCTCCTCCCCTTTCCTGCTTCAAGATCTTCTCAGCCTAGAATGTCTTCCCATCCTCCACCCCACCCCTTTCAGAACTGAAGTCTACACCTTTCTTAAAATGCAGCACAAATTAATGTTTTTTGACGAATTCCCAGTGCATGCGGATCTTTTGGCATAAACTCCTATAGCACTTACTGTTAACACTTTTGTGCTTATTTGTGACTTGCCTTTATACTGTTCTTTTAATTCTTTGTTCTAGCTCATATTAAGGTCATCTCAACCAGATTTTATCTTCTGAGGTATGGACATTTTGTGTTCCATTTCTTTTGTGTCTAATAAGAAAGGTGTCTTTATGTGTCTGATAAAAATGGGGACTGCTGCCACTTATCGAGGACCAACTGTCGATGAAGTGTTGTACACACAGTGTCACAAACCTTCACAAACCGAAGCTCCTGGAGGCAAGGTGGCCTATCCAAGGGTACTCACCTAGTAAATGCAGAACAAAGATTCAAACCAGGTCCAGGTAACTCTACAGTTCATCTCTTTCCACTGTACTTAACACAGCCTGTATGTAGTCGGCACTCAATAAATCCTTGCTGAATAAATGATATCCCTCAGGCAAAAGGTGGTAAGGATGGTGGTAGTGGAAGGAAGTCATGGTGGGATTGTTGAGAGAGAATGAGCAGTTTGATCACCCTGGGTATGAGGAGATGAGTTGAATACAGCAGATGTGGAGCATCTGGGTACCCTCACTATCAGTGGAAGCTGGGGAAGGTGGCATGTCAGGGGAGAGGCAGTGAAAATGTTGATCAAAGCCATGTATCTTCATGGCAACTGTAATTAGACTGGGAGAAATAAAGAGGGGGAGGTAGGATTTCTAGAAGGCATTTGAGGGGAGGCTGTGTTTCTCTTTGGTGACCAGCCTCTCTGACTCCTGCCATCTACAGATGTGAAATTCCCTTTCGGCATTGAAGCTCCACAGCAGAAAGGTGCCAGGGCCTGAACTCAACTTGGGTTGGAAGGGCCTGGACTGCCTGTCTTGGGGGATTACCTGCCTCATGAGATAGCAGCTCCGGAGCTTGCTGGGCCCCGTTCCCTTGGCCTGAGCCCGTGGTGGGATGAAGTGATGGGAAGACTCACCTGGGCAGGTGCCCACAGGCTGAGCCTTCTGTGCTGAGCACGCCTGGCCTCTGCAGGGAGCCTCGGCTTGTTCTGTGTGGGCACCTTCCTCCGGTGTAGGGGCCTCGTGCCCTGGCAGAGAATAGGATACCTCAAAGACTCTGGAGACATCACAGATGGCCAAAGGGCCCCACTGGTGCTGGGAAGCAGGAGCATTTGAAACCCTGGCTCCAGCAGGGCCCACAGGGTTCCTCCCACATCCTACCTGAATTAAGGGGCTGAGTTCCCAGCTTCCCTGGGGCTGCCTCAGACTCCTTCAAGCAGGGCGGCTGCTAAGGGTATGTAATGAGATGGACTACAAGGTTACAAGAGCCACCACTGTGAAGAGTTTCTGGAATATGTGTATGTAAGACAGTGGAAGCAAGGAAGTCCCCTGACCTGATGCCCCTAGGAGAAGGGCTGGGGACTTCCCAGCCCCCAGATGGACCCTGGTTCCACGCAAGTCACTGGGGAGAATCAGGATGTCAAAAGCCAGGCACATTCCTGCCTTAGTGCTCTGTCCTGGCTGTACTCCTGCCTGAAGCACTCTTCCCAAATCTGCTGAGCTGCCGCCTTCACCTCTTTTATTTTTCTTTTTTTAGAGAAAGGTCCTCTCTGTCACCCAGGCTGGAGTGCAGTGGCACGATCATACCTCACTGCAGCCTGGGCTTCAAGGGATCCTCCTGCCCCAGCCTCCCAAGTAGCTGGGAACACAGGCATGAGCCACCACATCCAGCTAACTTTTAATTTTTTGTGGAGACAGGGTCTTGCCATGTTGCCTAGGCTGGTCTCGAATGGGGCTCAAGCAATCCTTTCACCTTGGCCTCCCAAAGGGCTGAGAATACAGGCATAAGCCACCATGCCCAGCTTCCCCCAGCTCCTTCAAATCCTGCACAAATCTTACCTTCCCAAAGAAACCCAGTCTCATCACCCTATTTAATCCTATAACATGCCCCACCCACCCCCACCTGCAGCTGTCTTGGCCCCCTTCAACCTGCTTCACTGGACATTATCCTCTCCCCCAGAGCTCTTATCACCTTTGAACATAGTTTATAAATTTCCTTATTTATTGTTTGCTGACTCTCTGCACTCATTAGGATTAAGCTCTTGAAGGTAGGGTCTTTGACTATTTGGTCACTGAGGTATTCCAAATGTTTAGAATAGCATCCCACACATAATAGGTGCTCAATAAATATTTGATGAATGGAAGGAAAGAAGGAAGGAAGGAAAGAAGGGAGGGAGGGAGGGGGGAGGAAAGAAGGGAGAGAGGTAGGGAGGGCAGGAGGAAAGCAGGGGGACTCCTCCCCGAGCCTTTCCACGGTTCCTGTTACCTACCTGAGCACACCCCCAGTGCTTTCTCTTCCCTAGAAGAGGACATCTGCTCCTGGGCATTATGGGATCCTTCCCTGGGCTCACTTTGGGGGGCCATCTCTGGCTGTCCCACAGAGAATCCTGTTACAGGCAGAAGGATGGGTCCAAGTAAAGCATCCAGTACAGAACAAGTAATCAGAGGCGGGGGCTTTTCCCCTTCCCAGCCTGCCCAAGAGACTTTTCCCAACCTGCTCAGGAAGGACAGGGTCTCTCACCACGTGGACATGGACAGGTATCAACCTCAGTCCCTTTGAGTTGAGTCAAAAAGGACAGAAGGAAGAGATAGCACAGATGTAAATATGACTGTGCTCTGTGAGTGCTCAAGTGCGCATATGGTCTAGAGCGCAGCCTCCACCATGTTCCAGGCATTCAGACACCCCATGCTACAGAAAAGGAGGCTGACCTACAGGCCCCTGGGGCCTCAGGGTTGCAGCCTCCTGAGGGTGGCTCTGCTGTCTGAGTTGTAGATGCCCCTGAATCCTCCTAAGCTTTTCCCCAAGTCCCTTCATTTCTGCCAGCTCACCCAGGGAGCTGAGGGCCTCCAAGGTCTCTCTCATGGTAACCCAGAGTAGCTCCTCCTGGGGATCAGGCCACAGACCCTATGGAGAAAAGACAGCCTTGTTCAGATTTTTCCCACGCCAGCTTCCACCTGGGCCCTGGCTCTGCCCAACGTCTCCCTATGGGCTCTTCCAGGAGCTCCAAAGGTGACATCCCCAGGTACAGCTGGGGGAAATTAGGGAAACTGGGTTTCAGAAAGCCAAGAGATCTTTGAAGGTGGCCCAAGAAGGCCTTGAAACGATTTCTGTCAGCTCTGGAAACCAGCCGCGCCACCCCCTCACCTGGCAGGTCTCTCACCGCCAACCCCGGCCCATCAGCACCGCAACTCCACGCCCCAGTGTCCTTGCCTGGGAAAGTGCAGGCAAGATTCGATTCTCTGGGGAGAGGCTTGAGGGTGGGAGCCCAGGGTGGGGAGTGGGAAACTTCATCTCCTAGGCCCTCCAGCTGTCACTGCCCGAGCTGGTGAAATAGGAGCCAGCCCAAGGGCGGGAGTGAGTGTCACTTTAGGGGTACTGCTTGGGGAGGTCCTCGAGAGGATCCTCTTGTAGGTAGAAAATGATCGCCTCTCCCTAAACCCCTACCACAAAACCACCTCTCACCCGGGCCGGGCTGCCCAAGGCCCGGACACCGCCCCTGCTGCCCCTTCCCTGCTCCGCCTTCCGCGGCTCCCCCGCCCCTCCCCCAGCAGACTCCCCTCCCCCATCTCCCCGGCAGCCTTCCCTCTGCCCCGCCCCTCCCGCTCCCTCTGCCTTCCGCCCTGTCTCCCCTGCGAATCGGGCCGGAGCCTCGGCTCCGCCCCCCGGCCCCGCCCCTCAGGCTCCGCCCGCCCGAGCCCGGCAGGGCCAACCCCTCGAGGCCCCCTCCGGGTCGGCCCTCCGCTGCCACCGCCTTCCCTGACCCTACGCTCCGGGCCGCCTCGGCGGCAGCGCTCCCCTCCCCCTCTCAGACTCCGGGCTGCCTTTCCCTACCCTCCCGGTTCTCCCCCGCTCCATCTCCCTCCCCGGCTGCACACCCTCTCCCTTCCTTTCCCCCTCCTCTTTTCCTTCCTCCCCGCCCTCCTCCTCTCAGCTCTTTTCCCCAACCCAGTTCTCCTCTCCCCTCCCTCCTCTCCCCTCCCTCCTCTCCTCCCCCACCCCGGTTTCCCTTCCTTCTCCTTTCCTCGCCTCACCTCGGTTCCCTTCCCCTCCCCCTTTCCAGCCCTCCCCCACGTCTCCCCACCGCCCTCCCCCTTCCCCCTCCCTTCTGTAGCTCTCCTTCCCCTCCGAGGCCCCCGCCTCCCTTCCCCCTCTGTCTCCCCAGCAGGCTCCAGCTTCGCTTCCCTCCCCGTCCCCAGTCCCCAGAACCGCTCTTCCCCTCCCCCCTCCCAGGCTGCTTCCCAGCTCCCGGGTCCTCCGGCCCCCAAGCCTGGGGGGTCTAGGGCTGACCCGCTCTCTCGGGACTTTCCCGCGGGCCCTGCCCTCCCCACCCCGTCTCCCCTCCGAACACCCCTCCGCGCCTCTCTCCTCCGCCGCGGCGCCCCCTCCCTATTTCTGCTCCCCTCGGACTTCTCACCCCTCCCAAGTTTTCCTCCCGACGGGACCCTCAGCTCCACCTCCCTGCCCCGCCGCCCTCCCAAGCAGCTCCGATCGCCGACTTCACTCCAGGTCCCGGCCCCCTCCCCAGCTCCGGGGCTCACCTGTCAGCGCCCTCCTCTCCCGCCCCTCCCGAGTGGCCCGGTCCCCAGCGCCCGCTTCTTCCTCCCCTTCCCCCTCGGCCCCCTCCCACACTCCCTCTCTCCTCCCCTCGGGGCCCGTCGGCCCCCTTCCCACCTGCCTCCCGCCCGACCCCCTCCCAGCCCCCGCCCTTCCCTCCAGCCCCCCCCCCGGTCTCCTCTACCCCCACAGCCCTCACCCTGCCCGCGCCGACCTTGCCCTCCCTTCCCCCCAGCCCCCGACCTCCCCCGACCCGCGCCCCTCCCCCACGCCCGCCGTCCGCGCCCCTACCCCCGGGGCTGTCACCTGCGCGGAGCCGGCCGTGACCCAACCGCGGCGCTGAGGGAGACGCGGGCGGGGCCGCCTGCAGAGGAGCCTCCCCGGCCCTTACCTGGCTGGCCGGCCGCTCCGCCCGCGCCGCGGGGACCCAGGCGCCCGGGCCTCCTGCCCCGCCGGCTCTGCTCACAATGGCGCTCGCCGCCTGCAGCTCGGGTGCTGACGGCCTGAAAGACTGACAGACTGACAGCCCCGAAACTTCGCGGGGAGGAGAGGGATAGACGCGCGGGGAGCCGAAGCCGGGAAACGGCGCCTGCAAGGGAGGAGGGACCGAGGGAGCGGGCGGAGAGCCCCGGCGCACCGGGCTGGGGGAGGCAGGGGCAGGGGGTTTCAGGAGTGGGGTCCCGGGAGGGAGCACCGTGGGCTTAGGTGGGCAGGTGATGGTCCTAAGGCTCCGAGCCTGGAGTAGGTGTGGAAGTGGGAGCTCAGGACGGGGGAGGGGAGGGGAGGGGAGGGGAGGGTGATGGGAGAGGGGGTGGAGGAGGGCGAGGAGGCTGGGGAGGAGGGCGAGGAGGCTGGGGAGGAAGGGCACTCGGGCTGCGGGGAAGGGTGCCAAGGGAGGGTGCTCGCGGCCGCGGAGGGAGGAGCCGGGGAAAGGTGGAGCGCGAACGGGTTGGGGGGGGTGGCGGGGAGGAGTTGGGGGAACGAGGAGGGGGCGTGTCGGGGGGGAGCCAGCGAGTCGTGCGCTGCCGTCTCTAAGTCGCCGGTGCCAGCCGGGTGTGCAGCGCCGCGCTCCCGCGGGAGGACGGCCCGGGGGGTCGGTCTGGGAAACTCCGGCCCCGCCCCCATTCTCCACCCGGATTCCACCCCGATCCACCCAGACCCGCAGCCCCTCGCCTGGAGTCCCGAGGACCCGATTCGAAACCAGCTGCGGGAGCCGTGGGGGCAGGCGGGAGAGAGGGCTGGGCCCCTGTGCTTGCGAGAACGGGTCCTTCGAAGTAGAAACTGGGGAGAGGACTTTAAGCCAGGTCCCCTGGGAGAAGGCCGGGCCAGGTCGGGAGCTCCAGGGGGCAAGGCTGGGACGGGGCTGGGCGGAGATTCTGAGGGCGGGGTCCGGGGGAGGGTCTGGGAGGGGGCTGCAGAGAGGGGAGGGCTCTATGGGCGGGAGACGATTGCTGGGGGGGCTGGCCCGGACACCACCTGGAGTTAGATGTGGAGGGCAGCCCTCAGCCCTCAGCCCCAGCTCCTCAGGGGACTCCACTCGCCCTCCCTGCCCAGGTTACGAGGTTTCTCCTTGGCCTTGTTCCCGCTGCGCCCACTCCTGAAAGCTCCGGAGATGCTGAAGTCTGGACTGTTAGTTCCCGGTCTCCTCTCCATGAACTTTCTCCACACCCCTGGGTTCCAGCTTCCTCCCTTTACGGGAAAGGGTGACTGCAACTCGGGTCTCTTCCCAATCCCAGTGCTGCCTGATCAGCCCCGGTTTGAATCCAGAGCTGAGTGAGGCTGGGAAGGGGAGGGTGTGAATGGCCCTTGAGCTCCTGCTACCACAGCCCGCCACAAGCATGAGTGCCTGGAAGAGCGCCCATCACTCGGGCTCAGCTGTGAAGGCTCCTCTGCCTCCAGGATGAAGGGAGCCCCTGGAGTAGCATGTGTCACTGTGCGTGCTGGGGTGTGGCTGAGCACCTGTGCCAGTGTTGTGAGACTTACAGTGAGAGTGTGCATGTGTGTAAAACAGGAAAGGGGGGTGTCTGGGTGTGCGTGTGGCTCTTTCTGAGGACTCCAGAGCAGGAGTTGATCCCAGTCATCCGTGACCCCCTGAGAGACTCACTCTGGGCCCTTTTTTGGCCCTGGGACCAATGGTGAACCCAGGAGAAGGAGAGCCCGGCCCAGCTCTGGTTAACAGAAGCCCCCTTCCTCCCCTAGGTGGAATGACTCTACAGGATACTCGGAGGAATATCAGGTTTGGGAGACCGAGGGGTGTGGAGTCGGAGCCAGGCTGCATTCCAGCCCGGGTGTCCGGGTGTGCTCAGAGCTCTGCTGGGACCAGGATGGACCCCGGATTCCCCTGTGGAGCCTGTCACTGCCCCTCCCAGCCGGATTCTCGGATTATTTCATCCGGCTTAGCTCTGCCCCAGGGCTGGGGGAGCTGGCTCCCCCACCCACTCCTTCCAGAGGGTCCTCTCATTCCTCAGCATAGGCTCCCCAGTTCTAGACCCCAGAGACTCTAGGAGACCCTCGAAGAAGGAGACAGGATGGGCCCAACCAGCCACACATAATCATCCCCAGCAAGAAACTGGACCCTGGAGAAAAGGGTACATGTTGCCCACGCATCTCCACACACTCAGGAACCCCAGCTACCCTAGAAGTGCTCCCACTCACTGCCCCCGACTCCTGAGTTTGGGCAAGAGAGGGGCGGGAGGCAGGGGAGCACCATCCAGGCAGAAGTTCAAGGCTGGAAGACCCCATCAGTCGTTTAGCCCAGGAGCTCTTAACCTTTTCATGGGGTCATGGCCCTCTTGAGAATCTAATAAAAGTATAGAACTGTCTTCAGAAAAATGTGCACACACAATTTCAAAGAATTACTGGAGTCTGAGACCTATTTGTGCATCCCTGGGAAGTCCCTGAAATGTTTACTGGGAAGGAAATTGAGGCCCAGAAAGGGAGGGTGGCTTGCCCAGAGCCCCATGTTAATTTGTGGTAGTGCCTGAGAGTGTGAAAATACACACACACACACACACACACACACACACACACACACACAAAGGGAAACAGATGCACTGGAAGGGGACAGGAAGGAGACTGTTTCCAGGGAGAGCTGGCCTCTGAGGGGCTGGTGTGGCAGGTCCAATCTGGTTGTGGGCAGCTGGTGCCCTGGGGCATGAGACTGGAATAAAGCCTCCCCAGCCCCCAGAACTGGCCACTGGGCTGCGGGGAGGCTGCGTGGGGCAGGAGAGAGCACCGCTGGCCTCTCTGCCCCCTCTGCAGCATCGCCTCTCTTGAGCCCAAGCCTCACGTTCCCCAAAGGTGCCCCGGGGGTGAGGGCACCATGCTGCTCCCTGCCCTCCTCTTTGGGATGGCGAGGGCCCTGGCTGACGGGTAAGCAGCCCACCCTGGACCCCTCTGACAAGGGTCCTCCTTCTGCCGCATGCCCAGGGACACTCTGGGGCATCAGACTCCGTGCCCCCCACCCCCGGGGTCCTCCCTCCACCCCCGCCACTTCCCATGAGTGTCTCTCCCTACCTTAGCATCCTCCTTACTTCAATAACCACCCCTGGGAGTGGTGTCATAGGACAAGGCTTTTGGTGACAGAGGGAATGGTGGCAGCAGCTGTGGTTCCCCATCATGGGCAGGCGGTGGTGTGAGTGGACAGAGACCATCTGTGTGGAGGAGGAAGTAGCACCCCGTCAGGAGGACCTGGTACCCTGTGCCAGACTCGACCATTACAGCCGCCAGGGCTGGCGGCTGGACCTGCCCTGGAGCGGCCGCGCGGGGCTTACCCGGTCCCCAGAGCCTGGGCTCTGTCCTATCTACAAGTGAGTAAGGGTGACAGCCTGGGCTGTCTGCCGGGCAGGAAAGGAGTGACAGGCCGGACATCCTGAGAGTGGGGAGGCTCTGGAGGAAGCAGGCATTTGGGAAGTAGGTTTGCAGTGGGCCTGGAGAAGGGTGGAGCGTGTGAGATTAGGGTGGGGGGTGAGTGCGCGCTACGGTGGGCAGGACAGGGAGAGGCCCGAAGCCTGCTCCTTCTACCCAACCCCCGCTCCCAATCCCCGTGGTCTGCCCTCCCAACATTATTCTCACTTTGTATGTGGGGAAATTAAGGCCGGGGAAATGATGTGATTAGAGTAGCTGACAAAACTGAATGTCCCCAGGCCTCCCCAGGGTGGGACTGGGCTGAATGCTAACATCTCCTCACCGTTTCCACCTGCTTGGTGGGTGCAGACCTCCAGAAACCCAGCCTGCCAAGTGGAACCGGACAGTGAGGGCTTGTTGCCCAGGCTGGGAAGGGGCCCACTGCACTGAAGGTAAGCACCTGAGTGCGTTTGGGGACGCGGTACCTTCTGGGAGTCCTGGGCAGGGGATGCTAGCTCAGATCTGTGGTTTCAGGCAGAGAACCAGGGCTGGGCTGAAAGCTCCAGTCTACCCCATATTCACTGCCTGGGTCTGCCCCATTCTCCCCACCTACCGCAGCCCTTGCCAAAGCCAGTCCTGAAGGCCACTGCTTTGCCATGTGGCAGTGCCAGCTACAGGCAGGCTCAGCTAATGCCTCAGCAGGAAGCCTGGAGGAGTGCTGCGCCCGGCCCTGGGGACGAAGCTGGTGGGATGGCAGCTCCCAGGCCTGCCTCAGCTGCTCCAGCCGACACCTGCCAGGTGGGTCCACAGACTCCAGCCTGCCAGACAGGCACAGTCCTGGCCATCACCCCTTCCGCCTCCCCAGGCACTCCCATGTGGAGTTCTTGTGCTCTGGGCCCTTCTACAGGGCCCATACTGGCTCCCTGGCCCACTAGAGTGACCATGTCCTGTCTGCCTGCCTCCCGCTGTGCCGGGAGCCCTGTGTCCTCACCCTTCACCTCTGCCTCACACTCAGAGGCTCACAGTTGGTGTGTCTCTCCCAGGCAGTGCCTCTTCTCCAGCCCTCCTGCAGCCCCTGGCAGGGGCTGTGGGCCAGCTCTGGAGCCAGCACCAGCGTCCCTCGGCCACCTGTGCCTCCTGGTCGGGCTTCCACTACCGCACCTTTGATGGCCGCCACTATCACTTCCTGGGCCGCTGCACCTACCTGCTGGCGGGTGCTGCGGACTCCACCTGGGCTGTCCACCTAACACCCGGGGACCGCTGCCCCCAGCCTGGACACTGTCAGCGGGTGAGGGAGGGAGATGGGGCAGCCACAGGGAGGAGGCTGGACAGGGGAGGAAGAGAGCCCCAGCCCCCTTTTCCACTATGTATCTCCTCAAGGTCCAGGTGACTATGGGACCCAAGGAGGTGCTGATCCAGGCTGGAAATGTGTCTGTGAAGGGGCAGCTGGTACCTGAAGGGCAGTCTTGGCTGCTCCACGGTGAGAGCACTGAGGGAGCAAGAGGCTGCCCGGGCCCCCACGTGCTCCTCTGACAGTCTCTCCACCCTCCAGGCAGGGTCAGAAAAGGAGCAGGGGGCTGTTTGGGAATGATCCCACAGTGGGCCCCCAGTCATTGCTGTTGGGAGGCACTGAAGCGCGGAGCCAGTGAGGGGCCGGGAGGAACCAGGCCTAGTCCTGACCCTCTGCAACTACCCCCACCAAACTCTCACAGCACCAGCTCAGACAAGTCCCTCTACCTAACTGCCCAAGCCTCAGTTTCCCCGCCAGCCTCAGAGGAGTGCTGTGAGGTAGCACTTTGGTGCTAAGCATGGGAAGCTCTCCTAACAGAACCTTTGTCTTGGCTGGGCTGCAGGGTGAGGTGGGGGTGAGCTTCCTGCGTGTATGCCTGTGTGTGCATGGGTGCAGTGTGTGCATGTATGTGTGCATGCATGTGTGTGCACGTGCACGTGTGTTTCATAGTTCACTTGAAGTTTACTCTCTCCAGAGAGCGTCTGCAGCTTTCATGAGCTCCTCAAAGGGAGCTGTGATAGAAATCAATCACTCTGTTGTAAAGCATATACTTTTGGTATAAAGTGCAGAGCTCTCTAGAATGTGAGAATTGTGTGAGTTATTTCCCTTCTCCTTTCCATCCCTGGGTAGCTGAGCCCAGCTGTGGTAGTGGGAAGGGTGAGAATTGTGGCTGCAGGGGGGCAAGTGACCTCTTTCTGTGCCCAGGGCTGAGCCTGCAATGGCTGGGGGACTGGCTGGTGCTGTCAGGGGGCCTGGGGGTCGTGGTGCGGCTGGACAGGACTGGCTCCATCTCCATCTCTGTGGACCACGAGCTCTGGGGACAGACACAAGGCCTCTGTGGGCTCTACAATGGCTGGCCAGAGGGTAAGTGGGGTGTGGTTGGTTGCTGGTGTAGCAGGGAAGGGAAGACCGGAGACCCTAGACCCAGCACCCCTGCCTCACCCCTTCTCAGATGACTTCATGGAGCCAGGCGGAGGGCTGGCCATGTTAGCAGCCACCTTTGGAAATTCCTGGAGGCTCCCTGGCTCGGAGGTGAGGCTGCCACTGGGGCCCCTCCCTCCCAGCTGCCTGCCCATTCCTAGCTTTTCAGGCTGGCTTCTGACTCCTGCACCTCCAAGCCCTTGTCCCAGTTTCATTGCTGGCCTGTTCCCTAGGACAGGGACTGGCCCTCTCCCAGATCCTCAGGGCAGAGGGCAGGCCTTGGGGTCCCACAGAAAGCCCGGCTGCCTGCTGTGAACTAGCCATCTGAGGCCAGCATTGGTGAACCAGTTAGTCATTTATCCCCACCACTGCAGTCCAGCGTGGGGCTGCCACCTCGCCTCTCTCCCCAGCCCCAGGATGTGGGCGGTGGGCCTGAAGGTGGGGCCCTGGTGCTATGTGAGAGCAGGAGGCATTTTTCTGGGGTCCTGGTTAACATCCCTCATCACTGCCACCTGACCTGATGTCCTTTGTCTGCAGCCTGGGTGTCTGGATGCGGTGGAGGTGGCCCAGGGCTGTGACGGCCCCCTGGGGCTCACAGACGCAGATGTAGAACCTGGCCACCTGCGGGCTGAAGCCCAGGACGTGTGCCATCAGCTGCTGGAAGGTCCATTCGGGCAGTGCCATGCCCAGGTATGGGTGGGGTGGGGGTGGTGTCTGGCACCCAAGGGAAGGTAATAGAGAAGTGTCAGCAAGCTGGTCTGGCCCTGCCTGTGGGTTACTTTGGGCCATCTGTCAAACCCCCACCTCTCCATCCTTGGCTTTATCTCTGGGAAATGGCCCGCTCATATATGTGATCTCTGAGGTCCCTTCTGGGGCTGATCCATTTGGTTATAAGTTATGGAGTGATGGAAGCAGGAGGTAGGGGGTGCTGGCTGTTTGCTGAGGGGCCGTCCTTTCCTGCAGGTTTCCCCTGCTGAGTACCACGAGACCTGTCTCTTTGCCTACTGCACAGGGGCCATGGCAGGCAGTGGGCAAGAGGGGCGGCAGCAGGCTGTTTGTGCCACCTTTGCCAGCTATGTCCAGGCCTGTGCCAGGCGACACATCCACATTCGCTGGAGGAAGCCTGGCTTCTGCGGTACTGCTCGGGCCTCCCCCCGCTGCGGGATTGACTGAGGGCCTCCCCACCCTGTGGGATTGACTGGGGTCTGGCGGGGGACTACAGCTCACTCCTGTGCCCACAGAGCGCCTGTGCCCCGGGGGCCAGCTCTACTCCGACTGCGTCTCCCTCTGCCCACCCCAGCTGTGAGGCGGTGGGTCAGGGAGAGGAGGAGTCCTGCAGGGAAGAGTGTGTGAGTGGCTGTGAGTGCCTGCGAGGCCTCTTCTGGAATGGCACCCTCTGTGTGCCTGCTGCCCACTGCCCCTGCTACTACCGCCGCCAGCGCTATGCACCCGGTGACACCGTGCGCCAGCTGTGTAACCCCTGGTGGGTCCTTGAGCCATGCTGGGGGTTGGTGGCCACATGGTGCCCTCGGATCCCTCCCTTCTCTTCAACCTGCTTCCCCTAAGCCTCCAGCCCATTCTGGGTCTTCCTCTCAGAGACTGGGACTGCTGCTGGCATGGCTGATGGCCTTGCCGGCTGACCTCTACCCCTTCAGCAGGAGGGGCTTCCACGGGAGGGGAGGAACAGGGGTTTTTGGGGGGTCACCTCCAGATCAGGGGTCATCTCCACCCCCTCAGGGTGGAGCTGATGCCAGAGCTCACTGTCTCACCCATGTGTCCACAGTGTGTGCAGGGATGGCCGCTGGCACTGTGCCCAGGCCCTGTGCCCCGCCGAGTGTGCCGTGGGTGGGGACGGGCACTACCTCACCTTCGATGGGCGGAGCTACTCCTTCCGGGGTGGTCAAGGTTGCCGCTACAGCCTGGTGCAGGTGGGCAGAGGACGGTCTGCTGGGGTGGCACTCTGCCAGAGTAGGGGCCCTCCTAGAGGGCACAGTGGGGCTGACTGTAAGGAAACCCCTAAATAAATAAGCGAAACCCAGAGTCTTCCCAGGAAAGGCCAAGGGAGAACCAACACTGGGGGCATGGCTGTCACAGGCCTCGAGGCCTCCCGCTGGGTTCTCACCTCCTCCCCAGCTTCCCTGTGAAAGTCCCTCTGTCATCACCACTCAGCCCAGGGCCACTAACCAAAACCCATCTTCAGTCCTGTCTCTCACAGATGGGACGGGCTGAGTTTGTTACAGACTACTTCATGCAAAACAACCTCAGGGGAAATAAGAGGCCCTGCTCCCGCCCTAAACCTCCCCCAATGAAGTGAGCTCAATTCTCAAGTTCAGGTGCAGGCCACGATTTTCCCAATCATCTGGGGTCCCCCGAGTGATCTCTCCATTGAACTATTGGACCATTCCCACTCCTCTCATAAGTAGTGATGGGGTGAGGAGGTCATGGGAGCACAGTCCTCACAGAGGCTGTGCCTGTCCATGGGGAGGAAAGAGGACAGCCATCTCCCCCAGCAAACACAGTCAAAGATGCATGTGTGTACACACACTCACACACACACAGGCTGCACACCAAAACACAGAAATCTGCATGTGAGCACGCACATGTGCATGCAAACACACACACACATACACACAGGCTACAAACCAACACAGAGATCTGCATGTGTACACACAGACACATACAGGCTATACACCAACACACAGAGACTTGTATGCATCCACACACATATACATGCACCCATGTACACACTTACAGACAGACACAAACAGACATACACATGACACACACTCATGTATGTGCATGTAGATTTAGCATGTGTGTATACATGCACACACACGGGAGAACATACATATCCATGAGGAGGAAAGAGAGGAGTCATCTCACCCCAACATGCAGACACGCACTTACCTACACACACTCGTGAACACACAAACATGCACACACACCTCCACATGACACCTATGTGCACATCCATGGCCCTGCACACACATACACACAGACATCCATGCATGCGGCCCATGGTGAGGACGAAGCCCCTTACCTGGCAGAGACACTGCCTGGCCGGAAGGTGGGCAGCTGCCTCCAGGTGCGTGCTGAAGGTGTTCTGTAGGGAAGGTCTCCAGAAGCCTCTTCGGAGAGGGTCGGCCCGCCAGGCCCCACTGAATTCCCCCTGCCCACCCCAGGACTATGTGAAGGGACAGCTACTGATCCTACTGGAGCATGGGGCCTGCGACGCTGGGAGCTGCCTCCACGCCATCTCCGTCTCCCTGGAGGACACCCACATCCAGCTCAGGGACTCAGGTAGCCTCTGCTCTGCACTCTTGAGGCAGTCTCAGGCCTCCTGTCACTGCTCCTCCTCCACACTACCCTATGGCTTTGGAGTCCAAACACTCTTCCCCAGCCTCCTGCACCTAAGCACACTGCCTCAACTTCCCCGGCCCTCTCATCTCTGAAGCAGACATACAGAGTCCTGAGGAGATGTTCCGAGGCATCTTCTGCCCCGTCCTGGGGTCAGATACAAGTCATGCAGCTATGAGAGCTTGAAAGGCCTTGAGGCATGACCAGACCGGGCAGGCCACTCAGCAGGGTCCCTCCAACCCTCCCCAACCAGCTCCTGGCTCGCCATCTAGCTCCTCCCACACACTGATCATGAGGGTGAGGGACTGGAAAATCTGTGTGCCAAGGGTAGTCCTTGGGCCGCAGGGGTAGGGAGCTCAGGTGGACACTCTAGTTGTCCCCAGCAGCCCATCCTGACATGGGACTTCCTACTTCCCACCCAAGCTCCTTCCCTTATTGCAGCCCTATCCTTCCACGTGCCCCACCCCCACCATCAGACCCCCTGTTCCAGGAGCTGTGCTGGTCAATGGGCAGGATGTGGGCTTGCCCTGGATTGGCGCTGAGGGCCTCAGTGTGCGCCGAGCTTCCTCTGCCTTTCTGCTGCTGCGCTGGCCTGGGGCCCAGGTGCTCTGGGGACTGTCTGACCCTGCAGCCTACATCACCCTGGACCCCCGCCATGCCCACCAGGTGTGCCAGTGAGGCGGCTGTGTGGGGGAGCAAGGGTGCAGTGGGACTGCAATCGGCTGTCTTACATGCGTGCTTGTGGCCCAGGTGCAGGGTCTGTGTGGCACCTTCACCCAGAAACAGCAGGACGACTTCCTGACACCAGCCGGAGATGTGGAAACTAGCATTGCTGCCTTTGCTAGCAAGTTCCAGGTGGCCGGCAAGGGAAGATGCCCCTCTGGGGACAGTGCCCTGCTGTCTCCCTGCACCACCCACTCCTAGCGCCACGCCTTCGCAGAGGCGGCCTGTGCCATCCTGCACAGCTCTGTCTTCCAGGTAGCTGGGTTGGGCTCCTCCCACATCTGTAAGATGGGCCAACACCTGCCCTGCCCTCCACCTGGGCTCTTGGGAGGATCAAGGGAGACCAGACAAGCCCAGAGGTGGTATTGGGGACCAGGGGGATGTAGACTCCGTGGAGGAGAAGTTGACCCATTTCCCCATCTCCTCCCAAGGAATGCCACAGGCTGGTGGACAAAGAGCCATTCTATCTGCGCTGCCTGGCAGCCGTGTGTGGCTGTGATCCCGGCAGGGACTGCCTGTGCCCGGTGCTGTCTGCCTATGCGCGTCGCTGTGCCCAGGAAGGTGCCTCACCTCCCTGGAGGAACCAGACCCTCTGCCGTAAGTTTGCTCAGCCCAGCCAACCCCACCCAGGCTCCTCCCCTCCTCCCTAGCCCATCCCCCTTCCAGGAATGGCTAGGGGCCCAGGGTGCATCTCTACCCTTGGCAGACTGCCGGGCTTTTCTTCCTGCAAAGGCACAGGGGGTGTGGGCTGTGGGGTTCCGAGGGGGTGGAGAGAGCCATTGGTGGCTATGCCCCTGACCTGTGTGTGTCCCTGTGCCCAGCTGTTATGTGTCCTGGTGGCCAGGAGTACCGAGAGTGTGCCCCAGCATGTGGTCAACACTGCAGGGAACCAGAGGACTGTGGAGAGCTGGGCAGCTGTGTGGCTGGTTGTAACTGTCCTCTGGGGCTGCTGTGGGACCCTGAGGGCCAGTGTGTGCCCCCCAGCTTGTGCCCCTGCCAGCTCGGAGCCCGTCGCTATGCCCCTGGCAGTGCCACCATGAAAGAGTGCAACCGCTGGTGAGGGCAGCGACCTTTGGGGCAAGAGGAAGAATGTGGGGGTGAAGAGGTAGCTTGGGAGATAACAGGTGGGGTGCAGCCTTGTTGATCGCAGCGTGCATGCTGGGGGTGACAGAGTGCTGATCACTTCCCCTCGGTCGTGGGGCACTTTAGGGTCCATAAAGCACTTTCGTGTGCATCATTTTATCTAGTTTTACTTTCCTATCATAGCCTCATAAAGTAAGAAGTGGAAAAATTGTTCCCATTTTGCAGATGAGGAAACTGAGGCTCAGATAGGCTAAACAGCTTGCAGGGTCACACAGCTTGTTCACGAGAAGTGAAGTGAAGGCAGGTTATGGATCTGCAGGCTTCAATGCAATCCCTCTCCTACCTGGGCTGGGAGTAGGGTGGTTCAATATCTCTGTCCTGCTCCAGAGCCTGGAGGATGGCCCTATTGGAGCCGGGACAGAAAGGGTGACAATGTCTATCCCAGGCATGTCAGGGTGCTGGAAACAGCCCAACTCCCTGTGCTGATGACTGAGTGTTGGGAGCTGAGATGCTCAGGTCTCCAGCATCAGGGCTGGGTTTTCACTCAACATGATGGGATCTGGACACCTGGGTGCCCAGTGTCTGGGTTCCTGAGATTCTCACCAGGTCAGACCAGGTTCCTGGAAGCTCGGACTTGCCTCTTACTCCTTCTCAACCTCCTGCAGCATCTGCCAGGAAAGGGGCCTCTGGAATTGCATGGCTCGCCACTGCCCTTCACAGCGGGCATTCTGCCCCAGGGAGCTTGTCTATGCCCCTGGTGCCTGTCTCCTCACCTGTGACAGCCCCAGCGCCAGTCACTCCTGCCCTGCAGGCAGTACTGATGGCTGTGTCTGTCCACCAGGCACGGTGCTGCTGGTGAGTCCAAGAAGGAGCTGCGTGGGGAAACAGGATGGCCTTCCTTAAGCCAGGGCACTGCCCTGCTCCCCTCGCACCCCTACGTGGTACCCTTTGTCCCTGCCCTCTGCCCCGGACGAGCGCTGTGTGCCTCCTGACCTCTGTCCCTGCCGTCACAGTGGGCAGTGGTACCTGCCCAACGCCACCATCCAGGAAGACTGCAACATTTGGTATGCCCAGCTGCCGTGACCTCTAACCCTTTGACCTTGTGGCCCATGGCTCCCCACACATCATCCTTCCCTCCACCAGAAGGGGTCGGGGGGGTGGGGGCTGGGGTATCCAGACTGGCCTGGGCCAAGGGAACCCTGCAGGACCCCACCACGCTGAGGGCTGCTGAAATTGCCTGGAACCTGGACCAGCTGCCTTCCCTGGATCCAGCCCCCAGGGCCCTATCCTCAGTGACTCTGTTTCCCCCACCTTGCCCATAGCGTGTGCCGGGGCCGGCAGTGGCACTGCACAGGCCAGCGGTGCAGTGGGCGGTGCCAGGCATCAGGCGCCCCCCACTATGTGACATTTGATGGACTGGCCTTCACCTATCCTGGGGCCTGCGAGTAACTGCTGGTGCGAGAGGCCAGTGGCCTATTCACAGTCTCTGCCCAGAACCTGCCCTGTGGGGCCAGCGGTCTCACCTGCACCAAAGCGCTGGCCGTGCGTCTGGAGGGCACTGTTGTGCACATGCTCAGAGGTGGCTGCAACATTGAAGGGTGACATTGCCAGGGAGGGGCACACCTGTATGGCTTCCCAGCTGTGCAAGGTGGGCGGGGGCGGGGTTCCCTGTGTCTGCTCACTGCTGGCCAGCTCCTTACTGGGCTTGGCTGCCCTCCATGCCATGGGGTTGGTGCCTCTCCTCTTGGTTGGGACTCATAATACCAGAAGGCTCCCAGAAATTAAGTCCCAGAGAAGTCTAATGATGTGCCCAAGGTCACACAGGTAGAGAAGCAAAAGAAGGGCTGGACGGGGGAGCTAGAGAGCCTCATGAGGATCTGGAGGACCCTTTCCTCCAGGCTGGGCCTGAATGCCTTTCTTCCTCTGCAGGCCGGGCAGTGACGGTGAATGGGGTGAGCGTGACGCCCCCCAAGGTCTACACAGGCCCTGGGCTGAGCCTGCATCGTGCTGGCCTCTTCCTGCTGCTCTCGACCCGCCTGGGCCTCACCCTGCTCTGGGATGGAGGTCAGGTCCCTGCCCTCCCTCAACCACTGGACCTGTGCCCCGCCTTGGCACCATAGGGTTGGACTCACCCCAACTTCTTTCTCCCAATGCCTGACCCTCCCTCCTCCTGGTCTCCCTCCACTGAGCCCCTGACACCTCCACAGGGCAGATTTCCAGGCTGAGAGCTAAGCTGACAGCCAGGCTAGGACCCTGAGCTCTCACCTTACTTCCCTGCCTGGCTGGCACTTGCCCTGCCCCATGCCCAACCCAGCGCCACCCCTACCTCCCAGTCCATGCAAGAGGTCCGAGTTTCCAAATGAGGTTTTTGGCCAGGTGCAGTGGCTCACAACTGTAATCCCAGCACTTTGGGAGGCTGAGGCGAGCAGATCCCTTGAGCCCAGGGCTTTGAGACTAGCCTGGGTTGAACATGGCAAGACTCCCTGTCTACAAAAAATACAAAAATTAGCTGGGCACGGTGGTGCGCATCTGAAATCTCAGCTACCTGGGAGCTAAGATGGGAAGATTGCTTGAGCCTGGGAGGTCAAGTCTGCAGTGAGCCGTGATCACCCCACTGCACTCTGCCTGGGCAATAGAGCGAGAAAAAAATTTTTTTAAAATTAGGTTTTCATAATTATCTTTTTCATCATTATGAAAGCAATCCTTCCACACCAAGGGAAACATTGAGAAAATACCAAGTTTTAGAAAGGCGAAATGAAAATAAATCTAACTTCCCATCACCCGTATAAGCAGTTGGCTTATATGTTATATCTAACTGCTTCTGTGGAACTGAGGGAAACCCAGATAACCCCCATATGGACTTGGCTCTGAGCCGCTGGGCCACCCTCCCAGCCTGCCGCCACCGAGGCTGGTGCTGCTGGGCCTCACAGTCCATCCTGGAGCCTGGTTTCCCGGAATCTGACCTGATGGGGAATTTCTCTCCCCCTCAGCCCTTGGCTTGGTGTTAGTTAGGAAAATAGGCTCCTACTTCCCACCTTGAGCCCCCTAAATGTAGGTCTCTTCATTTATCATCACCAATCATCCCCCGACAAAAAAGGTAACCATACCCCCTGGTGGGGGTGGCACCTGGTGGTGGTAAAACAGACCCTGGGTCTTCTGGCCCACATAAGGGCTGGTGGGGTCACTTTTAACCATGCTGCCACCAGGGACTCGGGTCCTGGTGCAGCTGTCCCCTCAGTTCCGTAGTCGCGTGGCTGGGCTGTGTGGTGACTTTGATGGAGATGCCAGTAATGATCTGCGGAGCCGCCACGGCGTCCTGGAGCCCACAGCTGAACTGGCCGCCCACTCCTGGCGCCTCAGCCCCCTCTGCCCTGAGCCAGGAGACCTGCCACACCCCTGCACGGTGAGTGCGGGCGGGAAAGCAGGAAGGGAGGTTCCCAGAGGCAGGGCTGGGGAGGGTGTCCGCTGGTCCACTGTGCTGGAGACGCCACCTTGTGCCTGCAGATGAACACACACCGGGCTGGTTGGGCTCGGGCCCGCTGTGGGGCGCTGCTGCAGCCGCTCTTCGCATCATGCCATGCGGAGGTCCCCCCGCAGCAGCACTATGAGTGGTGCCTGTATGACGCCTGCGGGTAAGGAGGGGCCAACCTGGAGTGGGGTAGAGGTGGGGGTGCCGGGACTGAATGCTTCCTCCCACAGCTGCGACTCAGGGGGTGACTGTGAGTGCCTCTGCTCGGCCATTGCCACCTATGCAGATGAGTGTGCCCGGCATGGGCACCACGTGCGCTGGCGTAGCCAGGAGCTCTGCCGTGAGTGTGCCCCGCCCTCAGTCCCCAATGCTAAATCCTGCCACTGCCACAGGCTCAGCTTCTTGAAAGAGCTTCTCCTGTCCCACAAGACGGCCGTTCATTCATTCAAGGGCAAGCTGTGCATCAAGTGCTTACTCTGTGCCAGACACTTTTCTAGATAAGCCATATATGCAAGAACGGCTGCCAAGTAGAGCTGACATGGTACACATCGGCCCAGGGGGGTCTTGCCCAAGGTCTACACCAGACACCCTGTGCCCTCCTTGGTGGTCACCTTGGCCAGCCAGCCTGGTGTGGTTGCATCCTTTTGCCCTTGTGCCTCAGTGATCCAAGGCTCTCTCCTCTCCACCCAGCCCTGCAGTGTGAAGGGGGACAGGTATATGAGGCCTGTGGCCCCACGTGTCCCCCCACCTGCCATGAGCAGCATCCTGAGTCCAGGTGGCACTGCCAGGTGGTGGCCTGTGTGGAGGGCTGCTTCTGCCCCGAGGGGACTCTGCTGCACGGTGTGTAGAGTGACAAAGGGCAGAGGGGAGGGGCACTGAGACTGGGAAGGGGCCACTGTGCCCTTTTGCTCTGAGCCCTGCACTATGTGACCTCAGGAGGAGCCTGCTTGGAGCCAGCTTCCTGCCCCTGTGAGTGGGGCCACAACTCCTTCCCGCCAGGGTCTGTGCTGCAAAAGGACTGCGGGAACTGGTGAGTGGGGAGGTCATCTTGGGGGGGACCTATTGAAGGAGCACTGGGCCAAGCCCAGCCTGTGTCTGATCCCAGGACACTGTGTGCTCAGCACGTGCCAGGAAGGTCAATGGCATTGTGGGGGTGACGGTGGCCACTGTGAGGAGCTCGTGCCTGCCTGTGCAGAGGGAGAGGCCCTGTGCCAGGAGAATGGGCACTGTGTGCCCCATGGGTGGCTTTGTGACAACCGGGACGACTGTGGCGATGGCTCTGATGAGGAGGGTGAGTGTCTTTGCCCATGCGTGGAAGCGACAGGGTTGGTCAGTCCTTGCACATGTAACTGAATTTCCTGGGGACAAGGCAGCTGTCCTGGAGTGGCTTCTTTAGCTGCTGCTCCCATTGCCAGGGGCTACCTGTGGCCTGGAGGGATGAGGGGAAGGGAGGGTGTTCTGGTCTCTCTGGGGTTCAGGGCTTCTCTGGGCCCCTACAGCAGCGTCTTGAGCCTCCCTGCTTGCCCCGTGCTAGGTTGTGCCGCCCCAGGCTGTGGGGAGGGGCAGATGACTTGCAGCTCCGGCCACTGCCTGCCCCTGGCCCTGCTCTGTGACAGCCAGGATGACTGTGGAGATGGCACGGATGAGCAGAGCTGTCCGTGCCCCCAGGGCTTGCTGGCCTGTGCCAATGGACGCTGCCTGCCGCCGGCCCTACTCTGCGATGGGCATCCTGACTGTCCGGACACCGCGGACGAGGAGTCCTGTCTGGGTGAGTTGTCCCCGCCCTGGACGCCAGCCCATCCAGCACTCCCTCCCACAAGGCCCATCTCCTCAAGAGCCCCAACTTCACCTCCCCCCTCCTTTGCCAGGTTCCTGCTATGAAGTTGGTCCTGAGGGTGTGGGAGTTGGGGCACCCCAAACAGTAAGAGTACAGGGCAGTGCCCCAGAGCCAGCTCTTCTTTTCTGGCTGCAGGGCAGGTGACCTGCGTCCCCGGGGAGGTGTCCTGTGTCGATGGCACCTGCCTGGGGGCCATCCAGCTGTGTGACGGAGTCTGGGACTGTCCAGATGGAGCCGATGAGGGGCCGGAACACTGCCCCCTACCTTCTCTGCCCACGCCTCCTGCCAGCACCTTGCCTGGCCCCTCCCCTGGCTCCCTGGACACTGCGTCAAGTCCCCTGGCCAGCGCCAGCCCTGGTGAGTCTCCTGGAGGGAAGAGGTGGGAAAGCTGGTGGTCAGAAGCCTGGGGGAGAGGGGCATGGAAGCCTCAGAGAGAGGCATTTGTGGCGCTGCTCTGGGATGGGAAGGAGCAGGGCGCAGTGGGAGACACCCGAAGACGCTGGAATGAATGAAGTGGAGGGCGTTTGAAAGAGTCTACACTCTTTCCTGGCTTTCAAGGCCTCCCTCCCAGCTGCAGGGAGTCTCATGGAAATTCTTGGCCCAGGGGAGAGCTTTGGGAAAACCAACCGGGCAGCAAAATGCAGAGGGATTGTTCTCCGGAAGGGGCTGCAGGTGGGTTAGGGCCAGGCCCAGGAAATGGCCAAGGGACTTGGACCAGGGAGGGGAGCGGCGGCGGAGGTGGAAGGACTGACCTGGGCGCGGTTGGGGGTGGGAGGGCGCTCGCCGGCAGGAGAGGATCCAGCGCGGACGCTCCCTGCAGCGCCACCCTGCGGCCCCTTCGAGTTTCGGCGCGGCAGCGGCGAGTGCACCCCGCGGGGCTGGCGCTGCTACCAGGAGGAAGACTGCGCCGACGGCAGAGACGAGCGCGGCTGCGGAGGGCCCTGCGCGCCGCACCACGCGCCCTGCGCCCGCGGCCCTCACTGCGTGTCCCCCGAGCAGCTGTGCGACGGCGTGCGGCAGTGTCCCGACGGCTCGGACGAGGGCCCCGACGCCTGCGGTGAGGCTCCCGCGCCCCCGGCCATGCGCGGCCCCCCTGGCCAAGCCGGCGGGCCCACCTCTTCCCCACTTTCGCCATCCCCACTTTCGCCTCCTGAGGCACAGGTGGGCGTGGCAGCTAGAGTGATTTAGGTTTGGGGGCATCCGAGGCTGGGCCACGTTTGCGTTCCTTTGATCTTTTTCGTGAAACTTTATTTGAAAAGTTTTTACCCTCCCACCTAGGCCCAGGGGAGCGAAGAAAGGGGCTTTGTCTTTCCCCACACTTGGCCAAGAAGGGATAAGAGGGTGGGGCAGAGGCTCTGCGGGGATGAGGAGTGTGTCTGTTTGGAGGGGTCCCGCCCTCAGCGTTTCCCCACCAGACCTGAGCAGACCCTCTGTGTCACTGCAAGGCAGCCCTTCAGGTCCTGTCTACCTCCCCCTATAGGGAGCTGTCCACAGGCCCCCCAGCTCCTCCCAGGCTGGCCTGTCTGGCCGCCTCGCACCCGCCTTCCTGCCCCTCTGCAGGGAGAGGGCAGGAAGGGACGGGAGCGGAGCAGGACACATCTCACGGTGCCCGCAGGTTCCACCCAGCTGCCTCCGTGCCCTGGCCTCTTTCCCTGTGGTGTGGCTCCGGGGCTGTGCCTGACCCCTGAGCAGCTCTGTGATGGGATCCCAGACTGTCCCCAGGGTGAGGATGAGCTGGACTGCGGTGAGGATGCTTTGTTCCCTGAGGGAGGCCCCGCTGGCTGGGCCCGGGACACAGCTCGCACCCCCTGCTCACTGTGTTTTCTCTCCTCTTCTTTCCCAGCACGACTGCCGGCCCTGGGAGGCCCCAACAGGACAGGGCTTCCCTGCCCAGAATACACCTGCCCCAATGGCACCTGCATAGGCTTCCAGCTGGTGAGGGTGGGAGTGGGTGGAGGAGGCGGCAGTGCCATGTTGCCTCCCAGCACAGGAGCCCTGACCCCACTCCCTCCCCAGGTGTGTGACGGGCAGCCTGACTGTGGAAGGACAGGGCGGGTGGGCCCCTCCCCAGAAGAGCAGGGTTGTGGGGCCTGGGGTCCCTGGAGCCCATGGGGGCCCTGCAGCCAGACGTGTGGGCCTGGGGGCCAGGGCCAGAGCCGCCGCTGCTCCCCACTCGGCCTCCTGGTGCTACAGAACTGCCCAGGGCCTGAGCACCAGTCTCAGGCCTGCTTCACGGCAGCCTGCCCAGGTGAGGGGCTGGGGTGGTGGGGCCTGGATAGAGGAAGGGAGAAGAAGGCCACTAGGCCTTCAGCCCTCCCCCATGGTCCCCACTGCCTGCCCTGTCCCCCTGCCTCACAGTGGACGGTGAATGGAGCGCCTGGTCCCCCTGGTCTGTGTGCTCTGAGCCGTGCAGGGGCACCATGACGCGGCAACGGCAGTGCCACCCACCCCAGAATGGGGGCCGCACCTGCGCTGCACTGCCCGGAGGCCCGCACAGCACCCGCCAGACCAGTGAGTTGAAGAGAGGATGGTGCTGCTGGTGGGAGGCCATCCTCTCTGCAGAGCTCCCTTCCCTGACCTCTGACCTCTGCTTTCGGCTTCTCTCAGAGCCTTGCCCTCAGGACAGCTGCCCCAATGCCACCTGCTCTGGGGAGCTGATGTTCCAGCCCTGTGCCCCCTGCCCACTGACCTGTGATGACATCTCTGGCCAGGTCACGTGCCCACCTGATCGGCCCTGCGGCAGCCCGGGTAAGGGGGCTCTGGGCCCAGGTGCTGGCTCCAGGGTGTGGGTCTGTGGCAACAGCCCTCTGCATGGAAGCCTCACCCTGGGCCCCCTCTAGGCTGCTGGTGCCCAGAAGGGCAGGTGCTGGGCAGCGAGGGGTGGTGTGTGTGGCCCTGGCAGTGCCCCTGCCTGGTGGATGGTGCCCGCTACTGGCCCGGGCAACGCATCAAGGCCGACTGCCGGCTCTGCATCTGCCAAGACGGACGGCCCCGACGCTGCCGACTCAACCCGGACTGCACTGGTGAGGCCCTTCCCTCGGGGTCCCTAGTCCTCTCCCTGGACCGCCCAGCTGCACATCCACCACCTCCTTCAGGCTCTGACTGTTGGCCCTCCCTCAGTGGACTGTAGCTGGTCCTCCTGGTCACCCTGGGCTGAGTGCCTGGGCCCCTGTGGAAGCCAGAGCATCCAGTGGTCCTTCCGGAGCCCCAACAACCCCCGCCCCTCCGGCCGAGGTCGCCAGTGCCGTGGCATCCACCGCAAGGCACGCAGGTGCTCTGTTCCCCACCCACCGGGGACCAGCAGGGACCTTGACCCACACCCCACCTCCCACTTAGGAAGCTTCCTGTGTGCCCCTTCCACATCCACCACACATCCCCAATTCGGAACCCCTGCCCTGTGCCCCTACCCGTCTAAATCCCGGGAGTCCCGGAACCTCTTTGGGGACCCCTGGCCTTTCCCTTCTCTAGTTTTATGCCCTCTAGGTCTTGAAGGTGGGTAGACGGAGCCGGCAGATACAACTTCACAAACTCAGCTTGAATTCCTGGGCTGAGGCTTGCGGGGGGCTCTTGCCACAGCTGCCTCCCCAGCCCCCTCTGGGACCCACGGCGCTGGCTGCAGTGCTGGTACAAATTGCTTCCCTGGGCTTCTTCTGGGCCAGTTGCAATGTCTCAGGTGCAGGGGCAGAGTGGGCTGATGGGGTGACCAAATGTCTCGGTTTGCCCAGGACTTCCTCAGTTTTGTCACAGAAAGTCCCAAGTCCTGGGAAAGTCCTCAATCCAGGCGAACCAGGAGAGTTGTTTACCCCGAGCAAGCCCCGTCACCAGGCCAGGGACATCCCTCCCTTCTCAAGTGCCAGACGGAGACCTGTGAGGGGTGTGAGCATCAGGGCCAGGTCCACCGTGTCGGGGAACGCTGGCGTGGGGGCCCCTGCAGGGTGTGCCAGTGTCTGCACAACCTCACCGCACGCTGCTCACCCTACTGCCCGCTCGGCAGCTGCCCCCAGGTGAGGGCACTGGAGTGTGTGGTGGGCAGAGCTGGAGGGGATGGGGAGGCTGGTGGAATGGGTTGGAGATAGGCAGGCGGCCTGACCTCTGTGCCTTTGCAGGGCTGGGTCTTGGTGGAGGGGACGGGAGAATCATGCTGCCACTGTGCCCTACCTGGTGAGTGTGCCTGGGGAATGACAGGGAAGTCCCAGGGGGAGGACAATCGGCGGGGTCTCTGAGAGGGACCCAGGGGCACTGAGCGGGGGTGGCTGGATACCCCAGCCTCAGGGTGGCAGGAAGCCTGAGTTCTTCATGCCAAGGGAAGGAGGGGACCTCGGGTGGGGGAAGGCTTCTCTCTGCCCTCCCTCTCCGTCCGCCCTGCCTTCCTGTGCTTTGGGGGCTTTCTGCCTCCCTCATGGTGCCACCTTTGAGGTGCTCTCTTTCCTCTGTTTCTGCTCAGATCTGGTTGCTCTGGTTGCTTTTCTTTCCCTCTGAGAACAGCCAAGACAAAGTTAAGTTGGACTTTTCAAAAGTATCTTTGCCTGGAAATGAGTTATAAGTGAAACAGGAAAATACAAAGGCTTGAAATAGATGCATTTATGGGTCCAGGTTTTCTCCTCTTCTCTTCTCTCCTCTCCTCTCCTCTCCTCTCCTCCCCTCCCCTCCCCTCCCCTCCCCTCCCCTCCCCTCCCCTCCCCTCCCCTCCCCTCCCCTCCCCTCCCCTCCCCTCCCCTCTCCTCTCCTCTTCTTTTCTTTCTGACAGGGTCTCACTCTGACCCCCAGGCTGGAGTGTAGTGGTGTGATCTCGGCTCACTGCAACCTCTGCTTCCTGGCTTCAAGCGATTCTTATGCTTTGGCCTCCTGAGTAGCTGGGGTTAGACATGCACCACCATGCCCAGCTAATTTTTGTATTTTTAGTAGAGACAGAGTTTTGCCATGTTGATCAGGCTGCCCCATTCTTATCCTAAAAGTGCATCCACAGGTTGCTGAGGTTAAAACAGAACCAGCATACTCAGCTGCACAGGTTGTTCACTGTACAAGTTAGCTGGTGATTGGGACCCAGACTCCAGCCCACAGAGCTGCTTTCGTCCAGAGGCAGCCCCTTTCTAATGCCCATGAAGGTGCCTTTTTGGTGTCAGCACCCCTGGATTAGGAACTGTGGTTGCTGGGTCCGGGCTGAAAGTAGTTTCAGGCTGGCAGTTTTACTCTATGTTCTCTAAATATTCAGTAGACATGAAAGCCCCCGATTCACACCAAGGGAAGGAGGAGGGACCTTTCCCAGCTAGGAGGTTGTTCCTGGGAAGTCAGCAGGGAGAAAGGGCTCTAAGAAGTGGGGAGAGGCCTGAGTGCTGGGCCGGGGACTGTGAGCCTCTCGGTCTCTGTCTCCTGACCCTGAAGTCTCCTCCCACAGGAGAGAACCAGACAGTCCAGCCCATGGCCACTCCTGCCGCAGCTCCAGCTCCCAGTCCCCAGATCAGATTCCCTTCGGCCACTTACATTCTGCCTCCGCCAGGAGGTAAGGGCCATGTGCTGTGGAGTGCAGTGCTGAGAGGGGCCATGCTGCCCAGGGGTTGTCCAACCTGGGAGGGGAAACAGGCCCTCGGGGACATCCTCCTTGCCCTGCACACTGTGGATGGTTGTCCTAAGGATCTGGGAGTCATCCTATCTTAAGTTGCCTCTCTTGACTCTTCCCTCCCTGGGCTAAAGTCACCCATGTGGACCTTTCACATCCCCTAGCTCCCCGTGCGACTTCCTAACCATGTCCCTGCAGGCTCCTGCCGCCCTCTGTCCTCCCCTACTCCAGCCTGTCTCTCTCTTCTGCACCCAGACCCCTGCTATTCTCCCTTGGGGCTGGCCGGACTGGCTGAGGGGAGTCTGCATGCATCGTCCCAGCAGCTGGAACACCCCACCCAGGCTGCCCTCCTGGGGGCTCCCACCCAGGGGCCCAGCCCTCAGGGATGGCACGCTGGAGGGGATGCTTATGCCAAGTGGCACACTCGGCCCCATTACCTGCAGCTGGACCTGCTTCAGCCTTGGAACCTCACTGGTCAGTGAGGAGGGCAGTGCTTGAGGGGGAGGCAGTGATGATGGGCGGGGGGCCGGTGTAGCTCCTTCAGCTCTGACCTCTGCTCTTCCCTGGCCCCTCCCTCCCCAGGCATCAGAGTGCCGGAGACTGGCTCCTCCATCGCATATGCCAGCAGCTTCTCACTCCAGTTCAGCAGCAATGGTCTACACTGCCATGACTATCGTGACCTCCTGCCTGGCATCTTGCCCCTGCCCAAGGTATCACCTGCCCAAGGCCGATGGGGCCAGCAGCCCACCATGCCCTTTTGTGGGTTCCATAGTCTTTGTCCCCAAGGGCCTTCTAGTGTCCCCGAGGGGCATGGCCTGCATTCGATGCTTGTTGAATACCTGGTGAGTAGCAGGGACTGTGCTCTGTGGAGCCGAGCTTGGGTGCCACTGTCACATGGATGCTGGAAACCATCCAAGTGGCTCAGTCTCAGGGCAGGTGTGTGAAGCCTGCAAGGGAGAGAGGGTGGGGAGACACCAAGTTCACTGAGGGCCTCCAGGAGCCCAGACCCACGCAGGTCTTTGTGGAGAGCAGCCTGGGCACAGCCCTGCCCTCAGGGGGTTTGCATCCTTCCCGGAGACAAACCGCATGAAGCGGTAGGAATCAGTCCGTGCTGTGTTAAGCCTTAACTGTTTCAGGAGCACCTGCTCTGTGCCAGGTGCCGAGCCAGGCCCTGGGGACACAGCAGTGAACAGGACCTGGCCTTTGCCCTAGGGGCACCTCCAGCTTAGTGGGAGGAGCTCAGTCCAGGACCAGCCCCCTCCAGCCTTGAGAGGCCCAAATGCCTACTGCCAGGGTGGGGGGCATGGCTCTGGGAGGGGCTGTGAAAACTGGGGAAAAAGTGGGGTCACTCAAAGTCATGAGGTCAGCCTGAAAAAGAGGTGAAACTCAGTCATCAGCATCCTCTGCTGGCAGCTTTTCCCCAGAAACTGGGATGACCTGGACCCTGCCGTATGGACTTTCGGCCCCATGGTGCAGGCGAGGTTTGTCAGGGTGTGGCCCCACGATGTCCACCACAGCGATGTCCCCCTGCAGGTGGAGCTGCTGGGCTGCGATTGCGAGCCAGGTACAGGTTGCGCAGGGGTGGGCAGGGCAGGAGAGAGAGGGGCCATGGGAGGAGCCCTCAGCCATACGTCCTCCACACAGGGTCCCCACCGGCACCTCTGTGCCCAGGGGTTGGACTCCGCTGTGCCAGTGGTGAGTGTGTCCTGAGAGGGGAACCATGTGACGGTGTTCTGGACTGCGAGGATGGCTCGGATGAGGAGGGCTGTGTGTTGCTGCCTGAGGGCACTGGCAGGTATACTGTGGCCGGCCGTGCAGCTCACGCCCTTGGCCTGGCCTTCGAGGGGACAGCCATGTGGGAGGGGCCCGGCACTGCTTTCACCCCCAAGGTGCCCAGACCCTGCATGCTGAGGAGCTGCAGCCGGGTGCCTTCAAGGCCCTCTCCCACCTGGATTCTAGGATTCCCTGCCTTTCTCATAGTTGATGCAGGGGTTCTCCAGGTGTGGGCCCTGGACCAGCAGCATCGGCAGCACCTGGAGCTTGTTAGAAGGGCAGGTTCTCGGGCCCGCCCAGACCTGCAGGGGTGGGGTGCAGCAATGTGTGTCTTACAAGCCCCTCAGGTGATTCTAACCCATGGTCAAGTTGGGAGCTACTGTTGGGAACATCGCCTTTGTCCAGCCTCAGTGGGCAGAGTCCTTCCTGAATGCTCACCCCCGCAAAGACCCCAGGCCCGGCAAAAGCACACTGACGCCCCTGCCTGGAAGGGGGGCACTGGTGCTGGGAGGGCCCCTGGAGTCCTTTTGGCTATTTTTCTCTCCAGATTCCATTCCACAGCCAAGACCCTGGCCCTCTCCTCTGCCCAGCTGGGGCAGCTGCTGCAGTGGCCCAGGGAGGTGAGTGTAGAGCCTTGGGCCCAGAGGGTGGAGTGGGGGGACAGGGACCTCGCCTCACAGCCTCACCGGCCCTGCTCCTGCACCAGCTGGCGGCGTCTCCCCTCTCCGCAGCATTTCCTCCTGTGTGTTCCCTGGTACTGCTCTCAGGAGCCTTGCCGGTGCCTGGCAGAGGGCTGGGGGCTGGGGCAATACAGAGCTGCAGAGACGTGCAGGCAGAACGAGGGCCCAGAGGGGTTTGGCGACAAGAGAAGCCTGCACCCCTGATAGGGAGCTTATGCCCACGGGGCAGGCACCAGGGCATCTGGTGCTCAGAGCCGAAAAGGGCCCTGTGCCCGGGTCCCCAGGGGCTTCCCGGACAAGACTTGAGGGCTGGAGAGGGGTGTCTATAGTGTGGAGAAGGCGCGGAGCACCTTCCCACCTGGAATGGCCTGGTCAGCAACCCAGAGTGTGTGGGTGGGGTAGGGGGTGGGGGGGGGGGACACGTGCATTGGGTGGGGGAAGGGGAGTTTGAGGGGCAAGAGCTGAAATGGATCACCCTGGTGGGCTGCTGAGAATAAGGTCCCTGAGCTCCTTGAGGGCAGTGGGCTGGTGCCTGGAAGCGCAGTTGCATACTCAGCTCTGCCCTGGGCTGCGGGGGAGGAAGATGGACAGGAAGCAGTGCTGAGACTGTGAGCGCCCCGGCTGTATCCTCAGGGGATGGGAGCTGCCCTCAGGGCCGGGGGCTGTGCAGGGTGCTGAGCCCTCTCCCTCTGCAGGGCCTGGCAGAGACTGAGCACTGGCCTCCCGGGCAGGAATCCCCCACGTCCCCGACAGGTGTGTGCACAGACTCCAGGCTTCCTCCCCAAACTCTTGTCCCACCTGTTCTTCCAGAGCCAGGGGCAGTTACATCTCAGGGGTTCAAATCCCCTGACCCCTGACTTCCCCACAACCGAGAGAGTCACGGGGTTGGCTCAGGGAGGAGACACTGGTCACTTTGGACATGGCCAGGTCCTGCCCCTGCCCACCCCCTGGGATTCCAAGGTATGTGGCTGTGGGTTGGTGGGGCAGGTAGCTCCAGGCCAGCTCCCAGGACTGAGCCTGTGCCCTGTAATGTGGCTGCCTCCCCAGATGCCTGGTCAGGACAGGTCTCCCCCATGGGGGTGGGAGGCCACTTGGCTCCAGCCTGCACTCTCTCTGCTCACCATCCATGGAGCCAGGCCCCCCTTTCTGAAGCTTTTGCTGGCATCAAATGTCTCTTAAGTGGGCACGGGGGTTGGATGTGGTCACCAAGTTGGCATGCTCCTATATAAAGAAGGAAGAGGCTCTGCCTGGTTGTGAACGGGCCTCCCTGGAGCTACCTGATTATTCACCTGTGTGCTAGCCAGCAGAGAGCTGCCTCCTGGAGGGCCTGCTGTCCTGCGGGGATGGGGGTGGTAAGAGGGCTTTTGGTGTGGGTGAATTCTTGCCCTCATTTCTAGCCCCTATGGGAGGGATCTGGGTGAGGCTTGGGGCAGCAGGGGCTGGAGAGGAAGGAGGGTGAGGGCACCAGGTCTGCTCTTTCATTCTGGCTCATCGTCCCCTGGGCCTCAGCTTTTCCCCATCTGTGACACTAGGAGGCCTTATAGACAACTGTGGCCCCTCCCTGTGAGTTCTGATGGAAGTTATTCAGAACCTGGCTGGACTGTTTCTGTGTCTTTTGTGAAAAGCAGACAAAGCAATTGATGCCACCCCTCAGATCCATAACATGCAGACCCATGGGATACATTATAATTTCATTCTCAGTCTGGTTTAAAAAAAAAAAAAAGGCTGTCTTTGAATGCATCTCTTGCCAGAAAATGAGACTCTTAACCCTTTTCACTGTAGCTGCCAGGAAGCCCAAAATCAGTTTGTTGTTGTTGTTTGTTTACAACAGAAACAACTCACCCTGGGTCTCTGGTAGTGTTTACTCCCTCTGCTGCTGTGTTAAAATGACCTCAGTTCTTTGTCTCCCTAAATATCGTATTTTATGGTGAGTTTGAACTTGGAAGTTGCCATGTGTTTCTTCTTGGGAATAGAATAAAAATCTCAGATCAAAACAAGTCTTATACTTTCAGCCAAAGCCCTTCCTGTGCTCCTTGGATTTTTTTGATGCAAGCCCTCTCAGAAGGCATCAATTGCTTTGTCTGCTTTTCACAAAAGACACAGAAACAGTCCGGCCAGGTTCTGAATAACCTCCATTAGAACTCACAGGGAGGGGCCACAGTTGTCTATAAGGCCTCCTAGTGTCACAGATGGGGAAAAGCTGAGGCCCAGGCAGGTGGCACGGTGAGGCCCGGGGGAGGATGAGCCAGAATGAAAGAGCAGCCCTGGCACCCTCACCCTCTTTTCTCTCCAGCCCCTGCTGCCCCAAGCCTGGTCCACAGCACCTGTGATTACTCTGTACCACCCAGAAGCCTGGGATACCCTCTCGAGGGCCCCCACCTTCCTTTCCTGGGAAGGGGAGCTGGGCAAGCCTCACCTCCCTCTACCTACACCCACAGAGACAAGGCCCGTGAGTCCTGGCCCAGCCTCCGGGGTGCCTCACCATGGGGAATCTGTGCAGATGGTGACCACCACCCCCATACCCCAGATGGAGGCCAGGACCCTGCCACCAGGTATGGCAGCTGTGACGGTGCTGCCCCCACACCCTGTGACTCCAGCGACCCCTGCTGGTAAGATGCCAAGCCCTTCTACCTGTGTGCAAGGCCTCTGTAAGCCCACCTTCCTTGTGAGGGGGACAGAGGCCCTTTGTTCAAGGTCACACAGCTCAAGGTCATTTTGGGGAGGACCCGAGTTTCCTAGCCCAGTTTACCCTTTTTCTATTATCCCAAGATAGGCAGAGTGAGGCATAGCAGATGCCAAGAGGAGGGAGGTTGGGGGCTTCAGGGAGGTGACGAAGGAGAAAGGACAGGGCAGGCCAAGTGACCGGTCAGACGGCTGTGATGGTGCCCACAGGCCAGAGCGTCGCCCCAGGACCCTTCCCACCTGTGCAGTGTGGCCCTGGCCAGATGCCCTGTGAGGTGCTAGGCTGCGTGGAACAGGCGCAGGTGTGTGATGGCAGGGAGGACTGCCTCGACGGCTCCGACGAGAGGCACTGCGGTGAGCTGCTGGAGGGCCTGCTGTCCTGTGGGTAGAGGGTGGCACTTATCCTTCAGTGTAGGAAAGTGTCTGCCCTCATTTGTAGCTCATATTGGAAAGGATCTGGGGGAGGCTTGGGCAGCAGGGAATGGAGAAAATGGGTAAAAACAGGAGTGTGTGTGTCTTTGGGGGTGGTCAAGACCGGGAATAGGATAGGCCTTGGGCCTCAGCCTATTTTATAAAACCTGTTTGACCTTTGAAGAGACTCATCTACTCACTCACCCATCCAACATTCTACCTATCCCTCTATCCATCCATCCATCAGCCACCTGTCCATCCGTCTACCCATCCTCCCATCCACTAATCCACCCACTCACCCACCCATCCATCCATCCACACACCCACCCACCCTCCCACCCCCCACCCCCAACCCCCCACACCTCTATCCATGTATTCGTCAGCCACCCATCAACCATCTGTCCACTCGCAAATCTGTCCATCAATCCATCCACCCATCCAGCCAGCCACCATGCATCTATCTACCCATCCATCCATCTATTCACCCGTCCATCCATCAATCCCTCCATCCATCTCAATCCACCTACCTACCCCTCTATCCATGTATTCATCAGCCATCCATCCATCCATCCATCCACCCACCCATCCATCCACCCATCCATTCATCCATCCATCCGACACCCACCCATGCATCTATCAGCCACCCATCCATCCACCCATGGATTCATCTACCCACCCCTCTATTCATCCATTCATCAGCTACCCATGCATCCACCTACTCACTCATCTACCCATCCATCCATCCACCCATCCATCCATTCACTCAACCTACCCATACACCCATCCATGCATCCATTCATCCACCCATCTGTCCACCCATCTATCCATCTACCCACCCATATATCCATCCATTCATTTATTCATCCATCCATCCATGCAAAGTAGATCACTATGATCAAAGCTTAGTCTTCCAATCATGACCAAAGAAATCCAATGTTAATCAGTCACAAGAAGAGCCACCCCAGGGAGTATGCATTCAGGAAGAAGGTACCTAAGCATCTAGAATCTCTGTGTGAGAGCTTGTGTAGACCCAAGACTCCATGATCTCACCAACACATAGTGGAAGGAAGCCTGCTCTGGGCATGGGATGCAGGAGGCATCAGGAGGAAGGGGAGGCCAGGGGCTCCAGTCAGCAAGCTCACTTTGGCTCTTGGTTTGAGAAGGGGCTGAGTGTATCATTCAGCCAGGAATCTACTTATGTGGCTCCCTTCTCTCCCTGCCTTGTGGGCAGCGAGCACTGTGCCCTTCATGGTGCCTACCACGGCCCTGCCTGGGCTTCCAGCCTCAAGGGCCCTCTGTTCCCCAAGCCAGCTGAGCTGTGGCAGCGGGGAGTGTCTGTCTGCTGAGCGGCGCTGTGACCTGCGGCCTGACTGCCAGGATGGCTCAGACGAGGATGGCTGTGGTATGTGCCAGCCAGGGCAGGGGTAGCCCTGAGGGCCCCCTCCTGCATGAGCCCCTCTGAGCCCCAGCCCCCATGCCCCTGCAGTGGACTGCGTGCTGGCCCCCTGGTCTGTCTGGAGCAGCTGCAGCCGCAGCTGTGGCCTGGGCCTCACCTTCCAGCGCCAGGAGCTGCTGCGGCCTCCTCTGCCAGGGGGCAGCTGCCCGCGTGACCGGTTCCGAAGCCAGTCCTGCTTTGTGCAGGCCTGCCCAGGTAATCCTGCACCCCAGCCTTCCCTTGGGAAAGCCCCTGCTCCCAGAGGGAGGTGGGGAACCCCCCACCCAGTCTCCTCAGGAACCTTCAGGTGTGAAACCTGGGGTGGGTTTCCATCTGAGAGCCTCCCGGCCGGCCCTGCCCTCCTTTCCTACCTGAGCCGAGACTCAGGTTCTCGTGTATAGCCTGGAAATAATGGTCATTCCTGCCTCAGAAGGCACTGGAAGGATTAAGGGAGATGGTGTGTGGGGGTGTTTGGAGCCAGGCCTCAGGTGTCAGCCAGCTGTGCCACTTGTCCCTGGGTGCCATGCGGAAGGCCTTGTCACTCTTTTATTCCATCGATCCAAGGGAGTGGCCCTCACCTACTTCTGTGCATGGCAGAGAGGGGCTCCCCACACAGGGGCCTCTTTCAGTCCCACCCTGGCTCCTCCCTGGCTGTGGTGGCCCTACAGCTGCCATCAGGGCAGCTCTCCCCAGGATCCCCGCAGTCCCGGCCCCTTCCCAGGGAGCAGAGCTTTTGTCCTGGGAGGCACCTAGAGCCCTTTCTCCAGGCACCTGCCACCTAGGGGAGGTTTCCTGGGACAGAAGAGGAGCTGTGGAACACCCAGGGCTGGGCCCTTGGCTGCCTCGCTGGCTGCTGCCCAGGCTGGGGGAGGAGGGGAGCACTGGCTCTGGCCACTCTCTCATAGCCTGTGTCTCCTGGACCCCTCCTGGTGGACCCACATGCTACCTTCCCCAACAGTGGCTGGGGCATGGGCCATGTGGGAGGCCTGGGGACCCTGCAGCGTCTCCTGCGGGGGTGGCCATCAGAGTCGCCAGAGAAGCTGTGTGGACCCCCCACCCAAGAATGGCGATGCCCCCTGCCCTGGGGCCTCCCAAGAGAGGGCACCCTGCGGCTTGCAGCCCTGCTCAGGTGGCACAGGTAAGGGGGTGCTGGGCTGGGGACATGGAGGGAGCACTGTGGGCACGGGGCGATTGGGCCTCCCAGCACCTAGGCTCACCTGGTGCCCATCTCCCACCAGACTGCGAGCTGGGCCATGTGTATGTGAGTGCCGATCTGTGCCAGAAGGGGCTGGTGCCCCCATGCCCACCCTCCTGCCTGGATCCCAAGGCCAACAGAAGCTGCAGTGGGCATTGTGTGGAAGGTGAGGCAGACCTGGCCTGCAGGGGGACTGTGGGGTGCCCACACAGGCCCACCAGCCCCCAGTCTCCAGCCTCCCCTCCCTGCTGTGCCCCTTGGGGCTGAGTGCCCTCTTCCACATACTCCCAGGATGCTGCTGTCCCCCAGGGCTCCTTCTGCATGACACTCGCTGCCTGCCCCTCTCTGAGTGCCCCTGCCTGGTGGGCGAAGAGCTGAAGTGGCCAGGGGTGTCCTTCCTCCTGGGCAACTGCAGCCAATGGTGAGGGCGGCCGCACCAGGGAGGGCACTGTACCGGGGTCTCCCCAGCCCTGACCAGTTCCTCAGCCTCTCCCTCCCCTGCAGCGTGTGTGAGAAGGGGGAGTTGCTGTGCCAACCAGGGGGCTGCCCCCTGCCCTGCGGCTGGTCAGCCTGGTCCTCCTGGGCTCCCTGCGACTGCTCCTGTGGCTCTGGAGTGAGGGCCAGGTTCAGGTGTGTGACAGGGGTGGACGGCAGTGTGAGAAGGAGTGGTGGGGCCCAGGGAGGCGAGGAGCCAGGCCAGCCCTGAGGGGGCGATAGTGGGAAGATGGTGGACAGGGGATGAAGGATGAAGAAGGTGGGAGTGAGGGCAGGGAGAGAGCAGAGGGGGTGCTCAGTGCTGCCTCTCTCCCCAGGTCTCCCTCCAACCCTCCGGCAGCCTGGGGGGGTGCCCAGTGTAAAGGTGACCGGCAGGAACTGCAGGGCTGCCACACAGTGTGTGGGACAGGTATAGCCGGGAGCCTGGATGCAGGAGCCCCCCTTCCTCCTCCCAATTCTGTACCCTGAGAACACATGGGATGGGACCCACTGACCACTCTACGTGGGGGATTGGTAACACCTCCGCAGTCTGAGAGGCAGCCCTTGAACTGGCCTTGGTGGAGGGGCTTTGATGGGGAGAGGCAGAGACTCCCGCCCAGACTGCCTGGGCGCCAGGAGCAGGCTGGCCTGGGTGGAGCAGGCAACTGCAGAGCCGGGCGAGAGAGGTGAGGCTGGTGGGTTGAGGGAGGCCAGCAGCAACATTTAGAGGCCAGATGAAGGTGCCAGATGGTTTCCCTCTTTCCACCTACCGGGTGCTTCTCAGACAGTGCCTGTGTCAGTGGAGGTCTCTGCAGAGCAGGCGCAGCCTCACTGGTGTGCAGGGCAATGGGACGAGGTGGGCAATGGGACGAGGTGGGCAAGGGAGAGGTGGGCAAGGGGGAAGAAAGAGGAGTGGGGGAGGGGAGGGGGAGAGAGGCAGGGTGCATCCAGGGGGTCTGGGCCAGGCTCTTGCAGCAGGAGGGAAAGAGGGGCCAGTGGAGAGTGGCTGGTGGGACACTGACAGTGTCCACAGGGACTCTTAATCAGTTTCTGGCATAGAAGGATCAGGAAGCGTTGATCTGGGGGAAACATGAGGATTGGTGGTGGTCCTGCTGAGGTGCTGTCCGAGTCCAGGAGAGAGATGTGGGAATGTAGTTGAGCCCAGGTTCACAGGAGGCTCTGTGCCTGGCTCCTGAGGGTGAGAAGTGGGGCTGGAGGCCAGGTGCAGTGGCCCACGCCGATAATTCCAGCACCTTGGGAGGCCAAGGTGGGAGGATTGCTTGAGGCCAGGAGTTCAAGACCAGCCTGGGCAACATAGAGAGACCCCATCTCTTAAAAAAAAAATTAAAAATGTAGCTGGGCGTGGTGGCGCATGCCTGTGGTCCCAGCTCCTCAGGAGGCTGAGATAGGAGATCACGAAAGCTTAGGAGGTAGAGGCTGCAGCAAGCTATAAGCATGCCACTGCACTCCAGCTGACAGATCCTGTCCTCAGCCCCCCAAAAAAGCAGAAAAAAGATGGGACTGGAGAGTGGGGGTCCCAGCAAGTGAACTGAGAAGGGGCAGAGTCTGCACCCTGAGCCCAGAGCAGCTTCCCTCCTCCTTGTGAGCCCTCTTCTGCCCACCTAGTTTCTCAGACCTAACCCAGGCTCCTCGACCCTCCCCAGCCCTGCCAGTAAAGGCCTTTGCACAAATGGCCTGTCCTGTTCCCCCTCCACAGAGGTGTTGGGTTGGACGCCCTGGACTTCCTGGTCCTCCTGCTCCCAAAACTGCCTTGCCCCGGGAGGGGGCCCTGGCTGGCGCAGTCGTTCCTGACTCTGCCCCAGCCCTGGGGATTCATCCTGCCCAGGAGACGCCACCCAGGAGGAGCCCTGCAGCCCCCCTGTATGCCCAGGTATTCCCCCTTGGGCCCAGGGGTGGCTGGGATGCTGGGGTGGGATGAGGAGCAAAGAAGAATGCCCCCTTGAGCCGGTTCTAGACATCTGGGAGGGGCCAAGGGTTGGAGCAAACCTGGCTGTTGTCCTTAAGCCTCTCCCACCCCAGCCATTGCACAGGAAGCCAGCCTGAGTGGTAGATGTAGGTGGGGGCTGGAGGCTGCAGTTAAGACCCTACAAGCTACACAGCTCCAGCCACACGATGCCCTATCCTGGACTGTTTCTGCCATGCCGGTGTCTGTAACTCTGGATTGGGCTCTTCCTGGCAGTGCCAAGCGTCTGGGGTCTGTGGGCTCCCTGGTCCACTTGCTCAGCCCCCTGTGATGGAGGCATCCAGACACGTGGGCGCAGCTGCTCCAGCTTGGCTCCAGGGGCCACCACGTGCCCAGGACCCCACAGTCAGACCAGGGACTGCAACACGCAGCCCTGCACAGGTACCAGACTCCCTGCCTATTTTCCAGCAGGCCTCCCTGGCCCAGCTCCTGGGGATTTTGACCTTTTCCCCACCCTCACCTTCGCCCATCACTGCCCTCTGACTCCAGGCCAGGTAATGCCTGGAGCTCAGGGAGCCTGGGATTTCCTGTGTCTCCTCTAGCTCCCTGCCTCTCCCACCTGCCACCGGGGACCAGGTCCCAGCAGCTGTGGCCCCTCAGCCCTTTGCTCTTCTTTGGTGGAGGCAGGCCCCCTTCCCCAGAGAACGGGCTCCCCGAGGGAGGCAGACTGGCCTTCCTCAGGGCAGAACACACTCAGGGCCAGAATCGTGGGGGAGCAGAGCTCGCACTTTGAAGCCCCTGGCCCCTTCCTTACTCTCCCTTGTCCTCTGAGGGCTCCTCCTATCCCAGATGACTGGAGTCCTCATGGTCTGTTCTCAAGAATATTTGTATTAAAGTAGAGCAAAGCCATGGCTGTGTCCTGGTGCCATCCCAGACACTGGAGCAAAGCTGTGAGGGTAGGGGCAGGAGGGGTGGCTTCTCTGGCACAGTCCTGCCCAGTAGGCTGCCGTCCCATGCCCTGCTTGCAGGTTCCCTTCCGCCCCTCTGCCTCCCTTCCCTTCCCATCCCTTCCCGTCCCTCCTGCCCCTGCTGAGACTTGCTTTGTCTTCCTATCCAGCCCAGTGCCCAGAGAACATGGTGTTCCGCTCAGCAGAGCAGTGTCACCAGGAGGGGGGTCCTTGCCCTCGGCTATGCCTGACGCAGGGCCCCGGGATAGAGTGTACGGGCTTCTGCGCCCCCGGCTGCACCTGCCCCCCTGGTCTCTTCCTGCACAATGCTAGCTGCCTGCCCCGCAGCCAGTGCCCCTGCCAGCTGTACGGGCAGCTCTATGCATCAGGAGCAATGGCTCGCCTGGACTCCTGCAACAACTGGTGGGTCACAGCGTGGGGGCAGTGTGGGAGAGGGGCCGGGGATCTAGAGGTGGGCAGGCGTGGGCTCCCTCTCACAAGCACACCCCGTGGTGGGGTGCTCCGTTCCCCAAACACAACACAGCAGCCACGGGTGCCAGGCAGGGTCCTGAGAATATTAGAGCGAGTGGTCATCCCCATTTGACTTATGGGAATATTGGGTCTCAGATCGATGGAGCGATTTATGATAGAACTAGAGATGGGAGAGGGTCTAACCTCTCATCACAGCTTTCTCTGGTTCTCTTTCCTGAATGTAATTTCATACCTGGGATCCACTTGATTTCTGTTCAGAAACATTCAAGTGCCCAGTACCCAAAGCTGACATCAGGACCTGCCAGCAGAGGGTGCTCCAAGCGATTTCCCTCTGTTTTCTTTTTCTTCACTTCATTTCCTTCATTCTTTTTTTGTTTGTTTGTTTGGTTTTTTTTGAGATGGAGTCTCACTCTGTCACCCAGGCTGGAGTGCAGTGGTGCGATCTCAGCTCACTGCAACCTCCGCCTCTCAGCTCACTGCAACCTCCACTTCCCGGGTTCAAGCAATTCTGCCTCATCCTCCCTAGTAGCTGGGATGACAGGCACCTACCACCATGCCAGGCTAATTTTTGTATTTTTAGTAGAGACGGGGTTTCACCATTTGGCCAGGCTGGTCTCCAACTCCTGACTTCAAGTGATCCACCTGCCTCAGCCTCCCAAATTGCTGGGATTACAGGCGTGAGCCACCGCGCCCGGGCCATTCTTCATTTCCCTCTTACTTTTCACTTTATATACCCTGCCCCTCCTTCGATTTCCTCCTTCTTTATTCTTCCTCCCTCCTGTGCTTTCTTTCTCACTTTTCGTCTCTCCGATCTTTTTCTGGGACCTCCAGTATTTAGTAATTAGGCTTTAAAACATGTATTGGAGACAACAGCAAGTGTGCAGAAGTACCCAGTTCTCCCTCCTAGGAGAACTCCAGCTGTCTCTAAATCCCTCCTACCTGGCCCTGGCCCTCGAGGTCATTTCCCAATAAATACAAATGGATGAGACCTTGGGACAAAGGACAGCGCAGCGCCTGGGCGCTGTGGGGCTCACTGAGGGTGCATCGTGAACTTCGCAGGGGACATGGGCAGCAAGCTTCACACCCCAGACCCTCGGGCTTGTCTTCTGCAGTGGTCTCAGCTGCTTCCCTGGGGGTAAGGGCTGACTGTGGCCATGATGGCCAGGTAGAGCCTCACTACCCCCCTTTCTCTGCAGCTCCTGTGTCTCCGGTGAGATGGCATGCACCTCGGAGCGCTGCCCAGGTACCCCCATGCTTGGGGCACGGGAATTGGGCAGTGGTGGGTCCTCAGGGACCATAGGGGACTTAGGCCCCTCCTGACATAAACTCCTGGGAGCTCAGTGGTGCCCAGGGAAGTTAGGGTATGAGAAGACTGACCTGGTTTCACACACACTGCCCTCCGCCCCCAACACGCCCTGGCAGTGGCCTGTGGCTGGAGTCCCTGGACCCCGTGGAGTCTCTGTAGCCGCAGCTGCAACGTGGGCATTCGGTGCTGCTTCCGGGCAGGCACTGCACCCCCAGCTGCCTTTGGGGGTGCTGAGTGCCAAGGCCCCACCATGGAGGCTGAATTCTGCAGCCTGCGGCCATGTCCAGGTGAGAGCTAGGACTGAGGTCCTGGGACCTCCTTAACCTTCCAGAGAGAAGCCAAGAAGACTCCCATCACCCCCCACCCTGAACCTCCAGAAAAGTGCAAGAGACTTCGTTAAGAGATGGCGCTAAGAGGTGGTCCCCAGAGACTCCTTGAGGGTCCATTCCCTAACAGGGCCCCTCCTCAGAATAGCCCCACCTTCTCCCTAGAGACCAGCCCAGTTCTAGGCTGAATCCTGGAGCCCCCCCAAGCAGGTGTGAGGCACCTTAAGTGGGATATGATGCTGCAGGTGAAGCGGTGGAGGGGTCCCCAGGGGTGTCTGGGTGGGAGGAGGAGAAGGTGGGGTGGGCATGGGAGGCAGGGCCTGTGGTGACCTGGGTACCACCCCCAGGTCCTGGTGGGGAGTGGGGCCCTTGGTCTCCGTGCTCCGTGCCCTGTGGTGGTGGCTACAGGAACCGCACCCGAGGCAGCGGCCTGCGCAGCCTCATGGAGTTTTCCACCTGTGGCCTGCAGCCCTGCGCAGGTGAGGCCTGCCCTGGGGACCCTCCAAGTCTCATTCTTACCAACCCAGGGCACTGTCAACCCCCTGTCTGCCACCCCAGCACAGCCCTGTCCCTCGGCCCTTGTGCAGTCCCCATGACCACCCCACCCATACCTAGAGCTGGTGTCTCTCCCAGGTTGGGAGCTCAGGGGAGAGCTGAGTGTTCTGGGGCTGGGCTGTCAATTTCTATGTCCCCAGGGCCAGTGCCTGGCATGTGTCCCAGGGACAAGCAGTGGCTGGACTGTGCCCAGGGCCCTGCCTCTTGTGCAGAGCTCAGCGCCCCAGGAGGGACTAACCAGACCTGCCACCCTGGCTGCCACTGCCCCTCTGGGATGCTTCTGCTGGTGAGTGTCCCCCTGCCTGCCCCCAGAGAGGCCTCTGTACAGCCTGGGGACCATGGGGTGGCAGGGAAGGGACAGGCGGGATCTGGACAGCGAAGAACAAAGGGTATGGGGCTAGAGACAGGGAGACCCTGCAAGGTTGAGGAAAGGGTACTGAACTCATGGGTTACAACTCAGCTCCGGCAGGAACCAGCAGGGGATCCTGGGCAGGTCTCATCCCTCTCCCCCTAATCTCTGTTTCCTCACTGGTAAAAATGGTGATAGGTCTAGAAGGTCTTTGTGAATTGTCCCTGCTCAAGTGCTCTGTCCACTATGTTATCACCAGTTATTTATCGAGCACCTACAGTATGTTTAGTCTCTGGCTGAGCTATTCTGTGGGGAAGGAGTAGTCTCTGCCCTCAAGAAGCATCCAGTCTGGGGAAACCAGACCCAGAGTCCCTAAAATGAAGCTAGAACCATCAGATGGGCAGGAAGTGAGCTTTGCACATTGTGGAGTGGAGTGGAGTGGGCTGGGTCAGCCATGGAGGGCTCCCTGTAGGAGGTGATCCTGACTTGAATATCAGAGATTGGAGGGTGTGGAGAGTAGGGAGGCATGGAGGGCTTCCTGAAGGAGGGGGTCCTGCACTTGAAGATCCAAGATTGGAGAGCAGAGAGGTGGCCACTCTAGTCAGAGGGTGGTGGGAATTGGGGCTAGGAAATGCCGGCTGTGTGGTGGGATTGAACAAAGCCGTGGGGTGAGCTGTGGGGTGTGGTTAAGGGACACGTTGTAATCATATCTGAGTCCAAATCAGGCTCTTTTACTGGTAGCCCTGCAAGCTTGGGGATAGTATTCCGGTGCCTCAGTTCCTTCCTTTGTAAAATTGGGGTAAAATTACAGCCAGTCACAGGAGTCAGTGAGACGGTGCAGGGAAAGTGCTTCCCAGGCCCTGGCCCGTAAACTTCAGTGCGTTCGACTTTGAATCATGCGCCGCAAGACAGTTGTTTCTTTTAAATCTGAAGGACTTCTGTCCAGATTCCCTGTGCACAATGTTTTTCTGTTTTTATTTTGTTGATGAAAATGTGTCTTTTCCTACCATTGCTGTACAAATTGCACATGTCATGTTTTCATGGCTGACTTCATGGGGATTCGACAGTTCAGTCTCATGTCCTGCAATTTTTAAGATGGTCTTTTTCTCCTAGAAATTGGAGGGTCCACGTCCCCACGTCCCCACGGCCCCCAAGCCGATGGTCCTCATTTGCCTGGCGGGAGGGCAGTGGGGAGAGCTGCATGTCTGTGGAAGGAGAGTGGCTGGCTTTTAAGGGGGAGCTTGAGGATTGCATGCTGGCTCTGACCGGGGTGGGGAGCCCAGGCCCAGCCTATCTGGAGCCAGAAGATGATAGAGGGTTTCGATTCCAGAACAACGTGTGTGTGCCCACCCAGGACTGCCCCTGTGCCCACGAGGGGCACCTCTACCCCCCGGGCAGCACTGTGGTTCGTCGTTGTGAAAACTGGTGAGACACCGCCCCCATCCCATTATGGCCCTGTGACCTCCGATGACCTGCTGTCCCTCCTCAGAGGCAGGGACTTTGGCTCCAGTCGGGGACAGACACACATGTGCCCCCCACCCCCAGCCCCTCGGCACAGCCGTCCAGCTCTCTGAGGCTGCACCCTCCTGCGCCCCTCCCTCCCCCTGTCCCCCACCTGTCTTCCCTCTCCCCACCTGTGTTAGCCTCCTGGGGCTGCTGCCACCGAGTGCCATGCACTGGGGAGCTAGAGCAGCGGCCCCTGATGGTCTCACAGATCCTGGAAGCCCAGGATCAAGGTGTTGGCGGGTGGGCTCCTTCTGAGGGCTGCAAGGGAGACTGTTCAAGGCCTTACTCCTCTTCTGGGAGTTTGCTGGAAATCTTTGGCACTCCTTGGCCTGTAGGTGGCCTTCTCCCTGTCTCTTCATGTCATCTTCCCTCATTTTCTCTTCTTATAAAGGACATAAGATGCATTAAAACTAGGGCCACCTCAGTGACCTCCTTTTAACCCGATCACCTCTGTACAGACCGCATCTCCAAAGAAGCTCCCATTCCCAGGGACTGGGGGCCAGGACTTGAACTTGAGGGTTTGGGGGGCCACAATGCAGCCCATAGACCAACCAACCCTCTGCTGCTCCCCACAGCTCCTGTGTCTCCGGGCTCATCGCCAACTGCAGCTCCTGGCCTTGTGCGGAGAGTAAGGAAGCGTCCCCACTTCTGACTTGCACCTTGGCTCCCCCATCCTTCGGCTGCAGGAGTGGGCCAGGGCTGAGACTGGGGGAGGAAAGTCATCAGGAGAGATGGGGGGCAGAGGCACCATGCTCCATCTTCAGCCTGTCCAGCCTGTGCCTGTCCCCCTCCTGCCTGCCCGCCTCCTGGATATCCCCTAGGTGAGCCCACGTGGTCACCCTGGACCCCTTGGAGCCAGTGTTCAGCCTCCTGCGGGCCTGCCCGGCGCCATTGGCGCCGGTTCTGTGCCAGGTCCCCCAGTGCAGTGCCATCCACCATGGCTCCGCTGCCCCTGCCAGCCACCCCCACACCTCTCTGCTCAGGCCCCGAGGCTGAAGAGGAGCCATGTCTCCTGCAGGGGTGTGATCGTGAGTGCCTGCCTGCCCTGCCCGCCTGGACCCTCCTGGGGAGCCCAGGGTGGTGCCCACTGTACGCTGTGGATGCTGCTGCCTTGTACCAGCTGCGCCCTGGCCCCAGCCAAGCCCCTCCTCACTCCTTCCTCTGCTGTGTCCCCAGGAGCTGGGGGATGGGGTCCATGGGGGCCCTGGTCCCACTGTAGCCGGAGCTGTGGGGGAGGCCTGCGGAGCCGGACCAGGGCCTGTGACCAGCCCCCACCCCAGGGCCTGGGGGATTACTGCGAGGGGCCACGGGCACAGGGGGAGGTCTGCCAGGCTCTGCCCTGCCCAGGTACCTGCCAGGGATGGGGATGGGGGTGGGGGTCAGGGACAGAGGAAGGGGAGTTAGAGGAAGCATTCCAGGGAGAGAGGCCAGGGTGGATGGCCCCACACAGTTCTCAGCCCATCCTGTTTGCCCTCAGTGACCAACTGCACTGCCATTGAAGGGGCCGAGTATAGCCCCTGTGGCCCTCCGTGCCCTCGCTCCTGTGATGACCTAGTGGTGAGTCCCAGCTCCCTTGGCACTGCCACCTGACCCAAGGCCCACTTTGCGGGAGGGCAGGGTGTGGATTTGGGCTCACGGCCTCTTTTGCTGGGGCCTGGACAGCCCAGCACAGGAAGGCACGGGTGGGGGCCCTGGTTTCAGTTCACAGAGCATGCCAGGGGGGCCTGGGCAGCACAGTACAGGAAGGCATGGGTGGGGGCCCTGGTTTCAGTTCACGGAGCATGCCAGGCCACCCCAGAGAGACACCAGCCTCGCTCCGCACAGAGCCAGCCTCACCTGACAGCCTTTGTCTGTAGATCAGACATTTCTCACATTAAAGCGTTATGACAAAAATGGTATAAACACAAACGAAGGGGGAAATCATCTCCTGAACCCCACGAGCACGTTGGTGTCTAGACCTGCATCTGTGTGTGGGTGGGGGAGTGGCGGGGGGTGGGAGAAGCAAACACAGGTTACCACGGAGCCCACATTCTGGGCTGAGCAAGACAGACACGCATGAAAGAGTGGTCACAGTAGGGGCCGTGAAGAATGAGGTGGGGCTTCGAGGCCTTGGGTGTGGAGGTGCTGAGGGAGGTGGGGAGAGGGAGGAGAAAGAGGAGGGTCTAGAAAAGAAGAGAAGGTCGTTGCGGGCAGTGCCTGCTCCCAGCCGCCCCAGGACCTCCCAGCTCCTTCCCAAACTGCCCCCTCGCCCAGCCAGCTCCCCAAGTTCTAGAGAGGTCTGGGGCATGCCCCAGCTTCCAGGCCATGAGTCCAGGTCACCCGCTGGAATTGGGGTTTTACATCTGGGAACACCTAGCTCCAAATCCCTGCCCCAGGGAGCCAAAGGGAACCTCCTCAGCTGCTCCTCCCTCCCCTCCACCCTCAGTGAGGGGCCAACCTCAGTGCAAGCTGCAGGGCTAGCTGGGTCCCCTTCCTGCCTTTCTCATCTGCACTACCAGGCGTACTCTGTTTAAAACGTGAGGCCTCTGTCACACTTTCCTCCCCAGCCCCTTGTTCCATCGTCTTCCCTGCACAGCTTTCCTTTTTCTGCTGATGGCCCCCACTTACTGTCCCCCAGCACTGCGTGTGGCGCTGCCAGCCTGGCTGCTACTGCCCACCAGGCCAGGTACTGAGTTCCAACGGGGCCATCTGCGTGCAGCCTGGTCACTGCAGCTGCCTGGACATGCTGACCGGGCAGCGGCACCATCCGGGTGCTCGGCTGGCAAGGCCTGACGGCTGCAACCACTGGTAAGGGGCCCTCGCCGTGGTGGGAGGCAGAGATGCCAGCAGGAGTTGCCCCACTTCATCCCATTATCTCGAGCTCTCTGGAGTCTCTGCAGATGGTCACATTTGCCCCCCACAATCCCTGAGCAGATGTGGGGCAGGCACCATGACCCGCGTCTGATAGGCGAGGATGCTGAAGCTGACCCTGTGTGTCTGCAGGGGCTGGGCATGTGCTCGGCGGCAGGAGGGGTCTGGGCAGGAGGAGTGACAGATACGGCATTCACAACCCATCTGACCACAGAGTTGGCTCCAGGGTACCTGCAGTCCTTCCCCAAGAGTAGGCATCTCTTGCCCTGCCCTGCCCTGGGAGCCACACGCAGAGTCGCCCTTGCCAGGAAAATTCCACCCAGTGCACAGGTCAGGCTTCAGTGAGGTCTGAGAGGGCCCCTCTAAGTCCAGGGAGATGCCGACTCTGGCCTCTGACCTCCACACACATCATGTCACTCTCTCAAGGGACAGTTCCCAGGCCATCAGTCATGGACCTGGTCAAGGTGGCGGGTCCGAATGGGGGACAGGCATGGCAGGAGGGTTGCGAATCCCTCAGGATGCCCTTCGGTGACCACCCTCTCTGCTTTCTTCCTGCGTAGACTGCGGGGGTGGCCAGAGTCTGCACCCCTGTGGGCAGCCCTGCCCCCGCTCCTGCCAGGACCTGTCCCCTGGGAGTGTGTGCCAGCCAGGCTCTGTGGGCTGCCAGCCCAGTTGTGGGTGCCCCCTGGGCCAGCTCTCCCAGGACGGGCTGTGCGTGCCCCCAGCCCACTGCCGCTGCCAGTACCAGCCTGGAGCCATGGGTGAGTGCCTCCCCTCTCCCCCAGCCCCCAGCACTGCAGTGCCACCTGTCTGGCCCCTGTGCCGCTGCCCCGGGGACCCAGCCTGGGGCTGCAGAACAAAAATGAGCGATTACCAGCTCTCCAGGCCTTCGTGTCCCTCGATTCCCCTCCCAGGGCTGGTCTGGTTGGAGTGTCCACCTCCCTTGTTCAGGACACAGGGTGCCATGCGGTGGAGGCAAGAGGGTGGGGAGTAGAAGACCATGGGGTGGGAGGAGGGATGGATGGGGGGAGCTGAGCTGTCTGGAGCCCCCACCCTCCCTCCTGTGCCCCTCAGGGATCCCTGAGAACCAGAACCGCTCAGCAGGGTCTAGGTTTAGCTCCTGGGAGAGCCTGGAACCCGGAGAGGTGGTCACTGGGCCATGTGACAACTGGTAAGCCAAGAGAAGTGGGGGCGGGGAGGCGCATAGAGCCCAGGAGGGGAGCCCTCAGGGGATGGGGCTGGTCCTGTCTCTGAAGCCCCCTCCTTTGTCCCCAGCACCTGTGTGGCAGGCATTCTGCAATGCCAGGAGGTGCCTGACTGCCCGGACCCTGGGGTGTGGAGCTCTTGGGGCCCTTGGGAAGACTGCAGTGTTTCGTGTGGGGGCGGGGAGCAGCTGCGCTCCCGGTGCTGTGCTCGTCCTCCCTGCCCAGGGCCTGCCCGCCAGAGCCGCACATGCAGCACACAGGTCTGCAGAGGTGAGCGCCAGCCCGGGGCTAACCCCACTCTGACCTTTGAGTCCCATCCTGGCCTTTGACCCTGACTCATGGGTGCCTTTTGGCCTCTCCCTCCCCACCCCCACCTGTCCCCCAGTGCCCTCCCACCAGCGATGGACAAGTGAAGGAGGACTCAGCCAGGCTGTGGGAGCCTGTGGGAGGGGGCGCTGCCCAGGGCGGGGGGATGGGCAGGTGAAAGGCACTCCCTGAGGTGGTCAGTGAGGGCCGGGGCCGGAGCAGGTGCTGATGTGGCTGCTGCCTCAGAGGCAGGCTGCCCGGCTGGCCGCCTGTACCGTGAATGCCAGCCTGGCGAGGGATGCCCCTTCTCATGTGCCCACGTCACGCAGCAGGTGGGCTGCTTCTCCGAGGGCTGCGAGGAGGGCTGCCACTGCCCCGAGGGCACCTTCCAGCACCGCCTGGCCTGTGTGCAGGTCAGAACCTGTCCACCCCACAGCCCTCCCTGCCCTCCCTTCGCCTGTCCCCTCTGTCATGTCTGTCACTTTTGCAGACCCTGTCATCCCTGGGCAGGCCCCTAAGCAGCATACAGGCTGGTGAGGCCAGCCGAGGCCTCTGCTGACAGCGTCGGGGGCAGGCAGAGTTAGACGCAGCCTCCCGGGGTCCCTGGTTCCCTGGGAATGGGGAACACCTGCCGCCTCTGGACTTGCCTGGCCTCTGTTCCTGACTGGCACATCTCCCAGCCCTGCTGGAGCTCACACCCACCCCTGTATTTCCCGCCCACCCCTCAACCTGGCAGGGAGGGGCAGTTTCCTGCCAGGTTCCCATGTTCCCCAACCTCACTGGCCCAGCCTCACCTCCCTGTCCTCCACTGTGGGGCGTGGGTCTTCACTGCCCCTCTCTTGCCTGTCACATGCTTGTGGGGACAGTGCCCCTCACCTTCACTCCCCTTGGCCCCACCTGGTACCCGCTGGGCATCCCAGTGGCAGCCGGGGCCCAGCTCTGCTCTGCTGAGCCTGACGGGCACACAGGGATCCCTTTCCTAATCCTAAAGCCGGCTGCCCAGTGGCCACTCCTGAGCCAGAGTTCCAGGATGCCATGTTCAGGAGGGACCAGAGCAGCCACCTGGTCTCACCTCCTAGACCTAGAGATGGTGACAGTGAGCCACAGAGAGGGGAGGGGACACACCGAGGTCGCACACAGCAGCAGAGCCAGACCCAAACCTAACGTCCCGATTCCTGGCTGAAGCTCTTTCTGCCCCCCGCATCATGTGTGAGCCTGTGAGGGTCTGTGTTGGTGCCTCCTTGTGTCCTGCTGGGCGCTCTGTGTGGGGAAGCCAGGTCAGGCCAAGCCCTGGCCATGCCCCTCTCATAGTGTGCTCATGCCCCTGATGGGGGTGAACAGCCCCCTGCTCCTGGAAATGCTTTCCTGGAGCCTGGAGCCCTCTTCCGGGTCCTCACACTGTCCCTCCCCAAGTCTCTCCAGGGGATGTGCACAGCCCCGGGTGCGTGGCTGGCCTGTGCTGTGATGCTGCCTCCTCTGCCCCACTCTCCCAGGAGTGCCCTTGTGTGCTGACAGCCTGGCTGCTGCAGGAGCTGGGAGCCACCACAGGTGACCCTGGTCAGCCCCTGGGGCCTGGAGATGAGCTGGACTCGGGCCAGACACTTCGTACAAGCTGTGGTAACTGGTGAGGGGGATGGTGAGGGTGGGGACTGGGCTGGGGAGGGTCAGGGAGATTTTCAGTGGAGGGAGGGGTTAGAGGGTAAGAGGACAGGGACCGGGAACCCCAGTCTACCCTCTGACCCCACCTGGGCTGGGCTAACCTGGCTCTTCCCCCAGCTCGTGTGCACACGGGAAGCTGTCTTGCTCCCTGGACGACTGCTTCGAGGCCGATGGTGGTTTCGGTCCCTGGAGTCCGTGGGGCCCGTGCTCCCGCTCCTGTGGAGGGCTGGGCACCCGTACCCGCAGCCGCCAGTGTGTGCTCACCATGCCCACCCCCAGTGGTCAGGGCTGCCGGGGGCCCCGCCAGGACCTCGAGTACTGCCCCAGCCCAGACTGCTGTGGTAAGGACAGGAGGAAGGTGGTGGGCAGGGCTGGGGTCAGGATGGCACTGGACAGACGTCTAGGAGGCCTTATTGGAGGAGGCAGTATCTGAGGGGTTTTGAGGGAGGGAGGGAACTTTGACCAGCATTGGAAGGAAAGGAACGGCTTGAGCAAAGGCCTTGATCCTGCAAGGAAGTGCTGTGCTTGGGGCCTGGGTGTCCGCAGGAGCTCAAGCTGAGGAAGGCTGGACTAGATAGCCGTGAGCCCGCAGTGCCAGCTGCCAGCCTTAGGCGTGGTCCCGGTGCGCTGTGGGTACCAAAACATTTCTGAGTGGGGTTTCCTTTGGCACAGGGGCTGAAGAGTCCACGGTGGAGCCAGTGACAGGCCTTCCAGGTAGCTCCAGACTCCCTGTACCTCTGCCTCATGGCCTCCCTGTGGGAAGAGCAAGCCCAGGGACCCCTCCCCGCTTCCCCCTCCCCTGCTTCCTGGAGAGGCTGAAGCTCAGGGCCGTCTCATCACAAGGCACCCTCCCCAATCCCTCCCCCAGGTGGCTGGGGCCCGTGGTCCTCCTGGTTCCCCTGCTCCAGAAGCTGCACGGACCCTGCTTGCCCTGCATGGCGCAGCCGCACCCGCCTCTGCCTGGCTAACTGCATCATGGGGGGCCCATTACAGGAGCGCCCCTGCAACCTGCCCTCATGCGCAGGTGTGCCTTCCAGCCTCAACCTCTGATCCCAGCCACCACCCTCAGACAACTCATTGTAACCCCCAGTTCCCAATATCTAATACCCCTCAGGTAATCATTGGTTTCTAGTGTTGACATCTCATTTCAAATCAGTGTCTGACTCCGGGCTCTGGATCCTCTTTGCCAACTCCAGCAGATGCTGGGGAGCCCAACTTCCAGCACATTCCTTGTTCTCTGGTGTGTGTACTGAACTCTCCACCCGCCCCAAGGTCCCACCCAAATCCCTCCGCAGCCCTGTAAGTCTGGGATTACTGTCCCTGATGAGAAAAGGGGATAGTGAGGCCCAGTTGTCAAAACCACACAGCAGTCAGTGTCAGATCCAGAATGAGAGCCCAGAGCTCTGGACGAGGTCACTGCTGGCCTGGGTGGTGGAGGTCCACCCTTGAGCTGGGAGCAGAGAGGAAAGGCTGGGCAGGTGTCATGCAGCCGGGACTGGCTGCAGCTCCACTTTGTGTCACAGAGCTGCCCGTGTGCCCTGGCCCTGGCTGTGGGGCTGGGAACTGTTCCTGGACCTCCTGGGCCCCGTGGGAACCTTGCTCCCACAGCTGCGGGGTGGGCCAGCAGTGCCGCCTGCGGGCATACCGTCCCCCTGGGCCCGGCGGGCACTGGTGCCCCAACATCCTTACTGCCTACCAAGAGTGCCGCTTCTGCAACCTGCGAGCCTGCCCAGGTGAGGCAGCTGGGGGAGACCAGGGCATGCCCCAGGCCCTGCCCCTGGAAGGCCCCTGGCATCAGTGCCCCCTCCCAGGCACCCAGCCTACCTGAATGTGGCACTTTCATCTCTCGCACCAGACCCTGACCTGGGCTCGTGGGATAGGTGGGGGCCCCTGCCTGAGCCGACCCCTCAGGTGGCCGTTCTCTTTCCCACAGTGCCCGGGGGCTGGTCACGCTGGAGTCCCTGGTCCTGGTGTGACCGCAGCTGTGGGGGAGGCCAATCCCTGAGAAGCCGCAGCTGCTCAAGCCCCCCATCCAAGAACGGGGGAGCCCCCTGTGCTGGGGAGCGGCACCAGGCCCGCCTCTGCAATCCCATGCCTTGTGGTATGGCAGTGGTGACAGTCCTGTCCTACCCTTATTTGGCTCCACTCTGCATGGGGCCTGGCTGCTACCTCATGGGCCAGTTTGGAAACTGAGCCCTCTGGGTGGAGGGCTGGGCCTGGCATTGGGCAAGGATACCCTGAGCATGTCTGTCGTCTGTGCCAAGGCCCAAGGATCCACCCTGGCCACCCCAACCCACAGGAGAGCTCCTCCTTTCAGCTTTCCCACCCCCGAGGTGGGAAAGAGCCACCAGCCCTGTCACGATTTTTGGAGGCTTTGACAGTGGCACTTTTAGGAGCGGGTGTGGCACTCGTGGGTGGTGGATGGAGCCAGCGGCTGTAGCTGAGCCTGTGCCTCCTCCCATCACCCCCAAGCTTCAGCTCCTTCTTTAATTGGCCCTCAACAGCCCCATGGCATGGGTTCCCCCGGGGCTCCCCTCCTCTATCCCCACCCATCCTCTGGGTGGACACAAAAGAGGCTCCAGGTGACATTATTGGCTTTTGAGACCTACAAATTTAGTCCAGCTCCACAAACATTTACTGGGTACCGGGTAGGTGCTGAGAACTCACAGGAGGTGAGAGGAACTCACTGTCTACCTAGAATGTCCCAATTCCAGAGTCTTCCCGAGTCTCCCGTGTTTCAGTGGGCACCAGCCTGGGGGATGGGATGGGTCCTGTAGCTTTATGGAGGTAGGGAGTCCCCAGTAGGGTAGAGGGAGGGTTTCTGAGCCCTGGGCCCTCCTGACTCTGGGCCCTCCATCTGTTCAGAGGCCGGCTGCCCAGCAGGCATGGAGGTGGTCACCTGTGCCAACCGCTGCCCCCGCCGCTGCTCAGACCTCCAGGAGGGAATTGTGTGTCAGGACGACCAGGTCTGCCAGAAGGGCTGCCGCTGCCCAAAGGGCAGGTGCTGCCCTATCCTTCAGGAGTGTCAGGGTGGCTGTGTGGGAAGGTGGGGCCAGGGGTGCAAGCTCCAGCCCTTGCCCCACAGGGTCCCTGGAGCAGGATGGTGGCTGCGTGCCAATTGGGCACTGTGACTGCACCGATGCCCAGGGCCACAGCTGGGCCCCGGGGAGCCAGCACCAGGATGCCTGCAACAACTGCTCATGCCAAGCTGGGCAGCTCTCCTGCACGGCTCAGCCCTGCCCGCCTCCCACCCACTGTGCCTGGAGCCGCTGGTCAGCCTGGAGTCCCTGCAGCCACTCATGCGGGCCCGGAGGGCAGCAGAGCCGCTTCCGGTACGGGGCTGGCAGGGCTAGATGTCCCTTCTGCCACCCAGGGCCTCACTCTGCAAGGCGCAGTCTCCCTTCTGACAGAGTTCCTGGGTCCTGCTCTCACCAGCGACAGCACCACCCCAGGCCCTGGGCCAGCTCTGTCCCTGGTTACCCTGGCTTTTCCTCAGCTACCCCCATGCCCACCTTGAGGTGTCCCATCAGGGCGTCTCATCAGGAGACAGAGAAGGGATGACGGGCCTGAACCATCTCTCACCTCCTCTGCCCTGGCCCCACCCAGGTCCTCCACGTCGGGCTCGTGGGCCCCAGAGTGTCGGGAGGAGCAGTCCCAGAGCCAGCCCTGCCCTCAGCCCTCGTGCCCACCCCTGTGCCTGCAGGGCACTCGCTCCCGCACCCTGGGGGACAGCTGGCTGCAGGGGGAGTGCCAGCGGTGGTGAGTGCAGGGCAGGGAGGGGGGCTGGGACCGCCCTGCTGGAGAGCAGAGTCCTGAGTCCCGGCTCTTTCCCAGCTCCTGCACCCCGGAGGGTGTGATCTGCGAAGACACGGAGTGTGCAGGTCTGGGCTGCCTCCGGATCCCCGCCTCAGCCACCCTTCTAGCCTCATGCCTTGCCCGCCATGTGCTCTGTGTCTCATTTTCTCCCACCTTACTTAACTGCCACTCCCTGGGCCACCATGCAGGTCCCCACCCAGTCCTCTGGCCTTTGCTCCCTCCGCCTCCTCTGACCTCACCTGTGCCCTCCCACAGTGCCTGAGGCCTGGATGCTGTGGTCCTCCTGGTCCGACTGCCCTGTCTCCTGTGGAGGTGGAAACCAGGTCCGAACCTGGGCCTGCAGGGCCGCAGCCCCTCACCACAGGAGCCCACCCTGCCTGGGCCCTGACACCCAGACCCAGCCCTGCGGGCAGCAGCCTTGCCTAGGGCTGCTGGAGGCCTGCTCCTGGGGCCCGTGGGGGCCCTGTTCCCGCAGCTGTGGCCCGGGCCTGGCCTCTTGCTCTGGGTCCTGCCCCTGCCTGATGGCCAAGGCCGACCCCACCTGCAACGGCACCTTCCTCCACCTGGATACCCAGGGCTGCTACCCAGGGCCCTGCCCAGGTGAGTGTTCAGGGGAAGTGAAATCACCTCTCTACTTTTCCTACCTTGGGAGATTCAGAAAATAAATATGTTCCTAGTTCCCGGATGATCCCTTAAAATAAGCCTGCCCTGTCTGTGCCCCCATGTTTTGCTCAGTTCCTTTCCTCTTCCCACCATCTCTTCCCTCGGGGCCCTCCTTGTAGGGTGAGAGGGCGTCCAGCCAGCTGGGCCTTTCAGGCCCCTCTTGCCTGTTTCCTGTGCAGGGTCTCGGCAGGGCTGGGGTGAGAGGGAGGGCAGGCAGGGGAGAGGTGGGCTGACACACCCCTCTGGTCCCTAGAGGAGTGTGTGTGGAGCAGCTGGAGCAGCTGGATGCGCTGCTCTTGCTGGGTGCTGGTGCAGCAGCGCTACCGACACCAGGGCCCGGCGTCCCGAGGGGCCAGGGCAGGCGCCCCCTGCACAAGGCTGGATGGCCACTTCCGGCCTTGCCTTATCGGCAACTGCTCTGGTGAGGCTCCAGGAGCAAGAAACCAGGGAGCTGCGCAGGGCAGCAGCCACCAAGGGTCCCTGCTGGAACTCCCTGCTCCCCTCCCCTCACAGCCAATGTAGTGCCCCAAGACCTCAGAGCAGCTGCCTGTACCTGTGCCTGCGCCCGTGCCTGCCCTCACACCCAGCCGCTCCCCTGCTCCCCCCAGATACTCCCTCATCACAGCTGCGCCCCCAATCCCTCACCACAATTTGTCCACCCTGCAGCTGCCAGCCCGCCTGTGGCTTTGGCCCATGTAGCTGCCCTCTAGGAGGGTGTCTTGCCCAGCTCCTGCTGCGGCTGCCCTCCATCTCTGCCCCTCTGTCTCCCATCTCTGCCCCTCTGTCTCCCATCTCTGCCCCTCTATCTCCCATCTGCCAATTTCTGGAGCACCTGCCAGGCCCCTCACTCCTGCAGCCCCCTCTTCAGCTGCCTCCTCCAGGCATCTTTCTGGCTCTCCAAGGCCCAACCCATCCTGATCCTTCCCTGGAGGTGCCCACAGGTGCTGAGTGGATGCCAGATGGGGGACACTGGTCTGTTCCAACTTGCGGAGGGTGGGCATCTTGTACTCTCGCCAGGTGACCCCAAGGGCCTCAGTAGAACCACGCGGCATGTGCTCTGGGCTTTGGGAGTGATGTCTCTGGGCTGTTCCCCCACCAGCTTGCCTCTCCCCCATCTCCCCCAGAGGACAGCTGCATGCCTCCCTTTGAGTTCCATGCCTGCGGCTCCCCCTGTGCTGGGCTCTGTGCCACACACCTGAGCCATCAGCTCTGCCAGGACCTGCCACCGTGCCAGCCGGGCTGCTACTGCCCCAAGGTGAGAGCTGGGAGCTGGAGCAACTTCCAAGGAGAAGGGGGTCCTGTGCCCACACTCCTGCTCCTCCTCCTCTCTGTGATGTCCATGGTGGCCCCACCTCCTTCAAACCCCTTGGAACTCGGTGCCTCCTCCCAGCTTGCCATTCACTCGGCATCATGCATATGCACCTGCTGCAGGCGGGGCACAGTGCTGGGTGCTGGGATGACACGATGATCACTGCCCCATCTCTCCTTCCACCCAGGGGCTGCTGGAGCAGGCTGGGGGCTGCATTCCCCCGGAGGAGTGTAACTGCTGGCATACCTCAGCAGCGGGAGCCGGGATGACCTTGGCCCCTGGGGTCCACCTGCAGCTGGGCTGTAAGGAGTGGTGAGTGATGGTGGAAGGGAGACAGAGGGCTGGGGCCAGGGAATAGGGCAGGGAGGCCTGGGGGGCCCAGTCCAGCCTCAGGACAGAGGACCCTGAGATGCTAGTTTGCAGCTCCCTCATCTTGCCCCAAATCTGCCTAGGGGTCAGGTTACCGTTGCATGACCACCCCCACCCCCCAAAGGTCCTGGGCTGGGTCCTGCCTCCCTTAGTCTACCCTGACTACCCCCTCCCGCAGTGAATGCCGGCGTGGGGAGCTGCACTGCACCAGCCAGGGCTGTCAAGGTAACCCTGACCTATGGAGACAACAGTCCCCATTGCTTGGGACTGGGGGAGTTTCTGGGATGCAGAACTTTCAGTGCTAAGACGGGGACAGTCCCAGGCAAACCGGGATGGTGGGTCACCTTACCCTGCCCCCACACCACCCTCAGCCTTTCTGTTTCCAGCACTTCCTGGTCATGACCCTGAGCCCCTCCTGCCTGTCCACCAGGGTCTCTGGGCCCGGGGGCGGTCACTGGGAAGGGCACCCACACCCTGTCCTTCCAGGTCTTCTGCCTCTGAGTGAGTGGTCTGAGTGGTCGCCCTGTGGGCCCTGCCTGCCGCCCAGCGCCCTGGCCCCTGCCTCCAGGACTGCCCTAGAGGAGCGCTGGCTCCGAGACCCAACTGGCCTCTCCCCCACCTCGGCCCCGCTGCTGGCTTCAGAGCAGCACCGCCACCGGCTGTGTCTGGATCCTGCAACAGGGAGGCCCTGGACTGGAGCCCCTCACCTCTGCACCGCACCCCTCAGCCAGCAGCGCCTCTGCCCTGACCCTGGAGCCTGCCCTGGTAATGGGGAGAGGCAGAGGCCACGGGACAGGACGGGCCTGGAGTGCAGGTTGGGGGGACCTGGCCGGGAGGGGCTAGGCTATAGAGCACACTGACCTGCTACTCCTCCTGCTTGTCTCTAAGGCCTGCAGGATTTGAAGCTGGGGGTGGGGTCCAGGCAGCAGCTAGAAAGAGAAGCGGGAGAGCCTAGAGGGCTTTAAGGCCTGCCGGAGCGTTTGCAACGACAGAGCTCAAGGCTTGAGGGGGAGGCAAGAGGTGGGCCTGGGTACTGACTCCATCGTACCTTCCCCAGACTCATGCCAGTGGAGTCTGTGGGGGCCATGGAGCCCCTGCCAGGTGCCCTGCAGTGGGGGGTTCAGGCTACGCTGGAGAGAGGCAGAGACCCTCCGTGCAGGAGGCTGCCGGGGGCCATGGGCTCAGACAGAAAGCTGCAACAGAGGGCCCTGCCCAGGTAACTCCCATCCCTGCATCCAGAGGAGAGCCTGGGACAGGAACATCCGAGACCAAACCTGAGGGGAGAGTTGGCTCTGCCCCAGAGCCGTGCAGTGGAAGCGGGGGCCCAAGAGCGTCCCCAACACAGACTCCTATCATCTGGTCGTCAGGTGAGAGCTGCGAGGCCCAAGACACTGTATTCACCCTGGACTGTGCCAACCAGTGCCCACGCAGCTGTGCCGACCTCTGGGACCGCGTTCAGTGTCTGCAGGGACCCTGCCGCCCAGGTAGCCAGCAGGCCCCACCACCTAGCTGGGAGTTCCAGGAAAGCCTGGGCCTCCCCCAACTGCCTCCTGCTCCCAGAGAGTGTGTGATCTCGGGCAGGGGTGGGGGAAGTTCAGACTGCTGGGTCATGAGTGAAAGGGCAGGAAAGTGGTCACTTTCAGCAGCCAGCTCTGAGTCCTGCAAGGAGTGAGGGTCACTCAGGGCCACTGTTCCATGTGGATGCTCAGGTGGCTGTCAGGGTTACTCGGGTGGTACCCACACAGGCTAGAGTAGCCCCTTCCTGTGCATGGGCAGTGGGAGATACTGTGGAAACTAGGCTTTGGACTCGATCTGATTGCTGGGGGAGGATCCATTGTGTGAGCCCTGCCCGAGCACCCAATCTTGTTCCACCTCTTTACCCACACCCCTAGGCTGCCGCTGTCCCCCTGGCCAGCTGGTCCAGGATGGGCACTGTGTGCCGATCTCCTCTTGCCGCTGTGGCCTCCCCAGTGCCAATGCCTCTTGGGAGCTGGCCCCGGCCCAGGCAGTGCAGCTGGACTGCCAAAACTGGTATGGCTGCAGCCACGCCAGGGCTAAGGGAGCTTTGGGTGGAGGCATGGGGCAGGTCAGCCTTCGTCAGCATTGTTGGGGAGTGAGGGTTCTGTTCACCCTGACTGGAGCCCTTTGTGCTTACCCCTGTCCACAGCACCTGTGTCAACGGGTCCCTGGTGTGCCCACACCAGGAGTGTCCAGTCCTTGGGCCTTGGTCAGCCTGGAGCAGTTGCTCGGCCCCCTGTGGTGGGGGCACTATGGAGCGACATCGGACCTGCGAGGGGGGTCCTGGGGTGGCACCATGCCAGGCCCAGGACACAGAGCAACGGCAGGAGTGTAACCTGCAGCCCTGCCCTGGTAAGTGCCCTGGGCGGCAGGTGACTGACTCCCTCCATTGCTGCTGAGCCCAGGCCCTGCCCCAGCTGTGGGGGGTAGGTGTGGGGAGAGGAGGTCGGACCCAGGGCAGCTCCCTCCCTGGGACTGGAGATGCTGGGTCCCTCCCATCTCCCTACCTGTGTGCTCCCCACAGAGTGCCCCCCTGGCCAGGTGCTTAGCACCTGTGCCACCTCATGCCCGCGCCTCTGCTGGCATCTGCAGCCTGGTGCCATCTGTGTGCAGGAGCCCTGCCAGCCTGGCTGTGGCTGCCCTGGAGGGCAGGTGGGTATGGGGTGCTGTGTCCTGACTCCCTGTGGGGGAAGCCGGCAGGTGGGGAGGGAAGAGGCGGTGGTCTGAGTGTCACTGAGCCTGCCCTGCTGCAGCTGGTGCACAATGGCACGTGTGTGCCTCCCACTGCCTGCCCCTGCACCCAGCATTCTCTGCCCTGGGGCCTCACCCTGACCCTGGAAGAGCAGGCCCAGGAGCTACCCCCAGGGACTGTGCTCACCCGGAACTGCACCGGCTGGTGAGGGCCTGGCCCTGGGGTGGGGAGCAGGGATGAGGAAGGGTAGGGAGGAGGACATGGGAGGCGTCTGAGTGTGCTTCTGTCTTCCCAGTGTCTGCCACGGTGGAGCCTTCAGCTGCTCCCTCGTTGACTGTCAGGGTGAGATGTGGCTGTCCATGCCCTGCTGTACCTCCAAAGTCAAGGCCCGGGACTGGCACTGAGGAGGAGAGATGGACCCTGCTCACAGACTAGACAGAGTGTCAGGAAGCCCTCCCCTGTCTGTCCACACTGACCTCTCTCTAACTGGAGACCCAGCACCCCCTGCCGAGGGCTCCCTGGGCACTCAGTGTGGTCTGCCCCACTTGTGGGGGCATTCCCTAGCACACAGTATACACAGAGCCAGGGCTGTGATGCCAGGAAGTGGAAGGTTCTTTCCCTGCCAGTGAGGAAACTGAGGTCTGGAGGGCTGAGCGGAAATGAGGGGCCTGGCCTGGCAGCCCCCGGGCTGGTAGCATTTGCCCTGTGGAGTGCAGTGTTACCCCCATCTGATCAAGACCAAGGGCCCACCCACCGTGTTCCCAGCTCTGCCACGCTGGGCTCTGTGAATGCAGACATGCAGCATGGCCAGCCTCCGGGCAGACCACCCCCCCAGAACAGGCAGAGACAGGACACAGTCTCTAGGTCTCTGACAGGCAGGTAGAACCCCAGAGGGTGAGACATCAGTGCTGAGAATAGAGAGGCCGAGTGGACAGGATTGGTCAGGGAGGCTTTTCTGAAGGAGGTGAGACCTGGCCTGGGTCCAGCTAGTGTTTGGGTGGGTGGATAAGAAAGATCAGGAGGTGTGGTTGGAGGCTGCTGCGGCTAAGAAGGCAAGACGGGGACATGCGGGTGCTCAGCTTGGGAGGGGAGGAATCGAGGCTGGATCCAGGGCTAACCTGAAAGCTGGGTTGGATGGTCTTCCCTGGCAGAGTGCCCCCCTGGGGAAATGTGGCAGCAGGTGGCCCCGGGGGAGCTGGGGCTCTGCGAGCAGACGTGCCTGGAGATGAACGCCACAGAGACCCAGAGTAACTGCAGTTCAGCTCGAGCCTCGGGCTGCGTGTGCCAGCCCGGGCACTTCCGCAGCCAGGCAGGCCCCTGCGTCCTGCCTGCGAGTGCTGGCACCTCGGGCATCCCCGCCTGGTGAGACACCGAACCCCCTCTGCTACCACTCACCCATTCCTGACCCCAAGCCTCCCTATCTGTCTTTAACTCCACTGGCTCCTCCCCCTACTCAAGGCCATGCAGCAGCCGGCAGGGCTCCGCTCTCCCCCTGGGACAGTCTCTGGCCCTAACAGTTCATGTCCCTCCTGGGTCTCTTGTTGCCTGACTCCAACCAAGCCCATTGCCCCGGCTAGGCACTCACAGACTGGGCTTGGGGATCAGGGATACTATTATAGAAAAGTCTGCAAGTTGGAGCCGGGCACGGTGGCTCATGCCTGTAATCCCAGCACTTTGGGAGGCCGAGGTAGGCGGATCATGAGGTCAAGAGATCAAGACCATTCTGGCCAACATGGTGAAACCCCGTCTCTACTAAAAATACAAACATTAGCTGAGAGTGGTGGTGCGTGCCTGTAGTCCCAGCTACTCGGGAAGCGGAGGCAGGAGAATCACTTGAACTGGGGAGGTGGAGGTTGCAGTGAGCCGAGATTGTGCCACTGCACTCCAGCCCAGCGACAGAGTGAGACTCCGTCTCAAAAAACAAAACAAAACAAAACAAAACAAAAGAAATCTGCAAGTTGGGAGAGACCAAAAGGAGGCTCTCCCCTACTCTCCCCAGCCTGGATCTGAATGGCAGGAGGCCTGTGAGAGCTGCCTCTGCCTCAGTGAGAGGCCTGTCTGCACCCAGCACTGCTCCCCACTCACCTGTGCTCAGGTACGCCCTGCATCCCTGCTACTCTCCGGGGTGGTTCCCCCCTCACCTGGGCTCCGGTACCCCCTACAGCCCTACCACCCTCCCTGGTTCCTCGGGCTCCTTCCTGGGACCCTCCTCCGAGGTTGGTCTTAGGGTCTCTGAGTGGGGGCGGTGGGCCGGGCTCCAGGTGTCAAGACCACCTTGGGACTCTCTCCCTCTGCAGGGCGAGGAGATGGTGCTGGAGCCAGGGAGCTGCTGTCCCTCTTGCCGCAGGGAGGCTCCGGGTATGGAGGGAACCTGGGTGCATTGTGGGGTGTCTCTCCCTGGTCAAGACCCTTGTCCCCTGCCACCCCACACCTGGCCTTTGCAGCCTGGCAGCTGCCTGACTCCCCCAGGCCAACCCACCATGGGGATTTGAGGAGTGAAGACCCCAGCACATATCATAGCGCCTGGCCACCTCGCCCCACACGCTCCCCTCAGACCCAGGCCCTGCTCCTCTTCCCACAGTCCCCTCAGTCCCCTCCTCCTCCTGTTTCCCCTTGCATTCCCCCTGTCACCTCGTTCTCCTGTGCCTCCCCTCCACAGTCCCCTCAGTCATCCCCTCCCTGTGTCCTCCCACAGTCCCCTCTGTCACCTCCTCCTCCTGTTTCCCCCTGCATTCCCCCTGTCACCTTGTTCTCCTGTGCCTCCCCACCCCCACAGTCCCCTCAGTCACCTCTGCCTCCTGTGCCCCACCCCCACCTCCTGCCACTCAATGCCCCTCCCCACAGAGGAGCAGTCGCCCTCCTGCCAGCTCCTCACGGAGGTTCGAAACTTCACCAAAGGGACCTGTTACCTGGACCAGGTAGAAGTGAGCTACTGCAGTGGGTACTGCCCATCCAGCACCCATGTCGTGCCAGAGGTGAGCCAGGGACCTGCTGTCCAGGCCAGGGGAATCACGTTGGCCAGTGGCCACCAAGGGCTGCCCTGAGCCTGGGACCTGGGCAGAGCCAGAGTCCATGAGGCACAAGGTGCTTCTCATGGAGATAACAGTGGAGTTGGGGAGGCAGATGGTCAGAGCTTTCCCCAAGGCAGTGGTGTGCACCTGCGGGTTGGCCCAGAGGTTTCACTGGGTGCCTGACCCCCTCCCACAGAGGTCTTCTGTGGCCCCACACCATTCCCAGAGTGTGCCCGCTGTGCCCCTCAAGGCAATGGGCCAGGAGCCCAGCAAAGAAAGGCATGGAGGAGCTAAGTTAGCCTCTGACATCAGAACCCATCACACGGTGCGTGAGAGCACGAGAGCTCTGCCGGAATGCACTTTCTACAGAGAGGATCACCGCACACATTTCCTGCAAGCTGTCCGAGCCAGGCTGGCTCTGAGTCTTGGGCAGGTGGCTCCGCTCTGCGTTTGCCCTCTGTGGACACAGAAGCCCCTGATCCTTCTTAGGATCTTCCAGGGGGCTCTGTGCCCACCCTGACTCCCCTCAGCCTGATGAGCTGTGACCTGAGCTGCCTCCTGCCAGGGTCCTCTCTCCAGCTTCACTCACACTACTCCTGCCTGCCCCTAGGCCCACCTCCCAGCACTCTGCTGCCATCCCTTCTGCTTCAGCCCACCTGGTTTACCTCATCCTGGAAGACAAGGATACTTTCCTACCTGGTCCCCAAAGACACAGCCCCTCAACCCTCGGCCGCTCTACGGCTCCCCCAGGCGCGCCCTGGACCTCCTGGAAATACTTTCGCAAATCACTTTCGGAATTTTTTTTCACACTTTTAGAATTTTTAAAACATGGAGTGAGAAAAGAGAGAAAGTAATTAAGAGATGCTTTTTTTTTTTTCCTGAGGAAAGAAATTGATAGTGGGATAGAAATTGGAGGGAAATTTTTTCGCTGAATAACCTCTTGCGGTTTTTGAACCTGGCATTGTATGAATGTACTACCCATTTAAAAGTAAAATTATAAATAGAATTATACATAAAATTAAATGATATGCTTATAGGACTCTGATAGAGGTGCTTTAACCACAGTGCACAGGGATCTGCTTTGGAGTGAAAACTCACTTTGCACTTGGGATCAGAACTATGCAGTTAGGACTGACTTATTTATAGTTTCATAGATTATAACTCTGTCTGTCCAGCTAGACTGTAAGCCCCTTGCGGTAGAAGTATGTCCTTCCCCCTGCAGCCAGGAGGCACTGATGGGAACGTTAAAAGTATTCATTTAACCTGTAGGTTGTTGGACATTCAGACAGTGGGGGTGAAGGAGGTGGGCTTCTTGCAAAAGGGGCTTGGCAGTGGCCCAGCCACCCTGCTCAGTGAAGAGGGTGGGATCTGGCCCTCCCACCATCCCACCCCGCCTAAGATGGGAAAGGCCAAGGGAGGGGAGGAAACTCCATTTGGCCCTAGTTCACCCGCTCCCTCTCACCCAGGAGCCATACCTGCAGAGCCAGTGTGACTGCTGCAGCTACCGTCTAGACCCGGAGAGCCCTGTGCGGATCCTGAACCTGCGCTGTCTGGGTGGCCACACAGAGCCTGTGGTGCTGCCGGTCATCCACAGCTGTCAGTGCAGCTCCTGCCAGGGTGGGTCTGGGCAGGGAGGGGACGGGGCAGCCTGGGCAAGGACCCAGTGTTGTGAACCAGACCCAGGAACACACGTGTAGCTCCTCACTCCATCCTTCTTCCTTGAGTCCTTCCAGTCCACGTTTTTCCTTCTTCTCGGTGTTCTTGTTAATTTCGTCCCCTATCATGCATAAGCGTGGGTGTCTGGAGTAATTGCACCTAGTTCAAACCCCAGCTCATCTGTTTCCTTTGTTTTCTTGCTCAGCCTCCCTGACATCATCTTTTTTTTTTTTTTTTTTTTTTTTTTTTTGTGATGGGGTCTCACTCTGTCACCCAGGCTGGAGTGCAGTGGTGTGATCTCGGCTCACTGCAGCCTGGAACTCCTGGGCTCAGGTGATCCTTCCGCCTCAGCCTCCCGAGTAGCCGGGACCACAGGTCACAGGTGTGAGCCACCATGCCCGGCTAATTTTTCTTTTCCTTTTTTTTTTTTTTTTTGTAGGGACGGGGTTTCGCCATGTTGCCCAGGCTGTTCTTGAACTCCTGGGCTTGAGGGATCCACCTGCCTCGGCCTCCCAATGTGCTGGGGTTACAGGCGGGAACCACTGCACCCAGCCCCCTGACCTCATCTTTTAAGCAAGGCTGACATTGCCATGCAGACTTGTTGGGTGGACTTGGTGAGGGCACGCGTGTGAAGTGGCTGGCAGGTGCCTAGTTCTGTTAAGCACCTGCCATATGATAACCTAAGGTCCCACTGTGTGGCAGATGAAGGGGAAACAGAGGTGGAAGGCACCCGTGCCGCCTGGGTGGAGCACATTGGAAGGCCTGGTGTTGGCTCTGGGCGTCCTCCTGGCACCAGCCTGACCACTCTGCCTGTCTTACTAACCCATCTCTCCCTCACGTATCCCCTAGGAGGTGACTTCTCAAAGCGCTAACAGGCTCCGCTGGGTGAGTCCACAGCTGTCCCTCTTGTGATCGTGGGACTCAGCAGCACTGACCACGTCCTTCTACGCTCTCTCACCTGCCCCCAACTGGGGGCCCATGACTTGGCATTAGCATGTTCCAAATAAAGTGATACTGGCAACAAATCCCTGTGCAGCGTCTCCATCCTGGGGCTCAGAGGGAAGAGGGAGGGAGGGCCTGAGTCCTGGCCTGGACCTATGTGAGGACTTTGTCTCCTGGAGACCTCTGCGCATCTACTATGGACTCAAGATGGCATTCCCCATGACTGGTGAACCTGGACAAATCATTCCCATATCTGAGCCTCAGTTCCATCTGTAGCTGGACAGGGTTGAATGGAGCCTGAACACCTCCCGTTATTAGACACCGCTAGTGTCCCAGGTCATATTCCTCCACCCAATATGATTTCAGCTGCAGCTGTGGAGGACAGTCCGCTACATGTGGGCTGATGTCTGCTTCTCCCTCTCCTTTTTATAACCTTTTTTACAACACTACTCTGCCCACCTCCCAATTGCTTTCCTTGTTTTACTCACCCCAAAGTCCTATCCTACCCTGTGAAGCCAGAGATAGCTAGCTAGAAGCACACTATTGAGCTAAGTACTGGGGACAAAAATTAAAAGAGGCCCACTGTGCTGCAAAAGACTAGCTCATCCTGTTCCATGTCTCCATGGTCTCCATTCCGCCTCAGGAGACCAAGCCTCCCCGTCTGTCCCTCAACATCACCACCTCTCATGCCATCCTCTTGTAAATCCCACAGGCTCACCTGATCCCCCACACCGCCTCTCCCTCCCAGATACCCACTGGGGCCTCTGAGACTCCACATCTGTCTTCCGTAGACTCTGCTCCATCGTCCCCATCTCCAAAGGCTTCTTCCACCATCATGTCATGACTGACACTAGCTCGCCCATGCCTTGAAGCCTTCACTTCACCTGGAAGCTGAGATGTCATCCCACCTCCAGGCCAGGAAAAGAGATACTTGTCTTCTGTGACGTTCATCTTTATTGTTTCTGCTGGGCCAGTTCTCCCTGTTCCTCCTGCAAAGAGCCCTCTTCCCGGGTTGTCTGAGCCACTCTGTAGTGACACCACCCTCCCTGACTCCCAACTGCCACCCTGGTCACTCCCTATCATCCATAGAAGAATTTAACTCACGGCCCAGCATTCCTTTCCACCCATTTTCAGTGTCCATGTGGATACTCCACTCAAAATTCTGGCCTCACATTCTTTGCCTGCTCACTTACAATGACCTTCTTCACTCTGTCTTGGGAATCCACTCCCACGACTAGACCATTTTCAAAACCTCGCAAATATTTACTTACCAGTCATGACTTCCCATCCCTCCAGCTGACTTGCTCTAATACTCCACTGCTATAATTTATGGCTGCTTTTGTGATTTCAATTTCATTGACCCACCACTTTCTCACTTTTTTATTAGTCTCCTATCTTCCCTCGTGACGCAGCTTAGATTCATGGTCTATATAGTTATTCTCAACACCAACTGCACGTGAGAGGCACATGACATGAGGAGCTCTTAAAAAATATCAATGCCAGCTGGGCATGGTGGCTCATGCCTATAATCCCAGCACTTTGGGAGGCGGGTGGATCACTTGAGCCCGGAAGTTTGAGATCAGCCTGGGCAACATAGTCAGAACCCATCTCTACAAAAAGTAAAAAAACAGCTAGCCAGGCGTGATGGCGCACTCCTGTAGTCCTAGCTACTCGGAAGGGTGAGGTGGGAGGATACCTTAAGCCCAGGAGGTCAAGACTGCAGTGAGCCAAGATCACGCAACTGCCCTCCAGTCTGGGTGACAGAGTGAGAACCTGTCTCTTAAAAAACAAAAACAAACAAAAAAATTAAACAAATTAAAAAAATCAGTGCCCATGCCCCATCCTAGGCCTATTAAATCAGGATGTTTGAAAGGTCCATGGGTGATTCCAATGTGCAGCTGGAATTGAGAATCACTTTCCTACCATCATAATTACTCCTGCAAGTACTGTTCATTCCCTTGCTTTTCTGTGCCTCCTTCATACCTACCTGGCAATACTCCAAGCCAGGATGAAGCCAAATATCTACCCAACTTTCTGCTTCTAAACAGAATTTCGCAGCCAGGCTTTTTTTAAACTGAAATTTGTGATCATAAACTTCAAATTGGCCTTTAATTCAAGGTTTGAGGTAAGCTCTATTTCCCATTCTCCAAGATGACTTGGTATACCTTCTATTCCCCACTTCATTTTCATGAGATGATCTTGTCTCAAAGAGACATCATCGGATGGAAATTCCCTCAGTAAATCTACAAACAAATGTACATCTACTCCATCTTCTTCTTCCCTCCTGGCATAACCAAAAGCGTTGCTATCCCGGCCAGACGTGGTGGTTCAGGCTTGTAATCCCAGCACTTTGGGAGGCCAATGCAGGTGAATCACTCGAGGTCAGGAGTTCGAGACCAGCCTGGCCAACATGGTGAAATCCTGTCTCTACTAAAAATACAAAAATTAGCAGGGTGTGATGGTGCACACCTGTAGTCCCAGCTACTCAGGAGGCTGACACAGGCGAATTGTTTGAACCTGGGAGGTGGAGGTTGCAGTGAGCCAAGATTGAGCCACTGCACTCCAGCCTGGGTGACAGAGAGAGACTCCATCTCAAAAAAAAAAAAAAGTGTTCCTATCCCTAGGAAGGGCCCTTGATACCCTGTTCCTAGACCCTCCTGATTTCTCAAGGACTTGGGTCCTTGCACTATCCCCCTTTGAATCATCAGTTTCCTTCCTATCAACACAGAAACAAGATCTTGTGTCTCATATCTTAGTCCTACTGCTTTGATTCCCTATTTCCCCCTAGATACTGCTCCATTTTTCCTGGAAAGATGGAAAACCTTTTATGGAAAAATGTGTCAAAAGAATGATTTACCCTAGCTGTCCTCCAGTTTTTTAACCCCCAAAAGAGAATCTGTTATAAAGACATGGATAACTCATGGCCAGAAATATAGCTCTTCAAGGTAGTGATATAGTCGAGGTGGTGAGTGGCAGGCCACTTGGAATCCACAGAGTCCTCACTCTCTGCCTTCTCCTCCACATTTCTTGTGTCTCATTCTTTTTTTCAGTAATGCAGACTCCCCTACACTCCTCGAACGGAATTTAGGTCTATTCAACCTTGGCCAGAAGAGCAGAGCTGGATAATGGAAAACGCTTACTTGAAGCCTGTGTAACATGGTGAAACCCTGTCTCTACTAAAAATACAAAAAAATTGGTTGGCCATTGTCTTAATCTGTATGTGCTTCTGTAACAAAATCCCTGGAACTAGATAATTTATAAATTATGGATACTTATTTCTTATTATTCTGGAGGCTGGGAAATCCAAGATCAAAGCACCAGCAGTGTCTGTGTCTGGTGAGAGCCTGGTCTCTGCTTCCAGGAGGGCACCTTGTTGCTCTGTCCTCACATGGCAGAAGGCAGAGGGGCAGAAGGGCAAAGGGCCTAGCTAGTTCCCCCAGCACGCATGTGGTCACTAACACCTTCATGAAGGCACATCCCTGCCCTGGCCCCCTAAAAGTCTTTTTTTTTTTTTTTTTTTTTTTTGAGACATGGTCTTGCTCTGTCACCCAGGAGGCTGGAGTGCAGAAGCGCCATCCCGGCTTACTGCAGCCTCGACCACCCAGGCTCAAGTGATCCTTCCACCTCACAAAATTATTTTATTTTATTTTTATAGAGATGGGATCTCTCACTATGTTGCACAGGCTGGTCTCAAACTACTGGGCTCAAGTGATCCTCCTGTCTCAGCCTCCCAAAGAGTTGGGATTAGAAGTGTGAGCCACCGCACTTGGACAAAACTTCTTATAAGGACACTAATCTCACCATAAGGGCCTGACCCTCACGACTTCATCTAAACCTCCCAAACGCCCCATCTCCTGGGAGGGGAACACCGGTCAGTCCATTGCACCTCCTTTACCTGGCAGACCCTACCTCTTGCTTTAATTCTGCTGAGGCATCACTTCCACAGGAAATCCTTGACTAAGCACCTCATATCCTCCACCGCTTCACTCTAAGGTGGCAACGCGGGCTTTAATTCACGTTTTGTGCTTACCTCTTTCATAGCCCTTGTCTCTGTTTTGTAATTATCTGTTTCCCTGATAGATCGTGAGTTCCTTGAAGGCAAGGCCTTTGTCTCATTCAACTGTGTTCTCCCAAACCCTAGAACACGGCCTGACCCATGGTAGGCAACCAATGATACTTTTTGAGTGACTAGAACAAAAAGTATTCCCCTCCTTAATAAAAGAAAACCTAGAACTTCAAGGCTGACATTGGCCTTCGCGTAGCCCAATCAGAGCGCTTTGCCCTTGCTGCAGAGGACTAAAGGACGCCACGCCGCCGTTGCCTAGTAACTGTCGCCGGAGGGAGGCGGGGAGGGTCGCAAGCGCGCCGCCGGCGTCCAATCAGGACCTGCATTCCAGGAGCCAATAGCAGCTTCGAGAGCCGCTCACCTAGAGCGGACTACACTTCCCGTCACACCCCGCCGCCTGGGGCTGGGTAGTGGCCGTAAAGCTGTTCGCTCGGTGCGACGCGAGTCCCAGCTCAGCGCTTATCCTGGGTCCACCGGCGCTACCGCCCCCCGACGTGAGAGAGCGAAGTTCTCGGGCCGCGCTCCCTCCCTACCTGGGTGCCCTCCCCCTCCGGGAGCCTGGGTCCCCGGGGCGGTCGCGGCGGCTGCATCCTCAGGCCAGGCCGCGGGGGGAGGGGGCGGCATGGGCCTCCGAAAGCGGGGCCATGGAGCCCAGAGAGTCGGGGAAGGTAGGACTGGAAGGCCCGGGGGCTGCCCGCTCCCTCCCGAGGATCCCTGAGCCGGGCTCGGGCGAGGCGGGGCGGCTCGGGCGGAGCCGCAGATGAGCCAGGCTTGCAGGGAAGGACTCGCCGGCCCGCCCTCTCTTCCCGCACTTCGGCGCCCGACCCCGGGAGGGTGGCGGAGAGGAGCGGACGCTTCCGTTCGGTGTCCGCGCATCCTCCCCGAGCTGGCGAGCGGCCGCTGGGTCGATGCTGGGTTGGGTGACCCCCGAGTGGAGCGATGCGAAGGTGCTTCCTGTTTCCCTCACCACCTTCGGCGTTTTGAAGAGGCCCTGCTAAGGCTTGGAGTCTGGATCGGACGCCAGTGGGAGCTGCAGGGTGGGACGCTTGAGGGCTTGACCCTGCCTAGATCCTCCTTCCCAAGAAAGGGCTGAAAAGAGAGGGCATCTGGCATGCTTTTTGCCACTTCTGTTTCTAGGTTTTGTACTTCATGGAATATCTGGGCATTGCTTAGAAACCTGTGTCATAAATTGGCTTTGGGCAAGAGGCTTTGAGTTGGAAGATAAAGGTGGAAAGAAAGTGCTTGGGGGCGGAGTTCGGGGATTTGACGGGATTGCCAGCGCTTCCAGGCCGTGTCATCCAAGACCAGTGTGGTTGTGGGCACATTAGCTTGGAGACAGTGGCAGCCTCTTGGGACTAACATCTTTCTGGATGTTGTTTGCTGCCAGTTCTTGAGTATTGTTTCTTGTTTGGCGCAGAGGATAATTCTCTCAACAAACGTTTTCGACTGTTTATTGAGTCCCTTAAAAAATTGTCCATTTAATAAACATTTGTGATCTGTGATTTGCATTGAACGAGATGCTGGAAGTATGAGGATAAATAGGAAATGATCACCTTTCTCAAGGAGCTCTCCTGCAGTTTTCACTTCAATAACTTGGACACGCCTGGAAGGGTTGTCCCACACGAAAAGAGAGAAAAGGATAATGAGGTTCTTTTGATGCTGTAGTTTTTCCTGGGAAGACTAGGAAGGACTCTGAATTTCAAAATGGGTGATTTCTCGCATGAGCATCTCTTCCATCCTCCCTCCCTCCGCAAGCTACAGTGATGCATGTACCAGACACGGCACCTACAGAGTACATGGTCCAAGACAATAAAGCTCAACAAAACCCAAGCAAAGATGGAGCTTATGGCCCTTACCCTTTGGAAATATCCCCAGATTGGTTTAGATTGAACCTGAATTTGAATAAAGAGAAGCAAAATGTAGGGGGAAGAAGGATTATAAAATATTGGGACTGATATTGGAATCAGTGATTTGAAGTTGATTTCCAAGCTATTCTGTTCAGTCAGAGGCTTTCTTAGCCTTTAACGGGAGAAGAGAAATACGGTCATGCGCTGTATAACAAGGTTTCCATCAACACCGCTCTCACGTACAATCCCCTGAGACTACAGTGGGGCTGAGAAATTCCTATCACCTGGTGACATCTTCATGATCCTGACCCTGTGTAGGCTTAGGCTAATGTGTGTGTTTGTGTCTTAGGTTTTAAGAAAGCTTAAAAAGTAAAAAAAAAAAAAAAAAAAAAAAAAAATTTAAAAATAGAAAACCTCATAGAATTAGAATATAAAGAAAAATACTTTTTGTTGATGGAATGGTTTGCTGGAAAATAAAAATACAAAAATATTTAAGGAAAAATATTGTACAGATGTACAATGTGTGTTAAGCTAAGTGTTATTACAAAAGAGTCAAAAGTTTAAAAAATTAAGTTTATAAAGTAAAACAATTACAATAAGCTAGGGTTAATTTATTATTGAAGAAAGAAAAATTTTTGATAAATTCGGCGTAGCCTTAGTGTGCAGTGTTTATAAAGTCTACAGAAGTGTTCAGTCATGTCCTAGGCCTTCACATTCTCTCACCACTCACTCACTCACTCACTCACCCAGAGCAACTTCCAGTCCTGCAAGCTCCATTCATGGTAAGTGCCCAATACAGATGGACCTTTTTTTTTTTTTTTGTCTTTTCTACCATATTCTTACTGTACCTTTTCTATGTTTAGATATGCAAATACTTACCATGTGTTACAGTTGCCTACAGTTTTCAGTACGTAACATACTGTGTGGGATTGTAGCCTAGGGGGCAAAAGGCTATATACCATATAGCCTAGATGTGTAGTAGGCTGTACCATGTAGTTTTGTATAAGTACACTCTGTGATGTTCCACAATGACAGAACTGCCTAAGGACACATTTCCTAGAACTTATCCCTGTTGTTAAGCAACGCATGACTGTACAAACATTTTGGGAGGTAGAGGAGAAACCTGATTCCGTGTCCTGTCCAACCACTAAGTGAAACCTCAGAGACTGGAAATTTCACCCTTGATTATAATCTTGATTTTAGGGTATCTCAGAAAGGTGCTCGCCCTTCCCAAATATAGTTGTTTTCTAATGTGGGAAATGAGAACTTCATACAAGAATGAAATAAAGTAATTACAAAACCAACTGTCAGTGTAAGATGTGTTGCAAATGAGTGACAAGGAATAGCGGTGCTGTTCTACAACTCCACTCCGAACAGCATTCTTATGGCTCAGAACTGGGAGACTACCTTGTGAGATAGTGGTTTGGTCTATTACTAGACTCTTCCTTGGGTGCTGTTTTGTGGTCTTTATTAACTGACAGCCATCTTGGGCCATTGGATTGATATCCCACATTGAATGTAGGACATCTGCCTGTCATTGACAGAATAATGGATAAGGGTCAGACTTTTCCCCATCATGTTCTATCCCATGATCCTGTTTTATTTTCTTTCCAACCCTTATCACTAAACAAAATTCTCATGTTCATTTATTTATTTACATATTTGTTGACTTGACTCTTACATCCCCAGCTAGAACAGTGGAGCAGTTCCTGGCATTTAATAGGGTCTCAGGAAGGAATGCTCATAAAATAGCATCACTACAGGAGCCCTTTTGCTGCAAGGTGTGGGTGCTCTGAAGAACACTGCAGCCCGCCACCTCATGTGCCTCCTAGGAGACTGTGCTGTTGGTGCCCCCAAAGAGAAGTCTGTATGTGTACTTGTTGCTGTATGTATTTGTTGCCTCAACGTTTCTGTTTCCTGGCCCTCTCTATCTTTCCTGTACAAGTGACTGATACTCCTTTCTCATTTTTTTCTGAACATGGTTCTATGATTGCACTTATATCTTAGTTGTCTGCCACCTCCTGATAGATTTTAATCTCATATCTTTGAATTACCATGCATCAAGCACATAGAAACACTTAAGTAATTAATGTGTGTTGAATGAAAAAATGAATTAAGTGCCTATAAAATACTTTCCATATAACATGGTTGTGGGGAGAAGGGTGGTGTTGATGAAGGAAGTTATAAAATCAAGCAGCATAGATTTCCTTAACACTGGACTCTAGTGGGGATATAAAGCCTTCCTTGCTCAGGAGAAGGATCAATGCTTGGGCCAGGTGGTTAGGAAATCCTTCCTGAAAGAGAACGTGAATGGCGACTTTATGGGTGGGTGGATTCTAAGTTGGTGGGAGGAAGTGGGCAGTCAGGATCTAAAGACTGGGAGTGTAGAGAGAGGAAAGGTGCGAGATAGGCTGGGTGATTAAAATGACATGAATCTGGCTGGAGGAGACATTCCAAGCGAGGCAGTGCACAGAGCTAAAGTTAGAAAGCGGGTTAGATTCAGACTGAGGGGACTTTGGTGCTAGACTGAGAAGTCAGACAGCTTTACCTTGTAGAGAGTGACTGGGAACCGCTCAAATAGAACATCGAGAGAGATTCTTTGCATTACACATAGATGAGGAGCTCCTCTTATTCACGCAGATTTGTGTTTTCTTTACATTGCAGTCACCTGGAATCAGAAGGCTCTTGCTATAATATTGCTTAAGAGAGATACCAGGTGTTAGTGTTATCACTCTTGCTAGGAAGACACTATTATCCAAATGGACAGTCCTAGCCATGTTCCTCCTCAGGTGGAGCTAACGTGATGGGCTCCTTGGCCCTTATGCTCACCTGTGCATGCCCAGGAAGGATGGGCATGAAGAGGGATCCCAGCTGTCCTGAATCACAAGTGTTTTAACCTGCCCCAATCTGGACAGGCTGCCCTCCCGTCCTGGGATACAGCAGTCATCCTGAATCTGCCTTCAGCCTAATCTTGTGGTTGTCTTCAATGCTTCCCCACGTTGGCTGTCCCTAGGTTGTATCTCGTGGTGACTCCTGTTTGACCGCTTTCTTTGAGTGGAGCTTGTCTTCCAATCGGTTTTTGGAAATATTTCATTTTGCTTTGGAAGATACTCGAGCAAACAGTTATTTAAATGTACACATTTGGCAGTACAATTCCATTTTTGTTTTTAAAACTGTTCATGCATATTCATAGACTAAAGACTGGGAGGTTATATACCAAACGTTAACAGATTCTCAGGAAAGAAGGGTAATGAAAAGTAATTCTTTTTCAATAAAGGGAATGTAGGTGATCTTAATACATTTTTTTCTGCTTATTTCTATTGTCCAAATTTTCTGCAGTCAACATGAGAAAAATCTATTATAATAGTGACCGGTAAGAATGATTGATATCATTTTCCTCAAGAAATGTCTACTGTTGAGGTTAGAATCTATATTCCACCTATTTTAAATGGCATGCTGTTATTTCCCAATGTTATTTTTCTTTGGAGTGAGAAATTTGTTTTTTGTTGATAATTTGATTTATTTCTTTTTAAAATTTCTTTAACTAGGTAATGTTTTCATGGCACAAAACTTAAAATGACAAACATTTCTACTTCTTTTTCTGTTGATTTCTTTTATAACACTTTGTTGCGTGGCTGCAGTACCTTAAACCTCTTTGATGGTGTAGCTTGATGATAGTTTTTTTTAAGTTTTTTTCTCCATGCCTTTCCTCCATTTTCTTAGCAACCTGCCCCCCCAACCCCAACACCTCCCATCTATTCTGGTCTCTATAGTCCCTGTTAGATCCTTTCCCCAAGTGTCTGGTAGTCCAGTCTGCTGACATTTAGTGGTGGAAGACCGAAAATCTAATAGCTCTGTGCTTGTGCGAGGGAGGACGGGCTTATCAGCTGGAGCCTCATGTAAAGGAACCTGGGGAGGCATTTGTTGGGGCACAGCCCTCACCTAGTTCTTGTTCCATTGGGCTGCCTGCCCGCCCTCCCATGCTGGAGGTTTCTGGTGCTGGAAGATGCCAAGCCTTTGAGGATGCAGAGTGTACCTTGGGTGGTTCTCCGCTTTGCCCGCTGCCGGGTGAGGGTTTGATTTTCTTGGATCTGCTCAAGTGACTGCTTTTTCATCTGCTTCTTGGTTTTCAAGAGCGTATTGCTGTCATCTCCTTGTTGCGCCCCCTGTTATAGTGGGGGTTTTGTTTTGGGGAGGGGGTCTTTTAAATTCACGGTGAATAAACAAAATTAAATGGGCTTGTTTAATCTGCCATCTTAATCTGGAACTCCTCCAAACACTTTCTGAACTCCCTACCCCTCAGAGCCCCTTTACAAGCCACACGGGATGTAGATCTCAGCCCCAAAGCATTGCCTGTTTTCATCATCGACTTCATTCACAGACATAGTTCTAAATGACTTTCAGCTGTTTCTAGAAATTAGACACATCTTCCTAAGCGAAGGTTTACCATGTTTAAGGTTCCATGAAAGAATGTGCCCTAAGTTGTTGCCCAGCCCCTGGCTGAGAAGAAACGGGCGTGTGGGAGGCGGGTGAAGAGCACGCAGGGAGGGGACGGAGAAGCTCCTGAGCCAGCCTCCTTCATGGCTCAGTTTCATTTCAGTGCGTGGCACTTCCCAGAAGAAACGAGTCTCGTTCTCACTGTGATCTGTACCCAGGTGGGGAGAGATGGGGTGTGGGCCGTGCATGTAAATTGACAACACCCCTCCCCGTGCAGGGTGCCCTCAGGTGGTCAGGAACACTTTTGGAAGATAAATCTAAGGAATAGAGTGGTACTTAGCAGCTGTCATTTTCCTTTCAGGCTCCTGTGACGTTTGATGACATCACTGTGTACTTACTCCAGGAGGAATGGGTGCTGCTGAGCCAGCAACAGAAGGAGCTCTGTGGTTCCAACAAGCTGGTGGCACCACTGGGTATGGGTGCCCATCCACATCCCTGCCACTGTCAATTTATATCGGCATTCCCAACCTCATCTGCATCAGGAACACTGGAGAGAGTTTTCTGGAATCCAAGCATTTGTCTAGGCATCTTTACTCCACCTGTCTGCTCTATCCCGTATCTACCTTAATTGCATGCAAATTCACACATCACCCTTTCTCTTCTCCCCTTAAAATGGTCAAGAGAAGTGGGGCAATCTGGCAGGTCTTGGCTAGACTCCTGGGTCTGTCTCCTGGTGCCTTAGAATGCCCCAAGGGGCCGGGAGGGAAACTCGGAAACTAGGCCTGTGGATCTGTGGAGCCCGTAGGACACTGGAGGTAGGAAGCAGTGGTGGCAAGAGCATCACATTTGTGATGTGGAAATCTGGTCTCAATCCCAGCTCTCCACTGGATACTTGAATGCCCTTGGCCTTTTTAAGCCTGAATGTCCATCGTCTTAGGGTTGTTGTAGAGATGAGTGAGATAAAACAGTTTAAGAGTTTGCACAAGTGTAGGTATTTTCATCTCATCTATTTTTTGAATGCTCTTTCCTTTGATTCTTTGGGTAGACTTTCTGTGCCAAGGACAGAGGTGGTTGGTTGTATTTCAACATGTGTGTACACATATGCACTGTTTGCTGATTGCAAGTTGATGACTGTCTACCATGCCTGTCTTTTCTTATTTCATCTTGGCCCCTGTGTAAGGCATGGTAGAAGCAACAATCAGCATTTTATGGGTGGAAGGATTGCAGCTGGGGTGAGTCTTCCTGTGCCGGCTAAAAGAGTTTGAAAACCACTGATTCTTCCAAACCAGAAGTTGCAAAATAGCAGCTCATGGGCCAGATATGGCTCACTGCTTGGAGTTTTGTTTCGCTTTGTTTTTTGGCTTTCATTTCTTTTGTTTGGCTTCTTAAAAATATTAAGTAAATTGCCAATATTTAGTTATTAGGAGTTTTCACATAAGAATATGGATTTCTGGCATCTCTTGACAAATGGGATGGTGTGGCAGGGCTGAGCCTGCATCCTGAGTGGCAGCCCTTCTGCAGCTGAGTAGCTACTGTTCCCTTACGTCTTGCAGGTTGCCACAGCCCCTGCACTTGGCCTGATTTCTTCTATTACCCGGCTGGCCCCTCTCAGTATTTGGGTTTCTGACCCATAGTTTGTATACCTGTTTAGCCTCCTTGTGCCCTCATTCCTTTCTCCTAGTCTCCTATTCTATTAGGGGCCTCACAGATAAGAGTTTCTAAACCACTGTGCTCAACCACCAAGACTCCTCCTTTCCTCCTTGGCCCCGTATCTCACCATGCCGAGAGATGTTGCAGACAGATACCTCCTTCGTGTTGTGACCCGGAGCCAGGCCTTCATAGTGCTTTTCTCTCTCTCTTTTTTTTTTTTTTTTTTTTTTTTTTTTACTCAGGACCAACTGTTGCCAATCCTGAGCTGTTCTGCAAGTTCGGACGAGGGCCAGAGCCATGGCTTGGCAGCGTCCAGGGCCAGAGGAGCCTTCTGGAGCATCACCCAGGTGAGTGTGGACCTGCACTCAGGGGCGGATGCTTGGCTGGAGAGGGAGCAGGGGCAGCCCCAGGACTCCAGGCTCATCCTCTGCCCTTCCTGTTCTCCACCAAGTGACACTGCTGTTCTCCTCCCAGGTGCCATCTGATTAATACCTAAATATACACACTGCCCCTAATGTCCTTCTCCAACCTCTCATCTCCCATTGTCTTATTTCTACCCAGGAGAATATGTTTATTTATAATTATTATAAGTTCCATGAAGGCATGACTTTGTCTTATTTACAACCATATTTCTAGTGCTTAGAACAATACCTGGCACCCAGCCGTTGCACAGTAGATAATCACTGAGTGAATGAATGAATGAACAGCTGTCTGCTAAGTTCTAGCGATTTATCTTTTCTTTCCTCTTTCGATAAGACCCTCCTGTTCAGGGGTTGGCTTAGCCAGGCCAGATGACATCTTGGCATTATGTAAAATAACTACGTTAACCCAGCCCCTACTGTGGGAGAAGAGGGAGGTGGGGAACAAGATCCTGTATGAATCAAATCACAGAAGTTTGTTTTCCCTTGTGATTTCTCTCAGACCACAAGGAGCTCTAGACAGCTTTGTGACTCTGGAAAGTATCATAGAGACAAATTTGTTTCATTTCCCCTTGCTTGGCTCTTATTTTGAGCCTTCTGACTCTTACTAACAGCTTCATGCCCTTACAGTTTTGTAGACCAGTCTGTTGGCCTGGCACAAAAATGTTGCGTCCTCAGCCACTGGGCGTTGGAACTTATGTTGGTACATAAGAAGTGGTTCCACAGGAGTTAGAGTTGTTTGAGTTGCATTTCATCTAAGTGAATAAAGAAACTTCTAGTTCAGCTTGAAGAAGAAAGACGTGAGGTCATGAGAGTCCTCATCTGTTCGAAGGTTTATGTTATAAGAGAGGAATTAGACTTGAGTTTCTCTTGAGAACTGGGTCAGCATCCAGTACTTTGAGGTAGAAGTATTCGAAGATAGATTACAGCTTAAGGAAAACTACCTGGGGACCAAAACTGCCTGCCCAGGAGATAGGTAGCTTTCTTCCCCTGGAGTTGCAGTGTGTGGCTTTAGTGATCTTTTTTAAATCCTATATTCTATTATGTCAGTGTTCTTATCCATAAATAAATTTTGACTCCTGAAGATTGTACGTTTCATAGATCAGATTGCAAAGATTTCCTTTTGGCCGGTTGTATCTGTCCTTTAAATTCAAAAAACAAAAAGGAGGGGGAGGGTTCCGTAAAGCCCATCCCTTTGGCTTTATTCTGGATAGATGAGGGAAGGGCCTGCAGACTTGGCCAGGACTAGAAGAAAATTCAGGTGTGTGTGTGTGTGTGTGTGTGTGTGTGTGTGCGCTTTCTGTCTTTCATATTTGGTGTACCTCAGAGCCCCTGTGAGTTGCAGTGGCTCTAACTATAGGATTTTAAAGCCAATCCCTTCTGTCTCTTCTCTAAAGGAAAAAAACAGATGGGCTACATGGGAGAAATGGAGGTGCAAGGTCCCACCAGGGAGAGTGGACAGTCCCTCCCGCCTCAGAAGAAAGCCTACCTTTCCCACCTCAGTACAGGCAGTGGACACATCGAGGGAGACTGGGCAGGAAGAAACAGGAAACTTCTGAAGCCCCGGTCCATCCAGAAGTCGTGGTTTGTGCAGTTTCCGTGGCTGATCATGAATGAGGAGCAGACGGCTCTGTTCTGCTCTGCTTGCCGAGAATACCCCTCCATCAGGGACAAACGGTCAAGACTAATAGAAGGTTATACAGGACCATTCAAGGTGGAGACTCTCAAATACCACGCGAAGAGCAAGGCCCACATATTCTGTGTCAATGCCTTGGCAGCGAGGGACCCCATCTGGGCAGCCCGGTTCCGGAGCATCAGAGACCCACCTGGAGACGTTCTGGCCAGCCGGGAGCCGCTCTTCACTGCAGATTGCCCCATATTCTACCCCCCAGGGCCTCTGGGAGGATTTGATAGCATGGCTGAGCTCCTGTCAAGTTCAAGAGCTGAACTAGAGGACCCTGGGGGGGATGGAGCAATTCCTGCAATGTATCTAGACTGCATTTCAGATTTGAGGCAAAAAGAAATCACTGATGGCATCCACAGCTCCTCAGACATTAATATTTTATATAATGATGCAGTAGAATCCCGCAATCAGGTAATACGTTTATAATGATTGCTGTATCTTACAGAGAAGGATTCTATACTGAGAACGATGTATATCCATGCTGATGATGAAAAAAAGAATACTAGTGATAACCCACTGCTAACATCATAATGTTGGCATATACCAACATGCTTATCATGGACTAGGCATTGTTTTAGATGCGTTCCACGTATTATCTCATTTAATTTGGACAACAACCCTATTATCATCTCCTTTTTGCAAATAACATAATTAGTGAGATAGAACATTTCTACTTCTGGTATAAAGGAAACAATCATCTTTATTCAGAATCCAAAATAAACACAGATCTCAAGAAATAGCCTGCAACCACAAAATCACAGAGCTCTTAAATAGTCAATATTTAAATTTGTTTTGTTTAGGAGACAGGGTATCGCTCTGTCACCCAGGCTGGACTGTGGTGTGATCATAGCTCACTGCAGCCTTTACCTCCAAGGCTCAAGCAATCCTTCCCACTCAGCCTCCCAAGTAGCTGGGACCACAGGTGTGTGCCCCCACACCTGGATAATTTTTTATTTTTCGTAGAGATGGGAATCTCACTATATTGCCCAGGCTGGTCTTGAACTCCTGGACTCAACCAGTCCTCCCACCTCATCCTCCCAAAATGCTAGGATTACAGGTATGATCTACCACTCCTGGCTAGTATTTTTTAAATTTTGAAGTTTGGAGTCATGTTGCATTTGTAAACATTGCAGTTTTTTCACACATGTTGTTTGATGTAATGTTTCTGATGTTGCTGTGAGGCCGGTAGAGCAGGTGCTATTAAACTCATCTTGTTGGAAGAACACAGACTTTGGAGGAAGTGACATGTCCAGGGTCCTAGAGCTCTTGTAGTCAGTGCCAGAATCTGCCCAGAGTCCTGAGCTGCCAGCCCATGCTTTCCTTCCACTCCCCGCAGCACTGCTGGGCGCTAAAGTACTCTAGCGCCCACCTTAGGTTTCCTTTGTAGTTACCGAATGCTTTGGAAAGTTGTCCTGTAAGGAAACTACGTTCATTGGAAGCTTCCCCATTTCTCACCTATTGCATAGAAGTAGAATTTTACAACAAATCATTTTTAACTCCCCTCCAGGAGTCTGGTGAGAATAGCTCGGAGGTTCCTTCTAGAGCTGACGTCATAAGGAATCCAGTTCAACTTCGTAAACTCTCATTTTTCCAAAATCCAGAAAAACAGCATAGCTCATTTCTTTTCCTGTTCCTGATATTTTTTAGTATTAGAAGCTAATGAACCGATGTAACCTTTTATCATCTGAATTCAGCAGTGAGGCGTGTATAAACCAGTCACTGCTCATAAGCATCTTTAGCTTTTTTGACCACCTCTTTGTTCCCATCCCATTGGGAAATCTTAGCAGGTGCTCCTAGAGGCACACGGTCACCTTTTAGTTATAGGTGACCAGGAGGCAGCTCTCAGGACTCTGAGGACAGCATGCAGTGAGAGGCTCTGCCCAGCTGCCTGTTCTTTCCACACGCTTTCATTTCCGCCCAGGAGATCCTAGGATCTGACTGAGTCTCACTTGGCTTTTACCTACTAATTCTGGCCTCCTGAATTTGATTCTTTGACTTTCAATGGATAAATTAATTCCCCTGAGTGCATCTGGGCCTCTTGGTGAGCTTCCCAGGAGAAATAGGGCTTCCAAAGGCCCCAGAAGTGTCACGTGGGAGTCTGGCTTGGCAGGTGGTGCTGAGTGGCCGCTGCTCTTTGTTCCAGGACCCTTCTGCAGAGGGGCTGTCGGAGGAGGTTCCTGTGGTGTTTGAGGAGCTGCCGGTGGTGTTCGAGGATGTGGCAGTGTATTTCACCCGGGAGGAGTGGGGCATGCTAGACAAGCGGCAGAAGGAGCTGTACAGAGACGTGATGCGGATGAACTACGAGCTGTTGGCATCCTTGGGTAAAGATGCACCGAGCCTCTTATTCGCCACCCTCATTTGACTTGGGAAGCCCACAAGGGGAGCTGTGGCTTGTGGTTATCTTCCCATTCCTGCCCCCTCCCTGTGTGTAGGCAGAGACCGATCCTGTCTTTTGCACCTCAGAACTCCCCTGCTTGGGGTAACTGTGCTTTATCACCTTCTCATCCACCCACCTGTTCATCCATTCGTCCCCCACCAGACATTTTGGAGTCTATGTGCCTACTATGTGCCAGATGAACACAGCTGATCCATGGTCTCTGCTTTCAAGGGCCTAGCACATTTGTGAGAGAGACAGACATTTTAATAAGAAACTATAAAATAATACAGTCTCCCATAAAAGAGCTTCCAGAAGAGTACCCAGGGCTACTGAAGAAGAGGGATTTGATTTCCTGGGCATTGGCGGGAGGAATCAGGAAGCCTTTGTAGAGTAGGAAATGTTTTAATTGAGTTCAAAACCAGGTGGATCAGAAGGAGGAAGGGCATTGAGCCATGATGGAGGGGACGGCCTGGCAGAGCCACCCCTATCTGTGCAGCCCAGGGCTAAGGCTCCTGCATCCTGGCCAGGCACCGGCAAGGGCTGGCAGCCTTCAGCACGGGAGTCATGGGGTTTGGACCTTGGCAGATTAGGAAGAGGGCAGTGCTTCTTACTCCTCAGGATGGTGCTGTCCTCTCCTGCATCTGCTGTTTTATCTTCTCTTTGCCTCTTTCTGGCAGATTAGCAAGGTTCTTATGAAGCATCAAGATGGAAAGACAACTTTTTTTGTTGGAGACAGAGTCTCGCTCTGTCGCCCAAGCTGGAGTGCGGTGGCACGATCTTGGTTCACTGCAACCTCTGCCTCCCAGGCTAATTTTTGTTTTTTTAGTAGAGACGGGGTTTCACCGTGTTGGCCAGGCTGGTCTCGAACTCCTGACCTCAGGTGATCCACCTGCCTTGGCCTCTCAAAGTGCTAGGATTACAGATATGAGCCAGCACACCTGGCCAACATGTTTTTGTCATTGTTCATAATTTTTAAATGGCTCCCCAAACATTCAGAAGTGACTTAAATTATTTATTTTGTGGTGACAGAGGTTTCGTCGTCATGCCCTAGGTCAGGTGTATCCCTTCAGAGTATCACTGCCCGTGCTGTACTGAAGAGCAGTGAGAGTGAGGGCGAAATTCACACCTGTCTTAAAAATGCATACCCTCTACAAAAAGTTGGGTTTTCCTTTAACATAATCGGCACTAGCGACTCAGTTTCACTGTGAAGCCCCCGGGCGATTGTGAAGGTACCAGGCGATGGTGTTGCCGGCCCAGGGCAGCTTCTGCAGCAGTGCAGGGAGGGCTGGCCAGGATTGTTTAGCCTGTGCCTGTTTCCTCACGTTTTGTGTTTTGACAGAGCAAGATCGAAACATTTTATCAGTTTCTTCTTCATTTATGTAAATTAGGCAGTAGGGAAATCTCAGCTAACTAAGGTCTTTAAGTTTTATTTGGATGAACAAAAAATGTAATCAGAGGGAAGGGAACTCATTTTCCTTGAGGGTCAGAGGCAGGAATCAGAAAGGCTTTCTAGGGGGTGGGCCTGGCCTCTCCGGTTGTCCGTGAAATTGAGACAGGTATGGGAGTCTAGAAACGGAGTTGCATGTGTGTGATTCCTTTCAGTTACTTTAATTGGATCTCTGGTTATCCTTTAACTATCCCCGAATTTAAACAGTTCTTCATGTTTGAGATATAGAAGCATCTTAAGGAGCCTGGAGACTATGGGCAGGGCCTGGCATAAGCTATTTGTATGTTTAAAAGTGGTATATAATAGTATTAAATTGGGATATAAAGTAGTGTTAAAACATAGTGGAGATTCTTTAATTGTTATTATTATTTTTACTTTGGCTTGTTTTTTTTTTTATTTCCCACACTTTACCCTCCATAACAAATGCTTTAAGAGTTGAAAACCAAATATTATTTTGCATTATCTTTTAATTATTTTTTTGTAAATAGAACACAAAACTTCTTCTTGGGGTGAACTCAGTTTTGTGTGTGTGTGTGTGTGTGTGTGAGAGAGAGAGAGACAGGCTGTCACTCTGTCACCGAGGCTGGAGTGCAGTGGTGCCATCATAGCTCACTGTAACCTTGAACTCCTGGGCTCAAGCAATCCTCCTGCCTTAGCCTCCCAAGTAGCTGGGACTACAGGCGCATGCCACAACACCTGGCTAATGTTTAAATTTTTTTGTAGAGATGGAGTCTCACTTTGCTGCCCAGGCTGGTCTCAAACTGCTGGACTCAAGTGATCCTGCTGACTTAGCCCCCAAAGTGTTGGATTACAGCGTGAGCCACTGCACCTGGCTTGCCATATCTGATGAAGTCTGTTGCTTCTTCCCGAAAAGCAGCCAGAAATCTCAATTACATCCCACTGTTAAGAAACTAATATTTGTCATTAATGGAAATAGACAGGCCAACATAGGGACTATGTGGGTAGCCCTTGCTTTTATTTGTAAAGGTGTCATCGTATGCTGAGTGGCCACTCACTGCAGGCGGGCAGTTTCTTGTCCACAGGAGAAGTCGGTAACTACAGCCAGGCCTTACAGAGCTGGGGGAAGGCGTTGTGTCACTGATGGAAAACAACACTGAGTGGGAGGGCCCTAAAGAAGATGAGCGGGGGAGTTCGAGTCCCCCAGCTTCTCCACGGCAGGACATGTGATGATGGCCTCCAAGTGGGGGCAGCCGGAGCTAGAGAAAGAAGAACCAAGGTGAGGGGCTAGAGTGGCATCTATTTATTTGTTTGTTTGAGATAGGGTCTCTCTATATTGCCCAGTCAGGACTGAAACTCCTGGGCCCAGGCGATCCTCCTGCCTCCATCTCCGGAGTATCTGGGATTACAGGCACACGCACTGCACCTGGCTAGAGTGGCTTTTGCAGAATGGATTCATGGGATAGGGCCTGCTGGCCCTTGGTGAAGTTAGCCTGGAAGGATGAGGAGTCCTTTGTAGGCCAAACCATTGTTATGGACTGTTATGGAATGTGGGTGTTTGTGGGTGTGTGCACGCACTCGCCACAGTTAATGTGCCCTCCTTTTTCCATTACTAAGTCATAGAAAACGCTGAAAATTCCCCTCCATTTCATTTGTTTGGAAGGGAACAAAAAGAAGAGGTTTTGATAAGATGTAGGTTGCAGCTTCAGAGAGGTACCATCAGGGTACGGTATTCCTGGGGCCAGGGTGGTGGCGCCAGTGGCAGTCAAAGGTGGACAGTACCCAAAGGGAATATAAATGGAGGCAAACAGATTTGGGAACATTTGGTCCCTGTTTGTTTTCAATTATTCTTTAAAAATATTTCTGCCGGGTGCGGTGGCTCACGCCTGTAATCCCAGCACTTTGGGAGACTGAGGCAGGTGGATCACCTGAGGTTGGGAGTTCGAGACCAGCCTGGCCAACATGGCGAGACCCCATCTCTACTAAAAATACAAAAATTAGCCAAGCGTAGTGGCGCGCGCCCTTAGTTCCAGCTACTCGGGAGGCTGAGGCAGGAGAATCGCTTGAACCCGGGAGGTGGAGGTTGCAGTGAGCCAAGATCGTGCCACTGTACTCCAGCCTGGGCGACAGAGCCAGATTCCATCTCAAAAAAAAAAAAAAGAAAGAAAAATGATAGTCCCCTGTCCCACCTTTCTCTTTTACAAAGTCCTGTTCCCCAGAATCTTGTAGCTGTTTCTTCCAGTAATTTGCCCGCATTATTTCTAAATAACGTATGTGGACATTATCTTAGGAGGGACGGACTCCAGCAGGACGCGCTCATAAAACAGTTGCATCCTCCCGTTCACCGCTGAGCATGTCAGCTCTGGGGGCCTTTTCTTTCTCACCCTCTGGGTTAAATCTAGGCAGGGCCTGGAACTTTTTCTTATCACACTCAAATAACATGAAATCTTCCTGTTCTAATTTCAGTGAGCGCAATGCCTGGTACAAAACTCTTCAAAAGTGTCCCGATCAAAAAAAGACAGAGAAAGGCTGGCAAACTACCTCAATTAAAGGAGACCGAAGAGGTGTGACAACTTGAGTGCATGATGCTAGGACAGATGCTGGGCTATAGAGACATTCTGGGGACAAGTGAAGAAATTTAGTATGAACTTAGATTAGATAATAGTATGATATCAGTGTTGAGTTTCCTGGTTTTGATCATTATAACTCTGGTTATATTATAACTTTGCTTTCTGCTGCCCCATTTCAAATGACTACAGACTCATGTATTATCTCACAACTCTGCAGGTCGGGAGTCCAGGTGGGCCTGATCAGGTTCTCTGCTTAGAGTCTTAGCCCAAACCAAGGGGCCGGCCAGGCAGGCTCCTGTCTGGAGGCTCTGAGCTCACTTATGCTGTTGCCAGAATCTAGCTCCTTGGGGTTCTCCTGCTGCCTGTCAGCGGGGAGCACTTTCAGCCCAGGAGCTGCTCTCAGGTGCTTCCCTGTGGCCCCCTCCGTGCTCAGGCCGGCAGCAGTGTTTGGAATCGTCACGTGCCCTGAAGCTCTGACTTCCTGGGCTGCTGCCAGCTGAGAACAGCACCAGCTTTTAAAGAGCTGTGTAATTAGGTCGGCTCCACTGGCTAATCTCCCTTTGCTGTGCAAAGTAACGTGATGACAGTGTGACCTCTCATCCTGTTCAGAGTCCCCTCACCTCAAGGGGTAGAGGTTAGGCCAGGGTGAGGGCCCTGGAGCCCATGTTCAAATCCCACCTACTACCTATGAAAGGGTCCTTTTTTGTTGGGTAATACACTTGAAGTATTTAGGAATAAAGGGACATGCAAACAATTTACTCTCAAATGGTTCAGAAAAATATTGTAGCTATATGTATAGACCCAGCAGGAGAGCGTGCCTGTGAGCTCACAAGCATGCTGGAACACATGGGGCAGAATGTCAATGATTGGAGTTCCTTGTGTTATTCAATCTTTTCTGTAAATTTGAAATTATATCAGAGATTTACCAAAAGGAAAATTTAGGAAACAAAAGCCCTGTCTCTGTGTAGTAGAAAATCTGGACTTCATTTAACACTCAATTCTTGCCTTTCCCGCCTCAACCTGCTGCGGCTGTAGAATCTGGACTCATGCCATAGGAAGAAAGGGGCTCCTCTTCTCCCACCCCCTGCTGGTTTCAGAATTTCTGACTCATCCTCAGTGGAAATGGCGTTGGTGGGTGGGAGAGGTATAAGAAAGGTTTCATTTGACATGTAATCTGACACCAGCTACTTAGAGCTGTAGTCCTTTAAAGCTGGTTCTCTTCTTTGGGTGTTTGTGGGTTCTGCAGTACCCCCGACAGGCACTGAGACCCTCTCGCTTGCAGTTGCCTGGACATGGGTGAATGTCTGCCCTGGCAGCCTGTCTATATAGGCGCCTTCACAGGGGAGTATCACACTGGTAGCCAGCCGTCACGGGCAGGCCCCACAGACAACGCCAGGCCTCCTCTCATTCCACATGTGGCCCACATCTGAACCATAGAAGCACTTCCAGACCCTGTGCTCTCCCAGACCTGGGATTGTAGGCCTTTCTCGACATGGCCACCTCCAAGGCACCCCATGGCTACCTTAGTCTTATCCAGGGCTGGACTCGTGGCCATTCACGGCTCCCAGAGATACAGGTCAGGTTAAGGGAAAGGGCGCACCCACCACTCCCCACAGTCAGAGAGGCTCACAATATCCTTGACAATGCTCTCCAGAAACATCCCTGGTGCCCAACTTCCTGGCTCCTTCAGTCTCAGCTCTGTGACTCCTCTCGATGGGCGCAGGCTGGAGCCACAGCCCCTGGCCCTCAGCCATTCTCTTTCCAGGTTATGTGTCCGTGTCTGGCTTTGGAATGCGGAAGAGCTGGCTCCTGCTCTGGGGGCTTTCAGCCGGAGCAGGCAGCCGGAATCACACTTTCATATCCTGTGGCTTATGTTTATTGTATTCCTGATTTATTGATTTTAGATATTCTCTATTGATTCCTACTGTGGAAGATGGAGATACGGCCCTGTTACATCACCTGGGCCCCCGCTTCTCTTCCCTCCATCCTCTCAGAACAGGTACATCACACTTTGTTGGTTACATTGGTATAAATTATTTGCCCAGTTATGATTATGTGTGATTTACTGCTGAACAAGGTGGTGTATTGTGATGGTGTTGCCTTCATTGTCGGACTCTTCCCCCTCAAATTGGAAAATTGTTTCTTCTTTTTCATTTTTCTCACTTTCTTTACCCTCATCAGTTCTTCCCAGACTGTCCAGTGGAATTATAAAACTCCTCCGAAGAGTCTTTTCCACGTGACGGAACATCCTGTGATCTCTCCATTTCATTCTTTCTCTGGAGACTTCGCTCCGGGGCCTTCTCCTCCCCTGCTCTGTCTGACCCAGGCAGCTGTTAGGCCTGCGGCACACCTGTGGTCTGAGATGTGCCTTTGTCTCTCTCCCATTTCCCGAGTCTGTCTCTTCTTTTGTGGTTGACGTCTTCATCTTCTTAGTGCACATCTTCCAGTGGCTTCCTAAGGAAGGGTGCAGGGGAGGCCTTCTTTCTGTGACACATCCTGTCTAAAAACATCATATTCTTCCCTCATGATTCAGTGATAACTTGTTTGCGCGTATAGGATTCTAGGTTGGAAATACTTTTCCTCAGCATTTTGAAAGCATTGCCCTTTTAGGTTTTACTGGTGCTATTGAGAGGTCTAGTGCCTTCTTATTCCAGAATCTTTGAACATGACATATTTGTTCTACTCTGAAAGCTTTTGAAATTGATTTCAATTTTCTCAAATTTTTAATGATATACCTTGATGTTTTATATAAAGTGTGTTTTTAATCTTTTGTTTTGGGTATCTGGTGTTTCCCTTCCATGTGGAAACTGGTCTTTCCCTGTTTGGGAAAATTTTCTTGTATGATTTCTTCCTATTTTCTCTTTTCTTTCTTCCAGAAATTCCTTCCTATTAGTTTGATATTGGACTTCCTGGATTGAGTCTCTGGTTTTCTGTTTGTGTCTTTTTCTCCTATTTTCTGCTTTTATCTTTTTTATACTACTTTCTTGGACATTTCCTCCATTTTATTTTCTAACAATGCTATTTTTTTTATTCTGTTGGGTTTTTTAGTTGCTAAACACTCTTATTTCCTCTTTCATGAATGGCTATCATGAGTTTTCTTTCTAGGAGTATTAATTCTCATTATTTTGAAGTTTTGTTTTGCTTCCTGCTGTATTTCAAGTTTTTCCAAATCTTTTCCTACTTGTTTTGGTTTCTCTCTTTCATGTTAGAGGCTTTTCTTAAATAATTATCTCTCGGCTCATTCCTGTGTACGAGTAAGCCTTAGAAACGGACTGGAAGCCCTGTGCATGGCTGCAGACCTGTGCATGGCTGGGAAGCATCAAGAGTAGGTTTCACTTTTCACTGTAGGGTGACCAGTTCTTCTTACTGAAGAACCCACAGAAGTCAGTGTCCATAGATCTTTTGAGGGGAGAGGGAAGGGCAATTCCATTTTTCCAAAGAAAACGCTTCCCATCTCCTGTTTGGAGGGTATAATAAGCCCAGCCAGCATTCTTGGAGTCGAGCAGTGCACCCCTTGGTCCATAGACATGACTTGATCTCCCTGCTTTCAGTACCGCACCACCCCTTCACCTTTCTGTGTACGTGGTATATGGGGTCTGGAGCCTTTCTGGATAAGTTTTTCTGTAGACCAAACCTCTGTTCTCCTCTGGGGTGTGGTGGTGGTGTTTCCTGGTTTCCTGGAATAGGTGAGAGGACCTGGGATTGATCAGATCTCTGTCAGATTTGAGCCAGTCCACTGCTCCCACCCATTCCCCATCCACCACGTTCTCCCATACCTGTTGCCTGCAGTTTCTGAATCTTTCTGGGATTCTCTGGTACCAAGCAGCTTGCTTCTCCTTGTTAACCCCTCTGCAGGCATTTGGTGATCAGCTCTGTTTGTTTCTCTTTCTTTTGTCTCCTTCCCTTCCAAAAATGGATTTGCATTCCTAATCCAATTTATCTTGGGCTTATACCTCATGTTGTTATTTTTATTCCTTTGCCCTCATTTTAGAGATATTTTAAGAAGGATATATGTTTAATCTTACACACTTTAGTAATTTACTTATACTTTTATTAGTAGTAAATATGTAGATATTGACACACACATATATGTATCATTATATATATAAGTATATTCAAGCGATCCAAAGATGAGTAGTGGAAACCAATCTCCCTTTTTCCTTGTCCTTCAGTTCCTCCCCAGGAGCACCCACAGGCCCAGTTGCTTGTGTGGCTCTCCACAGAAAGTTTATGCACACATTCACATAGACACACACAAAAGCATGATGTAGATAGTGATGGATTTTATTTTCAATAGAGGAAATGGTTTATTTGCATACCCCTGAACAATATTCCTATTTTAAGTAAAGGGTAGTGCTTAATCCAAAGACACAAATCTCCTTTAGTCAGATTTCAGGCTCCATTGCAGGTGGTAGGTATTTCAGGGGGCCCTCCAAGTGCCCCTTTCAAAAACCCATGTAGTTGGTCACCTTCACAAAGGCCAGCTGTGGGGGCAGAGGGGCACACGTGTGGGCCAGCTGTGGGGGCAGAGGGGCACACGTATGGGCCAGCTGTGGGGGCAGAGGGGCACATGCGTGGGCCAGCTGTGGGTGGCTGCTGTTTCCCCCTGCATCTCTCCTGCTTAGTCCCTATGTTTCTTCCTGTTTCCACCCTTCCCCCTCCGGTGTGTTTGGCTGGCCCATGGATCTGAGGAAGCCCTATCCTAGCTGAGGGGTGCCCCTCCCCTTACTGCCTCTTTGGCACTCTGGGTTTGCGCTCAGCCTGCCCCTGGCTGACTAGACTTTATAAGGACAGAACCCAGAGACACCTCTGTGTACTTCAGGGACTGGGTCTAGCTTGAGGGGGCTACTCAATTTGGCCACAGCAGTGACATCAGCATGATTCTTCATCCTTACAACAGGACCTGCTGCTGCCAAGCCAGACTTGATCTCCAAACTGGAGCGGAGGGCTGCACCCTGGATCAAGGACCCAAATGGGCCAAAGTGGGGGAAAGGTCGTCCTCCAGGTGAGTGTAAACCTACAGCATTCTGAAGGACATGTGCCAGGGCCCAGGCAGCTATGATGAGTCAAACAGCACGAGCTCAGCTGTGCTCATCTGATGGGGGCCGATTGGGCACCAAGCCTGGCAGGAGGCCCTGGGTAGACAAGATGAATAAGCAACTAACCCTGCCCACAGAGTGTGGAGTAGTCTGGGAAACAGGGAAAACACAGGTCCTTTTGTAAGCAGAAGTGCTGATGGAGGCTGTGGCAGAGCTGGTGGGAGCAGGTACGTGGGGACACTGGTCTCGAGGAGCCAGGGGACCCAGAGATCTGTGAGCCTGTCATCCCTTCTCCCTCCTTCTCCAGTGCTCGGTGACAGCACCATTGGTTTGTGAGAATTCGTTGTCTTGCGTATCTCAATCAGTAATTTCTTGGCTTGTAGCTGCTACACTTACTTCTGTACCTACTTCCTTCTGAGGCTTGTAAAAGCCTTGGCAGGTGTTTAACCTATTCTATTGTGGAGCCTCACACGAGAGTGAAAGCCACCTGCTTATCCAACAGTCTCTGTGGCCAAGGGGGTTAATTGAACTTATTGGTATCTGGTGTCACGTGATCCCAGGGTGGCTGTGTGGATAGGGTGGTTGGGGCGCTGGTGAAAGAACTCACAAGGATTAGCAACAACTCTGGGGGAGCCAGATGAACTTTCACAGATGAGAATGGGTGAGGGTTTGAGTGGACGCCACTAATGATCTCTAGAAAGAAGGATTGCATTCATCTTCTCTGCCTTGCTTAAGGGGTACTTATTAAATTTGGGGGTGTCTTAGCTGATAGAAGATGGCAGAGTTCTGGGTAGCAGAACCAAGCATGATTTAATTTTCTCCAAAGGGAACAAGAAGATGGTGGCAGTGAGAGAGGCAGACACACAGGCCTCGGCTGCAGACTCCGCGTTGCTTCCAGGCTCTCCCGTGGAGGCCCGTGCCTCCTGCTGCAGTTCCAGCATTTGTGAGGAAGGAGATGGACCTAGGAGAATCAAGAGGACATACAGGCCCCGTTCCATTCAGAGGTCATGGTTTGGGCAGTTCCCATGGTTAGTAATTGACCCCAAAGAGACCAAACTCTTCTGCTCAGCCTGCATAGAAAGACCTAATCTCCACGACAAATCATCTCGGTTAGTCAGAGGTTACACGGGGCCTTTTAAAGTGGAGACTTTAAAATACCATGAAGTCAGCAAAGCGCACAGGCTCTGTGTCAACACGGTTGAAATCAAGGAAGACACCCCTCACACTGCCCTCGTTCCAGAGATCTCCAGCGACCTCATGGCCAACATGGAGCACTTTTTCAATGCCGCCTACTCCATCGCATACCACTCAAGGCCCCTGAATGACTTCGAGAAGATCCTGCAGCTCCTCCAAAGCACCGGGACCGTGATATTAGGCAAGTACCGCAATCGCACGGCGTGCACTCAGTTCATCAAGTACATCTCAGAGACCCTGAAGAGGGAGATCCTGGAGGATGTGCGGAACTCGCCCTGTGTGAGCGTGCTGCTGGACAGCTCCACCGACGCCTCCGAGCAGGCCTGCGTGGGGATTTACATCCGCTACTTCAAGCAGATGGAGGTGAAAGAGTCCTACATCACTCTGGCCCCTCTCTACAGTGAGACAGCAGATGGGTACTTCGAGACCATCGTTTCTGCCCTGGATGAGCTGGACATCCCCTTCCGGAAGCCTGGCTGGGTGGTGGGACTGGGGACGGATGGCTCAGCCATGTTGAGCTGCAGAGGAGGCCTTGTGGAAAAGTTCCAGGAGGTCATCCCGCAGCTGCTGCCTGTCCACTGCGTGGCCCACCGGCTGCACCTGGCTGTGGTGGACGCCTGCGGGAGCATCGATCTGGTGAAGAAGTGTGACCGGCACATCCGCACCGTCTTCAAGTTTTATCAGTCCTCAAACAAGAGGCTGAACGAGCTGCAGGAAGGTGCAGCGCCTCTGGAGCAGGAGATCATCCGCCTGAAGGATCTGAATGCGGTCCGCTGGGTGGCCAGCAGGAGGCGCACGCTGCACGCGCTGCTCGCGAGCTGGCCCGCCCTGGCCAGGCACCTCCAGAGGGTGGCAGAGGCTGGGGGCCAGATTGGGCACCGGGCCAAAGGGATGCTGAAGCTCATGCGCGGCTTCCACTTTGTCAAGTTCTGCCACTTCCTGTTGGACTTCCTGAGCATCTACAGGCCTCTGTCCGAGGTGTGCCAGAAGGAGATCGTGCTGATTACAGAGGTGAACGCCACGCTGGGCCGGGCCTACGTGGCACTGGAGAGCCTCCGTCACCAGGCAGGGCCCAAAGAGGAAGAATTCAACGCCAGCTTCAAGGATGGGCGGCTCCACGGCATCTGCTTGGACAAACTGGAGGTAGCGGAACAGCGGTTCCAGGCGGATAGGGAGAGGACGGTCCTGACGGGGATTGAGTACCTCCAGCAGAGGTTTGACGCAGACCGACCCCCACAGCTGAAGAACATGGAGGTGTTTGACACCATGGCCTGGCCAAGTGGGATTGAACTTGCCAGTTTCGGGAATGATGACATTCTCAACCTGGCCAGGTATTTCGAGTGCTCCCTCCCAACAGGATACAGTGAGGAAGCTCTGCTGGAGGAGTGGCTGGGCCTGAAAACCATTGCCCAGCACCTCCCGTTCTCCATGCTCTGCAAAAACGCCCTGGCCCAGCACTGCCGCTTCCCCCTGCTAAGCAAGCTCATGGCCGTGGTGGTCTGTGTGCCCATCTCCACCTCTTGCTGTGAGCGGGGGTTCAAGGCCATGAACCGGATCAGGACCGATGAGAGGACCAAGCTCTCCAACGAGGTGCTCAACATGCTCATGATGACAGCTGTGAACGGCGTGGCCGTCACGGAGTACGACCCCCAGCCCGCCATCCAGCACTGGTACCTGACCTCCTCAGGCCGGCGTTTCAGCCATGTCTACGCCTGTGCCCAGGTGCCAGCCCGCTCCCCTGCAAGTAAGTACACGTGGCAGAGCTCCCCCAAGGCAGCCTCATGCTGAGCCAGAGGCCAATAAGACAGGACTGCAGGTGCCTGTGGAGCTTCTGTCATGCGCCCACCCATTTGCTAGGCCAGTGGGTACTTGATGCGTGACACCCACCCTCCAGGAGCTTGCACCCCTGCCAGGGAGATGATGCACATGTGCTCTAGGCAGCAGGGCTTAGTGCAGAGAGCGTGCATTTCTAGAGCCTGTCTGCCCTGGTGACAGTGCTGTGCTGGCTCTGCCCCCAGCTGGCTGTGTGGCCTTGGGCAAGTCTGTCCTTTGTTGCCTTGGTTTCTCATCTGCCGAATGAGTTGTGCGTGGAAAGCACTCAGGACAATGCCTGGCAGGTGGTGCAAATGGTACTAGTTAAAGATCAAGACCACTGCTGGGAGTAAGGAGAGGGCTGACCAGCCCCAGGCAGCGCCATCACATTCTAAGTGGGGCTGTATAGACTCTGGACCATGCACGAATTTTCAGGAGGGAAGAGGTCCATGTGGCTGTGGAGGAGGTGAGATGCGGAGGAGATGGTGGGGCTTTCAGGCAGAAATCTCACAGGGCAGGGGAGAACAGAAACAGCCTCTCTGGACCGGAGGGCTGGGGTCAAGAACTTGCTTGAGGGGGAAGCTGTATTAGAAGGGAGGGCAAGTTACTGAAAGCCACAGACAGGAAATTTTTCTCTTCAAGTAGTCACTGAAAACCAAAGAAAATATGCCCATTGTTGGGGTTCTCCAGACCACTCGCGGCCACTTGACAAGGATGGAGCAGTGCTCTCTCTCCTGGTGTCTCTAGCTGGTCTCCTTCCAGCTGTTGCTGCTCCCAGTTTTCACCTCTGAGTCTGTGGTCACCAGAAATGGGACTGGATCTCATGGCTGACAGAGGCTCTGTAGGAAGCAAGGTGGCCCTGAAGCCACAGTAGGGCAGGTGGGGAGAAGAAAAGAGACCCCTCACTGATAAGAGAAAGGGAAAGCCGAGAGAGGGCTGGGTGAGTTGCTCTGTGTCCAGCCCTGTGGGTGCTAAGGAGAAAAAAATGATGTCAGGTGTGCCCTGGTGCAAGTTACTCTTTCCACAGGGACAACAGGACCAGCACAGATTGGTCCAAACACTACCGAACTACGCACCGATGCCTCCTTCCAGGCAGGGCTCTCAGCCTTGGCATTGTTGATGCTGGGGCTGGGTAATCTCGGTTGGGGGCCCTTCCTGTTCACTGTGGGAACTTGAGCAGCATCCATGGCCTCTACCTATTAGATACCCACTGGATACCAGTAGCACACACCCCATTTGTGACCACGAAAATCATCTCCAGACATTGGCAAATGGCCCCTGGGGGACAAAATCGCCCCCAGTTGAGATCCCCTATCTCAGGATAAAAGAATGAACAGAGTAGGAACAGATGAGGGCTGCAAAGAGCAGTCGTGGTCCTGACTTCAGTCTGTTCTGCCAAGCTTTCCTCACCAAACAGCCCCTGGGCGAAGCTGGATGTGGAAGGCGGTCACTGTCAATCAAATTGTATTCTCCTTCCTCCCTCACAGGCGCCAGGCTCAGGAAGGAGGAGATGGGAGCCCTCTATGTGGAGGAGTCCAGGACCCAGAAGCCACCCATCCTGCCCTCCAGGGAAGCAGCGGAGGTTCTGAAGGACTGCATCATGGAGCCTCCCGAGAGACTCCTGTACCCCCACACCAGCCAGGAGGCCCCCGGGATGTCCTGAGGGACAGGGAGTCCTTGGGACTGCCTTGGAAGATGCCTCTGTGATCACCGGGACAGGCTCTGCAGATTCTAGGCTGCCCTAGGATCTTCTGCTGGTGGCGATGGTCTCTAAGCACCAGGAAGTGGGCATTGGCGTCCCGGAGCAGCAGGGGTATTAGGAGGTGCATGACCTGTTTCCTGAGGCCCCACTCAGCACAGCCATGCCTCACAGCACACAAATGTGCCAGAAGGTTCTGTATCTCAAGTTCATTTTTAAGGTGCTCCAGAAAATAACCCCATCATGAAAGGTTTCAGCCCCTGCGTTTTGGTGGCAAGAGGAGTGTCCTGGTAGGGGAGACTGTTGGACATCCCTGGGGAATGTTCCAGGGAGGCTGCCCACAGCCTAAGTGGGAATGGGAAAGACCACCTTGTTAGAGGGGGAGGCTGCCCCTGCTCTAGGGACAGCTGGCCTGGCTGCAAGAGCCCCCAGAGGCATTGTTCTGGGACTTCCTACCCTGGCTCCCACAGCAGAAGCAGTGAGGCCTTGGTCTCGTGCGGAACTCTACCTCTTCCCAGGGCTTCCTTTAGGGCGAAACAATCACAAGCCCTTTGCACAGAGCACCCAAGAAAGTTCTCTTCCTGCAGCTCCAGATGGTGGAGCCGGGCTCTTCTGGCAGGGAGTCTGGTGCTTCCCGCACAGCCGAGCTGCGTTTGACCCGTGGCATGCCCGGCCCGGTTTACCCAGGAGAGGATGGGACCAAGTTGGAGTTGGGAGGCTTGGGATGCAGCCCCAGCTCTGCTGCAGGCAGTGGTCTGATTAATCCCTTCCTCTTTGTGTCTCAGTTTCCCTCTCCATGAAGTGGCAGCAGAGAATCCAAGTGCCTGCTGACTCCCCATCTGCCCTAGGATTAGTGAATGAGAGCCTCGAGCTCCTGAAAGACCTCTGGCTGCAGTGTGGACTTAGCTGCCATCTGCCCCATCCTCGTCCTTAGTGGGACAGGTAGGAATTTGTCTCCAAAGTCCTTGTTGTAGGAGTTGCTCTCTGAATGCACCATCTGCACGACAGGCTAGTCCACTCTTCTCTGAGCTGCCCTGGGGACTCTGCACCAGGATCTCCAGGGCCCACTGAGACATCCCCGAATGGGCGCTCAGTGACGAGGGCTTTGAACAACCTCCTCCAGGGACTTTGGGCCTGCTCTAGCTTCAGAACCACAGAACCACCGCCCTAGGGGCACAGAGGGACTTCTGGCACTGCTAGGTTCACACCCTCCTCGCCCATCTTCCTTCCACCTAAAGTGAAGCACTTTTCCTTCCAAGGGCAGCTCTGTCTTGGCAGGCTCAGGAGGCCGCTTATCAGGAGGAGGATGATTTTGTCTAGGTTCTGCCTTCCTTAACCATGGGCAGGAAATGAGGCAAGTCAGCAGGCAGGGTTTCTCTGCCCTGCCTGATACTTGTTTCAAACAGGCAGGAAGTGGGCGCCATCCATCCCAGCTTGCTTGCTGCCTGGCTCAGGCAGGTCCTGTGCTGTGCCGCAGGCCCCTGTGGATGGGCCCTTTCTCCATAGTCTGCCGCTTCCCATTCCCAGGGTAGATGCTGGCATCTGAGCACCTGAGTACCCTTCCTATTCCCAGGGTAGAAGCTGCTGTCTGAGTACCCTTCCCATTCCCAGGGTAGATGCTGGCGTCCGAGCCCCTCCCTGGTACCGCAGGTACCCTAGTACCCCACCTGCCCTTTCATCCCCACCCCAGCACTTAGCCTTAGCACTGTTGCTTTCGTGTCATTTTCAGTTCTAGTCAGGAATTCCTTTCTTGCTTTCTGTCTTTGACCTGTGGAAATGTCTCCCAGCCTTGTGGGTCTGGCGGTCAGAGGGACCCCACAGGCCTGTGGTGCGGGAGCTCTGGGAGGTGTTACTATCTGCGTGGCTAAGGCATGCACAGGCCTCCTTCTCCCCCTCACCGTCTCCATGGGCGTTCAGGAACTTGCCCAGGTCAGGCACTGTGGATGTGAACTCGTGGAAGGGGAGGGAGAAAGGCTTTTTTAGGTGGGGCTGTAGCCTCTGCCCTACACACAGGGATTCCACATCAAGGTGCTGTTCCAGCACACACGCTTCCTGCGGCCTCTTCATCCTTGAAGAATCCCTCAGAGCAGGAGGCCATCCTGTGAGCAGCCGTGAGTGGGTCTCTGTGGGAGTAGTTCTGGAGCTGAGGTGGAAGCTAGGGGAAGCAACTCGCCCTCTCCACGTCGGCATCAGCGTGCTTCGAGGACACCGTCCAGTGCCTTCCTTAGGTGGTGGGAAAGGGGGTCCCTGTGCAGCGGGGCCACTGAGAATGCTGTTTGTCATAAAATTTGCACTACCCAATTTCTCGAGGGGCACAGGCCTGCTCCGTTCCCCTTTGTCAGCCAATGGCCAAGAAGGAAGAAGATGACTGCCATCTTATTCCTGAACTTCCTCATTCAGGACCCCCGTGGAAACACAGTGAGCATCCTTATCAGAGGCCCTGGCCCAGGCTGGCCCCTTTGCTTTGTTTGGAGAGGCTGGCTGAGTTTCAGCCCCTAGTGCTGGAGACCCCCTTGTTGGAGAGGCTTCCTGTTTATGTCTCACAAGAAGAAAAACCACAGGGCTGTGGGAGGGGAAGAAGCATGCACTCCCGCTTTGGCTGGAGTCCCAGCGCTTGTCGCCACCCTCCTCCTTGCCTGTAGTCTTGACAGCATCCGTATGTACGTGTCCTGGCATTTCCCCTCCCTCTCCCTGATGACTGATACCCACCGGGTCTGACATTCCAAGTAACCAGTATGTAACTGGTAGTTTGATCCCAATAGCCATAGCGACTCCAGGTGGGAATGAGGGAGCCCAGCCCCCTGTCCTGGAAGATACCTTAGAGTATGTGACCGCGCTCCAGACCCTTGCTTCTCTCTCCTGCAGAGGGTGAGTTTCTAGGGTGCTAAGTACCTATCAGAACAGTGTGGAGGGGCAGGTCCCTCATACAGGTGTCTGCTTAGCCAAGTACAGTAACTGTGACTGGCCCAGGGATGTTCTCTCCTCTATTTTCAAAGACGAAAGGAGGTTTTAAAAACCATGTTTGATTCCTAACCTTTTGCTACCTGAATAAAGCAGAGTCTATTTCAACACATCTCTGTCTTGTGTGTCCCTAAGCGAGGACCAGGAGCTCAGAGAAGCTGACAGAACGAGCTCTGCTCTCACTCATGAGGGGACAGGGCCAGGAACAGAGGTGGGTAGGGGAAGTGCCTGTGTATTCACCTGATTTTTGTCTTTCAGTTTCTTTCCTCTCTAGTCCTTCAAAGTGAGCTCAATCATTTTTGCCAGTTAGAAGGTAGAGATGAGAGTTGGCTGTTTGGTGAGTTATAATTAAGGGCTTGGCTGCCTTTTCTGGAGTACTGCATAGTTTACAAAGTGCTTTCACATACATGATCTAATTTGGTTTACTGAAATTAGAAAGGTAGACTTTCAAGGAAAAAACATCGATTTCCACCAATAGTAAAAGCTACTGCATCAGACCTGTCACTCAACAGCGCTCCTTGAGGCCTAGCTCCTGAGATCCCTCTGGCGAGCCCTTGCGGCTCCACATCCTCGGGACGGCACGCTTCCATGGGACTGGAGCAAAGGTTTCAGAGACTCGGGATACAGCCAGATCTCTTCGGTGAGGAGACTCAGTCTTACTCGAGTGTATGTGATTTTAAAAAAAGACACTGAAACAACTATGGAAGCAGAGGCACAGGCAGCAAGGCTTTGGGTTTGCGACTGGGAATCCGTACGGCCTCCCTTCGGTGAAGACCTGACCCCGTGGTGGGGGTGAACAGGGTTTCCTTGACCCCTTCCCAGGGTTCCCTTCAGTACAGATGGATTTCACTAGGGGAAGGGTGATGCTGGTAGCCTCCACTCTCAGGCTGGGCAGGGTAGGCTCCCAGGGAGGCGGCTCCCAGTGCAGCCTCTTCCATCACTCCGGCTGGAGCTAGAAGGAGAGAAGTGAGCGGAGGCTCTAGAAGGTGCTGCACTCCTGCCTTTCTTTTTCCCAAGGTTGCTCTTGACATCCGGAGTGCAGTCAGCAGGCCTTTCTGAGTGGGCTGGCTGCCTCAGATGCCTCAGTCCCTGTTGCTGGGGATGCTTCAGTGGGGCCTTCTCACTGTGGGCCTTCTCTTGGGTCAGTGTGATCCTCGTGTCCCTTCCCTGTGCCAGCGACACTCGTGGGCTTCACGTGGCTGGCCCCTGCTCCCAGGGCTCTTGAGATGCCGCCTCTGACTGCAGCTCCTGCCACACTGGCACCTGTGTGGCCGCTGCTCCCCTCTGCACCTGGGAATAGCTGCCCAGAGACTTCCTGTTTTGAACCTTTTGCCTTGCTCAGGCAGCCAGCAAGGGCCCTGGCACTCACAACAGAAGGGCCCTGCAGTGCTGTGGCTCTGCTGGCGGGCCAGGACAAGCTGTGGGGCGCAGACACACTGGGCACACTCCAGACAGGCACAGGGCCTCTGGGCAGTGACAGTTTGCAAGTGTTTTGTGGTCCTGGGTCATGCACAGGCTTCTTGGCAGCCAGGAGAGGCTGTCTCTGCATTTAGTGTGCACACCTGAAAGAGCGGCCCCTCACCCACTAGGCAGTGTCCCCACATCCCCAGGAGGGTCTTCCTGTGCCATCTGAGGTCCACTTAGTGGAAAGCCTTTGCCACACCAGGACACTTTCAGGACTACTCCCCCACGTGGCTGTGCTCATGGTGGCCAGGGCTGTATGGCTCTTGAAGCTCTCCACACACTTGGCACAGATGGATGGCTTTTCCAGTGGAATCAAAAGGACTCGGGCATTCTGAGGCCAGTCTGGCCTTGGGGTTTTTCAGTTTCCCAGAAGCCTGCAGAATCGTTCTGGGGGGTTCCCAGTTGCCTCCAGAATCATCTTCAGTCTCGTTTCTGACTGTGTTACCAAATTCTGTGGAAGATGTTAGCCTAGTGATGGGGACACACTCCTTTTGTTCAGTGTGACCTGCTCAGCCTCCAGCCCCCAGCCCCAGCGAGATGACGGATAAGGCAGCGTCCTGTGGATGCCAGAGCCGGGGCCAAGTGTGGGTCAGCATCCCAGCCCAGTTCGTCTGAGAACACTGAAGTCCCAGAGCCCTGGGGAGGGGCTTCTGACCAGCACTCTTCTGCTCTCATTCCAACACACACAAAGGGAATGTCCTGGTCCAGGGAGCCAGGGCTCTCTTGCTGCCATGTGAATAATTCCCTGTAGCAGCCACTGCTAGACAGCAAGCTTGGGGAGCCTTCTTATGCAGAAATCAAAGTCATTTTTATAAAAAGTGTCACAGAGTCCCTTATGAAGACAGCTGGACAGAGCAGGAGCCGACCCTTCCCTGACTGCCCAGTTCAGTGAGCCCGGTTAAATATCTGCCGTCAGCAGCCTGCCATGAGGTGCAGTGAGGACCTTCTACTTCATCCCTCCAAGCTGAGTTGTATCATAAAATGCATACTTTATTTTCCTTCTGCCTGTAGAGAATCAGAAAGCACATGATGGAGGTTTCAGAAAAGGGCCTGTGAGATCGAGCATGTCAGAGCTGAAGATCTGTGTCTGTGAGACATGTCCTGAAAGAGCACACATGAGCTGACATAGCCACGGCGCCGGATTGCCCTCACCCTGATTGTCCCATCAGTGTAGCTTGTCTCAAGAGGTTTACCCTGTGGCTGTGTTTCTCACAGGTTACCCAAACTCCTGTCATAAAGGCAGGAAACAGAAGTAAAAAACCTGAATCCAAACCACAGGAAGTGCTGCGGAGATACTGATTCGTGGGTTGATCAGAGCCCAGGAGGCATTAAAGGCTCAATGAACATGGTGATCTTTGTGCAAGAGATGTTCCATCAAGGCTTACCTGGCTGGGTGGTAGCTTTTTGGCCTCTGTTGGGGGCTGGGAATCCTTCACCCAAAGCTCACGTTCCCTTTCAAGTCTACAAGTGATCTCTGGTTTGGCAGCAGCATGCACCGTAGGGAGAAAGACAGCCCAGTGCCCCTCAACCCACACTGAGCGCACATAGACCCGTGTCAGTCCTGAAGCCTGACCTGCACCACCCATTTAATGCCCTGGGCTCACCCTATCAATTTGGGACAGCGGGGGTAGGTTGTAAACCTAAGAGAGCTCCAGAAACAGGCAGGGCCTGGCATACAGGTAGGGATGTTTATTTCAGGGCAACTTCAGGAGTGCCAAGGGCTGATAAAACAGTGCAATTGTCATAGTATGTTTTCCCACTGCCAGGGCCCTTGAAGGAGAAACAGGCTCAACTAGTCACAGAGACAACCATGCTCTGGGTCTAGTTCTCCCTGACCCCACAGGCCAGGAGTGCCGCTATTAGATGGCAAGCAAGCAAGGGGCCAAGGTCCTCACCCAGCAAGACTCCCAGCTCCTAATTCCTTCTTATCACATCCTGGTATAATTCCTTCTACTCATGGCCACCAGAACAATGGGGTGGAAGGTAGGTGGTTACATCATTAAATGTCACAGGCCTTATTTGCAAAGACAGAGACATCTGGAGCTGTTGTCCTCACCTCCGACACGTGCCCCATCTGCAGAGAGCATTAGGATGCATCTGTGGCTCTGAGGTGTGACTTCCTAGGGCCTTCAAGTGTCCTGGGGCTCCTGTTCATTTGCACTGGGGGACACTCAGGGAAGTTTTAAAGAGCCTCTTTCAGTGGCTCCTTCTCCTTCTACCCTTTCTAGGAATTCATCAGCCCCATGAAAAGATGAACGATAGAGATGTCACCAACATCAGGACCCCACTCCCTGGGAGATGTCATGGAAACTTGTCAATCACACCCAAAGCACTCACTGAGGAGCCGTGGCAGAGCAGTCGGTGGCGCCAATACCAACCAGAAGCCGCCAGGGCAGAGGGGAACCGTGAAGCCAGCGGAATGCACAGCTCCACCTCAGGGGACCGGGGTAGGCGGGGCTGTGTCTGGTAACATGCCCTTTGCCTCACATTAGTGCCTCTGAAAATAGTGTCCTCAGCCTGGGCACAAACCCTAGGGGTGAGCTGGGAGTGTGGAGGAGACGCTGGATTAGGAAGAAGTCTCGGCCATGTGTTCTGGCTCTTTTACTGATGAGCTGTGTGGGCCTAGGCAAGTTACTTCACTTCTCTGGGCCTCAGTTTTATCACCTGTAAAGTGATAGGATTGCCTTAGCCTCTAAGATCCCTTTCAGCTAAAAACAAAGTTCTAGAAAATAAATATGTGGTACTGTGGAACTCTGGGGAGCTGTTTGATCAGGTGAACAGTTTACCCATGGAAATGGGGCTCCAGCACAAAGCTGCTCACATCTTCCAGTCACGTTCCAGGGAACAGCCAGGGCTTGTGGGCCCAGATGAGGCTTTAGTGGTTGGAGAAGGAGCCAGTTCCTGGTTTTAATCCCTTCATGGACCTCAGACCATCACAAAGCTGCCAAACAAATGACACAGGCAATCACATGCCAATTAGGACAGAAATGAAACATCAAAGACATTAAAGGAAAAGAGTAAGAGCTGCAGGCTGCTAATATGAGTGGCTGTTCAGACTCAGCAATGTTTTTGGTTCTGGCCAAAGCCAAGACAAAGGAGCAGAGGCAAAGAAGGAAATACATTTCACTTTACAGCTGTCATTTTCTACAGAGGATTTTTTTTTTCCAGAACAAAATTCAAAAAGTCCGTCTTTTTTGAGCTATAGAACTTTCGTGGTGATTTTTTTTTTTTTTTTGAGACGGAGTCTCACTCTGTCCCCCAGGCTGGAGTGCAGGGGCACAATCTCGGCTCACTGCAAGTGCAAGCTCTGCCTCCCGGGTTCACGCCATTCTCCTTTCAGCCTCCAAAGTAGCTAGGACTACAGGTGCCCACCACCATGTCCAGCTAATTTTTTTATATTTTTAGTAGAGACGGGGTTTCACCGTGTTAGCCAGGATGGTCTCGATCTCCTGACCTCGTGATCCACCCGCCTCTGCCTCCCATAGTGCTGGGATTACAGGTGGGAGCCACTGCGCTCAGCCCTCGTGGTGATTTTTTGAAGGCCTGTATGGACATACTCTTAACTCATCTCCTGGATGCCAAGTGCACCCTTATCCTAGGCCAGTGTTCTCAACAATGTACACACTCTGGATGAGAAAAATAACCATTGTTTACAATCCAGCTAAAATCTCACCTCCTCCAGGGAGTCTTCCTGGATTTCTCCACCCTCTGAATTCTCATAATGGGCATTTGGCTACTTTGATCACAGGGCTCTTAGAACTGAATTCTCATAATGGGTATTTGGCTACTTTGATCACAGGGCTCTTAGAACTGCGCTGTCCAGCATTATGATTTTACCAGAATATATCACTCCTCAACTACTTTAGAAACCCCTCGAAGGCTAGGATGGTATTTTATACCTAACAGTTTGGTGTCATCCCACGCCCACCTCCAACTTACATGAATGTTGGAAGGATGGATAGGGAGGTTTCAACTAGAGAACGGAGAAGGGCGGATGTAACTGGTTCTTGATTTCAGAAAACAGCCAGGAGCACACATGGCTGACGGGGTCAGTGCAAGGACAGGCACATTTCCCTTCTGCATCACGTGGGGACTGCGCCTCCCTATGTCATGAAGCCAGGGAATATGTGTGGCCGGCTGCTTGGGGTAGCACTTGTTGCTAGAGATACCGCTTGGAGGCCACTGATCTGTAAAAGGGATCTCTACAGAAGATAGGGATTTTTGATCGCCAGAGAAGAAGGGATATGTGAGATCCAAACGCCGAAGGAGGAAAGCAGGCTCCGTGGTCTCTTCCAGCCCTGATGGAAGAAACTACCGAGCCTTATTATGCTAGGTGCTTTCCACATGCCCATTCATTTAATCCTCCAGCAACCTTGTAAGAAGGGCCATCCCATTTTATATTTAAACAAACCTTAACTACTGACGCAAGGAGTCAAGGATCTAATCCCAAAGCCTCTGCCTGGTTCGCTGCAGATGGATGTCCGCGAGGACGCCAGCCCTCCGCCTCCCGCCGGGTCCCTGAACGCCGGCCCGGCCGGTCCAACCTCATTCCGCTTCCCGCCATCGAAACGCGAAGCCCCCGCCTTCCCCCAAACGTCCCAGCGCCGCTGGAGCCTTTCTGGCTGCGCCGCCTCCGACCCCAGGCCCCGGTCCGCGCCCGCCGCTCGGCTAGTCCTGGGAGTGAGGAGAACGCGTGCTGAGGACCCGGCCAGAGGGACAGCGGGGACCGCCCTCCCGCTGCGTCTCTGAAAGCGAGGCCGTTCCTCCCGCGTCCGACCCCCGCGGAGCCGTCAGGTTCGGGGCGGCCCAGGCTGCGGGTCCGCAGGGCGCTTCGGGCCGAGCCGGCGCGGCGCGTGAAGGGCAGGGGACGCCCCGAAAGACCGCTGGGGTGGGACCCCAAGCTCCAGGGGTCTTTGGAAATAAGAATGCGGCGTGACGTTGGCTGTGCGGGCGCGGGGCTGACGCGGACCCTATAACCCATCGCCGAAACCGGGCGGCCGCGCCCCTATTCCTCGGTATTTCTCTCTGTCCGCGGCCCTGCTCAGCCAATCAGCGAGTGGGCTCCTAGGCAGGTCCTGAGTGACAGCGCGGCGGGCTGGATCAGGAGATGCGCGTGCGCGGCCCGGCCCGGCTGATGGCTTCGGGTGCTCGACTCCTGTTGCGCATGCTCAGCGCGCTGCCCGGCTGGGGACCCGCGCACCTGCAGCGCCCGCTGCTCGGCCCTGCATCCCGCCTGGGCATCCTGCGCCCGGCCATGACGGCGCACTCATTCGCCCTCCCGGTCATCATCTTCACCACGTTCTGGGGCCTCGTCGGCATCGCCGGGCCCTGGTTCGTGCCGAAGGGACCCAACCGCGGGTAAGGAAAGCGCGCAGGCCCTGCAGACCTCTCCACCCCGGCCCCCTGGCCCGGCTCGCCCCTCCGCCCCGGGGCGGCGGCTTCCTGCTCTGCAGCGAGCGTCCGCAGGAGGGACGCCAGGACCCCGGACGCCACCTCTGAGGTCTCTCTGCACCTGGGTCTCTGACAGCCGGGAACAGGCAGGAGGTGGGGCGAGAGGGCATATCCAGAAGGTAAAGAGGAGAGTGACATTGGAGATGTCTGTCACCCCTCCTGCAGCCAGTAAAGGGCACAAGTGGGCACTGATGCAGTTTCTCCACTCCTTGCTAGCTGTGTGACCTAGAGCCAATATCAAGTCTCAGTTTCTTCATGGGTAAAATGGAGATAATGTCGACTCCTGCCTTAAAAGGCTGCTGTGAGGATGACCTGCGGTAACGCATTTAAAACACCTACCAGTGCGTGACACTTTGTAGGTATGGGATAAGTTTAGCTGGCGTTATTTTTCGAAGGTCCTCTAGCAGATTGCTGCGCCATTCACCAGTTTCTGCTTCATATTATCTTCAGTTACAAAGCACTCTTCCCTTGACTGCATGTTCCCAGAGGCTGGAGTTTGTCCAGTTCACCATTGTCCACTCAGTGCCCAGCCAGGACTGGCACAACCTGCTTAGTAATGTTGAAAAAGGGATCGAGTGCTCCTGTGTCCAGCACCAGCTTGCAGTGCTTTAGATCAAAGATCAAGGGCCTCGTTTGGATTAGAGTTAGCTTTGCCCAAAGGCCGTTTGGACATGTGAGTGCTGCCTTTGTTCTTAAAGACAGGCAGGGTTTGGGATCCCACAGCTTCACTTTGTAAACCATTTTCGTGTCTTGCGTCTCCTGCTAATCTTGGTGAGTTCTTCTTCAGTTTGACTGAAATTTCTTTTGCTGCACTTGAAGCTTCTGTCTCTGGTCTTCTTTGAGTACACACAAAGTGGCTAGTCCCTGTTCTCTTTGTAACAACTCACTGGGCCTCAGAACTGGCTCACAGTCTGCCTGCTTCTTGCCCTGTCTTCTAGCCTATTGTTTTCCTTCCCCTTGCTCCATGAATTTTGAATTCTACAGACCACTCCCTGTTGGGTTGCCACAAATGCAGCTCTGTGCAGTGCCTTTCCACAACACGTCTGCATTAAGATGGAGCAATATTGGGTGGTAGAGAAGGGAAATGAAGGGAAGGATTCTTAAGGCAACTTGGATGTGGTCAAGGTTGGCCTCTCTGTGAGGTGACACTTTCAGTTTTTATTTTCTGCCTTGCTATTCTTACCCTGAGTAGAACTCAGCCTCCTGTGTCCAGGAGGCATCAGGAAGGCCAATGGAAAAGAGCTCACACCAGGAGCTCTTCTTGCTCTGGTCCTGGCCAGGCCTTGTGAGGTGCTGGCTGCATTTGTCCTGACCCGTGTCCTCTTCTGCTGCAGAGTGATCATCACCATGCTGGTCGCCACCGCCGTCTGCTGTTACCTCTTGTAAGTACTACTCTCCCCAGCTCAAAGTCAGCCAGTTCCTTTGTCCTCCCTCCTTTCCTCCTCACCCTAGCCTGCTCTTCCTTCTGTCCTGGTAGTAAATGCCTCTTGAAAAGCTGAACCTATAAAACAACAGGAGTGGAGGTGGTGTGGAATGGGAAAGAGAGCAGTGGGCCAGAAGTCATGAACCCTGGGCTCTGGATCTGGCTCTGCCCCCAGAGTTCTGGCCCCCATGGGCTGTAGTTTTCTCACCTGGGCAAGGAAGGAGGCAGGCCACCTCAGTGCTCTCTGTGCCTGACTGGGTCACCTGGAGTGATTGTTCAAACACAGTTTTCAGGCTGCACCCTACACCCATGAAATTACAACTCTCGAGATCTGCACTTGGGAATTCCTGTTGTTCATGAATGCCCCCAGGTGACTGGAATGCAGCCATCTTAGAACCACTAGGTGAGAGGCCAGACGTGGCGGCTCACGCCTGTAATCCTAGCACTTTGGGAGGCTGAGGCGGGTGGATCACGAGGTCAGGAGTTCGAGACCAGTCTGGCCAACATAGTGAAACTCCGTCTCTACTAAAAATACAAAAATTAGCCAGGCCTGGTGGCGCGTGCCTGTAGTCCCAGCTACTCAGGAGGCTGAGGCAGGAGAATCGCTTGAACCCGGGAGACGGGGGTTGCGGTGAGCCAAGATCTTACCACTGCACTCCAGCCTGGGCAACAGAGTGAGAATCCGACTCTAAAACAAGAACCACTAGGTGAGAGTAAGTCATCAAACTTGGGATAGGTACCCTGGGGATATAGAAGAACATTCCAAGGGACTTGAATACCTGGAGAGTGTGAGGAAATCAGTTTGCAGATCCTCAGTGTCTATTGTTTAGTCTCTTGCTAAAACTGCCATTCACAATAGCCAATCCCTCTTTATTAAAAAAATTTTTTAAAAGGAAAAAGAAAAAGACCCTGTCTCCGCATCCATCCCAATCCTGCGGTTACATTGCTCCATGTTTAGATGATCCTGGCTGCCAACCAAGAGATAAGTTCAAGTTCTAGTTTGTTGGGAGGCCTGTCTCATGGTTAATCAAGCTGCATTAAGGCTGTTGGGTTTCCCATCTTCCTATGTCTTGTACATTATTTTTATGGGTTAAGCTTGGCATCGTTGGGTGTTCTTAATTCAGAATAATCAAAACAGGACAGGTGAAGTGATGAGATGCTCATTCTTTAAGAGGTAACAGATTCTTTTGAAACAACTGGAATATTTTCCAGGGTTGCCAAATTTTTCAAAATACATAGGACAAAACCCACTTTCAAAAAATTTACTTCATTGATTTCAGATTTGATGTTATCATAGTTAAAATTGTTTTATCTGATTAGGTCATGGATTCTTTATTCCTATTAACCAATTCTCTTAATTTACCTTATGTTTTATTGATTGATTGATTGATTGAAATGGGGTCTTGTCAAGACCCCTGGTCTTGAGACCAGGCCAGTGTGGTCTCAAACTCCTGGGCTCAAATGATCCTTCTGCCTCAGCCTCCCCAAGGAGCTGGGATGACAGGTGCACACCACTGCACCCGGCTGTTAACTAATTAGATAATTGACAGGGTCTTACTCTGTTGCCCAGGCTAGAGTGCAGTGGTGGGATCATAGCTCACTGCAGCCTCAACCTTCTGGGCTCAAGCCATCCTCCCACCTCAGCCTAGCTTTGACCACAGGCATGTGCCACCATGCCTGGCTGATTTTTAAATTTTCTGTAGGACAGGGTCTTGCCATGTTGCTAAGGCTGTGCTTGAACTCCTTGGCTTAAGTGATCCTTCCACCTCAGCCTCCTGAGTAGCTAGGATTACAGGTACACGCCACTGCACCCAGAAATGTATAAGCCCTCCTACTGACAAAAACTAAACTTGTTAGAAATAATGATGACTATTAACACATGGTTTAACTTAAACCCACTTTTTTTTTTTTTTTTCAAAATTCTTCCTGGACAGAGCATCTCTGAGGTCCTTTCTCTAATGCTATTTCTAGGTCCTTCAGGGCTTGACAAAAGATCCTCATCTGCCTATGGCAGGGCCTCAGAGGGGCTTGTGTTTGGTGGCTGGGAGGGTGGGGGAGACGGGGCCTACACAAGATGTGGGGTAATCCCAAATACCAACTGAATCAACATACGGGAAACAGAAAACACACTGCAAATTGGATGCATACAGGTAGAAAGGTGGGGTCATTCTAAGAAAATGTTATGCCTAGAAATTATATTTACAAAACATAAACTCGGAGAGAATGCTGATGTAAAGGAGGTAACAATTTCTGATGGCTTCCTGGGCGTTAGGTCCTCCTACCTACTGTGAGGGATTCAAAGAGGGAAAATACCGATCCTTCCTGCAGAAACAGACAAAGCAGTGTGGATGTGGTCGTGGGGGGCCCTTCCAGGTCAGGCACTGACAGAGCGTGGGGACCTACTAACTACTGTGGCAAATGAAGTTGGGAGCTTTGTCATGAATGATGGGGCCAGACAGCCACCCACACGCCCAGCAGTGATGACAGGTGGGGCAGGTCCCTGAGGGTTTTCTGGCCTGAAGAACAGAGGTGGCCTGGCAGCAGCCTGAACAGGAGGCCCCTGACCCGTCAGCTCCTCACGTCTTGGGGTAGTTCCTTCTCTCATAAGAGGAGGTGATTCTGACCTGCTGCCCGCCAGGCCTGCCCTGTTCGCTCCCTGGTGCATGGAGCCTGGGGAGCCTGGACAGAGGTGTGTGAGGGCACAGCTGGGAGTCGCTCCCAAAGCGCCCCTGAGGCTGCCTCCCCTCTTCCCTAACCCCAGGTTCAGCCCCAACTCGGGGATCCTGCAGATCTACCGAACATCAAATGAAACCAAAACCAAACCCAGAAGTGCCATACCAACCCCATGTGCCTGCCGGAGTGTGGATGGCTCCCTGGGCCCTTCTTCACCCTGGGAACACAGGCCCTGCCATCTGCTGGGTTGGCCGCATCCAAAATAATATGACCGAGGCCTCCCCTGGGTGTGGGAGGACCCTCCTGTGCCAGGCTCACCATGCTTTGCTGTCCCTGGCAGCTGGCTCATCGCCATCCTGGCGCAGCTGAACCCCCTGTTCGGGCCCCAGCTGAAGAATGAGACCATCTGGTACGTGCGCTTCCTGTGGGAGTGACCCGCCGCCCCCGACCCAGGTACCATGTGGGCGAGGGGTGGGGCAGGTACCGTGTGGGCGAGGGGTGTGGGTGGGGAAGAGGGGAAAGACAAGGCTGTGGTTAGAGTTCATGTTGGGATTCAGGCATCTATTTATTTCATGAAAAGAAAAGGTGGGGAGGGGACTGAACATCAACTCCCTGCCTGCCTGGCCTGTGTTGGCCGCCAGGGATGAAATGGGAACCATGCTCCCAGCACCCCCCTCCCCCATCCTCACAGCGCTTCACCCCAAGGCAAGACCCTAACCTGGGCCCTAACCTGGACGGAGGGAGGGAAAGGGTAAGCTGAGGACTATCTGGGCAGGGGTGAGGGGGCTTTCCAGGGAGGGTTGGGGGCAGTGGAGTCTCCACTGCAAGGCCGGGACCCTTCCATGTGATGTGCTTTTCAGGTGCCCAGCTCTCGGAATGACTGTGGCTCCACTGTCCCTGACAACCCCTTCGTCTGGACCCTCCCCCACACAACTATGTCTGGTCACCAGCTCCCTCCTGCTGGCACCCAGAGACCTGGACCCGCAGGGCCTGCCTGGTTCCTGGAAGTCTTCCCAGTCTTCCCAGCCAGCCCGGGCCCTGGGGAGCCCTGGGCACAGCAGCGGCCGAGGGGATGTCCTGCTCCAATACCCGCACTGCTCTGGAGTTTGCCCTCTTTCCCAAGCAGATGCTGCTGGGGAGCTGGTATGGGTGGGGTCTTTCCCTTTACAGACGGGGCAGATGCCAGGACTCAGCCCATCCTGAGGAGGACACGTGTCCTCATGGAGAGGGTGCTCCGGCCCAGGCGGGGGAGTCGGTGCCCAGTCAGCAGCTCTGCCACCATCCTGCTGGGAACTGGGGGGCCTCTATTGGGTTATAGGCAAGGCCTTTTCTCTGGCATGGAATTGTTAATTTTCTGACACGTCTAGATGTGAAATTTCTGAAAATGTTGAAGCAGAGAAACATTCACACACAAAAAGCAACATAGTCATGTGGGTCCAGATGGCCTCAGTCCTAGATGTTGGCACCCTTTGCTGTGTCTCCTCAGAGTATCCTGTTCCGCCTCCTGCCACCTGGACCTCCCTCAGTGGATGTCTTCCCTCCCCCGACCCCAGCCTGTCTGTCCGAGCACAGTGCAGGTTTGGCTCTGACTTGGGCCTTTGGCTGCAGTGGGGGTGGATTTCAGAGCCTCTCATGGCAGCATCTAAGTGACCAGAGCTGGGATGAGAGAGGGGAAGGGGCAATGTGAGTGGCGCTATGGGACGGGCCAGCCCTGCCCTCTGCCCCCTGGCCCTGGGCTCTGTGCTAGGGATGGTGAAGAATGGGGGCGTGCCAGCCTGGCAGGAGTGGGAAGCAACACGCAGGGGTCCCGGACCTCTCCAGCCTCGCCCTCACGCTTACCCGAGCTCCCAGTGTGGTTAGCACAGAGCTCACCCACCTTGCCTGGCTCCCAGCTGGGGCCTGTCCTCACTGGTGCTCCAGGGGAAGAAACGACAGCCTCACTTCTGTATGGACTGCTGATGTGGCCTGCCATCCTGTTCAGCGGGCATTGTCTTTGGAGCAGCAGGAGAATAGGATGCCTCTCACTCACATGCCAGTTCCTGGCTGGCCAGCTGCTCAGGGCTCAGGCTGGGGCCTCCCATTGACATCCTCCCCCTACACTCCCTCTCTGAGCTTCCGTCGCCCCTCCTGTTGGGTAAGGGTGTTGAGTGTGACTTGTGCTGAAAACCTGGTTCATATATAATAAATAATGGTGATGAAAAGATTACTGTTTGGTGACAAAGCCCTGGCCTCTGCCTGTGTGCAGGTCCCCTGCCCCGCCCACCTGATTCTTGTTTCTCCAGTGGGTGGGTCTGGGGAGGGGAGCAGGGAAGGATTCTGGGAGCTGCAGTTATGAACACAGATATCCAGGACTACTTTCCTGAGATCTGGAGGAAAATCCGGCCCCGTGCTGACTGCCCGGATTCGGTGGAGAACCAGGCCTGGCAGGAAGACCGAGGACTTGTTCAAGTGCAGCTTTGAGCACCACTCGTCTGGGCCCCAGAGGACACAGTGCAGGACTCCTGCAGTGAAGCAGGTCGCCAGAGGCTTCAAAGCCTCCTTCATGAAATAGCCTAGGGCTGGGATCTGCCAGCTCGACTCGCTGCAGGTCCAGTGGGGAAGTGGGCAGAGGGAGCCCAGCCCTCCAGCCCAGCCTGTAGCCCAGGGCAGAGCTGAAAGAACTTCCCTGGAGGGACAGGAGGGTGGGGCGGGACTGGAAGACGCACAATGGAGGCACCAGAGCACTGAGGGCAGAAAGCCGGCTGAGGAGCTTGGATGGATCCCAAGGGCCATGGGAGCCGTGAAAGGGATTTAAAGCAGGGCCGTGACATGGCCAACTGGATTTCTAGCATTATCTCTACAAGCTGCACGGTGGACGGCAGGCTGGTTTGACATCTTTATTAGGGCCCCTGGTAGAAGTGGTGAGGACAGAGAAGCGAGGGGGGAGCTGCTTGGCTGTGACCCATAGAGACCGAGGCTGCCCGTGGTGGGGAGTGCAGCAGGGGCAGGTCTGAGAGTGGCTGTGGGAGCTGAGGTGTTCCTTTGTTTCCTGGTGAGTCGTGTGTGTCCAGGGCACCCCGTGGAAGTGTAGGTAGTGGCTGGCTGGGCTGGGGGGCGGATGGTCAGGAGGAAGATGAGGCTGCAGGAGGCAGAGTTGGAGCCATCGGCATAAATAACCGGTGATCCCTGAGGGGTGCAGGTTGCTCAGGGGGTTCAGAGTGAGAAAAACCCAGAAGAGAACCCCAAGGAGTGTGAGTTCACGGGGTGGGTGGGTGAAAGTGGCCTGTGGAGGATGCCGGGAGGTTGCAGGTAGCCAGAAGACAACCAGGTGAGTGTCACTCAGGAGGATGAGAGGTTCAACAGGAGAGAGTGGTTGAGGTAACACAGACCCCCATTGTCCTCTACCCCCAAGAAGTCAAGGTCAGCTGGCATCTTTGGTGATGGGCAGTAAAGTCAGACTGCAGTGGGCTGGGAGCGAGTGGGCAGGTGGGGGGGTGAGAAACACAGTGACCTCAGGATGCGGACCCCGCGGACCCAGTGAAGCTGGACCTGGAAAGAGCAAAGGGAGCTAAACAAGGAGGGACCTACTGGGCCCATTTTTCCATGTCGCTGTGGGTCAGCCCTGGGCCTGGGGGAACCACTCTGCCAGTTCCTGCCGCTGCACCTCTGAAGCCACACCCAGCCCGCCACAGGCCCACCATGGGGTCCTCAGGTTCAGGATGCTGAAGATCTGCTTTGGCCCAGCATCTCTGAAGCCACACCCAGCCCACCACAGGCCCACCATGGGGGCTTCAGGTTCAGGATGCTGAAGATCCACGTTGGCCCAGGATTGGGGTGGGGGGCATGTATCCAAAATGGCTGCTTCCTTGTCTCGGCTTCTGCTCTTTGGGTTCTTGCCTTCTGTGATATTGGATTGGTGGCATCTTTAGACACTCTCCCGGGATGTGTGTGGCTGTGGCTGAATTCTCACTGAGCCCCCTGGGTGGCATCCTCTGGGCCTGGGAGGTGGAGTCCTGGAGAGCTGCTCCCTGCTCTCTGGGCAGCCTCTGGACCGCTGAGGGCTGGTAGCTCCTTCCCAGGCAGGGTGGCCTTTCTCACGTCTTCCATCCTTCCTTCCTGTGCAGCCATTCCGGGAGAGAGGAGAGGGTCCCAGAGCTCATGTCCACTCCACTCCCTGGCACGATCTGGTCTCCCACCCTTTGGTGAGGACCGTGTTCCTCCCAGAGGCTTTCCCTCCAGGCCCGAGGTGGGAACCTGCAGGGTAAGTAGGTCTGTCAAAGATAAACTAAGCTGGACCTTAGTTAAAGCTACGAAAACAGATCTTATTCATTAACCACTGACAGGGGAGAAGCTGAGCTCCATTCAGATCTGTGCAGGGGGACTGGACAGTTTAATGGGAGAACGTAGGAGTCGGGAAAGGGCATTCCAGGGCTCAGGAATCATGGGAGTGAAAAATTACAAAGGGCTGTCTGTGTTATTGTGGCCGGGCCAGCTGTGTGTGCCAGCTGGCAGTGATGGAAGTTAGGTTCTGGCCTCCCCCAGAGCCTGGGAGACAGGCCCCATCCTTCCTGATGATGCCATTTCAAAGGACTGGCTCTCAGGCTCTTGAGAAAGACACTCCTGGGCACACATGCATGTACATCTCAAAGGGACAAGGGAAGGAGGTACGACTCTAAGTGTTTTTAACATAAATGCTCTAAGAAAGTGAGGGGGTGGTCAGAGGCCTGTTGTCAGGTGTTGGTAGGAACAAACACTAAATGATTTTGACGGCCTTGAGCTTTTTCAGACAGGAACTCAAAGGGTGGCCAGGTGGTCCCAGGGATGCCGCTTTGGGCTGCCAGAAGCCATGCTAGGGTTGGTCCAGTCTCTTGGTGCAGGGGTTTGGACGCAGTCACTATGTACCCAACTTCTGTTAGAGTTATCAGTTTCAAACCCCACCCGTGCCCCCAACACCATCCCCAATGTGGGAGGCACATCAGTAAATATCAGCCTCTGACACAGATGCTCACGAACCTACACGATGCAAAAAAGCTCTAAAAATGGGCCGTGACTGAGAGCAGGGCAGCCCTGAACCATACCAAGTGGCAGAGCAGGAAGTGGCCTTGGAGGCCACGCTGAGACAGAGGACAAAGCCACTGAGGAAAAAAAAGTAAAGGTAACCAAGAAAAGTTAAGCTGCACACAAAGAGTATGGCCAACAGAGGGCAGTGCCTGCGTGCAGGATGAAGTCTCTAGCGAGCCCTCGTCCAATCTGCGCATTGCTGGGGGTGGATGGTGCCGAGGTCAGAGATGGTGGCCCTAGAGTCATAGGCTTGAGCAGGGAGCCACGATAATTCTCCAGACAATACCACAGCCTGGAGGAAACGCCCTTCAGGAATATTTCATAGTGGCAATGAATGACGAGCATTGAGCCATCATGAGGTGCCAGGCACTGCTTCGGAAACCAAAGGACCATGCTGAAGAGCTCTGTCGTTCTCCACTCTGATCCCAGGCTTCCCGAACCGTCTTCTGGTTCTGTCTTCCCGAACTGTTTCGTACCTCAACATCCCTGAGAGATCTAGCACATTCCATTCTGTAACAGGGACGCCACAGGTTTTTAGTGGAGGGAGGGAGGTGCTGCTCCTGCTGGCCATAGGGTCCACGCTCCCTGCAGAAGCCCTCAAAGAGCAGCCCTCAGTTAATTTTGGCTGCTTTGAACAGAAATAGGATAGTTGGTAATTCTGGAACAGTGAGGAGCTGGAGGTGAAGTGAGAGGCATGGCTAATCTCCTTATCTGTGTGCTGGAAGTGACCTGCTGGTAAAGCTTTGGGCTTCCGGGAATGAAATCAGCTGGCAGGCACCACAGTTTTGCTTGACTTGTAGCACTGGAAGATGAGGGCAGATGACCAGAGTCCTGTGTGGATTTAGGCCACATACTGGGTTAGCAAATCTAAATACGAATCTCTCATTGGGGAAATATTGGTCAAAAGATAGAGAATTTCAGTTAGACAAGAGGAATAAGTCCAAGAGACCTAGTGTGCAGCCTATGGTGACAAAGTGCTCAACATGTGTTGTATGCTGGAAATTGATGAGAGTAGATTTCACAAAATGAAAAGTGAGGTAATGCATTTGTTATTAGCTCAATTTAGCCATTTCACAATGTATACACATTTCCAAACATGGTATATACCTACATGTATGCAATTTTTGTCAACTTAAAAAAAAAAAGGAATCACTTAAGCCAAACAAAACAACCCATGGAATTCTGGGATGGAAGCCATGTCTATTACAAGAGAACCTCCAGGGATGAAGGAGGCTGGGGCTTTAGCCAGCTCTCCAGCTGCCTCTGCCACAGGCAGACCCACACAGGGCCAGAGTTTGGGAATCATGCGCCGGGTGCAGCCTGCAGTGCTACTTGTCAATGTGGAGTATGGTCTACCTGTAACAGAATAATCTGGAATGCTTGAAAGTACAGGTTCCTGGGTCTCACACTGCACCCTATGGGTTTAGGGGATTCTAGACTCCACATTTTAAACCAGCTCCCAAGGGTTTTGGTGCTAACTGAAGCCCTCGAAGACAGGATGTCCAAGCCCTGACACTGTTGACAATTTGGGCTAGATAATTCTTTGGGTTTTTTTGTGGGGGAGGGGGAGCAAGGGAGGGCACTGTTCTTTGCATCCTATGATGCTTAGCAGCACCCCCTCCCTTTACCCACCAGATGCTAGCAGAACCCCTCTCCCTGCTCCTGGCCATGACAACTATAAATGTCTCCAGCCATTTTGAAATGTTCCCTAGGGAAACACCCCTACCATTGAAACCACTGCCCTAGAACCTCAACCCCTCAAGGGATTTCCAAACTTAGTTATCAACCCAGACCCTCGGGAAAGGAGCCTGGGAGGCCCTGAGGGGAGCCGAGTGCCTTCAGCTGGCTTCCCCAGCAGGACTGGAGCTTCTGACCAGGAGACCACACCCCAGCAAGAAGTAAGCCCCCAAGCTGCCAGGGACTTCCAGGTATTAGAGCAGGCACTGATCCCAGCATGAGCTGGTCCCTCTGCGAGCTGGTGCTTCCCAGGAGGCCGGGGGCAGGGAGCTCCGGCACTGCCCCGAGCCCAGTGGAACTTTGTGTTCTCCCTGCAGGCAGCTTCCTGAGCAGGGTGGGCGGACATGGTTGGGATGGATATTCTCAGACCCCTACAGGACCCCCGCCTTGGCTCCCTAACCTCAGGATTAAGGGCAATGATAGCAGCAAGGGTCTTCCTCCCTCCTGAAATGTCAGCATTTCGTCCTCTGACAAAGACCTGGGACACACTGGGGTGGTGACTTCATCTTCCCATTCTGTGTCCCACACAGCAGGAGCCCCAGGCTCTGAATTCCTGCGGATTCTGCAGCTTCAGTCAGCTGTGATGCCAGGTGCAAAGGCCTGGCCCTTGGCCGGCAGCAATTGATTCAGCAAACATATTTCTCTTTTTTCTGTCTACCCAGACTCCCAGAAGCAGTTTAACTTTACTTAGCAGCTCAGCTCAGCTTGGAGGTTGAGAGTGCAGAGTCTATAGCTGGATCAAATTCCAGCTCTGCTGATGATTAGTTGAGTGAAAGTGACTTAATCTTTCTGAGCTTCATTTTTATTGATGAATCAGGATAATATTAGTAGCACCTGCCTCATAGAAGTTGTGAATATGAACTGACATAATGGACTGCTTAACTGGTCGATAAATGCTATTAATTTCATTGCATTTACATATTAACTATTTAATTCCATGCCACATTTTATTCTGCCAGGATCTCAGCTTCCTTCCCCTTTTCTGTTCCTGTCATGGTCACCACACTGATGCACTTTGCGGAAGAGAAGGTGCCAAGTGCCCTGTGTGCTTTTATATGTGAGACAGGACCTGACAAATAAGTACTATGAAAAATACCTGGGGCCTGCTTATGTATCTGCATTTTTGTGTTTCCTGTCGAATGTCTTTAACGTATAAATGTAGCATCTTCTCAGTAAAAACACAAATGCTTTTGGAGGACGGGGGCAGGAAGCAGATACTAGAATTGGCATGCTGTTTCTAAAGCCCTCTGGGAAAAACAAACATGTAAGAAATAACCAAGATATTCCTGGAAAAGCAGAGCATTGAGAGGGACACTGGCACTCCAGATACTAAAAAGTCTAAGATAAAGATACCATTTGCAAGGCTACAGAAATGCAAACAGTGGGGCTGGCACATGAACACACAGACGACTCAAGGGGAGAAAATAAGTCCAGAAATAAATTTACAATCAGGAATTAAGAATATGATAAACAGTCAGACACAGTTTCTCACACCTGTAATCCCAGCATTTTGGGAAGCCAAGGCGGGCGGATCCCTTGAGCCCAGGAGTTCGAGACCAGGCTGGGCGTCATAGTGAAACCCTGTCTCCACTAAAAATACAAAAAGTAGTCGAGTGTGTGTAGATGTGTGAGCCTGTAGTCCCAGCTACTCAGGAAGGCGAGGTAGGGGAAATACTTGAGCCCAGGAGGTTGAGGCTACAGTGAGCAGAGATTGTGCTCCTGCATTCTGGCCTGGGCGACAGAGCGAGACTGACTCAAAAAAAAAAAAAAAAATGAATATGATAAACATAGCAAACCAAATACATAAGGAAGAGATGAGTAGGGCAATGAACAGTGTCCAGAGTCCCAGCAGCAAAACAAATACAAAATGGAAAGAAACTATAAATGTACTAGAAAAAAATTGGAGAATTTTAAAAATTATCATGTAATAGGGAAGGTCTATCTCAGGGGAAGAAAGAAAAAAAGAAATCCAGAGGCTATGAAGATAAAACTTTATACATTTAACTAAGTTAAAATTTACATTTTCTTCAAGGCAAAAACCATACAAGTAGATAAATGAGCAAATGACACAAAAGAATTCACAGAAGAAGACATATAAAAGACTTTTGAGCATGAAGAGATGCTTAGTCAAGGAAAGCAAATTCAAACAGCAATGTAACCTCCTTATTACCTTATTAACCTGCTTATTACAGAGAGCGAGACTGTGATAACAGACTGTAGGTCTGTGCTGCCTGCTGCAGTGCATCTCCCCATGCTCTTGGTGCTCCCATACACGCCAGGCGCCTTCCAGGTGCCAGCACTGGCTTCCTTCCTGGGCAGCAGGCTGGACGTACCATCAGGAGTTGGTATATAAACTGGCTCCCAGAGCTGCCCGTAGTGTCGCTGGCTTGCACATGTCCTGGATGGCCTACTGGGCCCAGAAAAGGTGAAATGTGAGGAGCACACTAATCACAAAATGACCCGAGCCAAGTCGAGCCAATCCTGGGCTAGACTGGCCAAACCCCATGATATGGTTTGGCTGTGTCCCCACCCAAATCTCAACTTGAATTGTATCTCCCAGAATTCCCCTGTGTTGTGGGAGGGACCAGGGGAGGTAACTGAATCATGGGGGCTGGTCTTTCCCATGCTATTCTCGTGATAGTGAATACGTCTCAAGAGATCTGATGGATTTATCAGGGATTTCTGCTTTTGCTTCTTCATTTTTCTCTTGCCGCTGCCATGTAAGAAGTGCCTTTTGCCTCCTGCCATGATTCTGAGACCTCCTCAACCTTGTGGAACTGTAAGACCAATTAAATCTTTTTTTTCCCCCCAGTTTCAGGTGTGTCTTTATCACCAGTGTGAAAACAGACTAATACAGGCCAGCTGATGCAGACATACTAGCCAAAATTAAATGCCTGTTGTTATAAGTCAGTTTTAGGGTGTTTTGTCATGCAGCATTATTGCAGCACACCTGACTGATACAATACTGTTACATACAGATCTAGTTCATTAGTGACATACACTTTCTTTTTCCACCCCCCTATTAATGACCCCTGTATTACTTCCAGATTAACAAATAGTAAGCATCTTTTATATGTCTTTGTGCACATTTGCTGGAACTTCTCTAGGATATATATCTAGGAGTCAAAGAGCTTTTAATATTACAAGAGATTGCCAAATTTCTCTCCAAAATGATTGTTTCAATTTACACTCAACCAACCTTGTGGCATGAGCCACAGCACCTGGATGGTAGTTGGTTTTAACTTGCATTTCCCTAATAGCTGCTAAGCTTGACTCTTCACCTGTTTATTGGACATTTCGGTTTCCACTTCTCTAATTTGCCTACTCAAATCATTGGCTTGCTTTTCTATGACTTTTTTTGGTCTTTTCCCTATTGATTTATAGAAGTTCTTTATATATTCTTGGCTACAAGTTCCCCTAATCCTAGTGAATCTAGTGCCAGGAACAGGGAAGGAAGGAGGAAGTGGGGAGAGAGGGCAAGATCAGACAGCCTCATTTCTCCTTCTGCTCTTCAAAACCATTGTTGCTGGGTGTGGTGGCTCACACCTGTAATCCCAGCACTTTGGGAGGCCAAGGCGGGTGGATCACCTGAGGTCAGGAGTTCAAGAACAGTCTGGCCAACGCGGTGAAACCCCGTCTCTACTAAAAATACAAAAAGTAGCCGGACGTGGTGGTGAGCGCCTGTAATCCCAGCTACTTGGGAGGCTGAGGCAGGAGAATCGCTTGAACCTGGGAGGCGGAGGTTGCAGTGAGCTGAGATCACGCCACTGCACTCCAGCCTGGGCGACAAGAGCGAAACTCCACCTAAAAAAAAAATAATAATAATAAAAAGAAATTTAAAAAAACCATTGTTAAAAAAATGAAAAGCAAACCACAAACTGGAAGAAACTATTTGTAAAGCATATATCTGTCAAGACTTGTATCTTGAATATATAAAGAACTCATACTTAAACAACATGACAAAACTGAGTTTTAAAAGTGGGCAAATTTGAACTCTTACTTCACAAAAGAAGAACTGCAGCCCTACCTTAGATCATGCACAGAAATAAATTTCAGGAAGGTCAAAGACCTAATCCCAAAGAGCAAAATGTCAAAGTGTTTAAAGTAAATCATAAGAAAATGACTTCCTGACATCAGAAAAGGGAAAAATTTTCTAAATCAGGCTGGGAAAAGATCGCTGTGGTACATATTTATGAAAGATTGGCATCCAGATTATATAAACAACACTGACAAATTAATCTAAAAAATACAGTTGAAAAATTGGCATGTATATTCCCAGCAACTCACAAGGAGGGAAACTTGAGTGGCCAGTCAGTAGGTGAAAAATATACTTAGCTCCATTAGTAATCAGGGAAATGTACATTAAAGTCACAATGAGACATTTCATACTCATCAGATGGGCAAGTTATGTCTGCCAGCACAAAAGGCTGGAGAGGATGGGGGAAATGTAAGTAGGGGTGCAAATGGAGGCAACCCCACCCCATCTCCACAAAAAATTTTTAAAAATTAGCCAGGCTAGTGGCTTCTACCTGTGGTCCGAGCTACTCAGGAGGTTGAGGCGGGAGGATCAACTGAGTCCAGAGTCCGAGGCTGCAGTGAGCTAGGATTGTGCCACAGAACTCCAACCTGGACAACAGAGCAAGATCCCATTTCTAGAAAAATAAAATACAGAGCAAAGCAGTAAAATAAAATAAACCACTGTGGATGTACAGAGAAAACAGAGTGGCCTGTGAAACGCAGTAGCCATACTTGCCAATTTCAGCTGTGAAGACACAGCCAGGGAAAAAAAATCAAAGACTGGCTTTAATATACATTAAATACATATATTCATTATAGAGTTATTCCATATTTAATAGTTATTCCAATAACTATTAGCCTTATAGTTCAAATATTTCTTATACCAGATAATTCTTAAAAACACTTCATATCCTAACATCAGAAAGAATTTTATAATTGGATCTGGGACCATTTGACAATGTACTTGCATGAAAAAAAATCCAAACCTAAATTATGCCGGTTTAATATGCAGCTTACGTCACATGAAACTGCCCTCTATAAAGCAAGCATTCTGTACATATAATTAATTTTAACTTGATGAAAAGAGCATCTCACGGAAGAAAACATGTAATGTTGAGTAGAACCACTAGAGAACGAGGAGATATTTCTTCTCATTTATCTGTGATGTTTCATTTCATTTGAATGAAATCAGTTAAGTATATAATTAGGGCCCATAACTCAGTTCAGTTTTATTTTACAGTAACATTTAAACCCTAGAAAAAAACAACATCTTGACCTGGTTTCCTCTGCTATAAGTGGCAATAATTACAATCATCTTGCTATGTCTCAAGAAAACTAAAGCAGGCAGTTGGTTTATCCAAATCCATTCCTCCTTCTATTGTCCTTGCTTTTGGAGGCCTGTTTAGCTACTTACCCTCCTCCAGGGTCCAGAACATCAGACAAGTTCTCCTGGTCCCCACTCCAAGGAGAAAGTCTTCAAGAATCTAAACCAGTCACAGTAAATCCATTCCTATTGCTCTAACCAGGTTAGGCATAGGCAGATGGGGCAAATGTGCTGGGAAGGTTTCTGGGAAAGGGTCTCTAAATTCTTAAAAAGTGCAAGGGAAATCTTCTATCTCTGTATGGAAATGTCCAAAGAGGTGATCTAGGAATTTGGCAGCCACCCTGGACCCAGGGGAAACAAACAGAAGAGCTCCAGCTAGTGCCCTAGGCTGCATGTGCAATTCCATCGCTGAGCTGCTAAAACAACAGCCCTAGAGCTGCCTCACTTGGGCTTCCTGTTTGGTGAGCTAACAAGCCCCTTTTTGTTCTGAACATTTTTATTGAGCTTTATTTTCAAAAAAGCAGCCTGATTCATGCACATATCTTTAGAAGAAATTTAAAACGCCCTAGAAAAGAATATCTTCAGTTTAAAATCTAAGCAATTTGGAATTTACAGGAATATATTCCTCTTAGTTCCAGTTACTCACCATTAAAAAATAATGGTCCTCAGGTTCAGCTCGAAGATATTTAAAAACCACTTGCTCCATGAACCTTTCCATAAGATCCCAGTCTTCAATGATTCCATGTCGTATCGGCCACTGGAGGAAGAGAAACCTGAGTTGTCAAGCCTCAGTTCGCAACAATAAGAGCAACAGTTTAACAGTGGCACAGAAGAAACTGTGTTATTAAGAATAAAGGTCTCCTTCTTATTGCAGTTTTTGTTAATTCTTGCAAAGAAACAACAGCATTTGGAAAAAAAAGATTAAGTCATTATTGTTCATATTCTCCTCCACTCATTTCCACAAACAAAGAATCACCTTAACAATGACACGGAGACAGGCCAGGCACAGTGGCTCACGCCTCTAATCCAACACTTTGGGAGGCCAAGGCAGGAGGCTCACTTGAGCCCAGTAGTTCGAGACCAGCCTGGGCAACATAGCAAGACACTGTCTCTACAAAAAATTAAAAAATCAGCCAGGCATGGTGGTGCGTGCCTATAGTCCCACCTACTTGGGAAGTTGAGGTGAGAGTATTGCTTGAGCTCAGGAGGTCGAGGCTGCAGTGAGCCAGGACGGCATCACAGCACTCCAGCCTGGATGACAGAGTAAGACCTATCTCTAAAAAAAAACAACAAAAAATACAACGAGGAACTGATAGAAAACTGCAGCTAATTATCATACAACTGGATCTGGAGCTTTAAAAAAAAAAAAGTCTGCTTAAATAACGTGTTTCTTTTTAATTAACCAATCTGCAATTTTCCCTCATCTGACAGGTTAGTCAACCTGTCAACAATTTTCCAGAGGAGGGGATCTTGCTTTCATGTGTGACCTGGTGTTTCCTGAGTCTATTCTGCATTCCAGGGATCTGTTAATTCCCTTAATTCTCCAATCAAAAATACCCCCATTCAAAACCAACCATCACCACCACCTCTATTCAAACATAAGAATAGAAACACATTCTACAACTCGCAAATACAACTTCTAGATGATCATTTTGCATTACTCATCCTACGGCTCTACACTTAGAGAAGCAAACACCTGTCGGAAATTTACCTTTGTAGCATACGTAGGTTTATCGATGGCTTCATCTCCTATGAAAAAGTCAAGGTCATCAACTCCCCTCAACACTCTCCTTTGGGCTTGGTCAACTACCTTTGCTGACTCTCTGATGGCAATACCTTAAAAAAAACACACACACACAGATTTCTATCACTATCCATATCTATTTAAATGATCAAAAGGGATAATATCCTTATATACACACAAGTAAATTTTCATTGTTAGGGCTCCATGTGGGGTGAAGGGTGCTCACAGAAAAGACAATGTCAATGAGTACATAAAATAATACAGAAGCAGGCTATTCTATTCTGGTATGATTTTCAGAATGGGACAAAGGAAATGAGCTGCTCTGCTTTTATACTGACAGAAGGTCCATTGCAAAATTTCTCAGTTTTATCTGGAAAAATCCCTCAAGATAGTAAGTGAAATGCCTATACATCAGTAGGTTCCAAATTTAAAATACAATATAGAAGGGGACAAAATTCTGTACAATACAGAAAAGGAGAGTAAACTGAAAAATAATGTCTATAATAAGACTCTACATCACATAGCCTTAAAATGTACTTTTAGTCTTGTTACAGGAAGAAAAAAAGCCGTTAAAATTTATCCCATTAAAAGGATAAATTAGAATGTTAATTGGTTAATATCTGTAGCCAAAAAAAGTACCATAATCAAATAACTATTACATAAAAATTCCAAATATTAATGCCTTTATAATTCATTATTTTAATAAGATCTTAACCTTAAATATTTGGGAATATACTTAGCAGTAAATAATCATATCAAACTTCACTCCAGAATTTAACAGCTAATGAAATGTGGAGGGCATCACAAAGATTCCATTTTCCATTGAAATTTCTAACTCCTGCTCACACTCTTGAGTTCTCCCATGAGCTATTTTCATCCATCAGGTCTCGACATCAACACCATCTCCTCACTTGAAGGCTTCCTTGACAACCTGCAGTTCTGCACACGTGTTTGATGCTTCCACTGGCCCTTTTATTCCTGCATTAAGGCATTTTTCTGGATGAATTATAGTTGTTTAAGATCAGTCCACCAAACTGTAGATTCCTTGACGTCATATAACACCCATCTTTTACTGTCTCTCCAGTGGGAGGCTCAGATGTCAATAACTAATAATAATAATTAAAGTTTACATTTATTGAACACTCTGCTAAGTGTTTCCTTTTGCACACTATTTTATTAAATCCTCACAATAGCTTATGAGACAGGTACTATTATCTGCATTTCACAGAAATGGAAGCTTAACAATCTATCAAGGTCACACAGCTTCTAAGACACAGACAGGATTTGCACCTAAGCAGGCCGCTGGCTATCAGAATAGACATTAGAGAAATATTTGTTAAATTAACATTTTACTCCACTAAAATATTTATTGTGGGTTTGAAAAATGGTCAAACTATACCTAAATAATTCTAACATAAACCTAATTCCATAAATATACTAATGGCTTCTCACTGTCCTTAATGTATTTCTGATGAAAGTACGACTCTGTAGCTATACAAATGTAAGTGCTAGATAAAATTTCTCTGAATCAAAATCTTTGTGACTTACTACACAAAGTGATGTACAGAGTCAGTACAGTCCTTATCAAAATACCAATGGCATCCTTCACAGAAATAGAAAAAATAATCCTAAGTTCACATGGAACCACAAGAGACCCCAAACAGTCAAGGGAATCTTAAGCAAAAAGAAGAAAGCTGGAGGGATCACACTACCTGACTTCAAAGTACACTATAAAGCTACAGTAATCAAAACAGCATGGTACTGGTATAAAAACAGACATATAAACCAGTGGAACAAAGAGCCCAGAAATGAATCCATGTATTTACACTCAACTCATTTTACACAACGGGCAAAGTGTAAATGTTACTGGGGAAACTGGATATCCACATGCAGAAGAATGAAAATGAATGCTTATCTCTCAACCATATACAAAAATTAACTCAAAATGGATTAAAGACTTCAATGTAAGACCTGAAACTGTGGAACTATTAGAAGAAAACGGTAAAATGCTTTATGACATTGGTCTGGGCAAGGATTTTTTTGGACAAGACCTCAAGAGCACAGGTAACAAAAATAGATAACTGGAATTACATCAAACTAAAAGTCTTCTGCACAGCAAAGAAAACAATCAACAGAGTGAAGAGACAATCTATAGAATGGGAGAAACTATTTGCAAACTATCTACCTGACAAAAGATTAATAATCGAAATATATAAAGAACTCAAACAGCAATAAAAAAAACAAATAACCCAAGTGCAAAATGAGCAAGAGACCTGAATGGACATTTCTCAAAAGAAGACATACAAATGGCCAACAGGTATATGAAAAAATGCTCAATATCACTAATCATCGGGGAAATGCAAATCAAACCCACAATATCAATCACCTCACGCCACTGAGAATGGCAATTATCAAAAAAGCAAAAGATAATAAGTGTTGGTGATGATGTGACAAAAAGAGAACCTTTATACACTATAGGTGGGAATGCAAATCAGTAGAGCCATTATGGAAAACAGTATAGAGGCTCCTCAAACAATTAAAAATGGAACTACCATACGATCCAACAATCCCACTACTGGGCATATATCCAAAGGAAATGAAATCAGTATGTTAAAGAGCTATCTGCACTCCCATGTTTACTGTAGCACTATTCACAATAACCAAGATCTGGAATCAACCTACGTGTCCATTAACAGATGAACAGATAAAGAAAATGTGGCTTTATAAACAGTGGAATACTATTCAGCCATTTAAAAAAAAAAAGGAAATTCTGCCATCTGCCCACAACATGGATGAAACTCGAGGGCATTATGTTAAGTAAAATAAGCCAGGCACAGAAAGACAAATACCACATGGTCTCATTCATATGCAGGATCTTAAAAAGTTGATCTCATAGAGGTAGGCTACAGAATGGTGGTTACAGGGGGCTGAGGCTGTTCGGGGATGGGAAGGACAAGGAGATGTTGGTCAAAAAATACGTAACTACAGTTAGACAGGAGAAATAAATTACAAGAGATCTAGCATACAACGAGGTGACAACAGTTAATGACGATATATTGCATTCTTAAAAAATGTAGAGTACGTGTTATGTGCTCTCACCACAAAAATGATGACTATATGAGGTAATGCATTTGTTAATTAGCTAGATTTAACCATTTACAATGTATATATACTTCAAAACATCATATTATACACGATAAAAACACACAATGTTATCTGTCAATTTAAAAAAATAAAATCAGAGCCAGCTGTGGTGGCTCATGGCTCATGCATGTAATCCCAGAGACTCAGGAGGCTAAGGCAGGAGGATAGCTTGAGCTCAGGAGTTTCAGAACAGCCTGGGCAACATAGCAAGACCCCATCTCTAAAAAAGCTAAAAAATTAGCCAGGCACAATGGCACACATGCCTGTAGTCCTAGCTACTTGGAAGGATCACTTGAGCCCAGGAGGTTGAGGCTGCAATGAGCTATGATAGCCCCACTGCACTCCAGCCTGAGCAACAGAGTGAGACCCTATATCAAAAAAGTTTAAATTTTTAAAAACTGTTTTTAATTAAAAATTTTTAAAAAATCCTTGTGACTGAATTTCAGGAGAGAGTAAATAATGTTTCTAGGCCAGGCACAGTGGCTCACACCTGTAATCCCAGCACTTTGGGTGGTCGAGACAGGCAGATTGCTTAAGTCTGGGAGTTTGAGACCAGTCTGGGCAACATGGTGAAAACCTGTCTCTACAAAAAAAAAAAAAAAAAAAAAACACAAAAACTAGCCGGGAGTCCCAACTACTTGGGAGCCTGAGACAAGGGGATTGGGAAATTGAGGCTGCAGTGAGCCATGATCACGCCACCACACTCCAGCCTGGGTAACAGAACAAGACCCAGTCACAAACAAAACAAACAAAGAAAAAAAAGTTTCTAATATGAACTAATTTCTTCAAAGAGTCCAGCCAAGTTAATTTTTCTGCACAGCTACTTCATGAATGAGCACACAGACTCTGAAGTTATGAAAACCTAGGTTTGAGCACTTACTAATTAGCTGACTTGAGGAAAGTTATTATTAACCCTCAGTGCTCTCTCCTCCAAAATGCATATACCACTACCTATCAGGGTGGTGAGTATTAAATGGAACAACGTTTACAAAGTGTTTAGCAGAGACTGTGGTATAGAATAGTACTCAATAAACAATATTATCTATACTAAATTGGAGACCAAATTTGTGACTGGCGGAACTGAACAGGTACCCAGACACAACCGTTCCAGAGAAGAACTGAGAAAAATATTATAATATGTTTATCCAGCAATTCCACTTCTAGAATTTCATTCTAAAGAAATAATCATTGAGTAAATAAAAGTATATACACAACAACACTCTTTGTAGAACTAATTATAATAGCAACAAATTGAAGGAGGAAAGTTAACTGACCTGAAATCAGAGAGAAGGTAAATAAATTATATCAAATCCTTAGAAAGAGCTGCTAAGGCCGGGCGTGGTGGCTCACGCCTGTAATCCCAGCACTTTAGGAGGTCGAGGCGGGTAGATCACCTGAGGTCAGGAGTTCAAGACCAGCCTGACCAACATGGTGAAACCTCAGCTCTACTTAAAAATACAAAAATTAGCCAGGCATGGGGGCGGGCACCTATAATCCCAGCTACTTGGGAGGCTGAGGCAGGAGAATCACTTGAACTTGGGAGGCAGAGGTTGCAGTGAGCTGAGATCGCGCCACTGCACTCCAGCCTGGGTGACAGAGCAAGACACCGTCTCCAGAAAAAACAAAAAAAAACAAGAGCTACTAAGTTGCCTTTCAGAATATCCACAGTATGACTCCACTTCAGACAGAGTTGCACGGGTGTGTTTAGTGTAAATTCAGAAAAATAAGATGGCCAGACAAAGGATTAATACTGGTTAACCATGGATGGTAGAGCTACTGGTGACTTTTGCTTCTTCTACTGGGTATATTGGTTTTTCAGCTATTAAAAAGAAGCTAAACAAACATAATAAAAGTAAAAGCTAATCTTTTGTTTGTGAGCTAAAGCATTTAACCTGTTACCTCTCAAAATCATTTACCTTTAATGCCTCATTTCCAAATGAAAAGTTTTCAAGGTAAGTCAGGCTATAGAATTTTCTCAAACAGAGAGCTATTAAGCTAGCTAGAAATTTATATTAAAATTTGTTCCAAGACAAATTAGTAAACATATAGAATTATTTCTAAAAGTAGATTATCTGGAATCTCCAATTTACTACAAATGAAGAATAACAACACAGCTATAAGAGTGAATTTGAGGCCAGGAGCAGTGGCTCACGCCTGTAATCCCAGCACCGTGGGAGGCCAAGGTGGGCAGATCACCTGAGGTCAAGAATTCAAGACCACCCTGGCCAACATGGTGAAACCCCATCTGTTCTTAAAATAAAATAAAAAATACAAAAATTAGCTGGGCGTGGTGGCCCATGCCTGTAATCCCAGCTACTCAGGAGGCTGAGGCAGGAGAATTGCTTGAACTCAGGTGGCAGGGGTTGCAGTGAGCTGAGATCACGCCACTGCACTCCAGCCTGGGTGACAAAGTGAGACTCCATCTCAAAAAAAAAAAATAAAAAAGAGTGAAACTGAAGCCTTTTTCTCAGAAGGGCATCTTGAGGTAACAGGATAAAAAGGTGAAAAGAAAAAGACACAGGGCAGAAATCACTTTCCCCACCTCCTTTTCTCATTCCAACTCACTGCCACATTTAGTCTCAAAGATATCAAATTATAAACAGTGGCACACAAGTAAAGGACAGAACTTCAGCAGAACTGAAGAAAGCACGAGTGAAGTGGAAACACGGGCTGAAATGAGAAGTGAAGAGGACATTGGAGACCTTGGGCTGAACATGGGCTAGAAAAGTCTTGTGGGCCACGACGACTGAGGTGATCTGTAGAAATAGATAACATCCATCTCTGACCACACCATTCAATGGCACACTGACTGACACCACACAGAACCATCTGATGTACAAGTTTGGTATTCCAAAGGGCCACTGCCAATGTGCCAATACAAGTGACAGATACTATCCTCTAGGCAAGATCAAACTTAATTGTGTGTGAATCCAGAATTAAACTGTCAAGTCAATATAAAAGATTGTAAAGATAGCCGGGCGCAGTGGCTCACGCCTGTAATCCCAACACTGTGGGAGGCTGAGGTGGGCAGATCACAAGGTCAAGAGATCGAGACCGTCCTGGCCAACATGATGAAACCACAACTCTACTAAAAATACAAAAATTAGCTGGGCATGGTGGTGCGCACCTGTAGTCCCAGCTACTCAGGAGGCTGAGTGAGACAGGAGAATTGCTTGAACCCAGGAGGTGGAGGTTGCAGTGAGCCGAGATCACGCCACTGCACTCCAGCCTGGCAACAGAGCAAGACTCTGTGTAAAAAATAATAATAATCAAAAAGAATAAAAATAAAAATAAATTAAAACACATACACACACACACACAAAGTATACTTCTTTTAACAACTATACAGGAAGCAACTGTATCCATGCAAGAGAATAAAAGTATATAGAGCTTATATTCCAAATATTTTGTCTATACCTATGGAACAAGATGCGGCCCAAACAGTTCTTATGAACACAATGGAGAAATCTGTCTAAATAATCTATGTCACCCAAGCTATCTCTAGTACAGCACAACATACCACAGTCCCCACTTCCACCCCGGCCCAGCAGTAACATGGAGCTCCTCCCCAAGTGAGTGTCAACAAAGGCCAAAAGGAGAAGCTCAACTTTGACCCCCACACTGGCAATAATGAAGTAGTATCCCCATTCCCCTGCTGGAGTAGTGTCAGAAAAGACTTGCTAAAACACAAAATTAAAATAAGAACCTCATAACATAATACCCAAAGTATCTAGGTTTCCACTTTAAAACTCTCACCGTGGCAAAAACCAGTAACATCTCAACTGAAAAGAGAAAAGACAATGAATAGACAATGCCACCGAGATAACACAGACATTATAATTATCAAACAAGGATTTTAGGAGCCATCACAAAATGCCTCAATGAGCAATATCAAATACTCTTGACTCTTGAAACAAATGGAAAATAAAAGGAAGTCTCAGCAAGCAAATACAAAGCCACAGCAAAGAAACAAGATATAAAGACAAAACCATATGGAAATTCTAGAATTAAAAATCATAATAACTGAAACAAAAATCTTAAGAGATGGCCTCAACAGAAGAAAAGGACAGAGGAAAGAAACACTGAACTTGAAGACAGAATAACAGACATTACCCAGTCCAAACAAAAGAGAGAAAATAGACTGAAAGAAGTAAAAAAACAAACAAAGAAAAAAAAAAAAAAACAAGAGCCCAGGGCCTCAGGGACATCTGGGATATATAAGAAAAGATTTAGCATTTGTGGATTACAATTCCCAGAAGGAAAAGAGAAAGAAGGCAGGACCAGAAGGTATGCAAAGAAACAATGGCTAAAACTGCCAAATTTGGCAAGAAAAAAAAAGGGAAGAAAAAAAGAAATAAACTAATAGATTCAATACTGAACAAACCCCAAATAAGTTAACCCAAAACAAAACAAAACAAAACAAATCCATTCCAAAACACATTATACTCAAACTTCTAAAAACTAAAGACCAAAAAAAAAAAAAAAAATTCAGCTTCCAAGGACATTTCTAATCAGAAATCTTGACACACACACACCAAAAAAAAAGGTACCACAACATTTTTGTGCTGAAAGAACTGTCCATCCAGAATTCTATGTTCAGCAAAAATATCCCCTGAGAATAGAGCAAATCAAGACTTTCCGTTGAAATAAAACTAACACAATTTGTCGACAGCACACCTACTTCAAAAGAATGGCTTGGGATGTTCAGGCAGTCCATTATTTTTGTTGCTGTTGTTGTTGTTGTTGCTGTTTTTGTTTTTTTTGGTTTGTTTTTGAGATGGAGTATCGCTCTGTCACCCAGGCTGGAGTGCAGTGGCGCGATCTCAGCTCACTGCAACCTCCACCTCCCGGGTTCAAGCGATTCTCCTGCCTCAGCCTCCCGAAATAGCTGGGACTACAGGTGCACGCCACCACGCCCAGCTAATTTTTGTATTTTTAGTAGAGACAGGGTTTCACCATGTTGGCCAGGATGGTCTTGATCTCTTGACCTCATGACCCGCCTGCCTCTGCCTCCCAAAGTGCTGGGATTACAGGCATAAGCCACCGTGCCCGGCCTATGTTTCTTTAATTAAGAAAAAATAAATAAATATTAAAAAGAATGGCTGAAGGAAGTTCTCTAAAGAGAAAAGAAATGATAAAAGAAGGAATTTGGGTACATCAAGAAAAAAGAAAGAACAATGGAAAGAGCAAAAATATGGATCATAATTATTTTCCTTTTCCTCTTGCGTTTTCTAAATTATGTCTGGCAGTTGAAGCAAAAATTATAACTGATGTGAATCTCATGAGATTCAATGTATATCAAGGAAAGATTTAAGACAATTATATTAGAAATGGGGGGCCAGGCACAGTGGCTCACACCTGTAATCCCAGCACTTTGGAAGGCCGAGGCAGGTGGATCACTTGAGGAGTTTGAGACCAGCCTGGCCAACATGGTGAAAACCCATCTCTACTAAAAATACAAAAATTAGCCGGGCGTGGTGGTGGGCACCTGTAATCCCAGCTACTCAGGAGGCTGAGGCAGGAGAATCGCTTGAACCCAGGAGGCAGAGGTCACAGTAAGCCGAGATCACGCCACTGCACTCCAGCCTGGGCAACAAAGCGAGATTCTGTCCCAAAAAAAGGCACACACTGTATGAGTAGTAGCATTACTGCTGAGTAGTATTTAGTGTATGATGTACCACCGTCAGTTTAAATATTAATCTATTGAAGAACATATATTATGCAGATGATAAAATTATAGAGATGAAAACAGAGTAGTGGTTAAGAACAGTGGAGGGAGAGGAGTAAGTGTAATTATATAGGAATAGCACCAGAGAGATCTTGGTAGTGAGAAAATAATTCTGTAACTTTATTACAGTGGTAGTTCAAGGAATCTACAGGTAGAATTACAATGACATAGAACTACACACACACATTGTACCAACATCCCTTTCCTGGGGCTGGTCTGTTTTTGTTTTTATTTTTTAGAGACAGGGTCTCACTTCTGGTTATAATATTGCACTGCAATTTGTAAGATGCAACCTTTGGGGGCACAATAGGAAAAGTGTACACAGGATCTCTCTAAACTATCTTTGCAACTTCCTATTAATCTATAATTATTTCAAAATAAAATATTTTAAATACAGAGTTTATAAATGACTTAAACTAGAAAATAAAACACTTCAGCTATAATGATGAATCAAAACTAACAAGATTAAACTTAATAATAAAGAACAATGGGCCGGCACAGCGGCTCACGCCTGTCATCACTTTGACAGACTGAGGCAGGTGGATAGCTTGAGGCCAGGAGTTCAAGACCAGACTGGGCAACACAGTGAAACCCTGTCTCTATTAAAATTACAAAAATCAGCCAGGCATGGTGGCACACGTCGGTAATCCCAGCTACTTGGGAGGCTGAGGCAGAATTGCTTGAACCCAGGAGGTGAAGGTTGCAGTGAGCCAAGATCGTGCCACTGTACTCCAGCCTGGGCGACAGAGCAAGACTCTGTCTCAAAAAAAAAAAAAAAAAAGAACAATTCTTTTTTCTAACAAGCTCTGCAGTTAAAAAAAATTGTGTTTGGGTATAGGATTATAGGATGTGGGTAACCAAGAAAAGACATGACTACTTTCCTAAATGCCAAAAAAGTCATCTGAGGGCAATCTAAGGAAGGTTATCAAGAAGAGTGTATCTAAGGACTTAAGACACAGATACTTCAGAACATTTGCTACAACAGTTGAGAGACACAACAATAGTAATTTTTTAATCCAGTATATTTCTCAAAAGACTGTTAGATATTTTTACTAAAGCTTGAAGGAATAAACAATTCCTATCTTATGCAAACTGTTCCAGAGAATAAAAAAAGAAAGCTAACAAACTCATTTTATGAAGCCCATATAATCCTGATACACAACCAGACAAAAACAAGAAATCAAAATTACAGTCCAATCTCACTTTTGAATATTGATGCAAAGTTCTCAAGTAAATATTTGCAATTACAGTTCAGCATGTACTTCATATTTCATAGCCAAGTAGGATTTATCCCAAAAATGAAATAATTGTTCAAGCTGGACAAGGTGGCTCATTCCTGTAATCCCAGTGCTCTGGGAGGCTGAGGCAGGAGGATCACTGGAGGCCAGGAGTTTGAGACCAGCCTGGGCAACAAAGAGAGACCCCCATCTCTACAAGAAGAAAAAAAAGAAAAGAAATAACTGTTCAATATTCGAAAATGTATTAAAGTAACTCCTCCTATTAAGAGTAGGTGGGGTGGCTCACACCTATAATTTCAACACTTTGAGAGACCAAGGTGGGAGGATTGCATGAGCCCAGAAGTTCGAGACCAGGACAGGCAATATAATGAGACCCCATCTCTATGAAAAATTTAAAAATTAGCCAGAAATGATGGCTCCCACGTGTGGTCCCAGCTACTTGGGAGGCTGAGGTGGGAGGATCTCTTGAACCTGGAAAGTCAAGGCTGCAGTGAGTCATGATCAAGCCACTACACTCCAGCCTTAAAGTACAGTGTCTCAAAAAAAAAAAAAAAAGAGTACAAATGTCCAAAACCATATGATCATCTCAATAACAGAAAAGCTTTGACTAAATGTCAATACTCACTGTCATTCATGATTTTTTTAATTAAAAAAAACCCCTCAGATTAAACTAGGAATAGAAGAGCACTGTTTTAATCTGAAAAAGCATTTCCACAAAAACCTACAGTTATCACTAGTAGAGTACTATAATAAAATCCCATTCTCTTTAAAGTCAGAAAGTCAAAAAAGCACCTGCTGTCTGCAGTTCTGATCACTATTTTAATAGAAGTTCTAGCCAACACAGCAAGACCAAGAAAAGAAACACGAAGTGTTAGAATTGGAAGAGACAAAATAACCACAGTTTGAAGGCAATACAATAGTCTGCATAGAAAACTTTAAAGAATGTGCAGACTATTAAATAAGAGAGGTCAATAAAGGTTGCTGGATTAAAAAAAAATCTTACAAACCTCAGTAACATTCCCATATGCTGGCAATAATGAATTAGAAAATAGAATTTTTTAAATATTTTGACGACAGCAACAAAAACTTAAAGGTACCTAAAAATAAAGCTAGCAAAAACTATGGAAGAGTTGTTTTGGGGTTTTGCTTGTTTTTGAGACAAAGTCTCACTATGTCACCCAGGCAGGAGTGTAGTGGCACAATCACAACTCACTCCAGCCTCGATCTCCTGGGCTCAAGCAATCATCCCACCTCAGCCTTCCAAGTAGCTGGGACCACAGGTGAGTGTCACTACACGTAGCTAATTTATTTTTATTTCTGGTAGAGACAGGTTCTCACTATGTTGCCAAGGCTGGTCTCAAACTCCTGGGCTCAAGCAATCCTCCCACCTCGGCCTACCAAAGTGCTGCAATTACAGGTGTGAGCCACTGTGTCCAGCCCTCTGTGTACGAGTGTAAGGGCTTTGTTGTTGTTGTTGTTGTTTGTTGTTGCTGTTTATTGTTGTTGTTGTTTTGAGACAAAGTCTGGTTCTGCTGCCCAGGCTGCAGTGCAGTGGCGCAATCTCAGCTCACTGCAACCTCCACTCCCAGGCTCAAGCAATTCTCATGCCTCAGCCTTCCAAGTAGCTGGAATTACAGGTGTGAGCCACCACATCCGGCTAATTTTTGTATTTTTTAGTAGAGACAAGGTTTCACCATGTTGGTTGGGCTGGTCTCTAACTCGTGGCCTCAAGTGATCCACCCACCTTAGCCCTCCTAAAATGCTGGAATTACAGGTGTGAACCACTGCGCCTGGCCTGTAAGAGCTTTTTAAAGAATACTTTAAGGCCAGGCGCAGTGGCTCACTCCTGTAATCCCAGCACGCTGGGGAGCTGAGGTGGGTGAATCACAAGGTCAAGAGTTCAAGACCAGCCTGGCCAACAGAGTGAAATCCCGTCTCTACTAAAAATACAAAAATTAGCTGAGCATGGTGGCGTGCACCTGTAGTCCCAACTACTCGGGAGGCTGAGGGCAGGAGAATCGCTTGAACCCGGGAGGCAGAGGTTGCAGTGAGCTGAGACTGTGCCACTGCACTCCAGCCTGGGCAACAGAGCAAGACTCCATCTCAAAAAAAAAAAAAAAAAAAAAACAACTTTAGAACATTAGAACACTACTGAAAAACACAAGAGACATGAATAAACAATAAAACACATATACCATCTTCAAGGATAGGAATACTCAATTCCTATCCACGAAAGTCAAATTTGATGTCAAATTTTTCCCCAATTAATCTATAAATAATAATCAAGGGCGGGCACAGTGGCTCACACCTGTAATTCCAGCACTTTGGGAGGCCAAGGCAGGAGGATCATGAGGTCAGGAGTTCCAGACCAGCCTGGCCAACATGGTGAAACCCTATCTCTACTAAAAATATAAAAATTAGCTGGATGTCTCTACTAAAAATACAAAAATTAGCTGGACGTGGTGGTGGGCGCCTGTAATTCCAGCTACTTGGGAGGCTGAGGCAGGAGAATCATTTGAACCTGGGAGGCGGAGGTTGCAATGAGCCGAGATCATGCCATTGCACTCCAGCCTGGGCAACAAGAGCGAAACTCCATCTCAAAAAAATAAAAATAATAATAATAATAATCAAAACCCCATTATAATTTTCATGGAACTTAAGCTGATTCTAAAATGAACACTAAAGAGTAAGAGCCAAAGCTATTCTGAGAAAAAAAATGAGTAGGAATCGAACCCACTAGATTAAAACATGATAAAGTAATAGTGTTTAACACTGTGAGTATGGAACGTATAGAACACAGATAAATACATCAAAGAAACAAAAGACACCGAAAACATTCCCAAGCATAAATTGTACCTCCATATGATCAAAGAGGTGTGCCAAATGGGAACGCACTCTTTAATAAATAGTGTTGGGACAACTAGCCTTCCGCATGGAAAACAAAATTACCTATCTACTTCACACCATACTTACAAATTAACTTAAAATTTTCTTAGAAAAAATATAGAAAGCCCTTATGACTTTGGAGTAGAAATGCATTTTTTAAACAGAAACAAATTATAAAAGAAAAAGACTGAAAAGTATTACTATATCAAAATTTTAAATTTCTAGATGATAAAAGATAATTTTTTAAAATGTCATAGAATAAAAAAGTATCTGCGAAAAATTCATATTTAACCTCTACAAAGAGTTCCTATAATTCCATTTAAAAATGCAATAGAAAAATGGGCAAAGATATGAACAGGCAATGAAAGGTGCTCAACCTTACCAGTAATCTGAGAAATAGAAATTTTTTGAATGAGCCATCATTTTACATTCATTAGACTGACCAAAATGGAAGTCACACAATACCAATTATCAAGGATCTACGAAACAGAAACTCTCACACACTGCTGATGGGATATCCATCAGAACAGCCTCCTGGAGGAGTGACGTGGCAATACCTAATTAGGTGTTGCCTAAGGATGAAGGGGTGTACGCTCTGTGACAAAACAATTTCTGATTATTTCCTCTCAGGAAACTAGCAGATACGCATAAGGAAATTTTTACTGCACCATTTTATATAACAGAGAAGTGAAAAATGCCCAAAAGGAAAAAAATTGTTGTATATTCACGTTAGAATTCTGATGTAGATCTGTATGTATCAGCACTGATACATGATAAAAACATAATATTGAGGGTTTTTCTTTTTAAAGACCATGCAGAAAGTTATTTACAGTGTGATACCATATTGGAAATGTTTGAACTCACAAAACAATGTATCTCTGTACATGTAATATACGGATAAAAGTGGAGTAGAAACACAACTAGAAAATATCCACCAGAGGAAAGAAAAGAGGAAAAGAAGAGAGGGCTGATACTCAACCTATAATGTGTCATTTATTCATTTACTCTGATACAGAGATGAAATATGCAGTAATGACGTGTTCATTCTTGGTGGTGAGTCCATGGGGTTTTTGTGTGTGGGGTTTGTTTCTTTTTTTTTTTTTTTTTTTTTGAGACGGAACCTCACTCTGTCCCCCAGGCTGGAGTGCAGTGGTGCAATTTCAGCTCACTGCAACCTCCACCTCCCGGATTCAAGTGAGTCTCCTGCCTCAGCCTCCCGAGCAGCTGGGATTACAGGCACCCGCCACCATCCCGGGTTAATTTTTGTATTTTTAGTAGAGATGGGGTGTTGCCATTTTGGCCAGGCTGGTCTCAAATCCCTGACCTCAGGTGATTCGCCCACCTTGGCCTCCCAAAGTGTTAGGATTACAGGCGTGAGCCACCGCGCCCAGCCCACTGTGATATTTTCTATCTGCAGCCTAACTCTCTTCCCTAGGCCTTAAACCTCTTCACACCTGAACTCTTCCAATATTGAATGTCTAAAATGTGCGCCCTTTTTCTCGGCCCCTCGCTGCTCCTCCTCTAGCCTCTTTCTACACCACACATTCTCTGATCACCACACATTCTCCGCCTGAAGCTGCGGCAGGACCACCAATATCCTCCAACAACTTAAGAAAAAAAAGTAGGGAATAACTTTCTTCAAGCAACCAAGCAAATTCTGCACAGAAGCTCCAACAAACCAGACATAAGCAGAGCTGCCCCTGGAGGCAGGGACGGGGCTTGAGGATTCTCTAGTCCAGTGGGCCAGGCCCCAGAGAGAAGCCTCAAAAACAGTCTGAAAATTCCTGGTATGCAAAATAAAAACCGAATTCCTTAAGAGGACACTTGCAAGTCCCTTGCCACCCAGTCCTTCCCCACAGGTCGTCTCCACCTCCTGGCGCTCTCCCCACCATCCCACAGCACCCCTGCTTCTCCACACCCCCACAGCACCTCACCTCCATGCCACGCAGAGAAAGTCTTGCTCCAGCACTCACCACACATCCACACACTTGCACAAAATGGTTCCACTCCCAGCCCCAAGACACGCAGCAGGCCAACCATCCACGGTGACCCAGGCCCTCACTTCCCCATCTCAGTATCCTCACTGCTGCCCGAACATCTTCTAACCTTGACTCCTGGGGCCTCTCTTCTCTATCGCGCTCTCTCTCTCTCTCTCTCTCTCTCTCTCTCAACAAACTCAGCCCAACAATGTAACTGTTCTTTTACTCCCACCTCTTTGACATTTGTATTATCCTCCTAGCTTCTGCGACTGCTAAGGTTCTGATAGCTGCAGTCTGAGAGCTCTCCTGCTTTTTGACAGTGAATGAAATCCTGATAATAACTGTCTTTGCTTCCCGTCTCTATTAATGATGACAGGTTAAATGGGGCAGCCAACTGAATGCTACCGACAGCTTTAAATGGCAACACATTAAAGCAAAAGGTGCAAGGTCAGCCTTTTATAGCTGTCGCACTTAACAAGGTTAAAATCTAATTTTCTGCTTTGAAAAGTCAGGGAGTTCAATTTATCAACTCAGCATGGAATGATCAGGTTCTGGGGCATTCACATTAATGAAATTCACAAAAGACTGATTCATCCTACAGAACACCAATTGTCATGGACTGAACCATGTCCCCACAGAATTCACTACGCAGAAGCCCTAACCCTCAATGTGACTGGATTTGGAGACGAAACTTTTAGAGAGGTGGTTGGGGTAAATGTGGGGTCCCCATCAATAACAGTGGTGGCCTTATCAGCAGAGAAAGAGACACCAGCGAGGTCCCCAGCAACCCCACACACTGACACAGAGATGAGACCATGGGAGGACACAGAGAGAAGGCAGCCCTCTGCAGGCCGTGGAGAGAGGCCTCACTGGAAACCAACCCTGACGGCACCTTGATCTTGGACTTCCAACCTCCAGACTATGATAACATTAATTTCCCCAGTCTTTAGTATTTTGTTATGGCAGCCCAAGCACACTAAGACACTCATTTCTGAATTCAAAATGAGGACACAGCAGACCAATCATGCCTGTCATCAGGATAACCCATTCATGGCAGCAGAGCGTTTAGATCTAGAAAATCACATTCATGGCCAGTTTTTCAGCAAGCAAGGAACTGGAATGAGGTTACTTAAATGTTCTCAAAGAATCTGGAGTCCACTTTCTAGTGATGTGAATACCCACATTCACCAAATACAGCTTTAGCCCTCCCCTGAATAAGCACTAATCAAGCACCTTCTCTCCAGCTGCTTTTTCCCTGTCGACGTTCCCCACTGTTGACAAAGCCTGTTATTACAACATCGTGGCCCTCTAAAAACTTACAATTTCTAAAATCACAACTTATCTTATTAGAGCTACATGTAGAGAACAGTTTCACTTTCTCTTGATTAATACATCCTACTCTTTAGAAAACTGTTTCCAAATAATAACCTGAAATATAGATAGTTCCAGGGAATCCTATCTTTTTTTTTTTTTTTTGACGGAGTTTCACTCTTGTCACTCAGGCTGGAGTGCAGTGGCACGATCCTGGCTCACTGCAACCTCCACCCCCCAGGTTCAAGTGATTCTTCTGCCTCCCCTCCCGAGTAGCTGGGATTACAGGTACTTGCCACCACACCCAACTAATTTTTGTATTTTTGATAGAGACGGGGTTCCAACATGTTGGTCAGGCTGGTCTCGAACTCCTGACCTCAGCTGATCCACCCGCCTCAGCCTCCCAAAGTGCTGGGATTACATGCGTGAGCCACCACGCCCAGCCAAGAATCCTATCCTTTAACAACCGACTAACCTCGGGAAGACTCCTACAGGAAATAGTGAGTGAGTAGAACACCCCATGCCAAGCTGCAAGGACACTTCTGTTATTCTCTACTGATTAAAACTTAAACAAAAACAGAATACTACTAAACACAATAAAAACAGTCATCAGGCCTACCATTTCCACCAAAAAAAAAAAAAAATCTTTCAATAGAGTGAATAGTGTAGTACAAGAGATATTCAGTCCATTAAGTTACTAAGCTAACAGACTGTTATGTACTTAAAATTACAAATTAACCTTAAAGACCAGATATACTTTTTCTAGGCAGTTCAGGCATTTATAATTGAATAAATGGACCCTGCTGACTATCCAAGCTGAGATTCCAACGACAGTGACAAGGGGCTTTATCAGAATGGAACAGAAGGACTAGAAAGTTGTGGGGTAACCAGAACAGTCTTCTAAAAGAAGATGGTAAGTACATTAATATACCTTGAAAAACAGAATCAGAACACTTAGAACAATTCTGAGAAACACAGACCTTTATAAACCTGAGGATAGAGCTTTACTTACATGAAGGAATAATGAACTGGGGCTCAGTGTTGCCTGCGTAGCCAAGCTTGGTATACCTAAAAGCACAAAGTCATCAACACATGTTTAGATAACAATACTCTCGTCTATATTGGATTAATGTCTTTTATTATAAGCTCTCCAAGTCCTAAAGTAGCAAGCCTCAGAATACTCCTTGAAATTAAAAAAAAAAAAACTTGTGATCACTGAGAATCAAACACTAACTTCAAAGAAAGCAGTTTTGCAAAAACTTAAAATATTATGCTTGTTTCTAGTAGAAAAAAGAAACACATATATACTAACATAGAAATTACATTTATGCATCCCTAATAACTTTAAAAGTGCTTTTACACTCTATCTTTACAAAAACCCTGTGAAGAAAGTAGAAATTATCCCTGTTTTGCAAATGAGAAAAGGGAGGCACTGAGAAGTTGATTAAACTGCCCACATTAGTGAAGTGCAGAAAAAGAACTCCCATCTACATATGCAGGCTCATTCCAACACTGGCTCTCTAAGAAGTATACTTACTTCCTAGAACTTTTATACAAACTTCCTGAACTTTGCGGGGTGGGGGGCGGCGGTTAGAAAATGATTATATAATTTTCTTAAAATGTCATGGCATATGTCTAAGAAACAGCTACTGCCGTCTCCTGAGAATCATCTGACAAGAGCATCTCTTTATCATCTCATTTCAGAAGGAGCCCATTTTCTGTCAAGACACTGCATGATAGATTCCAAAAGTCTTAACTAAAACAAATGCCAAAATACTACTATCTGTTCCAAAAGCATTTGCTCATCTCCTAAATATAAAAGGGGGGGTGGTGGGAAAAAACCACCACTCAGAACCATCTGCTGGAAATAAAGTTGAAACGCGGTAAGCAAATCGAGAAGACTCATCAGCGCTTCCTTTCCTATTAGGACTACTCTAATTCACAGTAACGTCTGGACAACCAAGCCGTCATTCTGTAGCAATGCTTATTATTATTATTTCAACACTGCTAACACTAGCAGTGTTGAAACTAACTTCATTCATTCAATTTTAAAAATTATTTCAATATGCTTAATATTAAATTTTTGATCGGGTAATATTGCTAAATTCTAATAAATTAATTTTACAATTTTTAAGTATGGTTTACCATATGCTAATTTTACTATTTTTGAACACACGGTGAATGGATAAGGTCTGGGGAAACCAAAAAAAAACAAGTCAGCTCCTCTCAAATCACACATTGCTGCTCAATTTCCACAGGACCTGAGGTCTTCGTGCCACAGGAGCCAGGGCAATGCCAAGTCCTGAGACTCCTCAGGCCTACAAGGAGCTTCTGGAGGCAAGACCCAGGTGAAGCCCTCTCCAGCTCCACAACTCAAGAGCTGGAAACAGAGTACAAGGCCAAGTGGACCTACCACAACTCCACTCCGGGGTTCCACCTACAAGGTAGAATTCAGAGCCAACCAAGAGCCAACCCAGGATGGAGGCAATAGAGAGCCTGACCTTTAGAATTCCAGATCCTTCCCAATTTTAACATATTTCTGGAATTATATTCCAGAAAATAAATATAAATAAGTGAATTACTAACCCAAGGCTAAAGATGCCTATGGAATCCAACAAGCAGACCAGAAATCACTAAAATCATCAAATCTGTGTCTTTAACAAGCTACCTCAGCTACTTCCCACAAAAATGATGCACCTTATGCTTAAATAAATCCACCTTCCCACACTGTTAGACTATGAGTTCCACACGCTGCCCAGAACAGGGTCCTTTCTCATGGTTATATCTACACCCCCGGCACAGTGACTGGCACATGGCAAATACTCCAGAAATAACTGCTGAATGTATTCTCACCAGTTGTAAAAAAGGTAATCATTGTCAAACTGCTAGCGGAAGGACCAATATTTGCAAGAGGGATGCTGAAAGTCAGAAAAAGAATCTGATGGAACCAGAAAAAAAAATCACAGACATCATCTCCTACAATCTCCTACTTATAGAGGAGCAGTGGCCTATGTGTAATGGGTTTCAGAAAAAAAAAAAAACACTGAAACGAATATGGTAAAACGTTAACATTTATTAAAATTAGGTGCTAAGTTTCATTCAGGCTATTATATCATCTTCGTATTTTGAGTATACTATACTGGTTAAGATCATGCACTTTGGCACCACACTGAGTTCAAATCCCAGCCCCACTATTTGCCAAATGTGTATCTTTGGGCAAGTTACTTTACCTATCTGTATGTCAGTTACTGTAAAATGGGGAAAACAGACTGAGGCAAGAGGACCCGTTAAGCCCAGGAGTTCGAGGTTGCAGTGAACTATGACTGCACCACTGCCCTGTAGCCCGGGTGACAGAGCGAGACCCTGTCTCGAAAAAAAAAAAAAATCTGAAAAGTTTAAAAAAACAAACAAAAAGCAATTTGTTCTGTATCCCAAGTGATAGCATTCATTCTTCTCACTGTGCACCATGGACAGTTTAATTTGTATAGTGGTGAGAATGAAATGTATGAAACAAATGGTAAATCTAGTAGATACCTGATAGGCCTTCAACAACTATGCCTCATTTCCATCCCAAAGTTTTGTACCCTGAAATCATAACTATGGCCCACAGCAGGAAAAGGTCAGACTACAAAAACAGACTTGAGCACTGTTAGGCTCACAGCTCTAAAATTCAACTAAACACTGATGATATGACTCAGCGACAGGTGCTGGAATGTTCAGATTCTTAAGTCACAACATTCTTTTAGACAGTATAGTATTGGAAGGAGGTCTCTGTCAAAGTCACACGGGTATCTTAAGTATCAATGACATTAAGCCAACAATGATTTTCGTGACCGAGGCAAACTAACATGAAGATATATTAATTTTTTTTTTTTTTTGAGACAGAGTTTCGCTCTTTCAAGCAGGCTAGAGAGTGCCATGGCGCGATCTCGGCTCACTGCAACCTCCGCCTTTCTGTTTCAAGCGATTCTCCTGCCTCAGCCTCCTCAGTAGCTGGAATTACAGGCGCCTGCCACCACACCCGGCTAATTTTTGTATTTTTAGTAGAGATGGGGTTTCACCATGTTGGCCAGGCTGGTCTCGAACTCCTGACCTTGTGATCTGCCTGCCTCGGCCTCCCAAAGTGCTGGGTTACAGGCGTGAGCCACCGTGCCTGGCCCTAATATTCTTATGTGTTAACAACTTACTATGAGATCCTTACCCTCCTAGCAGAACTGACGTTATTTTTAAAAACACTGGCAAAAGCACAAATTCTTCAGATCACTTTATTCTAATATAATATCTTTCCATTTTCCTGGGCTATTCCTTATATATTAATAGTATCAAATACACTTGAAGTTTTGTTACTTTGAATAATCATAATGTAACAAACATCAAACCAAATTTGAGACATTCAAATTTAAAATTTTAATAAAATCTGCACCAACATAGGCTCATCCATCACTAACTTCAATGACAATCTATTAAATGTAACTCAGTAGATGTCATCTAAAAAGTACGCATCCTCAAATTCTTTCCCAGGAGGAGAACTCAATGCTAGACTGGCCTGCCCCATTAGAGATGTTAACATCACAGCTCAATGCTATGAAGAGCAGGACCAAAAAAACAAAAGCAAAACATAATTCTTAAATATGGCAAGTGCTCAAGACACCATTTACCAAAAAAAGAAACGTTCCCTATTTCAACCAGTTTACTAGCTAGTAACAATGTAGCAGGCACTGTACTAGTCACTGAGCCGTACTCAGACTGAGGATAGGGGAGGCGGATGGACATGGCCCAGGTCCTCAAAGTGTTCCTCAAAATGTTTACCTATTAGTTACAGGACTTCAGATTGAGTTTTCCAGTTGTAGCATGGCTTACTTTACCTGGAAGGCAAGTTTAAGATCTGGGTAGGCATCAAGGAAGAATAAGCCACATGTGGCTGACCAGATCACCTGGGAAACTACGGAAACAGATTCCCAGGGGCTGTGCGCGATTCACTAAATGGGAATCTCCAGAGAAGGCTGGGCATCTGTGTTCTTAACACCCCTCGCTCACCCGCATGGTTCTGGTGGTCAACCAGCTTAGAACTCACTGACCTCAACTACGCCACATGAAGTCACCTTTAGCATTTTTATATAATGCAAGCTTCCTCACTGTCACATTATACCAAACCCTTCTTCCACCCACCACATTTAGCACGATATATCTATAATACTGAAGTTTAATACTGGTCAGAAGTTCAGAAGAAATAACTCATATGTCCTTTTTTTTTTTTTTTTTTTTGAGACACAGTCTCACTCTGTCACCCAGGCTGGAGTACAGTGGTGTGATCACGGCTCACTGCAGCCTCAACCTCCTGGGCTCAAGTAATCCTCCCACTTCAGCCTCCCAAGTAGCTGGGACCACAGGCACATGCCATCACACCCGGCTAAGTTTTTTTTTTATTTTTTGTAGAGAGGGGTCTTCCTATGTTGCCCAGATTGGTCTCAAACTCTTGGGCTCAAGGGATCCTCCCACCTTGGCCTCCCAAAGTGCTAGGATTATAGGTGTGAGCCACCGAGCCCAGCTACCAAATGCAGCAATTTTGTCTTATTATTTAAAACACTGTGTGTTTAGGTACTCTATGAAAAAAATAATGTAGGAAATGCTTTTCAATTCAAACTATGCAATTAAGAAGTAGTGAAAAAAGGCCAGGCACAGTGGCTCACACCTGTAATCCTAGCACTTTGGGAGTCTGAGGTGTTGGATCACCTGAGCTCAGGAGATCAAGACCACCCTGGGCAACATGGTAAAACCCCATCTCTATACTAAAATACAAAAAATTAGCTGGGCATGGTGGCACGTGCCTGCAGTCCCAGCTACTCAGGAGGCTGAGGCACAAGAATCGCGTGAGCCCTGGCGCCACTGCACTCCAACCTGGGCAACAGAGTGAGACTTTATCTCAAAAATAAATAAATAAATAAATAAATAAATAAACAGAAGTAGTAAAAAAAAAATCTAGGCTCAATCCAGGAAAGTAAAAAACTTAAGCTAAAAAGGGAAAGATTCCTTAGGAAGAGATGATGGGAGAAAAAAAAAATCTCAAACCAAAATAAAATAAAACACTAGAAGAATCCTTATTGAAGCCAGAATTAAGCCAAGGAGATCTACTATCATTATTCTGATTTTACACTGTTTAGGAAGAATTAGATATTACAAATCAAAAAGAACAGAGTAAAGGAAAAGGATTTTGGGAAGAAGGAGGAGATTAAAATTTAATTCTTTTTTTTTTTTTTTTGGACGGAGTCTTGCTCTGTCACCCAGGCTGGAGTGCAGTGGCACAATCTCGGCTCACTGCAACCTCCACCTCCCATGTTTGAGGGATTCTTCTGCCTCAGCCTCCTGAGTAGCTGGGACTACAGGCGTGCACCACCACGCCCGGCTAATTTTTGTATTTTTAGTAAAAACGGGGTTTCACCATGTTGGCCAGGCTGGTCTGCAACTCCTGGCCTCAGGCGATCCACCTCGGCCTCCCAAAGTGCTAGGATTACAGGCGTGAGCCACCGCGCACGGCAAATCTCATTCTTTATAGATGATAACTGTATACCTTGAATAACTAAGGAAATTAAGTTAAAAACTAAAGCAATAAGGGAATTCAAAAAGATGACCAGTTACTAAATGAAGAGACAAAAATCAACAACTACCCTGTCTAACAATAAGAACATATAATGGATGAAAACATCCCACTCAGAATGGCAACAGCAATAGAATGTTACCCTTAAGAATACACTACATAACGACATGAATAAGCTATTACTCCTACCCTTAAAAATAATATTGCTCTTTAAATAAACTCTCTATATACAAGCAGACAAATAGAGACATGCCTTAATCTTACACAGGAAGAGTCCGTTTTGTTTTTTTTGTTTTTTGTTTTCTGGTCAATTGGTTCAGGATGAGGAAGAGTCAATATTTTTTAAAGAAATATTGAATATCACTAAATCTACCTACAAATTTAATGCAAAGCCATTCAAAACTGGTGCCAATACTGAAGGTGGTGGTAAATTATACACAGGTGATAGTAAAGGGTTAAAGAGCCATTATAAAGGGTCACATTAGCTATCAAAAATTTTAATGCACATACCCTATTAGCCAAATAGTGCCTTTCTAGGAACCTACCCCACATAAGTATTTGTACATGTATGCAAAGATATACACACACAAAAATGTTCGCTGAAGCACTATAATAGCAAAACCACCACCAGAACCTGGAAACACTCAAAATAGAGGATAGATTAAATAAATTATATTACATCCATTCAATAAAATTCTATACAACCATCAAAAATGAAGATGTATACTTACTGCCATAAACAGATGTATAATATAGCTTGAAAGTGCTTGAAAACAGTATATGTTTATAATGTGAGGCCAGCTTAATAGGGACACAATGCTAGGTTCAAATCCCAGCACCAGCTATGTGATTTCAGGCAAGTTAATTAATCCCTTCATTCCTTGGTTTCTTCATCTCTAAAACGTGGGTAATAATCCCTACCTCAGTGTTAAATGTTGCCATTTTTGGATAATACTTCCTAATTCAAAAGAAGTAGGATTTCATGGTGCAGTGATTTATTTACTTATTACTGAATATTATTTTTTGTATACTAGTGATCTCTATTTCTCTCATGAATTGTCCTTGGATAACTTTTCTACTGGAGTTTTAGTGCTTCTTATCAATTTGTGTGAATGCTTATACACTGAGGATATTTGTGCTTGCTCATTACATTGCTAATTTTTCCCAGCTTGTTGTTTACCTTGTTATACATTTTCTGCAATATAAGTATTTAAACAGTCTAGGTGATCAAATCTACCAATTATTTTCCTGAATAATTTCCTTTATTATGTTTCTACTTTGAAAGTCCCTCTATATGCTAAAATGTCATATCATTTCTCTTCCACTTTTATATATATATATTTTATCCCAAATGGGAAGAACTACACTAATCCAATTTTCCCAAACATATGTATATAAGCATTCAAGACCATCAACTTTGCATTAAAAGCCCTTGGTTTTTTTAACACTACCTTCCCAAAGCTAGCGTGATGGAGGTAGGCACTACTCTCAAAAATACATAAACTATACTTACAGATTGCCAGCCATGTTCTCAAACTCACACCACCTTCCATGAGTCCCTTAACTTGTCTGAGACCTTTTCTCATACAGAAATCAGGAAAGACAGAAGAGGAAGCTATGGAAGCAGACCCAATCAATAGCTGCATAAAGCACTACCAATAGTTACATGTCTGCCTTTTAAGCAAAGAATACGTTATAGCTCAAAATTCAAAGCAATATAAAAAGGTATCCTTTAAGAAGTCTTACACTACCCCATTTCTGCCTTCTATCCACCTTCTATTCCTGTGTATCTTTCCAATGCTTCTCTCTGTACATACAATATATTATTATTTGCCCCAAATATTTTTTTTTTTTTTGAGATGGAGTTTCGCTCTTGTTGCCCAGGCTGGAGTGCAATGGAGCGATCTCGGCTCACTGAAACCTCTGCCTCCCAGGTTCAAGTGATTCTCTCACCTCAGCCTCCCGAGTAGCTGGGATTACATGCGCCCGCCACAGTGCCCAGCTAATTTTTGTATTTTTGGTAGAGATGGGGTTTCACCATGTTGACCAGGCTTGTCTACAACTCCTGACCTCAGGTGATCCGCCCGCCTCAGCCTCCCAGAGGGCTGGGATTACAGGCATGAGCCACTGCGCCCAGCCCAACACTCTTTATATAAAGCTCCATGCAACGTCCTAGTTACAGAATGTAAAGGATTTTTTTGCCTGCATATTTCTTGCCTGTGACAACATTAAACATTGCCGATCACCCCTTTTCTGATAAGATTTCCTCACTTTGCTCCTCCACTTTCCCTTCTAAATGTCCTGCTTTGTTTACTCTTCTCTTTCCATTGTGTGGAATTGTACTGATGTGTGCTGAAAGAAAGAAGGAAAGAAAGAAGAAAGGGAGAGTAGGACAGGGGAAGGGATGGAAGGAGAAAGAGAAAGAGTGAAATCACAAGTATTTACTGAGCTCTAGGCTCTAGCTGGATACTCACACAGTAAATAAGGCAGGTCTGCTCTCTTTGAGGTCTTTCCAGACTGCAGAGAAAGCTGCACAGACAATTTTAATACTGCGTTGTTTGTTGTGGTAGAATTAAGCACAGGATGAGGCTGGAGTGCACAGGATGAACAACTGATCTGAATTGGAAATTACAGAGGAAGCTTTCCAGAACACCACATGGCATTCAGGTTGGTGAGTGTCCAACTGGGCAGTTAGATACAAAGACCTGGAGACAAGAGGCGGACCTCTGGAGGGGTGGAAAGGCCGAAGAGGTAAACACAGGACCAACCACAGCTCCGTGAGGGGCACCGTTGGCAGGACCAGCAGCACGCTGCACGGTCACGGGGAGGGGAGCCTCGTTTGGGGTCTTGACGAGGAAGGGCAGGCTTCACAGCAGAGGTGGTTTGAGGCCTGTCTTAAAGGCCCAGCAGGCTTTTTGTTGATCAGCAAGTGCAGACAGAAGGGAAAGTCCATTTTAGAGAAAGCAGATCATCACCAGCAGGTCACACCTGTGCGGTATGTGCAGTCTGTGTGGGAAATCTCCTGGATGGATGCGTGGGTTAACTGCTGGCGTGGGGAGGGAGGAGGCTGGAAAGGCATGTTGGGACCAGACAGAGAAAGATCACAAACCATTCTAGGGGACATGGGGAGCATCTGCCAGCAGTGCGGAAGCCCTCGGAAGGCCAGAGCAGATGGTCTTGCCCCGAGTGTGGCTCCATGGAAAGGGACGGAGTAAAGGTGGGAAGGGAGGAGAGGAAGGGGTAGGTTTGAGAGGGTCCAGGCAACAATAGGTCTGGGAGACGGCGGAGGCTCCACTCACTGAAAGAGAAATGAAGTGGGGCAGAGGCTTGGCATGACGGGGGATGGGGCGAATCATCCAGGAAAGTCTGTTGCATGAGGCAGAGAGAAACAAAATTGCTATTCAGGAGCTGGAGAGGAGTTAAGAACAGAAGAAAAGGAAACAGGCAAAGACAAACAGGCAGGTGGTCTTCAATTCTATGTAAGGACTCAGAGAATAACTGGGATTTTTTTTTTCAGTGTATGTTCTAAGGGACTTTCAGTTTGTAAAAATAGCAGTTCTGGTAAAAAAAAAAATAAAAAAATAAATAAAAAATAAAACTCCCACTTCTACTCTGGAAGTTGATTTTGCTCTATTATAATCTAATCGAAACCTTTTCTGTGAACTCCAGATTCATACATTTATTTCAGTATCCAATGGCATCTTAAACTTTACAAACCAAACATAACCCTAAACCTGTTCCTTTCTCAGCATTCCCAATCTAAAAACAATGGCACTCTATACTTGCAGGGGCTGGGCCAGAAACCTGACTGTTATGCTCCCTAATATCCCACATCTGGTCTGTGGGTCAATCTTGGCAAGTCTCCTCGCAGAACACACTCTCAGTGCTTTCACCCACCACTGCCACCCGGGGCCACGCCAGCACCATTTCTTGACTCGATTACTGCAATAGCTTCTCAAACACCAACAACCATTCATCCCAGAGATCCATCTCAGATTAGGAGTCTCTTCCTTCACACCCTCCAGCAGCCACCCAGCTCACTTTGGTTAAAACCAAAATCCTTAAATAACCAACAGGCACACATGGTCAGGTTCTTCTGACCACTCCTCAGCCACGATGGACTTCGTCATGCTCTTGCACAGACCACCCTCCCCGACCACCCCAGGGCCTTTGCACTTATTCTGTATTCTCAAAATGCTCTTCCTCCAGCTGGCTGTGGTGGTTCACTCCCTTGCTTCATTTAGCTATTTGGGCAAATGTGAACTTTGCAACGTGACCTCTTGGCCACACTTTTAATAATTTTAAGCCATTTCCCTGACCCTCTATATTCATTCCCTGATTTTTTTCCTTTATAATTTATCACCATATAACATGCAATAATTTTTGCTGATTCATTTGCTTTTGTTCCCTATGCATTGGAATTCAAAGCCAAGGAAGGCAAGGTTTTCTGTTGCTCACTGCTGTATCCAAGTGCTGAAGAGAGTGTCTGGTGCCTGGAATATATTTGGCATTCAGTCAATATTTATTTGTGAATGACTGGATTATTAGGAAAGTCTTCAATTTTATTTTTAATATGAATGGACATTATTGCAATTCCACATAAAGGCAGGATAATAGAGTCGATTATCCTCTATTTTCCACTGAGTCATATGAGCCCCTATCCTTACATGGAGCAAACCTCCACTTTCTATCACTGAATTTACATTTTTACTCTCTGCAAAATATGTGCCTATCTTCCTAAAAATCATAAATCTGTCCACTGCATCAGTATATTAGAACAAATCCTGATGTGATTGTTTGCAAAACAAATTTAAAGGCTCTTTAGTTTCTGCCTGTATGAGCAGATTGGCATGATTTAAAGTGTAGACATTTTATGGGGCAAGAATGAGTTTAGATATTTGTTTTATTTATACAGACATTTAGAAGTGGACATTCACTAGTGCAAGTATCATTATCAATTTCTTTGCAGAGGAAAGGTTAAGGGAGTATATATCACTGCCAAATGCAGTAGCGATCATGGAGGCTCCCACAATAGGGCCATTCCTCTCTTTCTTCTCCTTCTTGACTTGGATCCTGAAATGCAGGCAAACTATAGACATCCACCCTTCTTCTGCTCTCAGTAACATAAAGAGATGGGGCACATCACCCTGTGGCAAGCAGAGCCAATCCCTGGAGCTCAATGCTGTAAGCAAAAAGCTGAGCAAGTCCCTAGGAGATCTGTCTCCAGACCATAGTGTGTTAGACAAAGTCTTTGTTTCCTTCTTGGAGGCCCCTCTAATTACCTGCCTAGACCTGAGTCTCACTTTATTAATTAAATCTCCTGAAACTTTGTGATTTTAAAAAAGATGACCACAAATTCTTTGATACCTGTATTCGTCCATTCTCACACAGCTAATAAAGACATACCCAATACTGGGTAATTTATAAAGAAAAGAGGTTTAATTGACTCACAGTTCAGCATGGCTGGGGAGGCCTCAGGAAACTTACAATCATGGCAGAAGGGGAAGGAAACATGTCCTTCACACGGCAGCAGGAAGGAGAAGTGCTGAGCAAAAGGGGAAAAGCCCCTTATAAAACCATCAGATCTCGTGCGAACTCACTATCATGAGAAAGCATGAGGGTAACCATCTCCACGATTAAATTACCTCCCACAGGGTCCCTCCTCCAACATCATCCAACAGGATTATGGGAGCTACAATTCAAGGTGAGATTTGGGTGGGGACACAGCAGAACCATATCAATACCTCTCCCTTCAAGAGGTAGAGCCTTGTGTCTGGGCTGGATTTTATGAATTGCTCCTAATGTATATGGCAGAAGTGAGCGAGCACAACCCATAAGACTAGATCACAGGAAGGGGCTGCGCTGCTGTCTCCACCAACCTCCCTCCGACCACTCCCTCAGTCACTTGTTCTGGGAGAATCCAAATGCCACATGATGAGGAAGGGCCTACGTGGCTAGCACCCGAGGCCTCCTGCCAGAGGCCACATAAGAGAGCCTGGACGTTGCCCTGCTGCCTCCACAAGCCCCCAGGTGACAGCTGCCTCAGCCAGCACTAGCTGCGTGCTCCTGGAAGGCCTGAGCTAGAGTACCAGCCAGTCTGCTCCCAGATCCCTGCTACCCAGACCCTGTGGGTAACAAATGTGCGTAGTTTTAAGCCACTAAGTGTTGGGGTAATTTATTATATAAGTGTCTAATTTCATCTTCAAATAGTGATAATCCTGTATTTTAAATACATAATAATTCTGTTTAGCAAAATCATCTGGAGTACAGAGGAATTCGATCATCTGTTTTACGTTCTCAAGTTTACTGAGCATGTCCAGTGTGAAGCCCTGTCCAGCTATGCTGGAGCAATAGCGTTGAATCAGACGGGTCCTGCCTTCAAAGGGCTGGCAGCACGGCAGGAGAGTGGAGGTGTGCCCTGCACATAAAGGCCTCGGAATAAGCGATCATTGCTGCCGCTTCTGCTGTTGTCAGACTCAGCCTCTTCTTTCATGGGATGGGCCAAAATAAGCCCACTTATGAGGGTGTTTGTAGGACCCTGGCTTTGTAAACTCTGGTAGGAGACTGAGTGGCTGCCTGACTGTGGATATGTAATTGGCTGGTTCCAGGTACACCCAGGCTACAGCAAAGGGAGTGACTCACATTGCAGGAAAAACTGACGAGACTGCTAGGAGGCCAGCAAGGGGAGGCTGGGCGTCCTCCAAAGCAGGCTGTGCAATGTGGAGACAGGCAGCTGCAGTGAACCCCCGGCCCATCCCATCACCTCCACCTATGAGGGGAGCACACGGTGAATACCCAACAAAACCATGGGTCTCTCCTCTCAGAGTCTGATCCATTTCTTGAGCCAGCCTTGCTACATAACCATAACTACTAATACCTGGTTTTCTAAAAATATAAATAACGTTGACCTTTGTTGTTGTTGTTATAAATATAATTGATGTTAATAGTGAAACATCTGGAATAATATAGAAAGGATAAACTAGAAATCATTTAACCATAATTTCACACACAGAGACAGCCAATCTAGTATAGTCATTATACTATTTTTACTAGTATTTTTAATCTATTGTTTATAAGATTTGGTCTCTATATGTAGTTTCAGATTTTATTCTCCCACTGTTTTCACTTAATGTTGTAATATAGAGATTTTCTTACATAATAAAAAATCTTCCAAAGTATGATTTTAATTATGAAATATTTTATTATGCAGACATAGCACAAATACCAAGATTTAAAATGTTTTACTTTATAAACCAAAAGCATAAAGGTATTGCCTCAATAGCACCTTATGCACACTAGCGATTTCCTTTTACTGACTTGCTTAACTGATCCATAATCATTCTTATATAAATACCCACTGTTGGCATTTACCTCTTGCCATTTTCTAGAACTGGAATTACCAGGTTGATAACTGGAGAACTTTATCAAGTTAACTCAATGTCCCTGAAAAATTTTTCTTATCTGTATAAAGGGGACATGAGATTATTTACGGCATTTCACTATAATACACACTAAGTTGATAGCATGGGTAGATAAATCTTTGTGTGCATAAAAAGGCACAGTGAGGACATAACCCAGATCCCACTCGCCTTCCACGACACCCAGCTGCCTTCTTGTTCTAATTCATGTAAATCATTAAGGGTATTTTAAAAGGTTCTAATGTTGCCTCTGAAGTCAGCTCCACCCAAGCTATAACCTGGGCAACAGGGGAAACCAGGGGCGACGTCACACATCAGCTCTGTTCCTTCCCCTTCCCAGCCCGCAGCTCCTGGGAGAGAAGCAGAAATCCAGTCCCCTCGACTCCCTGGTCTCGCCTGGAACTTAGCTCTCACCTGGGACTCAGCTCCCAGAGTGAAAGGGATTGTCCTGCAGCGTGAACTATGAGTGACACCCACACCCTCCCTTGTAAATCTGCTCCAACAGGCTCCCCTCCAGGATGCTTTCTTTTCTGTGCTATCGAGCACAGCCCTGACATTACAGCTGGCCTTGCAGACACCATCAGACGACACCCAAGAAAAATGGCAGTGCCAGAGCTGTGAGAATCACAGGAGGTCTCAGGGACACGCCAAGGCCGCCTCCCAGGAAAAAGCAGAACACTGGAAAAGACCTTGTGAAGACTTCTTATCTTCCCCTCCAAATGGTGTCTCTTGCTTTGGTTCTTGTCGAGTTGGGGCTTGTTGGAAGACCAGGTGAAGGCCCAGCTGCTAAAGCTTCCCCTTTCTACTTCTTGTTACTCTATTACTCAATTAGGACTGGTGCTGATTTAGGGGAAAAACATTATTTGAAAACACAGAGTTTCCCTCTGCTTTGATCCTACACAGGCAGAGATATCTCCAAGCAGAGAGATCCAAAAAAGAGCGCCCCCTGCGAGAAACGTTCTTTTAATTTAGACTTTGCCGTTCCTCCTGTGGAGATGTTGTCGCAGTTCCAGTAGTGGGTGATACATCCCCAAATTTCTGCCATGTGCTCAGAGAGCTAAGGCATATCCCACACCCACGACAAGCTTACAGGTGTGAACCTGGGTCCAGGCAGGTGCCCTGTTCCTAACTCTGGTCTTGGATGTGTGATTTAAGCCAGGCCTCAGTTTCCTTGCTCACAGATGTGGATCCCAGGAGCTGCCTCAAATACTTGGAGGCATGAATGGTTCTAAATCACGCATGCCATGCCTGACACATTAACCCTCCATTCTCTTCACTGTGCAGGGTGAAACAACAGACAGCAACCCAGCCTGGGCAGCACATGTCCTGCACCTGGGCTGTGCAGATACTGAGAGCTCCCTGCCTGGAGTGGAAATTCCTGCAGCATGCATGCAGAAAGGAGATGGCCAGGAAGTCCCAGGAATATGTAGAAAGTAGAAAGGGAGGCAAGAGTGAGGAGTTCTCATTTGGGAGAAAGGCTCACCAGTGAGGCAGGAAGGGACCTTTGGAAACATGTGAGAACCAACGTGCATGGGTCCTCACCAACTTACTCTCAGCAGCGAGGCCTGCCAACAAGAAGGCATAGGCTCACCAGCTGCACACGGCTAATGCTCACCCAGCACCACCCTGCCTGTCTGTGCATCTGCTGTGCACGTCAGAGGTCAACTACACGTCCCAGTGGTAGCCATATGGGGACAGTGCTGGTCCCAGAGAACGACACTGATATAAGACCCAGAGACTGGAAATCTGCCACTCCACACTCCTTCCCTCAGAGAAGGTAAGAAATGAGAATTTTATACCCTCTCCAGCTCTGAACATGCCTCCCAGCCATGCCTCTTCTTCACAACTGTGAGATCACCGCAAACATAATTCAGCACACAGAGCCCGAATCCTTATTTCCAGATAACATGAGCAGAAACATGCAGCTCTCTCTGCGCCGAACCAAGTCCCAGTGACTATATCACACCACACCAAATCACACAGACATGGAAAACTCCACCAGGGCCAGCACTCTTCCCTAAGAACTCAACTGCCTGCATGCAACGGTGCTAAATTTCCCTTGAACAATCCGACACAGCCGTGTGTTGATGGGAACGTTCCCTGACCTTTCAATCAATCTTTATGAATTTGTATCGCAAAGCATCCCAGGGAACTGTGCATGCTAACTGGACCGAGGATGACCTTGCATCTATTATGAAGCGAATGGCCCATTCCTCAAGGAGGAGTTCTCCCGGGGATACCGTCTGTCTAGCTAGGATTCAATATACATATTTTGTATACCTGTATTTTATATAGATAATTTCTAATCATTTTAATTGTTCAACATTCTTACCCCAGAGCCTCCCTTTTCAGACTTAGAAATTGCTGCAGAAAACCTCATTCTTTTATGCCAGCAGGAATTAAAGGAAACACCCTTGGCCCAAACGTGAAAGGAACTTTAATAGGAAACACACTGTAATGGGCACACACGGGACCCAGGGTGGGAAGGACGCGTGGCGGGATCCCCCTACCCACATCCACACCACACGTGCCACACAGCCATGCCGTGGCTCATCCCAGGGTTCTGCCGATCAGCCAAAGTGCCTCCCTGCCTCACGCCTGCATTTACTAACTTCAGAAGACAGGACTACCAAGTGGAAAGAAGTTGAGGTAGGGAGATGTAGTGGCTCCAAGTGGTGGGGGCACAGCCTCAACAGAAGTTTGTGTGTGTGTGTGTTTGTGTGTGTATGGTGTGTGTGTGTGTGGTGTGTACAGTGTGGTGTATGGTATACAGTGTTTGTGTGTGTGGGTATGTATGGTGTATGTGGTGTTTGCATTTGTGTGTGTGGTTTGTGTGTGGTGTATATGATATGGTATGTGGGATGTGTTGGTATAATATGTGCAGTGTGTGTGGTGTGTATGATGTCATATGTGGAATGTGTGGTATGTGGTGTGGTATGTGGTGTGTGCTGTGTGTGATGTTTGTGGTATGTATGATGTATGGAAGAAGTGTGGTATGTAGTGTGTTATGTGGTGTATGTGGTACTGTGGGGTGTGTAATATGTGTTGTGTGTGGTGTGTATGATGTGGTATGTAGGATGTGTGGCATGTGGTGTGGTATGTAATGTGTTATGTGGTATGTGCTGTGTATGGTATGTAGGATGTGTGTTGTGTGTGGTACATGTGGTATGTAGTGTGTGGTATGTTATCTGGTGTGTGTGTGTGTGGTGTGATGTGTAATGCGTGTGGGGTTTGGAGTGTGTGTGGTATATAGTGCAGTGTGTGTGGTGTGTTTGTGTGTGTGCTATATGTGTGGTGTCTGGTGTGGTGTGGTCTGTGGTGTGTACAGTGTGGTGTATGGTGTACAGTGTCTGTGGGTGTAGGTGTGCGTGGTGTGTGTGGTGTTTGTGTTTGTGTGTGTGGTTTGTGTGTGGTGTATATGATGTGGTATATGGTGTGTGTGGTATGTGATGTGGTATGTTATGGGGTGTGTGTGGTGTGTGTGTGTGTGGTGTGTAGGATGTGGTATGTAGGTTGTGTGGCATGTGGTGTGTTATGTGCTATGTGTCATGCGTGTGTATGCTGTGTATGATGTGGTGTGTAGGTTGTGTGACATATGGTGTGGTATTTGATGTGTGTGTATGGTGTGTATGATGTATGTAGGATGTATGGCATGTGGTGTGTTATGTGCTGTGTGTCGTGTGTATGGTGTGTATGATGTGGTATGTAAGTTGTGTGGCATGTGGTGTATTTGGTGTGTGTGTGGTGTGTATGATGTATGATGTCATATGTAGCATGTGTGTTATGTGGTGTGTTATGTTGTGTGTGTGGTATGTGGGGTGTGTATTATGTGATATGTGTGTGTGGTGTGTGTGTGTGGTGTTCAAAGGTAAGAGTGGTGCTTGCCTCACCTGCCCATATACTAAAGTTGGAAATATGTGGAGAAGCTCAGCATAGCCATAGCTCTTGCACAAGGTGACGCAAGCTCACGACGGCTCCATATTTTCGTAGAATGCCAACTGATGGGCACAGACGGAGAAATGAAATTAGAAGATTGCCATCTGACAACCATTGTAATAATACTTGACTTGGGTAAGAATCATCAATGCATGCCCAAACTAGGAGGTGAAAATTTGATGAGTCAAAAGATATGAATATAGTCTGAAAAAATCGCCCCACAATTACTTGTTCATTTCAAAGGAAATAGAGCAACCTACGGTGGGAAAACCTTACAGACACCACCTTAAACAAGAGATCAAAATGACCATCCCCAGCAGGACACACTGATATCACGTGCCTCTTGATATGATGCATGGCAAGGACACAACATCACTTCTCTAGGATTCTGGCCAAAATTCTAATTATGAGGAAACATCAAACAAATCATAGTGATGGGCACTGTACAGAAAACCTGTTCTGTTCTGAAAAATGTAACGGCCATAACAGGTAAAGAAAGAGGGAAGAAATATTCTAGTTGAAAGGAAACTAAGGAGACAGAGCAACTACACACACTGGAGGCCTGGGTGGATCCCAGACCAAGGTGGCAGTGGTCCACAGTGTGCCAGGGAGCAGGTGAAACTGGAATGTTGATGCCAGGTTAGACGCCGATACTGTGCCAACTGCGAATATCCTGATTCTGGTCACGGTCCTGTGCCTCTGTAAGAAAATGCTCTTTTTATTGGTAAATACAGAAAGAGAGAAAATAATAAAGTAAATGGAGCGAAATGTAAACAATTGGTCATCTGAGTAAAGGATATAAATAGGTCATAGTATTTTTGCAACTGTTCTGTAAATTTAAAATTCCACCTAAATAAACAGATACAATACACAGGTGGGAGAGCAGGTAGGCAGATGGTCCAGTCTGTGAGAACCCCTTTCTGCATAAGCACAGCTCCCATCCCTGATGTCATGTCATGGATAAATAAATGCAACATCCTGGAAATTGTTGAGAACCACCAAGGGTCAGCCAGCCCATCATCCCAATCACTGTGATGTCCACACGTCCTAGATGGAACTGATGTGAGATTTTTGCAAAATCCTGCTTTTTCTGAACCTTGCTTTGGACAGTTTATAAAAGCTGCACGATGAACAAAATGCTGGGTAGTGGATGTCCACATCACCTCCTTGCGTTACTGACCCAGTCTCTTCATCTGGTACATCGGGAGGGTCAGCAGAGGCAGTGACACCGCCCTATCTCCCAAGGCCACGTGGTGAGGGGGGGGAAGAGGAGGTGAGGAAGGCAGGGCAGGGGGCCCTTTCTTAGGGACCTTATCCTTTCTCTTAGGGACCCTTGCTCTCTGCCTGCATTCCTGCCTGTCAGATTCACCAGCTTCTGCTCTCTCTCTGTCCCTCAAGCAAAAAACTGCCATTGTTATACTGTGAGAGACTTTCTCAAATGCTTCTGACAGGACACAACTAACACAGCAGGCTCTCTGCTGCCTGCAAACTAGGGAACACATTTTCTTCCTACAAGGAGGGCTGATAGAAACTTTTCTTCTGCCAGGGTTACAAGAAATGCATTCAGATAACCCAGGAAATAGAAACATGCCCAGCTATGAGAAGCTATAAGTCTGCTCAACAGAAAGCCATAGACCGCTCAAAATATGTAAGCCTTTGGCTGCTGGACTGAGATTCTACCTGCACCCCTGCGGAATTGCTGGAGGTTTCTAAGCAGGGGAGGCGGAGGATTCCTATTTGCTGTGAGTGCCCACTGATCACAGGCTCTGTTTCTTTCTTGTTCCCTTCAAGGTTGGCTCAGTTCTTCTGGGAACCTAAAGGCTTCCCAATAAATACGACTGAATTGCATAAAATTGATTTTTTTTTTTTTTGAGAAGGAGTCTTACTCTGTCGCCCAGGCTGGAGTGCAGTGGCGCAATCTCGGCTCACTGCAAGCTCCATCTCCTGGGTTCACAGCATTCTCCTGCCTCAGCCTCCCGAGTAGCTGGGACTACAGGCACCCGCCACCACGCCTGGCTAATTTTTTTGTATTTTTAGTAGAGACGGGGTTTCACTGTGTTAGCCAGGATGGTCTCGATCTCCTGACTTTGTGATCCGCCCGCCTCGGCCTCCCAAAGTGCTGGGATTACAGGCATGAGCCACCGCAAACGACCCAGAATTGAATTTTGAAAGTAGCCACACAAACTATTTATGGCTCCAGGCTAATATGGAAAAAGCTTAAGGACAGTAATTTAAACAAGGTGAGTAAAAGCCAACGATTGGATTCAGCTTTTCTTACCAGTTCCACCTGTGGTCCCTGGTGCCCTCAACAACCCACTGAACCTCTGTGCTTCTCAGCTCAACGGACCAGAAGCAGCAAGTCCAGCCTCTGCAGGCGCCTCTATGGGCAATGGTGGTGGTGGTGGTGGCTTTGTATTCCCAAAAAAATATACTTTTTGATACACAAGGGGTCTGTATTTAAAATGAAACATTTTTCAAGGTTTTATTCTTCCTGTTATGGATGGGAATACAAACCTTAGATTTCATAACATACTTCTCAATAGGCATATCCACATATTAAACTAAATGCAAGAGGATTTAAATGTTTCAAGCCAATTAGCAACCGGATCCTAAGCTACACAGAACCTGAACCTTTGTTTGTGGACCAACAGCATCTTAGCTCCTTGGAGCATGTGGCCAGTTGGCTCATTGTATGAATTTGCAGGTCGGGGGATAGCATTACCACAGCCTAGAGCAGAAACCCCCTCCCCACCAGCAGTGAGGGTCCTCGAAGTGTGAAGACTGGGAAAGGTGAAGGCTACTTTGCTGCTCACCACCCAACGAATGGCTCCAGAGACTGAGATCCACACAGCACCCGCTTTTGCCAAGTTCCATGGCCCCATGCCTGGAAGAGTCTGAGGAACTGAGGCTTCCAAGGCTTGCTCATCACATCTTCACAGGCATAGAAATGGAGGAGAAGAAAGGATGTTTTCTTTCTTATAGTATTTACAACAAAACAGTCTGGTCTCACTTGAATTCCTCATAATAAAACATATGGTCTTGAACCCTATGCCAGCATTGGAACCTCTAAAGGTGGACAGGGCTTAGGATGCTCCAAGAACGGTGATTCTCACCTTTGGGGTTTTGACACTTGATAATTGTGCTAGTGAAATCTGCTACTGATAATGATTAAAGTCTCGCTCTGTAACTAATTTATTTAAAAAAATAAACCAGAGAAGATTAAAGTTGATACCTCAGATAACCACATTCTGATTTCCTTGCATTTCACGTCGATTTCATGAGTGGGGTAGAGTTTTGGTGCCTGCGTGAGGACTGCCGTGGGAATGAGCTGTGGATGTTGTTGGTCACGGATGTTGTCAGTCAGTCGTGTGTGTGGAGCAGCAAGGCAGGGTGAGCCTCTGATTAGTGCAAGTCACCTGCTCTGGGACAGGCACTGCCTTTGATACTTTACTTTGTGGTCTCATTTAACACCCAACACAGTATTGTGAGACAACTAGTATTGTCCTCACTTTACTGGGGAGAACGGAGGGGTGTGGTGAGTTGAGCAAAGCCATTAAGTTAGAAAATGATAGAACCAGGACTTGGGTTAAATCTACCTAGTTCTAAAATCCACATTCTTTGCTGACCCCTCACTACCTCCATCTGAGGCAGAAATCCCCTCCCTAGCATTGGCAATAATTGGACAGCAGTCTCTATTTGAACGTCTTAAATGAAAGAAAAAAATCACAATTCCTGGAGACTCGCACTCCACGTTTTGAACACTTCTGATGGAAATGTTGGACTTGCATTCAGCTAAAACCCTCTCTTTACATCCCTTCAGTTAATCCAAGTTATGCTGTCATGAGTCACTCTTCAGAAATCCAATTCTGCTTCTGTGACATAGATTCTGAATTTTCTGAGGACAATTTTGTAGGGTACACAACTTTAGTGTTTTCAACTACTTCTCACTCCATGAGGTCCTGGCTCTGTGACTTCCGGGCTGGACGTGCTCTGAGCCACATCCTTCCAGAGGACAGGGCATGCTCTCCACTGTGCTGCCTGACACTCCAGCCGGAGCCGCACGTGGCTCCAGTTCATCTGAAATGTGGCCAGTGCCAGAGCAACTGTTTTAAATTTTCATTAATTTTAATTACATAAAATTTAAATATCCACAGGTGGTTAGAGGCTACCGTATCAGAGAGCACAGACCCGGACCTCCTCAGGAAAGCACGAGTTTCTCTTAAAAATGTGTCTCCTAGAACTGAGCACAGTGCTCCAGAGATAACTGGTCATCACTGTGCCTCTATTCTACAGACTCCATAGCACTAGCTGCCCAGGGGCCACATCCCCCAGTGACCCATCTCACACTGAGACTCAACTGTAACCTGTAAGACCTTTGCACATCTGCTGCTATCAAGTCCCATACCTCCCATTTTTACTTGACTTCCCCAGGCAGGAACTTCAGGGCTTCCAAACAGGGTTTAGATGAAGGAAGTAACTAGCATAGCTGGGGAGAGTTGCCTGAATTGCATGGACACTGATGAGCAGGGAACGGGGCTCCCGCAAGTCATGGTGTTTGGAAGCCAATAACCCTTGAAGATGGAGTTCACCATACAGCAGTTCTCAGAAAGCCACCAGTGTCTCAGAAGAGAGGGCACAGAACATCTCAGGGAAGACGGCAGGCATCGTGGCTGGTGTTGCCACGTGATGGGCCAGAATGGAATGCAGCTACTGCAGCCCAAGCCCCACTGGGCCAGAAGTGGGGATGTTAGGCAGGCAGAGAGCACAGCCCCTCCCAGAGCAAAGCCCTAAAAGATAGTCAAGGACTCTGCTAGGCCAAGTGGATGGTTGTTTCCGTTTCAGCCAATGGTGCTGGGGCAGGTGCTGTACCACGAGGGGCTTCCCATCACTCCATCACTCCAAAAGTGTGGTCACAAGACTGGCTGAGAGGATAGATTCCAATGAGGGACATAAGAATCTGTCCTCCACCCCAGCACACCCAGGAAGACAAGAAGAGGCACAAGAACCAGGCTCTGCAGCAGGTCTGTGCATTCAGTGAACACCCAATGAAATTTCCAACACTGCGCGAAGTGCATTTTTGGCATTTGTAGAAGGTGGCCCCTGTTCTCAGGATGGGATGTCAACTCCAATGACCTTGCATACATGTGTGTCTATATGTCTGTATTTAATAATCCCCAAATGCAGTGGCTTTGGATAATAAATACCTGTGAGTTTCTTTGAGTACCACCCCATGTTTGCTTGACCACTGGGCTATAAAATTTAACAAATCCTCAGAGAACCATGTCTGGCTAGAAAAGCAAGAACGGGGCAGCAAAGGACCAGAGGACCTTTTAAACTAAGAGCCTTCATTCTCTCCTGGCTTGGATTAGGGACGGACAGAGAGAAACACCAGAGAAGAACAATCAGTCACTGTTAAAAAGGCTCTCTAGCTGAGTGTGGCTTTTAGTGAGAAGCGTCCTTCCAAGGTCCCTGGCCTGCGGCTAATTCTCTCCTCTGCTCTTACACTCCATGTTTGCTCCCAGCTACGCTTGCTCTCATTCTCTCCCTCCAACCCATATTCAGTCCTTCTTCAGCTGTAGAGAGCAGACAGAGTAGTCTTTGAAAAGCACAGTTCAGCTCCCATTACTTGCCAATTTAAACTCTTCAGTGCCTTCCTGCTACTCTTATAATGAAGCTAAAATCTGTGCCACACTCTGCAAAGTCCCGAGAGGTTGGTGCTGACACCTGCTCGGCTTCATCTCACACCACTCCTTTCCCTTCCTTGTGTGCCAGCCAAGTGGGCATTCTGTCAGCCCCGTGACACTCCCTCCTGTCCCACAGCCTCATTCGGGCTGTTCCTTTGCATGGACAATGTTCTCTTCTGTTCCAAACTAGTGAGCACCTACTGACACTTTAGCTGTCAGCCTATACATCCCTTTCTTGGGAAAAAAATATGTAGCATCACCCTGCACCTCATTCTCAGCAGCCACATCCCACTCATTGGTCTCCCTGAACCACATCATTTCATTTGATAACAGTCCTCAGATGTGTAATGTTATATGTATGGGTGAGATATTTAACAGATCCCTGCCTTCTTCACTGGGCCCTTAGCAATATACAAGTAGGCTCTACTTTAGGAGGCCAAGGCAGGTGGATCATGAGGTCAGGAGTTCGAGACCATCCTGGCCAACATGGTGAAACCCTGTCTCTACTAAAAATATAAAAATTAGCCGGGCATGGTGATGGGCCCCTGTAATGCCAGCTACTCAGGAGGCTGAGGCAGGAGAATCGCTTGAACCTGGGAGGCAGAGGTTGCAGTGAGCCGAGATTGCGCCACTGCACTCCAGCCTGGGCGACAGAGCGAGACTCCATCTCAAAAAAAAAAAAAAAAAAGAGTAAGCTCTGTGGTTGTTTCTGCTCACTGTATATCTGCAGAACTGTGCCTAGCAACTGGTCCATGCTCAGAAACGAGCCCTGAAATGGAACATCGTGTAGGGCAGCAGATGGAACAGAATGAGAAAGGGGTTGTGTCTGAGGGGTTGGTCCAAGTGCCATGTGGATTCACCAGGACTCACCACAGTGCCCTTCCTGCTGCTGCCACTTTCTTTATGGGTAAAGTCAGTCCCGTGTCAGGGCCAGCACAGCATGAAAGCCAAGGAAAAACACACCTGCAGCCTCTATACCCTGCTCGGCATGCTGTGTTTCCCTCCTTCTTTAGTTACAGTGCTATGGCTCCTGTGTCTAGAAAGTTTCTCCAAGTTGCCTAACCCTGCTCACCCAGGGTCTCTGAATTTCTGATGAGCTATGCCCTTCTCATATTTGTATTCATTCATCTTGACCTGTCTCAGATCCATTGGATTCCAAGGTCTTTGGGAGAAATAATCATAGAGAATTTATGTCTCTATCTCTAAATAACCAGGACAATGCAATGTTTTCTTAACACCTTCATCAAAGGTCTATATTTTGATTTGGCTTAGAAATAAATGCTGGCTGGGTGCGGTGGCTCACGCCTGTAATCTCAGCACTTTGGGAGGCCAAGGCAGGCAGATCACGAGGTCAGGAGTTCAAGACAAGCCTGGCCAACATGGTGAAACCCTGTCTTACTAAATATATAAAAAATTAGCCAGGCATGATGGTGAGCGCCTGTTATCCCAGCTACTTGGGAAGCAGAGGCAGAACAACCGCTTGAACCTGGAAGGCAGAGGTTGCAGTGAGCCAAGATGGCGCCATTGTATTCCAGCCTGGGTGACAGTTTGAGACTCCATCTCAAAAAATAAATAAATAAAAATAAAAAATAAGTACTAAGCATACTAGGAAAGTTAAAGTTGCAATAGAAAGCCATGACTTCTTTTTTAACTCTCAGTTTTTTATGACATAATTTCAGGGTCAGTTTCTCAATTCCCTTCTGCCTTAACTTCTGGGACTTGACATAAACAACATCACAGTTCCAGAAAACAAGGAGTACAACAAAGAACTTACTGTGTTCGTTCAGCAAACTTTAAAAACTTACTTATTAGGTATCACATATTTTCTGAAAATAATAGACATTAAAAAGAAGTATAAAATGCTTACTGTCTAGTTGGTGAGATGCATTAATGACTAATCACTATTTAAGAGATGTCAGAAGACAGTGAACGGTAAAGGCCAATTGAGTACAAGAGGCGAGAGAGTTTTCAGTTCAGACGAGGTAGATATTACTGCAGAACGTCTGGAAAAGCTTGAGAGTGGCGATGGGGTATTCTTTGGGATGGAAAAGAAGTTGAGAATTGGATAAAATGAAATATAAAAGAACATTCCAGATGGAGAAACTATATCAGCCCAGTGTGTAGGCTAAGTCAGTAACTGCTAAATGCCTGTCCACGGATTGCTGGTCTTTAAAGAAGCTCTTTTTTTTCTTTATTCTTTCCCTTTCTTACTCTAGGGATAATGAAGCTCTTCTGAATTTGTGGCAAAATTAAAACAAAAGAAAAAGAGATACAACAAGGTTTTATAAAGGCATCTTTTTTTTTTTTTTTTTTTTTTTTTTTTTTTTTTTTTTTTTGAGACGGAGTCTCGCTCTGTCGCCCAGGCTGGAGTGCAGTGGTGTGATCTCAGCTCACTGCAAGCTCTGCCTCCCGGGTTCACGCCATTCTCCTGCCTCAGCCTCCCAAGTAGCTGGGACTACAGGCGCCCACCACCATGCCCGGCTAATTTTTTTGTATTTTTAGTAGAGATGGGGTTTCACCATGTTAGCCAGGATGGTCTCGATCTCCTGACCTCATGATCCTCCCGCCTCGGCCTCCCAAAGTGCTGGGATTACAGGCGTGAGCCAACGCACCCAAGGCATCTTTTTAAAATTAAGGAGCCATGATATTTGTTCTGAAAATGTTTTTCCCACTTTTTGATGTTAAAATGTCCTTCTACTTTTGAAATTACGGTGATAGAAATGGCAGTTGGTATTTTTTTCAAGCTAGATCATCAATTTGTTGTTAGGTTAGATCGCCTCTCTCCATGTACCATTAAAAAAGAAATGCTGGCATCTACACACTACCAGGGGACCTACCTGCAGCCAGGGAGTATGTGTTTGCAGGATGAGGCTGGAAAGGCGGCTTGGTTCCGCTCATGAACATTTAGACCAAGGCTTCCCTTCTCATGCTAGAATTATAGAAATGCTTTTGAGAAAAATGTGACATGATGAAAATGGAGTTTGGGAGACACACGCAGTCTCCTTAGAAAATATCACTTGCAGATAAATCTTGAGAACCCTTGTAAGTCAAACAAGCGGCGTCTATTTGTTCTTTTCAATGTTATTTTTACCATTTTCCTCCTGCTAAACTGAAACCAGCATCCCTCTTCATTCTTCTCAATGGGCAGAACCCAAGCTCTGACTCCTTTGGCACCCTCTGGTGCTTCAGAAAGCCCTGAGCTTTGTTCTGAGGCATGAGTTAAAATCTCTCCTCCAGTATGTTTTCTAGCTGAATGACAAATTCAGTTTCTCCAACTTCAAACCAGAGAGACTTAGATGGTAGACTCTGCACAGAAAAGCATATTTAAACTCCCAAGCATCTTATGAGTTATACTAGGCTTCCTGGGACCCCTCAGTACACTGCTCATTCTCAATTCTAGCCCCCAAGGTTTAGGTGAACCTCACGATTCATAAGGCAGCTGTTCTCCCATTTCCCACACTTCCTCTCAATACCTGTGATTCAGGAAGAACATGGAAATATCCATGCCTGTCTTAATGGATGAAGCTAACTTCACCAAGAGATTGGAGCCTGTCCCAGGAACAGGCTGGAGGCACTGCATGGAACCTGGGATTGGCCGTTCCCTCCTCAGGGCTCTCATAGGAAGATGCCTTGGGCATGCATGGCTGGTGAGAAAACATGAGATCCCTGTTCTCTTCTTTTTCCTTTATTTGAAACAGCTGAAGCTAAGTCCCTGGAGCTGTCCCCATACCCATCTATACCTAGACCTCAGTCATGCTGAAGAGAAGTGGTGCTCAGCATTTTGAGCTGTGGCTTAGGGTATTAAAAAATAAAAGGAAGAGAAGGGAAGAGGGCATGATGGAGGCTTGGGTGACCAGGAACCAGAGACTCAGAGGTGGGTAGGGAGGATGGCAACGCTATTCTCCTTCAGAACTTCCATGTCTATAGGCCTCTTTCATTTCCTGGTACCTGAAGAGAGATAAACAAGAGGAGGAAAGACACTGGGTATTCTGCACAGAGTCTGCCAACCTGAGTGGCTGGGATATTTCTTCTGCAAGGAGGGCTTCCATGGGCTTCTGCAAGGAGGGCTTCCTCATCCCTTAGAACAGGTAGTCAAAATCAGGCCCATGTAGCAGCCCCGTGCACTGCAAAGAAGCACAACAACTAACCAACTCCTCGCTAATCCAACTAGTCAGTTAAATGATAGGCACAGGCCGGGCACGGTGGCTCACGCCTGTAATCCCAGCACTTTGGGAGGTGGAGGTGGGCGGATCACGAGGTCAGGAGATCGAGACCATCCTGGCTAACACAGTGAAACCCTGTCTCTACTAAAAAATACAAAAAATTAGCCGGGCATGGTGGCGGGCGCCTGCAGTGCCAGCTACTTGGGAGGCTGAGGCAGGAGAATGGTGTGAACCCGGAAGACAGAGCTTGCAGTGAGCTGAGATTGCACCACTGCACTCCAGCCTGGGTGACAGAGTGAGACTCCGTCTCAAAAAAAAAAAAAAAAAAAGAAAAAGAATAGATAGGCACACACAGCACCATCCTTCACAGTGCTCTGTCCTTTAATACTCCTCAAGGCTTGTGGAGGCTGACTTTCATTAAGGGAGTTCTAGGCGGCAGCAGGACCAGCACTAGCAAACTTGATTCTATCAGCCTTGAAATGCAAACTGAGCCATTATGCTGCCTCTGACAGTGGAGGAAGGGGTGAGGGTCCACAGGCGGTGGTTACCTAAGAAAGGAATGGCAACTAATGCTTAGTGCGCCCCTTCTGTGAGCCAGGACTTTCTGCACTTCATGTCGTTTAATGGAACTGGGGTTGTTCTTTCCATTCCTGAAATGATTGTGTTGTTGAAATTAGGTGACTTCTTGCCACTCCTCACTGCAATAACTGGGATTTGACTCTCAGCGGTATTACTCCAAAAGCCATGCTTTCCTCTTCATCCTCTCCATAAGTTCAGTGTTTGACCCTGGATCAATTTTCCACCTTTCCCTGGATTTTGTTTTCTCCTCTATAAATTAGGATGTATGGAGAATAACAAAACAACCCCTATGATACAATGGCTCTGAAGATGAATGTAGAAGAGATATAAAAGGACTTCTGCAGAGTTCTACAACTCAGGCAGGTGAAAGTGTATATTAAATAAGGTTTATTCATTCATTTATTCAGCCATGGTCGAGGGCCAAATGCTATGTGACTCTCTAGGGGGACTGGCTCCAACCCTTGAGCACCATCTCCCGTAGACAATGGAACCTGCTGTCCCTGTGCTGCTGTGTTCACATGCAGAGTAAGGTTCTAAGAGGGTTGAAGTCCTCCAAGCAGACCACACAGTCCCAGGCAGTCTCTGATGTTTTGCAGAGAAAGGTCACTCAAGTTGATTTCTAATATGAATCAGTAGGGAGATGTCCCCAAGAAAGAGGTGGCTCCAGAAAGCCTTCAGTAATGACCTTAAAGTAAACATCCATTTTCCGTCACATACACTCAGTTGCCACAGGATCCATAACATACAACCTTATTTGCTAACGTCAAGAGCTGTCCCTTTCTATAACAAACTAGAACTGCAGAAAGACACGTTCCCTTTTACAATTAGCACTTGGCATTGAAACACACTTTCTGGAGGTTTTGACATGTCTCTAAATGGCAACTGTAGCAGATATGTTTCTCCCCAGGTAGTAACAAGCTATTACCACGCTCTTGACATCCCTTGATTTTCTCTCCTACCCACATGAATCCCACCACGGATCATGAACCAAGGCCCGCCTTTCCTAGAAGCCTTCATTGCCCAGCCTACTCCATGCCACAGTGACCGCTCCCTCCTCCAGCTTCTAATGGCACAGGTGGTGGGGAGGGAGCAGAGGAAAGGGTGACTACATGTCCTCATTTTGCTAGGAGCATTCTGGTAGTGTATGTCTGTTGTTTTAGCATCATTATTAATAGCACATCTACTCTCAAAAGTACGCTAATAGGATGATGTTATGTGGTTTTCCATGGCACAGTGAATCCACCCTGGAGGCCTCAGAGTCTAAGGTGTTGCAAAGGCTTGGCCCTTTCTACATTCCTGTGCACTGATCACAGTGCATAGGAAAGAGAGGCACAATGCTTCAAACTGCTACCAAGCACACTCATCCCCCACAGTGGGCCTCACTACAGGGCCTTTGCTACTCCATCCTGCTCTCTGCCCCAGCATACTGGCTCATTTGGACTAACCACAGCTGATCAGGGTCTAGGTCATGCTAAGTGGCTCAAGCCTCCATCAACACCCTCTTCCCTTGTCTTTCTATTTTTTAATACCCTAAGCCATAGCTCAAAATTCTGACAACTGCTTATTTGCAAAATTTCCAGGATCTAGGTATAGATGGACGTAGAAACATCTCAAGGGATTTAGCTTCAGTTGTTTTACATAAAGAGAGCAGAAGGTAATACACATCTCATGTTTTCTCAGCATCCAGGAACACCCAAGGCATCATCTTCCCATTAAAGCCCTAATGAGGGGATGGCCAATCCCAGGTTCCATGCAGACCTCCTAGCCTGTTCCTCGAACTGGCTTTGACCTACCAGCCAGTTAGCTTCATCCATCAAGACGGGCATGGATATTTCCACTGCATGTTTCAATCACAGGTATTGAGAAGACATGCAGGAAATGGGAAAAGAGCTGCCTTATGCTTTGTGAGGTTTACCTTGTGTTCCATGAAAGGTGAACTTACAGACGGAGGTATGACCTTGGGTGGCACCAAGACAGGTAGATCTCTGCACTCTTACTCCCAGACCCAAGGCTTATATACCATAGGGAAAAGCATATGTGCTCCAGCAAGACAATTAAAGGCAATCCTCTAGCACAGGCAGGAATGGTATATGTGTCATAGCCTGTAATTTGTGCAATAACATCAAGGTCGCTTTGGTCTAAGGGCAGGATCCATGGTGAGTTAAACATTCTTACATAAGTAAATAAAGTAGAATTCTTGGAGGTATTCCCAGGACTGGGGTTAATCAGAAGTCAACATGGTGGATTGAAGTCCGAGATCTCACTGTCAACTCCACACCTAGATCTTGGATGCTGATTAAGTAGGAACCTGGGAGCAGGATTAGAGTCAACGGCCAATCTTCTCCCAAGCTCCTACTTCACTTAGGCCAAGGGATGCGCTGGCAGTAAATGAGGTAGGGTCAGAGTATTCACAGCCCACTTCCCACTGTGGGTCCTCTTGACTTCCCTTGTACTCCTTCTCCATGCAAAGTGACCTTTTTCATAACATGTTCCACTTCTGGCTTCTGATGACAGCTCCTGCACATCCCCCAGCCTGCGCTATCTCGTGTGGCTTCCCAGCCTGCAAATTTCAAATTGTATTTGGTGCCTTTCTTAAACTTCCTTGAAGTCTTCTTATTTGGGAGCCCCTTCTGTTTCTCCAGGTCCCTGACTGACACACTGTATCACAGACCAGGTCCATTCTCCAGGTCTTACGTTTGCAACACAAATTCTAAGTCCCAGAGACCAACTGTGCCATTGTGCAGTTGTAAAGACTAGAGCAGAGCGGGGCAAGAATAGGTAGCGCAGGTGGGCCAGGAACATTGAAAGGTCCATCTGGGTATCAGGGATCCTGCAGAGGAGCAAGGAAGTCCAGACTCTGATTGTCAGAGCAGTCTTCCACGGTCACCTGTCTCCTAACCCCAGCCCAATTTCATTTTCCAGCCTCTGCCCACAACACTTCCCCAGCACACCCTCCCAACCCTGGCCCACCAGTCTGTTTTCCACCTCAAAGGGGCTGTGCTTGTTCCTTTCACCCGTTATCCCCCATCTCTACGTCCCCAGAATCACTCACTCTAGAATCCTTGCAGTGAAAACCGCAGGCTCCACCTTGCCTCTCGTTTGACCATTCTTTGGTTTTCGGGGTGAATCTCTTCCCTTCAATAGCTCCCAACCTTCATTTGCGCAGTACGCAGTATTTAACTTTTCTCCACAGGTTCCAAAGGCTGATTTCTTGCAAGCAAAGGCCACCTGATGTGTCTTTTTTTACAAATCTCTGCTGAACAGGTAACAGGTGCCCAATAAAACTTTGTGAGTTGGCAGTCTAAGGGCATCTACCCTCAAAACAGCTAACGTAGCATTTTATGGGAGTGGAAACGGAGTCGTGTGGAAAGAAGACCAGGCACTTTCGTTTCTGAGATGGAGTCTAGCTCTGTCCCCCAGGATGGAGTACAGTGGTGCGATCTCAGCTCACTGTGGGCATGCACCACAAAGCCTGGCTAATCTTTGTATTTTTAGTAGAGACGGGGTTTCACCATGTTGGCCAGGATGGTCTCCATCTCCTGACCGTGTGATACACCCACCTCGGCCTCCCAAAGTGCTAGGATTACAGGCATGAGCCACCACACCCGGCCCAGGTATTTTTTTTTTTTTTTTGGAAAAGAATGTATTTTCTCTTCCTTTGAGATACCCTCAATGTTTTGAATTTAAAAAAATTAAAAAAATCTACAATCATTTTGGAAGGAAAATAAAATAGGGTTTGTTTTATAAATCATTTTGGATGAATTTGTTTCTCCAAAATTAAAGTCTAAAACCAGGTGGCTTTCCTTGATTCCAAAGCTTTTCATGTTCTTTGGTGTGTCAAGCGAAAACACAGTTGCTATGGCAACCACTCATTATTTTTCAGGAGTTGGCTAGATATTTTAACAACAACAAAAAAAATCCCCAAATCTTTCTAGCCTCCAAATAGTCTTAATTTATATCCTACATTGGTTTCTAATTTTCATATTTCCTTCACTAAGTGCTTTGTTGAGCTCTAACAAGCCTAACCAACCCACAACTTTGTCACTAAATGAGCTTGGGAATAACTCAGTTGCTGGCTGTCTCCCCACACTGCTCGTATCTAAGAGACTTTCAAGATTTTCTGACATTTTGGAATCTTGCTTCATCTTCAAGGTGAAAGATATATGTGAGTTTAGCAATGCCTTAAAATGGTGTGTGTGTGTGTGTGTGTGTGTGTACATATGCACTGAAGTTTGAAAGTCATAATATAAATTGAGAAAACAAATATTATTTAAACATTCTATATTAAGCCCCTTTTCTGTGCTTTTTTCAGAATCTCATTGTGGTGCTAAAATTTCTGAAGGATTCAATGAAAGCAGATGACAACACAACTACTTTCAGCACACTTAATGTCTGCTTGGAAAAAGCAAATCAAAACATGAAAGAGATGATATATAAAATACAGTCCTGAATGCATTCACATGTAATTTACAGAGAGTTGAGATCATGAAGGAAGGAAGTAGACACTGTCGGAAATATCTAAGTTTACAGAGGATACTTGTACAGCCAGGGTTTTGTGAAAGAATTAATAACAGAAGAATTATATCTATAATCTATTGGCCGGGAGCAGTAGTAGCTCATGCCTGTAATCCCGACACTTTGGGAGGCCGAGGAGGGCAGATCATGAGGTCAAGAGATTGAGACCATCCTGGCCAACAAGGTGAAACCCCATCTCTACTAAAAATACAAAAATTAGCTGGGCATGGTGATGCGTGCCTGTAGTCTCAGCTACTCGAGAGGCTGAGGCAGGAGAATTGCTTGAACCCGGGAGGCAGAGGTTGCAGTGAGCTGAGATCACACCACTGCACTCTAGCCTGGTGACAGAGCAAGACTCTGTCTCAATAATAATAATAATAATAATAAATAAAATCTATAATCTATTTAAGGTTCTCAACAGGGCCATTCTACCTCCTAGGAAGCATTTTTGAAATGAGGAGAGTTTTTCAGTTGTCACAATGAATCCTAGACTTCACTGGCATTTGGGGTAGAGGCCAGGGGGCTGGACACCCTGCAATGGGTAGAGATCCTGCACGGTGAGAAGTGTAGGTGCCCCACATCCCAGTTTTCAACAGACTCATTGGAATAAATCCACAGAACTATAAATAAGGAGTACTTCAGTACATAATGATACTGAAAGTTTTTATGGGATGAAAAATAAAGGGTCCAGGGATTCAGGACAAGCTCGTTGCAGAGGTGGACGCTGGCTTCTTCATTCTACACAATTGTGTCTATTATTGAATATGGTGTCTATGGAGTATTGTGTCTAGTGAGTATTTTATAATCCATCCAACTACAAAGTTAATTGGCTTTAGTACAGAGTTACAATCACTACACAAACAGTGCAACAATGCAAAGGCATTTTAAATCACCTTAGTCAAATAGGAACATTCTTAGAAGCAAACATTATTTTTAGTGCAAACACATGAAACAGAGGTCTTAATAAAGTTTATCAAAAGCATTGTTTTAAAACATTTTATAGTGTTTCCTATATGCTTCACAATTATAGCACCAGAACAAGAAATCTACATGGTAAACTTTAAGTATTGAAATTATTTCCTGGAGGGAGGAATCTGTGGTTTTTCGGTCCTTTTCTGACACTGCCCCCAGGATCTTATCATACAACTTCTCTAGAGACCTATTTCGGTTTCTGTTTCAAAGAGCTGTATTCCTCATTAAGTATCAGAGGTTACAGTTTACAAGGCATTTATTAAGCACTGGAGACTGAGGGTACACCTTGTCAGGTGGTAGGATCCCAGGGACACTTCATGCCCCCATCCATGTCATAATTTGTTTCACGCCATGCTTAAAAAGAACAAGCCACACCTGGCTATCAGTGGAGAATCTCACACATTTTCTCCTCTCAATCTGTGATCCACCTTGGTATACGCATCCTGTATTTCAAACGGAGTGTGTCCCCATTTTCTTTTCATTTTCAAAATAAAACTAATCTATTATTACTTAATCTCAGGCTTTATTCTAAGGTTCTTCTGTATTATCTGCTCTTCCCTTTTCCTATATTTTTTATATGGAACTATTTCTGGTCTGCTTTTTAAAAATTTATTATTTATTTTTGTGATGGAGTTTTGCCCTCGTCACCCAGGCTGGAGTGCATTGCCGCGATCTCGGCCCACTGCAACCTCCTCCTCCCAGGTTCAAGAGATTCTCCTGCCTCAGCCTCCCGAGTAGCTGGGATTACAGGCACCCGCCACCGTGCATGGCTAATTTTTGTATTTTTCGTAGAGACAGGGTTTCACCGTTTTGGCGAGGCTGGTCTTGAACTCCTGACCTCAGGCGATCCACCTGCCTTGGCCTCCCAAAGCGCTGGGATTATAGGTGTGAGGCACTGCACCCAGCCTTTTTTTTAAAAAAAAATTTTAAGCCCAGTTTTACTCTTTACACATAGGAAGAAGTTTCTGACTTCATCACAGATGTTAGTGCCCTAGCTGCAGACCACCTGGCAAGCAGGACCTGAGCAGTGACATGCTGAAGGACAGATAACTTGATTATAAGTTCATTCCTTTATTTAGCCTATATATTGAAACTTTTAAAGTGGTATATGCATATACGTTTTATCACCTATGAATTTAATTTAAATTAGGAAAGGAGCATTAAAATAATTTGCCAAAATAAGGAGGTGTAGGTTCTGGTACAGTTGAGAGTTATTGTCTATTTCAACACATGTATCTCTTTTTTAAAAATTTATTTTATGTTTATTTCAATAGTTTTTGAGGAACAGGTGGTTTGGGGTTACATGGGTAAGTTCTTTAGTGGTGATTTCTGAGGTGTCAGTTCACCCATCACCTGTGCAGTATACACTGTACCCCATGTGTAATCTTTTATCCTTCATCCCCCTCCCAGCCTTCCCCCCGAGTCCCCAAAGTCCATTATATCATTCTTATGCCTTTGCACCCTCATAGCTGAGCTCCCACTTAAAAGCGAGAACATACGATACTTGGTTTTCCATTCTTGAGTTACTTCACTTAGAATAATGGTCTCCAACTCTGTCCAGGTTGCTGTGAATGCCATTATTTCATTCATTTCTTATGGCTGAGTAGTATTCCATGGTGTATATATACCACATTTTCTTTCTCTACTCCTTGGTTGATGAACATTTAGGCTGGTTCCATATTTTTGCAATTGTGAGTTGTACTGCTATAGGCGTGCGTGCAAGTGTCTTTTTCATATAATGACTTATCTTCTGCTGGGTAGATACACAGTAGTGGGGTGGCTGGATCAAATGGTAGATCTACTTTTAGTTCTTTAAGGAATCTCCACACTGTTTTCCATAGTGGTTATACTAGTTTACATTCCTACAAGCAGTGTAGAAGTGCTCCCTTTTCACCATATCCATGCCAACATCTATTATTTTTTGATTTTTTAATTATGGCCATTTGTGCAGGAGTAAGGTGGTATTGCATTGTGGTTTTAATTTGCATTTCCCTGATCATTAGTGATGTTGAGCATTTCTTCATATGTTTGTTGGCCATTTGTATACCTTCTTTTTAAAATTTTCTATTCATGTCCTTAGCCGACTTTTTGATGGGATTATTTGTTTTTTTCTTGCTGATTTGTTTGAGTTCCTTGTACATTCTGGATAGTAGTACTGTGTCAGATACATAGTTTGCAAATATTTTCTCCCGCTTTGACAACACATGCATCTCTTGATTTCCATTTCTTTTCAAGAAAATAGTGACTTGCTTATGAAAGGCATATACCAATCATAAACTGAGCTGGAACTCTCAGCGGGGTCTTTATCCTCCCTGCCCTGGTTCTTGACACTCCCCTCCCTGCTGTGGCTATAAAGCTTCAGGCCCAGGGAGTAGCCGGTGTGTCTCTTATGTCAATTCCTCTTATGTGACTCTTTCAGCAATTTAACCTTTCTTTTCCTATTTTCTTAAAGCATTAAATGGAGACCTATAAATGTTACTTCATGGATAGCTGCAAAGATTAAATGAATTTATATTGGAAAGTTGTTTAAAACAGCCCAGCTGGTAACAAGAACTGTGTAAGTATGACCAATTGTTTCTGTTTGGTCCATTGATCTACTTATTCTGTCTCCGCATCCATGTGGGGTATAGTCATCAGAATTACTAAGACTTTATAACAAGTTGCCATCTAGTTAGACAGAAATGTTCCTCTTCATGATTGTCTTGTTAGTCTTGGTGTTTTAATGCTTTCATAATATTTGCTCCTACCTATTTTACTAATTAATATATGCAGAAACTCACAACTCACACAGTACAGATCACATAAAACATCATCTTCATCCTTCCCACCCTATTTCCCCGAAGGTTATGACATGCACCTGTTGAGTATATATGTTCTCCAGGTCTCTTTCTCTCTCTATATATCTACATATCTATATACATATATAGAGAGATATATATAGATATCTATAGAGATATATAGATATCTCTATATAGATATCTATATATATCTCTATATCTCTATATAGATCTCTATATATCTATCTCTATATAGATCTCTATATATCTCTATATGTATATATGGAGATATATATATAGATAGATAGATAGATACATACATACATACATACACACATAGATATATATTTTAGAGACAGAGTTTCACTCTTGTTGCCCAGGCTGGAGTGCAGTGGCACAATCTCAGCTCACTGCAACCTCCTCCTCCCAGGTTCAAGCAATTCTCCTGCCTCAGCCTCCCGAGTAGCTGGGATTACAGGCACCCATCACCAGACCCAGCTAATTTTTTGTATTTTTAGTAGAGATGGGGTTTCATATTTATTTAAAAATAACTTACGTTTAAATAAATTAAGTAACAGCAAGTTTTTCCAGACAGGAATACCAATTCCTCCTTAGGATCTTTAATGCCAAGGATGTAAAACTAATGGATGTGGGGAGATTTTTAGCTAAGAAATGAAAGGTTTTATTCTGGATCTTGGCCTTTACACATTGCAATTATTTTGCTGAAGTTCATTCATGTATTAATCGCGATGAGTACTGAGACCCTATCTTGTGTAAAGGTGAGTATGGAAAAGTACTCGTCCTTGAGTCTTCTGGGCTGGTGGGCACGGCCGACACTTAAGTGAATAACTGATGTATAAAACACTAAGTGTGATCACAGATATAGGGCACAGGTTCCAGGCTGCGGAACAGGAGCCGGAGCCACGGAGAGGAGCAAAGGAGACGACAGGAGGAAGCGCAGGCTTGGAAAATCCTTGGTAGAGAGCACAGATTTAGAGGAGAAGGCGGACCAGGAGTTCCCCCACTAAAGGGCATCCTAAACAGAAGGAAGGAGACAAAGGCAGACAGAGGACCATGGAAGGCCATGACGGTGCCTGAAAGCAGCCACGATCCCAGCGTCACAGACCAGAGTCAGGGCTGTCAGAGAGGCTGCCCAGGGCACGAAGGAACATGCTCGCTGCACAGAGCGACTTTACATTTAAATTCTTTCTTTTGGGCAATTAAGGGACCACAGAGGACATGAGGCTGAGGTGCAGCTACTCCAGGGTCTCTGCACCTGCAGATATGGGCCTGAGATGGCAGCAAAACGGGGAGCAGGAGGACTCACAGGAGGGTGGATGAACCCTGGATTCTGCTAAGTCACAGTCGTCATGTCTCAACAGTTGCTGGCAGGGACTGCGTGAGCGTGTGGGTCCCCCGGCTCTGTCTGTGCCAGACAACCATACCCGTGGGAAGAGCCATCACTTATCACTCTGCAAACCACATTAAGTGAGGGCCTGTGGCTTCCGACAGTTGCTTTCCTTCATGTTGCTCTGATGGAACCACCAGGGACATCAAGCCCAAGCCCTTGGGCTCATTAGCATGGTGCTGGGACAAGTTCCCCAAACAAACGGGCACAGGTTCCAGGCTATTTTTATTTCCATCTGACTCAGCACAGCCTAATAACCCTTGGTGTGCAATGAAAAACACCACACTTGCGTGCAAGAGCCTATTGATGTCCCATAATATCAGGGTAGGCAGCTACCTGCTCTCTTCCAGTGCTTACTGTTGGGCTGGAAGAATGATACTGGAAACAGTGAGCCAACTCTGTGATGTAAGCCTCTCAGCAGGGAGATCTGTGCAATTCATGCATTACAAATGCACAATCAGGGAGCTTTCTCATGACAAAAAGGAATCAAATCCTGTCTATTATTGAGAAGTCCTCCTTTAGGTGAGCAGCAAAGCGCAGGCGGCTTTGCAAACCAGCAGCATGCTGTTAGCAAGGTCTGGAGGGCCACACCTCTGGAAAGGAGGTTTGTCATGATACAAACATATAAACTAACACCATGGATAAGCAATTGATTCTTCAAAGAAGAGCCTTTCTCATGAAAATCCTGAAATAATATATGGAGTTTAGGGGGAATGAACAGAACTGCAAGCGGATATAAGCTCTTCCATCTTGCCAGTTTTCCCTTATGTAATAATTTCCTTCTATTGACATAAGGAATAATGTTTCATAGCCTACTGCTTTTCCTCTCCAAGCCTCACTGCACTTTTGCAATGCCAGGAAACTCTAATCAGTACACTTTGCCCTCTGGTGTCCACACTCAAAAAGCACATCACCCTGTTTTTTTCCCTCCAACATTAGCATGTGTACCAGGCACGTGGATGAAAATGATTAGCTACTAGGGGGATTGTATTTGTTTGCTTAAAACTGTTGATTTTTCTGTTTTCAAGGGATCGAGATTTTAGACTAATTTAACTAGCTGCATTTTTCCCTTGTATCACACAGGGAAGTTGAAGAAAGAAGAAAGCCCCCTCTCTTTTCCCCAGCAGTAAGACAACGGTGTCCTCTTTTACTCTCATTTGAAGACATCCTAGAACATAACTTATGTGAAGGCTTAGTATAAAATACGGGCACAAACAGGATCCAACATAATAAAATGTTTTTAGCGGAGGAAAATGATATCTGGCATTTGTTTCAAATCATAGTGGTAGTGAAATGGATGAAACGAGATTGCCGAAGCCTTGATAATTATACAGCTGGGTCATGGGTACAACCAGCTTATCGCCTAATTCCCTCCACTTTTCCGTATGTTTGGAAATTTCCAGGGATCAAGTTTTTCCCCATCTTAGTCTGATGCAGACTGAGCTACTATGTCTGAAGGATAAAGATATGACATTCTAACATGTGAACCAGGGCAGTGGAAGGAATACGGCTTTAGAAATCAGAAACACGTGAATTCTCACCCCGCTTCGAACTCTCGCTGACTGCAAGGCCTTCAGAGGGTCACTCCATCTCTCTTCATCTAAGCTAGTTTCCATATTTGTAAAATGAGAATAATGAAACCTCCCACACAAGGTTATTACGGGGATAAAGAAAGAGAAAATGCCTGGCACACAGAAGGCAAATGACGTAGCTTCCCTTTCTCCTTTTTCCAGCAGCCCTCAGATAAATAAATCCCAATGGTCAAAAAAATACAACCAGTATGAATAACTCATTAGGAATAACCCTGGCAAACCCTGATTGAGACATTTTGTTTGCTCTATTTCAGTCTTTCATGGTGAAATTCATCATAACATCATTCCACCTTTATCAGCAAAAAACAAATAAAATAGCATGCATGCACATACATGATAAGCTACTATTTTATACTATATGTTGTCTTGATTGGTTTTATATTCAAGCGTTCCTGCTCAATAACACTGATGTATCTCAGGCCTCTATTATTTCAAAGAGGATGGATTAAAGGCAATATGAAAGAACAGCTATTAATGCCATACTATCTTTATATAATACAGTTCATCTGGCAATTTCCAGAGTTTGGCCCATGGGTAATTCACTTATTGGGAATGGTTTGAGTGAACACTACAAATACAGTTTCCCATACCTTCAATTAACCAAATGATGTGAAGAATTATCTGTGCTAATTTAAATTTTCTGTTAAACTAAGCATTAAACAGAGGGCCGTCTTTGTTTACAGTGGATTTTAATGAAGGAAACTGACTTAGCTGTTTTCCTTAAGAATTTTGCATGACCTCATTAATTAATTATGTCATTCAGGAAAAAAAATCTTAGAGAAGCAAATATAGAAGTTGATGGAAAATTTGACAGCATGTATATTAGAGGCAAGCCTTTTGCCTATTAGCATGTCATCTAACTGATCACATAAAACACTTAAAATTTGTCAGGACCTTTTAAAAATGAACAAAAATGTCATAAAATAATAGATGTATCACAACTATCTTCTGAGAAATAAATGCATTTATTTGTCTCACTTTTTAAAGGAGAAAATCAAACCGAGGCTTAAGGTTTTCTTCCATATAATTAATTTGTGACCGAGCCAGGATTCAGAGCCAGGTGGTCTGACTGCCCAAGAAGCTCTTTCTGCCACTCACACCCCGCCAATCTCTGTACACAGTGAACGACACAGTCCACAATTACCTGATACCTCGGTATGGGGCTCTAGGGAAACTTTCTTCTCTTTTGCTGCCTTACCTAAATTCCTGATATCCACTCATTGCATATGAGAAACTGTTTTGTTTTGTTTTGAGACGGAGTCTCGCTCTATTGCCCAGACTGGAGTGCAGTGGCACAATCTCGGCTCACTGCAAACTCCGCCTCCCGGGTTCACGCCATTCTCCTGCCTCAGCCTCCCGAGTAGCTGGGACTACAGGCGCCCACCATCACACCCGGCTAATTTTTCGCATTTTTAGTAGAGACGGGGTTTCAGTGTGTTAGCCAAGATGGCCTGAAATCTCCTAACCTTGTGATCCGCCCGCCTCGGCCTCCCAAAGTGCTGGGATTAGGGACGCGAGCCACTGCGCACGGCCCCATAGTTCTTTTTTTAAGTTGTCCAAATAATTGGGCATTTTGCAAAGCCACCTTTAAGAAGATGCCACTTGAAGGAGGAATAAACACTGACTTGATTAATTCATCTAACTCTATCAGACACAGGAACACTGATTTGTTATTAAATGAAGTATCATCAAAAGAAGATAAATAACCAATGGTCCATGACAACCTAGCTCTCAGTCAGGTTTAAATTTTTGAAACAACAAAATACTGTGCTTAATTCCAAATAAGAATAAAACATATAAATAATGGGCCAAAGACTCTTAAAACTATAATTTGAACATTCTCAAAAATTATATTTTATTTTCAGACTCTGGAGTCCACAGTTTAACTCTTGAAAAGCAGTCACTAGAGAATGCTTGTATCAAAACATCTTATGTACCCCATAAATATATACTAGGTGCCCAAAAAATAAAAAAATTAAAAACTTCAATAAAAAGAAAAATAGCCACCAGAAAACACTCTTCATTGAATTAGTCCTCTTAATTGATTTTTTGACTTTTATATTTTATTTCTAAGTCGATATATTTTAAAAATAATGATTATGCAGGCTTTCCATTCAGAATATGGAAATCATCTGGAATTTGGTTTTAGGGGACTCTCTCTTGACCCAGCAGTGCCCTTCACTATTTTACAGTCCAATTATCTTCCTCCCACGGGGGCTGGAGCCCTGTGCATTGCTTATGGGACAGGCTCTTAGATGTGTGGCATTGACATCTTTGTGGCTGGGTTTTTATCTGTCTCATAAAAGAGGTGTGTGCATGCCTGTGTCTGTGTGCATTTGTGTAAGTGCACGGGAGATCAAACCTCAATGTAATTTGACAATTCTCATAGGTTAATTTCCAATCATCAGACTTTAAAGCAGTGAAATAAGCCTCTGGCGGCCCAATTTACTAAATTTCCAACAGTCAGCATCTAGTCTCCAAGTGTCCTTCAGACCTAAGACCCGCCCGGCGCCGAGGCTGATCCCGTGGGCACCTGTTTGTGGGCTTAGCGGCATCTCTGCTTCTGGCCTTTATTCCCCCACCTGACACTCAGCAGCTGCTGTCTGGGAAGAGGAGGGCCTGTGCAGCAGCCCGGAAGAAACCCCCACACTCGTCCCCCTGTGCTACGTGCCTCGGGTTTATGTTAATCCGACTTTGGTCACCTCAGCCTCAACCACACCTGTGCTCCTGCCAAAGCCACCCTCCCTGCAGACACCAGCTGCCCTCCAATGCCGGGGCCACTGGGCCCTTTCCCAATTCAGGTTACTTGTCTGCTATGAGCCTGCCTTTTTTGCTTTCTTAGAGGTAGCTTTCTCCTGGATTCTAACAGCATCTTCTTCCCATCCTTTTTTCCAGGCCTTCCCTGAGGCCAGAAGCCTGTAAACATGGGAGTCATCCAGCTTGTTCTCCAGCCCTCTCCTCTTATTACACTGCCCATTGCTTTTGGGTAATCTCTCAATTCTTATTGCTCCAAGAATCAACAATAGAATAATAACCTCAAAATACAAACACCTCCACCACAGGATTGCTGTGTCAAGCCGATGCCTCCTCCCACAGTGGCCTGTGTTCAGCACAAATGTTGACACCCCTAAGGGCATCCTGGAGCTGCCCCTTCCCTGCTAACCTCTCCTTTCCCAACTAAGCCATCGCCAAATTCTGTTCGTTTCATTCAACTTCAAACGAGTCTCTTGCCAGGCACGGTGGCTCATGCCTGTAATCCCAGTACTTTGGGAGACCGAGGTGGGAGGACTGCTTGAGCCCAGGAGTTTGAGACCAGGCTGGGCAACATAGGAAGACTCAATCTTTATCAAAAAAAAAAACAAAAACAAAAAAAAAAAAAACCCATGAGTGGGTGTGGTGGCATGCACTTGACAGGCTGAGGCAGGAAGATCGCTTGAGCCCAGGAGTTCGAGGTTGCAGTGAGCTATGATCATACCACTACACTGCAGCCTGGGTAGCAGAGCCAGACCTCACTGCAACCAATAAAACAAACAAACAAAAACTCTTACACTGCTCTCCTTCTTTCCAGCAACATTACTGCTTTTTGGAAAATACTGAAATGGAAGCAGAAAAACAGAAATCCACCCAGTGGCACATCCAGAGGTCATGTCTGTTTGTATTTTTTTTTTTTTTTTGTCCTTTCTTCCAGTTACTGTTCCACTTCATTGTTTTTGTGAGGAGACCATCATAGCCAAGATCTTGCCTTGCTCTTCATCAAGGTCTCTTGGTCTATGCTTCTCGACATCCCCTCTCCCTCAATCAAACCCCTCTAGTCCAGTCTCTAGAATGAAATAAAAATAAACAATGGCAGCCTTGCAATGAGTCTCATGTGTCTGCTTCCAATTTTCCAATGACTCCCCATGACCTTAAAAAAAGTCATCTGAGGCCTGAGCCCCATGCAAAAGCCCCATGGTGCCCTGCCCATCTCCGAGGGTCATTCTGAATGGCTTTGCCCCACATGCACGAGTCTCCAGGCCCACTTACCTCCCTGAATACTCCGAGCTCTCCCTGATGCTGCTGCTTCTCTGATAACCATGGGGTTGTTGCCTCCACCTGAGATAGCTTTCTCCTCCTTCTCAAGGTTATCTCCCATTAACTCTTCAAGAATCATCCTAATCATCGAGTCTCCCAGAAAACTCTCCCTGACACCCTTGAAGCTGAATGAAGTGTCCCTCCTCTCGCTCCCATGGGCTCCTTTGCATTTTCTCAGATAACAATAAGATAAGGTGATGTGTTTGACTTGAAGGCAAGGACTGCTTTATTTATGCAGTACCATGTATTGAAGCCCTAGTACTTGTGAAACGATTAATATATAGGTTTAAAAAAACTAATCAATGTGTCTTCCTATTAGTTATTGGATATAAATTTCTTACCATGTGCCTCCAGCCCTGTGCTGCCCAATATGGTAGCCACTAGCCCCATGTGGCTGGCTACTTAAATTTAAAATAGATGAAGATTAAATAAAATTTAAAATTGAGTTCCTCAATCTCACAGGCCTCATTCCAAGCACTCAAGAGCCATATGGGGCAAGCGGCTATTGGATTGGATGGTATAGATAGAGAGCCTTTCTGTCACCAGAGAGTGCTATCCAACTGCACTATTCTAGACTCTTCATGGGACAGACCCAGCTCATTTATTTGCTCACATGCCTGTCTCTCCCCAGACTGACACTCAAAAGCATTTCTGTATCCCATGGTGTCAGCCTTGCATCAGGCCATGGTTGGTATCGAGTAAAAGTTTGTTATAGATGAATGAATAAAATCTTTATTGCACAATATCCACTATGATTTATCTTCCCTGTTCAGGAAGGTGACCTTGCCCTTCTACATGAGACTCTCACTTTCTTCGCTCCTACTCTTGTCTCTGCCAAACTCTAGCACCCTTGAAGGTCCTGCTCAGGAGCCTCTTCCCACGCACCCCTCCCACGACTTAAGCTGCCTCACTCACTCCATTCGCAATGGCAGTTTCCCATGTGAATGCCTGCAGGGCTGACCGCTGCATGCCACTCAGCTTGGTGGGTGTTCTTCGTGGCATAGAGCACATGCGTGTTAACCTGGCTCCAGGGCACAACAGCAGAGGGCTCTGTTCAGTAGGGACAAGTCCATTTAATTGCAATGTGGCATCATTGTAAAAAAATCTGAGGCTGGGCACAGTGACTCACACCTGTAATCCCAACACTTTGGGAGGCCAAGGCAGGCAGATCACCTGAGGCCAGGAGTTCAACACCAGCCTGGCCAACATAGTGAAACCCCATCTCTACTAAGAATACAAAAATTAGCCAGGCATGCTGGTGTGTGCCTGTAATCCCAGCTACTCAGGAGGCTGAGGCAGGAGAATCACTTGAACCCGAGAGGCAGAGGTTACAGTGACCTGAGATTGTATCACTGCACTCCAGCCTGGGTAACAGAGAGAGACTCTGTCCCAAATTAAAAAAAAAAAGTAAAAAAAAAAAAAAACAAATCTGAACCTAGCCGTGGCTGATATTTCAGTAGTCACAGAAGTGTGAAGGTGAGGCTTAGAAGAATGTGAGGGTCTCCAACAGGAAAAATTATGGGTATTCTGGGCCTGCTTAAGGCCAGTGGGATACCAAGGCAGCTTCTTAGGAGGATAAAACAACTCACCTCCTGAAGCCCTCATGCAGGCCAGTCAGAAGACATCCTTGGCCCCCAGGAACTTGCCCCATTCCCTGAGGAAAACCCAGTCCCTGAGCAAAACCTGAGTCCAACTCAGGGCCTCTATGCCACTGATGTCCGTGGAACACAGGACTCAGGCTTCTCCAAGGAGCTCTAGGGGCTGGGTGACAGGCAGGTGTATTTATACCATTGGCCTGGTCCTAATTTGTGCCTTTTGCCATTATACCTTGATGGACAATTTGCTTACAATTTCTGCTCTCGGGGGCGGGGGTACTAGGGCCATGGTGTAACTGTTTACGTAGGGGTATTCAGTAGGGCCTGGCCTGTGCACCCGGCCAGTGAGGACAGCAAAGAGGACAGAGCTCCACTTCACTGCTGGTTGTGTTTTCCTTGGGCTCTTCCTGTTTTGTTCTTACTGGGGGGAATGTTGGAATGGAATGTGGGCACTCAGGCTGTATTGTTTTCACCCTGTATGGCAGCCAGTGATGGGAGGTGTCCCTGCTTGCTCCCAGGGCCCTCAAAGAGTGATGGGAGGTGTCCCTGCTTGCTCCCAGGGCCCTCACAGCCTTGCCCCTTCTTCCGGTCTATTTCATCTCTGCCTTGTTGGAGCTGGTTTAAGTGGCAGTGATGTCTGTCCTTGCAGCTGCTGCTCATCACAAGCAGCTATGATTACAGGTAAGATAGTGACGATGGTGAGGATGGTGTGTCATGATAATGCTATGGAAATTCAGATGCAGGAACAGTCACCCATTTAGGGAGTTGAGACAGGTAGATGAGGTTGCTGCTTTGGAGGTGACAGCAATAGAATGGGACCTGAAAGGAGGGGTGCATTTTGAGAAGAAGCTCTTGTAAGGAAAAGGCATTTGAGGAGGAGACGCTGCAAGGTCTGCAGAATCACTTTGTCCTAATGGAGATTCCCTCCCTGGCCAGCCCTGTTCCTGTCAGTGCAATGGGCTTGCGGTGCAGGCCCTGACAACACAACTGACTCCAAGTGGCTGGGCCATGTGACCAGTGCTGGATCAACCAGAAACCCTGAATGAGATTTCACATGTAGACCCTGGGAGAGAGCATGCCTCTGTCTTCCTCTCTCGTTAGGAACTGTAAAACTTCATGAGCTTAGAGCAGGAACTACCTTTGCTATCTGCTTGAGATTAACACCCACAGAGGAAAGTAAATCTGAGAGTTAGGGAGACAGATAGAAAGAGTTTTGGGAATATCATGTCAGCACCACATCCCAGATAAGACTGAAGTCCCATAGCCTCTGGTCTTCAGTTCTAAAGAACAATAGGTTACTTTAGTAGAGGTAGTGGTTTGCTATACAATTTGTGCCTTTTTTTTTCTCTGTAGGTCGTTGTGGAATGTGTCTATCACTGAGAGCTGAAAGAAAACTGACCAAGACAAGTTCAATGGCCATGAAATGAACCATGAGCAAATGTACAGAGGTGGGAAGGCATGGGGTGGATTCCGGGCACTTGACGCTGCCCAGCTTGCTGATGTGCAAAAGGTCCTGCTGGAGACTCACAGAAGAGTGTAGCAGGGAAGAGCTCTGGTCAGAGGGCAGGAAGGGCCAGTGCAATGATTGCGAGGGCCCCAACAATCAAGACCAGGAGGTGCTGCTGTGTGGTGAGCACATTGTCAACCTGAACGGGGAGCGAGACAGAGGTGTATGGGGGTACAGGGTAGATGAGTGTCCCCTCCCTGCAGCAGGGCTCTGTTTGTCCTGCCATTGAACAACTCGGTGGGTTTTCCCCACTCTGATCAGCCCAGGACTCTGCTTGCTAGCTGGGTTGCAATAGCTCCTGGACCCTTTTCTTCTCAAACGAATTATCTCTTCCTGGGCCTTGCGTTTGCTCTAGGGCTCTTCTCATTCTTGGATGCTCTAGTTGTGCTCTGTCCCTGGAGGCTTCCCGAGACTCATGAGTATCAGCTCCTGACATGATTCTCCTTCACTGTCTTTTTTATTAGGGTTTCATGCAGACTCTCATGCACCTGCCGTCGGAAGATTTGAACATTCTTCTTGGACACCTAATACCCAGAGTCCTCCAGGTGGGTCCTAAGGATCTTAGGATTAATGATGGGGGTCCTAAGCCGGGGGGGAAGAGGGTTTGGCTCACAGTACCCGCCTCACGGGGGGTGCCTCCCCCGCCCTGCGATGGGGGTCCTAAGAGCCAGTGGGGGAACAGGGGCTGACTCTCAGTCCCTGCCTCACGGGGGCTGCCTCACCCCCCCTGCGATGGGGGTACTAACAGCCAGGGGCGGAAGAGGGGATAGCTCTCAGTCCCCGCCTCGCGGGGATTGCCTCCCCACCTGCGATGGTGGTCCAAAGAGCCAGGGGGGAACAGGGGTTGGCTCTGTGTCCCTGCCTCGCGGGGGTTGCCTCCCCCCCATGCGATGGGGGTCCCTACAGCCAGGGGGGAAGAGGGCATGGATCTCAGCCACCACAAAATGGGGGGCCTTTATGTTCAGGTTTTGCCCAAGAATCAGCTTATTTGCTTCTTGTACTAGCAGGGCAGTTGCTGCCGAGGCCCTCAAACAGGGGGGCGATCCTTTAGAAACCCTGTCTAGCTGTTTAGAGACGTAGGCTACAGGCCTCAGCCAGGGCCCCACAGTTTGGGTTAAAAGTCCAGCTGCCATCTTTGCTCTCTGACGCATACAATGCAAAAGGCTTTGTCAGATCGGGTAGCCCCAGGGCTGGGGCTGCCAGAAGTTTTTCCTTTAACTAGTGAAAGACTTGCTGTTGTTGGGCAAAACGTGAACATAAAGGTCCCCCATTTTGTGGTGGCTGAGATCCATGCCCTCTTCCCCCCTGGCTGTTGGGACTCCCATCGCAGGGGCAGGGAGGCACCACCCGCGAGGCGGGGACTGAGAGCCAGACCCTCTTCCCCCAACAAATGGGGATCCCAAGACAATGTTCCGGGTCCCCGCCCCCTTTGTGACCTCATACAAAGGCTTGGCTAATACTGCAAAGTTTAGGATCCACAGTCTACAAAACCCCACAGCTCCTAAGAATTCTCTCACCTGCCTTCTGCCCTTAAGCTCTGGTACATTGCAAATAACCTGCTTTCTTTCTGTTCCCGAGCGGCATTTGGACCCTGTCGGACTGTAAATCCCACGCAAGGTACCTGCCGTCGAAAGATTTGAACTTTCTACTTGGACAAATAATAATCACAGTCCTCCAGGTGGGTCGTAAGGATCTTAGGATTAACGAAGGGGGTCCTACGCCACGGGGGGAAGAGGGTCTGGCTCTCAGTCCACGCCTGGCGGGGGGGGGGGTGCCTCCGCCGCCCTGCGATGTCGGTCCTAAGAGCCAGGGAGGGAACAGGGGCTGCCTTTCAGTCCCTGCCTCGTGGGGGCTGACTGCCCCCCCCACCGCGATGGGGGTACAAACAGCCAGGGGCGGAAGAGGGGATAGCTCAGTCCCCACCCTCAAGGGGGTTGCCTCCCCCTTCTGCGATGGGGGTCCTAACAGCCAGGGGGCGAAGAGGGACTGGCTATCAGTCCCTGCCTCGCGGGGGGTGCCTCCGCTCCAGGCGATGGGGGTCCTAAGACCAAAGGGGGGAAGAGGGGCGCGCTCTCAGTCCCTGCATCGCGAGGGGTGCCTCCCACACTGCGAAGGGGGTGCAAAGACCGAGGTGGGGAAAGGGGAGGTTGGCAGTCCCCGCCTCGTGAGGATTGCCTCCCCCTGCGATGGTGGTCCCAAGAGCCAGGGGGGGAAGGAGGGGTTGGCTCTGGGTCCCCGCGTCACGGAGGGTGCCTCCCCTGCCTGCGATGGGGGTCCCAACAGCCAGGGGGGAAGAGGGGATGGATCTCAGCCGTCACAAAATGCGGGCCCTTTATGTTCAGGTTTTGCCCAAGAATCAGCTTATTTGCTTCTTGTACTAGCAGGGCAGTTGCTGCCAAGGCCCTCAAATACGGGGGCCATCCTTTAGCAACCCTGTCTAGTTGTTTAGAGACATAGGCTACCGGCCTCAGCCAGGGCCCCACAGTTTGGGTTAAAAGTCCAGCTGCCATCTTTTCTCTCTCTGACGCATACAATGGAAAAGGCTTTGTCAGATCGGGTAGCCCCAGGGCTGGGGCTGCCAGAAGATTTTCTTGTAACTCATGAAAAACTGGCTGTTGTTGGGATCCCCATTTCAAAAGTTCCGGGTCCCCGCCCCCTTTGTGACCTCATACAAAGGCTTGGCTAATACTGCAAAGTTTGGGATCCACAGTCTACAAAACCCCACAGCTCCTAAGAATTCTCTCACCTGCCTTCTGCCCTTAAGCTCCGGTAGATTGCAAACAACCTGCTTTCTTTCTGTTCCCGAGCTGCGTTCGGACCCGTCGGATCATAAATCCCACGTAAGGTACCTGCCGTCGGAAGATTTGAACTTTCTACTTGGACACCTAATACCCACAGTCCTCCAGGTGGGTCCTAAGGATCTTAGCATCAACGATGGGGGTACTAAGCTGGGGGGGAAGAGGGTCTGGCTCTCAGTCCCCGCCTCGTGGGGGGTGCCTCCCCCCTCTGCGATGTGGGTCCTAAGAGCCAGTGGGGGAACAGGGGCTGGCTCTCAGTCCCTGCCTTGCGGGGGGGTGCCTCCCCCACCCTGCGATGGGGGTACTAACAGCCAGGGGCGGAAGAGGGGATAGCTCTCATTCCCCACCCTCGAGGGGGGTGCCTCCCCCTCCAGCGATGGGGGTCCTAAGAGACAGGGGGGGAAGAGGGACTGGCTCTCAGTCCCTGCCTCGCGGGGGGTGCCTCCCCCCCCCTTGCGATGAGGGTACTAACAGCCAGGGGCGGAAGAGGGGATAGCTCTCAGTCCCCACCCTCGCGGGGGGTGCCTTCCCCTCCTGCGATGGGGGTCCTCAGAGCCAGGGGGGGAAGAGGGACTGGCTCTCAGTCCCTGCCTCGCGGGGGGTGCCTCCCCACCTTGCGATGAGGGTACTGACAGCCAGGGGCGGAAGAGGGGATAGCTCTCAGTCCCCACCCTCGCGGGGGGTGCCTCCCCCTCCTGCGATGGGGGTCCTAAGAGCCGGGGGGGAAGAGGGACTGGCTCTCAGTCCCTGCCTCGCGGGGGGTGCCTCCCCCCTTTTGCGATGAGGGTACTAACAGCCAGGGGCGGAAGAGGGGATAGCTCTCAGTCCCCACCCTCGCGGGGGGTGCCTTCCCCTCCTGCGATGGGGGTCCGCAGAGCCAGGGGGGGAAGAGGGACTGGCTCTCAGTCCCTGCCTCGCGGGGGGTGCCTCCGCCCCCAGCGATGCGGGTCCTAAGAGCAAAGGGGGGAAGAGGGGCTCGCTCTCAGTCTCCGCGTCGCGAGAGGTGCCTCCCCCCTGCCGTCGGAAGATTTGAACTTTCTACTTGGACACCTAACACCCACAGTCCTCCAGGTGGGTCCTAAGGATCTTAAGATCAACGATGGGGGTCCTAAGCCAGGGGGGGGAAGAGGGTCTGGCTCTCAGTCCCCGCCTCACGGGGGGTGCTTCCCCCCTCTGCGATGGGGGTCCTAAGAGCCAGTGTGGGAACCAGGGGCTGGCTCTCAGTCCCTGCCTCGCGGGGGGTGCCTCCCTCCCTTGCGATGCGGGTACTAACAGCCAGGGGCGCAAGAGGGGATACCTCTCAGTCCCCACCCTCGTGGGGGGTGCCTCCCCCTCCTGCGATGGGGGTCCTCAGAGCCGGGGGGGAAGAGGGACTGGCTCTCAGTCCCTGCCTCGCGGGGGGGTGCCTCCCCCTCCTGCGATGGGGGTCCTAAGAGCCAGGGGGGGAAGAGGGGCTCACTCTCAGTCCCTGCGTCGCGAGGGGTACCTCCCCCCTGCGATGGGGGTGCAAAGAGCCGGGGGGCAAAGGGGGAGGTTCGCAGTTCCCGCCTCGCGGGTATTGCCTCCCCCCCTGTGATGGTGGTCCCAAGAGCCAGGGGGGGAAGAGGGGTTGGCTCTGAGTCCCCGCCTCGCGGGGGGGTGCCTCCCCCCCCTGCGATGCCGGTCCCAAGAGCCAGGGGGGAAGAGGGGATGGATCTCAGCCATCACAAAATGGGGGCCCTTTATGTTCAGGTTTTGCCCAAGAATCAGCTTATTTGCTTCTTGTACTAGCAGGGCAGTTGCTGCCAAGGCCCTCAAGTAGGGGGTGCCAACCTTTAGCAACCCTGTCTAGTTGTTTAGAGACATAGGCTTCCGGCCTCAGCCAGGGCCTCACAGTTTGGGTTAAAAGTCCAGCTGCCATCTTTTCTCTCTCTGACGCATACAATGGAAAAGGCTTTGTCAGATCGGGTAGCCCCAGGGCTGGGGCTGCCAGAAGATTTTCTTGTAACTCATGAAAAACTGGCTGTTGTTGGGATCCCCATTTCAAAAGTTCCGGGTCCCCGCCCCCTTTGTGACCTCATACAAAGGCTTGGCTAATACTGCAAAGTTTGGGATCCACAGTCTACAAAACCCCACAGCTCCTAAGAATTCTCTCACCTGCCTTCTGCCCTTAAGCTCCGGTAGATTGCAAACAACCTGCTTTCTTTCTGTTCCCGAGCTGCGTTCGGACCCGTCGGATCATAAATCCCACGTAAGATACCTGCCGTCGGAAGATTTGAACTTTCTACTTGGACACCTAATACCCACAGTCCTCCAGGTGGGTCCTAAGGATCTTAGCATCAACGATGGGGGTCCTAAGCCGGGGGGGAAGAGGGTCTGGCTCTCAGTCCCCGCCTCGTGGGGGGTGCCTCCCCCCTCTGCGATGTGGGTCCTAAGAGCCAGTGGGGGAACAGGGGCTGGCTCTCAGTCCCTGCCTCGCGGGGGGGTGCCTCCCCCACCCTGCGATGGGGGTACTAACAGCCAGGGGCGGAAGAGGGGATAGCTCTCAGTCCCCACCCTCGCGGGGGGTGCCTCCCCCTCCTGCGATGGGGGTCCTAAGAGCCAGGGGGGGAAGAGGGACTGGCTCTCAGTCCCTGCCTCGCGGGGGGTGCCTCCCCCCCTTGCGATGAGGGCACTGACAGCCAGGGGCGGAAGAGGGCATAGCTCTCAGTCCCCACCCTCGCGGGGGGTGCCTCCCCCTCCTGCGATGGGGGTCCTAAGAGCCAGGGGGGGGAAGAGGGACTGGCTCTCAGTCCCTGCCTTGCGGGGGGTGCCTCCCCCCCCTTGCGATGAGGGTACTAACAGCCAGGGGCGGAAGAGGGGATAGCTCTCAGTCCCCACCCTCGTGGGGGGTGCCTTCCCCTCCTGCGATGGGGGTCCTCAGAGCCAGGGGGGGAAGAGGGACTGGCTCTCAGTCCCTGCCTCGTGGGGGGTGCCTCCCCCTCCTTCGATGGGGGTCCTAAGAGCCAGGGGGGGAAGAGGGGCTCACTCTCAGTCCCTGCGTCGCGAGGGGTACCTCCCCCCCTGCGATGGGGGTGCAAAGAGCCGTGGGGCAAAGGGGGAGGTTCGCAGTTCCCGCCTCGCGGGTATTGCCTCCCCCCCTGTGATGGTGGTCCCAAGAGCCAGGGGGCAAGAGGGGTTGGCTCTGAGTCCCCGCCTCGCGGGGGGGTGCCTCCCCCCCCTGCGATGCCGGTCCCAAGAGCCAGGGGGGAAGAGGGGATGGATCTCAGCCATCACAAAATGGGGGCCCTTTATGTTCAGGTTTTGCCCAAGAATCAGCTTATTTGCTTCTTGTACTAGCAGGGCAGTTGCTGCCAAGGCCCTCAAGTAGGGGGTGCCAACCTTTAGCAACCCTGTCTAGTTGTTTAGAGACATAGGCTTCCGGCCTCAGCCAGGGCCTCACAGTTTGGGTTAAAAGTCCAGCTGCCATCTTTTCTCTCTCTGATGCATACAATTGAAAAGGCTTTGTCAGATCGGGTAGCCCCAGGGCTGGGGCTGCCAGAAGATTTTCTTGTAACTCATGAAAAACTGGCTGTTGTTGGGATCCCCATTTCAAAAGTTCCGGGTTCCCGTCCCCTTTGTGACCTCATACAAAGGCTTGGCTAATACTGCAAAGTTTGGGATCCACAGTGTACAAAACCCCACAGCTCCTAAGAATTCTCTCACCTGCCTTCTGCCCTTAAGCTCCGGTAGATTGCAAATAACCTGCTTTCTTTCTGTTCCCGAGCTGCGTTCCGACCCGTCGGATCGTAAATCCCACGTAAGATACCTGCCGTCGGAAGATTTGAACTTTCTACTTGGACACCTAATACCCACAGTCCTCCAGGTGGGTCCTATGGATCTTAGCATCAACGATAGGGGTCCTAAGCCAAGGGGGGAAGAGGGTCTGGCTCTCAGTCCCCGCCTCGTGGGGGGTGCCTCCCCCCTCTGCGATGTGGGTCCTAAGAGCCAGTGGGGGAACAGGGGCTGGCTCTCAGTCCCTGCCTCGCGGGGGGGTGCCTCCCCCACCCTGCGATGGGGGTACTAACAGCCAGGGGCGGAAGAGGGGATAGCTCTCAGTCCCCACCCTCGCGGGGGGTGCCTCCCCCTCCTGCGATGGGGGTCCTAAGAGCCAGGGGGGGAAGAGGGACTGGCTCTCAGTCCCTGCCTCTCGGGGGGTGCCTCCCCCCCTTGCGATGAGGGCACTGACAGCCAGGGGCGGAAGAGGGCATAGCTCTCAGTCCCCACCCTCGCGGGGGGTGCCTCCCCCTCCTGCGATGGGGGTCCTCAGAGCCAGGGGGGGGAAGAGGGACTGGCTCTCAGTCCCTGCCTCGCGGGGGGTGCCTCCCCCCCCTTGCGATGAGGGTACTAACAGCCAGGGGCGGAAGAGGGGATAGCTCTCAGTCCCCACCCTCGCGGGGGGTGCCTTCCCCTCCTGCGATGGGGGTCCTGAGAGCCAGGGGGGGAAGAGGGACTGGCTCTCAGTCCCTGCCTCGCGGGGGGTGCCTCCCCCCCTTACGATGAGGGCACTGACAGCCAGGGGCGGAAGAGGGCATAGCTCTCAGTCCCCACCCTCGCGGGGGGTGCCTCCCCCTCCTGCGATGGGGGTCCTAAGAGCCAGGGAGGGAAGAGGGACTGGTTCTCAGTCCCTGCCTCACGGGGGGTGCCTCCCCCCCCTTGCGATGAGGGTACTAACAGCCAGGGGCGGAATAGGGGATAGCTCTAAGTCCCCACCCTCACGGGGGGTGCCTCCCCCTCCTGCGATGGGGGTCCTAAGAGCCAGGGGGGGAAGAGGGACTGGCTCTCAGTCCCTGCCTCGCGGGGGGTGCCTCCGCCCCCAGCGATGCGGGTCCTAAGAGCAAAGGGGGGAAGAGGGGCTCGCTCTCAGTCTCCGCATCGCGAGGTGCCTCCCCCCTGCCGTCGGAAGATTTGAACTTTCTACTTGGACACCTAACACCCACAGTCCTCCAGGTGGGTCCTAAGGATCTTAAGATCAACGATGGGGGTCCTAAGCCAGGGGGGGAAGAGGGTCTGGCTCTCAGTCCCCGCCTCGCGGGGGGTGCCTCCCCCCTCTTCGATGGGGGTCCTAAGAGCCAGTGTGGGAACCAGGGGCTGGCTCTCAGTCCCTGCCTCGCGGGGGGTGCCTCCCCCCCTTGCGATGCGGGTACTAACAGCCAGGGGCGGAAGAGGGGATAGCTCTCAGTCCCCACCCTCGTGGGGGGTGCCTCCCCCTCCTGCGATGGGGGTCCTCAGAGCCAGGGGGGGAAGAGGGACTGGCTCTCAGTCCCTGCCTCGCGGGGGGTGCCTCCCCCCCTTGCGATGAGGGTACTAACAGCCAGGGGGGGAAGAGGGGCTGGCTCTCAGCCACCACAAAATGGGAGGCCTTTATGTTCTGGTTTTGCCCAAGAGGTAGCTTTTTTGCTTCTTGTACTAGCTGGGCAGTTGTTGCCAAGGCCCTCAAACAGGGTGTCCATCCTTTAGAAACAGTAATATTATGAGTAACAGCAGCAGCATGTATTCACTGGGCACTTCTCAGTACCTGGCGTCATGGCTCTCACTTTGTAGGCGCCACTGGGATGAAGAGAGGGCAACATTGCAACTCTCCCCGCTCCTGCAATATCCATGGCTATTCTGTATGTGGGTACACCAAGCACTGGTCCTATTGGTGATGAGAGTAATGGGATCAAGTAGACAGTTGAAAGATTTAGACTTTTTCTCATTTATCAGGAAAATCATGTGAAACTTAAAAAATTTTAAATTACAGTTGAAACAGAAGAAAAGTAATAGAGTATATAAACATATTTGTAGAGGGAAGCTAGTTAAGAAATCGTAAAGTTGATAGATCCCAAGGACACATTAACAGAATGTTGACATTATACGAATGAAAAACCAAGGTGGAGGAAAAAAGATGGGTTGGTTGGCGAAGACATAGCAGATGATGAAATTGGCCCTTGCAAGGCTGGTGGACATCATGGGTGGTGATTTGCCAATCTATCCTAGTTTTAACCAATTTGCTGCTTTAAAATCCTGTTGTCATCATATTTGTATTGCTAAGAAGCCACGTGTCACTGAAAATGAAGGATACAGAAACACACTGTATAACCTTAAAAAAACTACTGCTCTAATGGTACAGAAGGCCTCCAAAGCCCTTTAAAAAACTAAAAAGAAATGTTCAAGCAGGCGGATGACAAAGTTCAGTGTTTTAAAATTAGCCACAGTTAATCCAAATGAAAGTTAATAAATTCCACTAAAAGTCACTTCCAGCAACAATTCCTTTAAGAGGCAACTTATTTTTAAACCTACACAATGAATTTTAAATCAGAAGGGCTATTGATTCCTCAGAGGAGTTGCCCAAGTAATTGACTTTATATTTAAATAAATCTAAGATTTACAAGGAAGTGGATAGAGAAGACCCTCTGGTTTTATTTCTATTTTGAAGTCAGACTTTGCATGTTAGTACTGACCCACCCAAAACAGGCTTTCCTGTGGAGCCACACAGTTGGGAAGTCCCTTTGTTGCCTGTGTAGTTTGTGCATTTAGACCATGCATTATTAATTCTAGCCATTCTATCTCCGCATTTTATTTCTCTGTGTTAGCCTTGTTAGACTACCATAAATTTTAGTTGGGGTGTGGCTGGGTAATTGCCCATTCTCAGTCATACTCAGGCAGGTAGGTGTACACACATACACAGAAGCCAAGAACTAATATTTCTCAATTTCCAGACAGAAAGACAACAGGTACAAAGCCCTAAGGATTATAAAGGTATGCTGCTTACCATCATCTTAGTGACCATGGCAGCGAAGCTGTTTCTGTACCTTGGAACAGTCTTCCCTGACAAGCCAGAGAACAGCGATAAAGCCACCAGCCTTGGGATCAGGACTGAAAAGGCAAGAGTGATGGAGATTTCTCCTGCGCTAAGCCAAGAGAAGGTTTCAGCACCTCAGACAGCTCCCACCGAAGTAGCCGCGCTCCCAGCTGCTTGCAGATGTTGAAAAGGAAAGCCTCGGTTTGTCTTGAGGTTGTCAGCAGTTGCAAGACACATAATAAAATGCAATGTGTTCCTAATTCATTGCATATCCTCAGCTTTAAATTTGGGTAGCAAAATGATTACTCTAGATTCTTCAGTGTTGGCAAGTATCTGTACCTAAAGAGCAGTTTTTCTACCTGATGTCTTTTTTTGTTTTTGTTTTTCAATACACCTTAAGCAAATTGAAGCTTTTGTTCCTGGAGGAAAAATGGTTTGATATGTTCATCTATCTTTTAGTAAATTTGGGGGCATAACTTTTCCAATTCTGAGGAACTTTTCTAAGAAGAGTGCATAAAAGTTTGTTGTTGTTTTTAAAAGATACAACATTCAGCCTGTGTCATGAGTTTAATTATACAATTTAAAGGACATATGTGCAATGCATTTTGCAGATGTGTGCCGGATATATATGTACAGATAATGGGCAAGTATATATGTGTGCATATATATATCAGGAGTATACTATATAAACACACAATACACGCCCGCCCACACACATTGTGTATTTTCCAGAAAAAAAAAAAAAAGCATGTCAGGACTTACATCTAAGTTAGAGATGCTGTTTAGAACCCCATTAAAAAATGTACGTGTTATATCCCTGATTTCTCAGGACACCTGTGTTTATCTGAGAGTGTCACAATAAAAAGAAGGACATGTATACTCCAAGTTAAGATTTTTTTAAAAAAAAGATGGAGACCATCTGAAATAAAATTCAGAGCTCTTGACTTTCCTTTCTCCTAGCGACACCTAGAGCCCGTTGAGAAAAAAACTGCACATTGTTCTCACTCCAAACATCCACAATTCAACAATTTTAAGTCAGATTTAAGGTAAAAAGTACATTTTTCCTGTTTGCATTGCAGCTTAACTGTCTTCCCCAAGATTCTCGGTAGTTTAATCCTCCAGAACTCTTCACCCTCCCCCAATTAAACCATTTGCCAAAGACTTGAACCAGATGACTGAAGGATCTGTTTATTTCCCTCAGGGCTTGGCCCACCAAAGTGAGGGACATGCCTTTGAATGACTCTCTATTGAACCAGGGGAGTCTGGAAATGATGCAGGAGAAAATCACAAAACCTTATGCAAGATCTGACGCAGGGTTGTAGGGGGTGTGTACCTGTGTGTGTGCAAACCACATCTCCCACAAAGTTTTGTGATCTCCATTAAAGTTTCCACATCCTTCATTCATAAAACAAAAACTACCAATAACAACAGCAAAACCTCACTGATTTCATAGTATCTGGCAATTAGGAATTGTCCCTGGGAAATCACTCAATGTCTCACCCCCCCTCGATCCAAACGCAACTCTTGTACTAAAGAAATACGAAACAGAGAAACAGCGTGGCTGGAGGCTGCAGAGAGGTAATGACCAAAACCACCTACTCAGTGCCGGGCAATGTACTGCCCTGGGTATGTCAGGGTAGACTAAGTGAGAGGCCAGTGGGACCCCTGCGGTTCCCAGGTTGAGCAGTTGTGAAACTCCTCAAAGGCATACATAGTAATTTCTACAAACCAACACAGCCTAGCTGTTATAAGAGCTGTACCAGCCAAGCCAGACCTGTTTCTCTGAGAGCCTGTCGGGGATTTTTCTCTTTTCCCTGGGAAAAGAAGGCCTCAAAGAAAAAGCACCGTTTCCTCCCTAAGTCCTAGCAGCCCTCTGCATCCTTGAAAGGGATCCACAGGAGGTGGTTAAACGCATCCATCTAAGGTCCGGCTCCTGTCCTGCATGAGTCATTGGTTACTAGGGCGATGTGCAAATCCAACCTTTGAAACCCAGGCTTCCAGCTCCCATGAAGAGTAGGAAATGTGCTCTCGGAGAAGTTTTCACTGAACACAGTCTAAGGCAGAGGTGCTAGTCCAGGGCTGGGAGGGGAGACAGACACGGCCTGAGGTCTCTCAGCAAAAGAGCTGGGCCCTGGGACAGAGGGTTGGGGCTCAGATGCCAGTATTTTGGTATTTTTTTTTTTCCGGAAAGGATAATCACCACCACCACCGCTGGGGGGAAAAAGTGTCTAGAAGTAAGAAGAGGAACGAAGGAGAGGCATCTGAGTCAAGGGACAGAGTGAGTAGGAGAGGAGGGGCACGATGGAGAGATTCCAGACACAGGTGGGAGGGAGAGAAGGTGCCTGAGGCTGTGTTCCCGGAGCACGAAATAAATAAAAAATAAACCAACTCGTAAGCACAGGCCGATCGAATTCTCTCCTTAGGAACCATAGCAGCATGCTGTTAAAAACAGACATCCGCGCATCCAGGGAACGTAAGGCGAATTCCAGATCCCAGCAGGCGCAGTACCCAAACCCCGCTCTCTCCAGCCACCAACTCCCGGCCGCCGCGGCTGCAGACACAGACCCGCTCCCTCCGGGACGGCGGTGACCGCGATCTGGCGCCACGGAGCCTGTCTGGGGGCGCCCGGAGAGTCGTGGGCGGGGGGAGGGCGCCTGATTCCCCCCCCCCACACACACACAGATGCCCCCGGGCCGACGCGTCTCGCTGCGCGCTCAGCCCGGAGCCCCCGCCGCCGCTCCCCGCCCCCGAGAAGCTCTTACGTCCTCCTCGTCACCATCGCTCCGCGCCTGGTACTGGAACCGGGGCCGGCCACCCGCGCCGCCGCCGCCGCGCTCCCGGGGCGCCGCCGCCTGCGCCCGCGGGCCGAGGGGCTTGGCTCCTGCGCCGCCGTCCTCCTCGGGCCCCTGGCCGCCCAGGAGGTGACTCGCCTCCGGGGGCGCGGGGAAGGACCTCGAGGTGTTGATCTTGCCGGTGAACCTCTGGTACAGCGAAGCCATCGGGCACCGCGCTCCTGCTGGCTGTCTTTGGGGCTTTTTAATATTTTGCTTTCTCTCCGGTTCCCACTCCCCACCCCGCTCCAGATTTAAAAAAAAAAAAAAAAAAGGCGGTGGGGAGGCAGCAGCAGCAGCAAGGCAAGCCCAGCGCCAGCGGCCGCTCCTCCCGCGCGCCACTCGCGAGTCTCCGCTGGCGACTCTGCCTGGCTCAGCCTCCTCCACCTCCTCCCCGGCGGCTCGCGAAGCCGGGGGTCTGGCTGTGCTTTCTCTCTTTCCTGTTTTTATAATTTTTTCCCCCAACTCCTTGCCACAGCCACGTACGGCCTAATCAAAGAGATTGAAGGAAGAAAAAAAACCAAAAACATAAAGCGAGGGAAATGCCTAGGCCCCAGAATTTGGCACCACCTAGAAACCGGCACACATTCCGAGCGCTCTCCTCGCTCCCCGCCCCCAGGCCCCTCGCGCAGCTCCTCCTCCACCCCGGCCCCTCCGCCCCCTTCCCCACCGGCCTCCTCCCCGCGCCCGGGACTGGCGCCTGGGTGGCAGGGGTTGGCAGCCCGGAGAGGGCACGGGGTCGCACAAAAAGGGTGCGAGGGTGCGTGAAGAGGGTGGAGGGGCGGGGACCACGCGGGTCGTGGGTGCGGGGGCGGTGGGGGAGTCCCGGGAGCTCAGGGTGCTGCGGCCTCGCCGAAAGTAGTGCTGCGAGTGCCCCGCAGCACGCGAGCGGACGGTGCAAGGGGACGCGGAGGTCGAGGCAGGCAGGCCGGCCAGGTGGCGACTGAAGGTGCAGCCGGCCCGGGGGCGCCCCAGCCACGCACGCGCTGCGGCGCCGGGCTCCCCGCGCCCCCAGCTCCTCTTGCCTAACTTGAAGCAACAACAGAGAGACCCCGAGGACCTGGGGTGCGAATGGGGCGTGGGAGAGCCACCAGGAGGGCGCGGGGTGGTCGGACGACGCTGGTGAGAAGGCCGCCCGCCCTCCACAGCCCAGCTCCCTCCGAAACCGCCCCTTCCCTTCGCCTCTCTCTGGAGGAGGGCAGGAAAGGTCACGGGGAGGCAGAGGACGCCCAGAGGCCCAGGCGCCCCTCGCGGGCGCTGCGCCCCGCAGAGAGCCCGGCTGTGACCGCGACTCCATTCTCATTATCATGAACGCAGGCGGAGGCTCAGCTCTCCGGCTGCCCGCAACTTTTCCAAAGCCTGCGCCTCACTGTGCCCGCCGAGATCGAGGGAGGGCGACATGGCTCCACTCGCCGCGCGCTCTCGGGCTTGCCTCCTGCCCAGCCGCAGGAAGGCGCGCTCCAGCGCCCCTGTGTGGACACCCGCACCAGCGGGCTCCGCTCCAGGCCCGGCCTGGCTTCTCTTCCCCTCCCGGCCCTCCCGCGTCCTCCCCGGCTCCCTCCTGCACTCCTCTCCGTCCTTCTGTAGTTGCTGGGCACGCGTCTCTCTCGTCTTGTCCCCACGTCCTCCTTGCGCGCCCCTTCCAGCCCTTCCTGGCCGGGAAGGACCTATCACATCCAGAGAGCGAACGTGGTCCGGGAAACCCCAACTCCAGAGGGGGGACCTGTGAGACCCTCCCCTGCCCATTCCGCCGCCTCCTTCCACATGGGGGTAGGGCGTTGGCTTCATCTCCCAGGACTGCTAAGGCTCCCTGCTCCTTCCGGGTTTCCATGCCTGTTTCCACTTAGGGTTTCAAAATAACAGGCTCGGCTGCCACGCACAAGGCTGACTGCAGGCTCGCCCCCAGCCCTGGCATTGCCCCAAGCCCAGAGAGAGGCCTGCCTGGGCCTGAAACTGCATGCTCCCTCTGTTTCCCTAACTGCGGGGGAGAATACTGGATGCCGGTGAACAAGTCTCCTGGGAAGAGACCTCCTTCAGTCCCTTCCACCTGCCTCCCTTCCCCAAGCTTTCAATCCAGTGTGTAGTTTTTGGTTTAACCAAAATATGTACCACGCTCATCTTCTGTTTACTCCACAGTAGTTACCCTTTACTATGAAGAAACATGAGTTTAAAAACACTTTAAAAAAATAGCAAATACAAAACCAAGTAAAACCAGGATTGCAACAGCTAAGCAAAACTTGCTGCATGGGAGAGGCCAGGCAGGTGGGTCTGGGGTGGGGAGAGCTTCAGCTGCTCCATTTGACTTTGAAGACAGAGGCAACAGAGCCATAAAACTAAACTTTAAAAGTCACCACAATTAGATAGATAGAAAACCTTGCTCTCAACCCCCTCCTCTGCCCCAGCTGTGCTTTTGATGGGAGGAAGCTGCCTCTCCTAACATGGACATGAAAGAAAGCTCATGCTATTCACCGCAGCATTGCGATCCTGACATTTCACTAAATATAGATGCAGTTAGGGTCCCACTTATGTAATATACATATGCTATCTATGAAATATGCATGCATATTTTTACACAAACTAAATGTCATACTAATATAGTTTATACAAAATACAATACTTATGCAGAATAGTTTATGTATCATACATGATACTTCATAGATGTGTGCATATTAATCATAGATAGAATACTATTGGGATAAAGCATATGTGCCACTTTTAAAAATTATATTCTCAAGGCATTGTAGGTAACTATAATCTAACCAAAGTTTAAAATCTCAATTAAATTATCTAAGAAAATATGATAAGCGATTTCTGCTTAAAATTATAAAATGAAATCACCATAAAACTCATAAGCAACAGGGGAAAGAGTTGAAGTAAAAATTTGTGCTGGGAAGCAAATCTCACAATTAAGCAGAAGAAACGGAGGGCAGGAAAGAGCGAGCGTCTGAAAGATGCAGGTGTGAAAGGAGCCGGAATGCTGGGGAGGACTGGAAACAGCATGGATGAACACGAGGATGTTCCTCAAGGATGATCCAGATGGAGCGCCCTTTACCCAAATTGAAAAGCGCTTGGCTATACTCTTGCACCTTGCACACTGAACGCGGTGCTTCTAGGGACATTTTAAAGAATGTTCTGGCCGGGCGCGGTGGCTCATGCCTGTAATCCCAGCACTCTGGGAGGCAGAAGCGGGTGGATCACGAGGTGAGGAGATTGAGATCATCCTGGCCAACATGGTGAAACCCCATCTCCACTAAAAATACACAAAAATTAGCCGGGTGTGATGGCGGCGCCTGTAGTCCCAGCTACTCAGGAGGCTGAGACAGGAGAATTGCTTGAACCCGGGAGGCGGAGGTTGCAGTGAGCCGAGATCGCGCCACTGCATTCTAGCCTGGCGACAGAGCACGACTCCATCTCTAAATAAATAAATAAATAAATAAATAAATAAATAAATAAATAAATACATGTTCTATACCTCGTGTGTATGTGCATGCATGTTTATGCACCCACACATCCAAATTTGTGTTAAGCACGGATACACACATTGCAGTCGAGGGTGTGAGGACACTGTGGTCCCACATATAAAAGAATAAAGTGGTTAGTATGTTAGAATAAGTGAAGTGATACAATTTTAAAGACTGGCAAGCTATGGCATGTTATGTTTATGATGTATAATTAATTCAATTCTTGTCTCTAATCACCTTTCACCTCCCCTTATCCACACACACACACACAAACAAGGAAAAAGATACCCCGAAGAGGAGCAAAAGTACCCAATGGGCATTTCAAAATAGGTGTAGTGGTTCAGAAGGAAACATGTCAATATTTCCCTCTACTCAATTTCTCCTTGAACGTCTGAAATACACTGTGGTGATGAAGCAGATTTTTATTCCTACTTATTGGGTAAGTGTGAGAAAATATTTTTGAAAATATTTTGCAAATTATTTAATGTCGAGTTTAATTCTTCCATGCTGCTCCAAACCAAATGCCCCCAACCCATTTTTCTATCTAGTTTCATATGATTAGTGCTTCCCTATTTATTACAAAGGTGTGGGTGTGTGTTTATTTTCCCTAGAACAAATTTACAAAACAAATATGTCATTGGGATTAGGCAGATGCTGCAAAATATGTTGGATAGTCATTTTTAAAATGACAATGAAGGCAAATTTTTGGTCTACCTGCAAGCTAAGCATTGTAGGAATAACAAAAGTACATCCATTGAGTTTAGCAGCCTAAGCATGATTTTTATTAGCTAAGAGGTTTTCTTATTTCTGAGAGAATTATATCCTGTAGTTTACTTCCCTTTTCTCTGGGTGCTGAGGGAGAAGGACAGAACCATATTTAAGACTGTTTTTTCTTTTCCAAATACTAATATTTGAAGAAATGAAATGGCTAAGTTAGCATACTCTGAAGGAAGGTCTTCCCTAAAACAGTGGGCATCACTGTCTTTTACATATTATCAGCTTGAACTCATAAACGGGGAGAAATTTTTAAAAATCTGGGTAGCTTGAGAAAACACAATGCTAAATGCATAAATAGAAGGCATATTCTCCACTCTGAAAATCTGTTTCTCACTATCTCTCAAAGCATGTTTGGTTTCTTGTTTCCGTTTTTGTTTTTTGCAAGATAACTCTCCACTAGGGGCTGGGTAGTAAGACCTTTTACACACCTTCAAACAGGAAATATCCAGCACACACACACACATACACACACACACAATAATTGCTATTTCAGGCTTTTGAAAAACAGAGTTAAAGTATGAATTGGGTTAATGTGGGCTTTTCAACTTAATACTTAAAAATTATGTTTTATGTAAAATCATTTGTTGTAACCCAATAAATACCTTTCTCTAACATCAGTAAAGTTAAGCTTCAATCTCCCAATAGCACATGTCTCTGCATTTTAGCCCTGCCATTGTGTCACTGCTCGGATCTTACACAGTTCAAAACATACATACAACTAACTACACTAGTGTCATGTACACAAACACAGTGGTTGATTAACACAAGTGTTAAGGTTTATCGCCAGGTGAGCTGCACAAGCTTTTGATCCTGCGCAAATGGCTGGTGCCAACCTCATCCCATGTTTTCTCTGTGGCCCCCCGGAGGGCTGCTCACAACCTTACCACCTTCCTCTAGGATTCTCCCCTAGTTCTTCATCTTGCCTTTCTACATTTAACCATAATCGACTCTTCTCCTCCCACTTTCTAACTACCTTTCTTCACTTCTGTTGTCTTGCCTTCATGCACGTCCCTTCTCTGGATCAATATCTGTAGGCTATACGTAGAATATATATTATTTTCTCTAAAACTTCCTTGCTGCCCACTGAATATTTATCAAATCTTGCCTTGTGCTACCAACATTGCCTCAGAAATTATCCAAATAATCACCTCTCACCCTGGAGGAGGCACGAACTCCTGTCATTTCCTGGTGACACAATGATCGTTTCCACAGTGCTTCCCAAGGCTCTTAGGTTTTTGGAGCATGGGGTATAGAAGACTGTCTTCTCTTTCTGTTTGTCCCTGGTGATCATTTGACCATAACCATGTTGTTCTCCAAAACGTCTTAGTTCATAGATCAAACTGTATTAGATTAAACGAGATATGATTTCTGCTCCAAAGTGCCCCTAGAGCGCCTTGCCCTTTTCAAACCACACACTTCTTAGGGTCAGGTGAATTAAGTTAAATATGATTCCCTTGAATGTTAAAGTGATAGGAATGAGTCTCTGCACTTCAGTGCTTTAATTTTGTAACCAGGAGAGGTGATGGCTGCATTCAGAAAGAAGAGAAAGCTTGTGTCTGTTCTCTCTGCTGACCACTGGCATGCCTTGTGAAGGACCAAGTCCTGCTTGCGGTATGGTCAGCCTTAGAACTGACTGTGAGCCACAGGGAACAAGGGCTTACACTGTCTTCTGGGGACATTGGCATCAGCCCAGAGGCATTCTCAGGCTTTGACTTCAAAGCAACAGCGAAACCAAAATGGATAAAGATAGGGTCAGTCAAATGCAACGTCTTTTCCTGACAGCAAAACAAACAGAGCCAGTGTCAACTCATCAAATCCTGCCACGTAAATTGGTACTCTCCTGCAGGCTAACAGAAACAGTTACAGAAAGTGGAAAAGTTGACTTCACTAAAAATTACTGCAGTTACAAATAAAGGAAGGGGGTATAGTGTATTTCTAAAATGTGCATCTGGACTAAGATTTAGGGAGGGTTGAGTGTGAGCACAACTTAATTCACCCCCGAAAGAGAAGGCTTGTCGGCCAGAAATAACAAAATAAGAAAAGCCCAGCAAGTTGGCCCCCAGGTCCAAGTACTGCAGATTCCAGTGTATCTTTCCATCTCTTCTTCCAACAACACAATGACTGTGAAACATAAGGAGGGAAGAGGAAAGAGTCTTCCTTTATGTGACAAACCCCCTTTTCAGATGTTCAGTGGGACAGTCTGAGTAGCAGCGTCTTCTTTCAAGAGCATAATATAGCGGAGCATGTGATTGCATTTCCAACCTATAAATATCCAGCTCCTGAACACTCATCTTTGAGTTCTAAATGGAATAAGCCATTATTTCCATATTCAAAACTGTAACAGACTGGAATGTTGTTCAGCAAATACTACTCTCCACCCCATGCCCCCTGCAGGGAAGCACCTTAACCTGTCCCCTGACACCTACTGCCACCCTGACTTTGAGACTGGTCATGTGACTTACTTGGACTAATGGGATGTGCATGGACATGATGCAGGCAGAGGCTTTGCAGCTGCTTGCATACCCTGGCTGGCTTCTGCACTCTGATGATCCACCATACAAAAACATGTCCCTATTAACAGCCGATGCTTTAGCCTGGCCCCAGAACAAACACACTTGGAGAAGACCTCAATACCACCCACAGCCTGGGGCTAAGCCAGATAATTGGGGAGCACAAAGCAGAGTCTCTTAGCCGAGCCCAGTGTAGACCAGCTGAATCACAGTTAACCAGCAGAAATGTGGGTCTTGGAATAAATACTTGTTGGGTAAGTCACTGAGGATAATTGGTTAAACAGCATGCTTGTGTCATTAAAGCCAAATCAATGCATGAAAAAATGGCATGGTCAAGTCCATGCTTCTTGTAGGCATTTCACTTATTCAGTTAACACCTGAGCACTGACTATGTGCCATTAATTGTGCTACGTTCTAAGGATGAAATGATGAACTACAGTGAACTTGCTTTCATGCAGATGATCATCAGTACTCCTCAAAGTGAAGCAAGACTGATACTACAAATTATCCGACTGATAATGCTTTACTTTTGTGAATAGATGCCGTTTTCTCAATTTCTTGCTCCTTTTGGTACATTTGGAGCACTGCTAGTCTTACTACAAAAGGACTGTTAGAAACCACTAGCTTGCAAATGTGTTCACAATAAAGCTGTGATTTATTTATTATAGCAGCACCAAGTAGCATTTTTAATCTACTCATACAGTGGCTTTCAAAGAGTTGTTTCTGGACCAACAGCGAAAGCATCATTCAGGGACTTGTTGGAAATGCAGATTCGTGGGCCCTGTCTCAGACCAACTGAAACTCAGGGCTGGGGCCGGGCAAGCTGCATTTAACAAGCTCTCCAGATGATTCTGATGCATGCACAAGTCTGAGAACCACTGCACTAGAGCAATGTACTAGAGCAATTTTCTTCACGGCACCAAGGTGACCTGGAAGATTTCTCAAATGTTTGCTCAGGTCTCTGGTAACAGCTTATACATTTAAAGGATTGAATAAGGATTCTCCTAAGGGTAAGGATTTTTCAAGAATTAAAAAAAAGAAACCATATAAATGAGGGAGGGAGTGTTTTTTTTTTTTTTTATCTTTGCTAAGACTTTATTCAGAATCAAAAAAGAATGCAGTCCATTTAGTCTTTGCAGGACATTTTCAGATGCTGTTTCGCCCTTGAACTGATGTTTAAGTTTCATGTCAGGAAGAAGGTAGAAATCAAAAGGGAATTGTCAAAGCAAAGGCAAAGATATGGTCAAACTATCATACCACAACTGTTGTGGCTTATCTGAGATACTCTGATTTTGTACCTTAGCAGAGAGCCTTTCCCATCTTGCCAGAACATATGCAATTTGGCAGAAGAACTCTGCAGAACTGCAAAGAAAAAAAAGCCTTACTTTCAAACACTGATTTCATAAAAAAATCTTCCGTGCCTCTAGTTTGGACTCATTGCTTTTTTAATGCAATAAAAAAATCCTGTCCTTAATTAAAAATCAATAAAGTTAATAAACATTTAAAGTTGAAACCTGACTTTGATGAACTTAATTCTCCTCAATCCACTCCTTTCAAGCATGTTAAAGGGTTCATTATAAAATCCATTTTATTTTATTTTTCACCGTCACTTAAGATTCCCTCTAAATTTCCATGTACAAATGGAAATATCTACAAATTTAAAAAACGGGTTGATGCTACTTTAGGTAGATCGGTAGCTTTTCTTGAATTTTAACATATTCTCTAAACCACAGGTGCATCTTTAATATTTATAGGCAAATATCAATATACACACAATAGATCTTAAATATGGAGAATGAAACCTAACCTGGAAAAAGAAATACCCCACACAGGAGGTATCAGTGCAAAACCCTGATTCATGCATATATATGGGTTCTCATTAATGAAAACAAATTGCATTAGGAGCAATAAAACTGAAATGAAACCATGTATCTGCTTCTTGTGGGTAATTTAATTCACTGTGGACTGTAACTTTATCAGCACCACTATGCCCATTTCCGAACAATTCCCTTCTCATAAAGGGGAAAAATAGGTTTGTCTATACTACTAATTGTATTTCAAATCATAGTAATTTGGTAATCAAAAAAGTAATTCTCTCAACAATTACTTATATTTTGCTTGAGAGGTACACTGAAATTGCCCATTGGCTAAATAAATCCACGAGTCACATGAGCCTGCAATTTGATCAGCCTTTTCCCTCACTCACAGCAGCAACAACAGTGACTCTCAGCTGCAGCGGGATGAGGTGGGTCCTGTTTGTTCCCCGAATTTGTGCTCTGAGTCCCTGATGGGGTTCCATTAACTCAGTCCTCTGCAGCGCACCCATAATCATCACCATTGTGCTTCTGTATAACCCAGCAATACCCAAATTACATCATTGATGCAGACCCATTTCAGTCTTTGTGGGAAAAGTTGGATAAATTAATGCTTTCAAAGGACTTTGAAGGCTTTCTTAGCCATCTTGGGGTAAAAGAAGAAGCAGTGTAAGGCGATATTTACATCTGCCTTTCAGGATTCCTTTTTAAATTTCTCTCTCTCAGGGCTCTGATATCATCCACAACTTCAAGTCCAACTCAAAATGAGATGTAAATGGTTGATTGTGGTCTCAATGAATGCTGAGTTTCCCAATTGAGATATTCAAATCCCTAGGATAACTATCTTCCTTGAGTAGGCAATTTTATCAAATAACATAAAATTATCCAATCCAAATATACCAGGAGATGGAATACCGAACTCATGAGTATTCCAAGATAAAACACAAGATTTCCAATAAGATACCTGGTTATAATACTGATCCTCGGGTGGTATACTTATCTGAGCATTTAATGAAAATCTTGGAATAGGTCCTTTTTTTTTTTTTTTTTTTTTGAGATGGAGTTTCATTCTTTTTACCCAGGCTGGAGTGCAATGGCATGATCTCAGCTCACTGCAAACTCCACCTGCCGGGTTCAAGTGATTCTCCTGCCTCAGACCCCCAAGTAGCTAGAATTACAGGCATGCACCACCAGAGCTGGCTAATTTTGTATTTTTAGCTGGGGTAGAGACGGGGGTTTCACGATGTTGGTCAGGTTGGTCTCGAACCCCTGACCTCAGATGATTCGCCCACCTTGGCCTCCCAAAGTGCTGGGATTACAGACATGAGACACCGTGCCCAGCCAGTACTCACTTTTTATCTACTGATTATATCTACATTTTATTAAGTCCACCAATCAAAAAACTTCAAGCCTAGAACTTCATAGGTTGCTCCTGATTTCCTGGGAAGGCAGCCTGCTTGGATTTGTCCATATGACTAAAAACAGTCTCCATGATGTTTTTAAATGATGGCATTGCCAATGCATAGAGCATCTCAATGGGTAAACTACACCCAACTCTTGGTTTCTACCCTGATTAAAGTGGAATGTTGGCAATTTCTTGAATCAATTTTCACAGCTATAGGAAGAGAATAAAAGCAAGTGATCCACAGACTCTTCTATCTCCCATTGAAGTCGTTGGTCTTTGAGGAAAAATAATCACTAAATGTAATGCAATTCTAGTTTGCCTTAAAATCTTCATTGAGAAGGGGGCTGGAGAGCTCCACAAGTTGACTAGCCCATACCTTGTCCCAGATTCGGTGACTTTTAGCTCAGGGATAATGTTACCTTATCATTTCCCTTCATCGTATTGGTCATATCTAACTTCTCTTGGCATGACGGAAGAGTTCTACAGTGCTATCTTCTATTGCTCCTCCACTTAGAAATAATCCTATGTTTGTACTACACCGAACACTGAGAAAAGCTTGACATTTTTCATCCAATTAGTGCTTTGGATAAGACCAGAAGGTTTTTGTTGTTGTTTTCCAAGAGGAAACTATATAAATTTTCCTGTGAGCATGGTTCACGTATTCTTCCATCTTATTGGAACACCTGCTTGTATGGCCAACCTTTCATTGGTTGCCCCCGTGCTGCACCCATATCCCTTCTCACTTATTTACCTGCCAATATAGAATATCCACAAGTTAAGGGTGTCCGCTTGATGAAGCAGAAATAAAAAGTTTTCTGGGAGGCTGTGGCAAAGATTATTTTTCTCTCTGGTAAGAGAGAGTGGTCAGAGGAGGGACCCCTCCCCTGGCCTGCCAACATCACTTCCTCCTGTTTTCTGTCTTTGAACATAGTTGTGTGAGGATTTGATGCTCAAAGCTGCTGTAGCCTTTTTGAAACCATGAGAAGAGGCCAGGCGCCGTGGCTCACGCCTGTAATCTCAGCACTTTGGGAGGCCGAGGTGGGCGGATCACGAGGTCAGGAAATCGAGACCATCCTGGCCAACATGGTGAAACCCCGGCTCTACTAAAAATACAAAAATTAGCTGGACCTGGTGGCGTATGACTGTAATCCTAGCTACTCGCGAGGCTGAGGCAGGAGAATCACTTGAACCAGGGAGTCAGAGGTTGCAGTGAGCCAGGATTACACCACTCACTGCACTCCAGCCTGGCCACAGAGACAGACTCTGTCTCAAAAAAACAAACAAACAAAAAAACAAACATGAGAAGAAGGGGCCAGTGTTTGCAAGGATGCACATCCTGAGCCCTGATAGCATGCAGGTACTGAACTAAAACCAGAATCCTCTTCCCACACAGATAAAATCCCCCGGGCTTAGGCCCTTTCAGCCAGGAATTGTTTCACAGCCAAAAGCGTTCCTGTAGGACACACTGCACACCTGGTTCTTCCACTGCCTGGCTCTTGCACCAGGATAGGTCGCTAAGCATCAGACGCTCATCTATGGCATAAGCATGCTAAGAGAGTCCAATCCTATCAGCTTTATTTAAGCACAGAGCTCCTGAGAGGGCCAATCAGTTGTTACAGAGGGGAAACCTCAAAACTTCTTTGATGTACCTAACCTTTAAAACACATATGGCCGCCTGTAGCTCACAATCTAAAAAGAAAATCATCAAGCCTTCCCACCTGATTATTTGTTATTGTCCATAACTCTGGGGAAAAATACCACTGTATTTGGGCTTTTTACTGATTTTTGCACATTTCTTCAACTAGAAAATCTGGAGGCAAATGTGTGTCAATGCTCGAAGGCCTCTTAAATATGTGAAGAGAAGAGAACATGTTTTGTGAGATGTTTTCTATCCAGGATTGGTAAAGGCACAGAGGAGGAGTATGAGTCTGAAAGAGGAGGGTAGAGGAAGGACAGAGGAGGAGGGAGAGGGGAAAAGAGAAATAATGCTTTAGCAAATTTATTTTTAAAATAACACTCTTATGTTTATCTGCACTTTATACTTAGGTTGTGTTGAAATGCAAAACCCTGTTGCCCTAAAGAGACTCCCAAGAGGCTGACTTTGAGCTGGCATCATAAGAGCCAGTTTGGAACCCACTCCACCAAGGCTGCTATGAGTTGAAGATGACAGGCTTGAAATCCTCTTCCCGGGGCAGGAGGGAAGAGCTGCACAGGCCATGTAGCACGCAGGCTAAGTGTGCATTCAGAACACTAGTAATCAGAATAAGAATCACAGTTAAAGGAAAAATGTTCCAGCCCCTAGGAACATATATAGAATTCTGTACACAGAATATGTGGGAAAAAATACTTTCAGCACACATGATATTGCTTTTATTAGTTAACAAAATAAATTATCCTTCTGGAATTGCATATGGGAGAGGCAACATGATTTGATGAGTGTTTAGGGACTTTGAGTCTTAATCCAGCCCATAGAATTGTTGTTTGAATGTGAGTCTCGCTCCATATTTACCAGCCTTGTTTATATAAGGCAGGAGTCAGCCACTAACAGATTCTACATGCAGAGTCTATGTTGCAGGTCATCTTACACAGAACTGGTGTTGAGAACAGAAAGCAAGAGAAACAGCCTCATGAAGCGTGCTGCCTTATCTTGCAACTTATTTTGATGATTTAGACCTCGTGTGTTTTTCCTTATTTTGATCCAGGTGAATAAATCAGCATAAAAAAGTGACAAAAAAACACTTCTTACAGCTTCATGGATTTCTCTTTTATTCTTTCTTCTTACTGCTTCTCTTTCCCACCTATGCCACACCAACAGCATCCTCCGTGATAGCACCCCTATCTTTGCAAAACAACTGGTAGATCCTCTTCACTTACAGTTTTTGATTTGTATAACCCTCGGATGAATTCAGCCAACTGCAAAAATAAAAGCAGCCGAACAAACAACAGCAAAGCCAAAGCAAAACAAAACAAAAAAACCTTATAAAAGCGCTGCTGTTGAGCACACTGAGAACAACTTGGAGCTTGACATCGCCACTTGGGGGCGCCCTGGGAGCTCAGAAATGCAAGCTCCCTCCAGCCCCGGGAGCCCGGGCTGACTCAGGGCAGCCCCTTCCTTCTGACTACACGGTTTCTGTATTCAACTAATCACACGGGAAATGAGACTGCCTTTTAGAAGACTTTTGTTTCCTATGAAAAGGAAGACTGCTGCGCTATAAATGTTTTAAATGCTCTCCGAAATATTAAAATCAAGTCAGTAAATGAACCATAACTCTGTCTTCTCATTTATTGAAGAGTCAGATGTTCCAGGAGGAAGGGGAGGGCAGAAAATGAAACTAATTTCCGTTTATCATGGAGGATGGACAGATCAGATAGATGAGTTTGTGTGCAAATAACTCAGTGATTCAGAAGGGATTCTGGATCACTTTTCACTGGGCCATTGGTGGGTGGGACACAACACTGGCTGAGAGATAGTGATGACACTGAGTTAAAAAACAAGCATTACTGGGCCCAGATTGCCTTATTCCACCTATCATGGAATAAAAAAGAAATCCAGAAAAAAGAAAGAGGCTATGCTGTGATGGCTGACAGACTCTGAGGAAATTGCAAATACACTGACGACCTTGGAGAGCAGCCTCAGATGATCACTTCTGCACCTGTCTTCTTGGAGAACAGGAATTTTCTGATCTTTGAAAAACTACAGATTCATCGTCCAAGAAAACCCAGCTAATTCGTTTTCAATCAGAGTTTCAAAAAGGCATATTTTCCTGTAAACTGGCAATGTACCTGGGAAGCTAGGACATCAAGAGATCCACCGGGCACCTCCAGATGAACTCTGAATTTATTCGTAAACTCTCATCCCATGAAGGGTTTTACTGAAGAATAATAAAAGATTCTACTTTGGGGTAGCTTTCTAACCATACATTTCACATGCATTGTCTTATAAGGGAAAAGTCCTGGGGTAAAAGTAGGAGACAGTTTGGGTTCAAACCCAGGTCTGAGTGCTGCATCTTGCAGGAAAATTCCCAGTAATCTTTGTCCACTGACTTCTGTCATTTCAATGACTCATTCACTGGAAACACATTCCAGGATGTTGTGAAATTAAATTTCCAGATGGCACAACCATAGGCTTACTTTAAAGACCAGCTCACACACCACCTCCTGGCTTTTGAGGTCTTCCATGATTCTTTAAGGAGTTACTACTAGCCTTGCCAAGTCCTCATAACATCTGCATGTGCCTGCCTTATAAAACACACCACTCTTTACCTTGTGCTATTCATCCATCTATTCATACGACACACATCACTGAACATCCGCCATGACTGGCCAAGTCTTATTTTCCCCATTATATGTTCCCTAAGAAGATCTATGTCTGATTACGGTTCATGCAAAAACTGTCATCTACAGGGTAGGAGTTCATTAGAATAAAGTTCACTTAAGACACACTTATCTACAAACAGTCTTCAGAGAGGTGATCGGATGGAAGATATTAACATGATTCTGGAGTCTGCTAGGAGCTGCTCTGACTGGTGGCTACTGAGATACCAGTGACGGGAAGGTGCTACATTGTTAACAACAGTGCCTTTCAAAAATGATGAACTATAATCTACTGGTAGGTCATATTTAAAATCTGTTATAAAATCAGCATGTGATTTTTTTTAAAATTGAAAAATCTGCCATGCTGTGTTTTTCAACTGCATGTGGGGTGGGCTCCTTCCAGACAGACAGGCTGTACTGCTGGATACCTCCCTGTATCTCCCCAGTAGAGGACAGACTCCTTGAGAGGAGGGACTACTTCCATCTCCTTTGCTGTTCATAACCAGTGTTTGTCACGGTGCCTGGAACACTCGAGATGGGCAACAAGAATTTGTCAAACGAATGAATGAGGCTATGACAACAATAACAAAATCATGGTAGGCAAGTCTGGGTTTCTGTTATATGTAAGAACTGCTGAAGTCAGTTTAGAGAATCTTTCTCTGAATGTATCATTATATGTTTTATGTGTGGGGGATTTATTAGCTTCTAACATCTTAGATTCCCAAGGTGAGTATGAAAAGAGAAATCACTGTCGTATCAATGAAGCAAGACATCTAGATATATGTGTTATCAAGTTAGGTTGTTGCCATAGGACTCCAACGGTGATTTATTAAGGAAAGGTACTCAGTGCACCAGGGCTGGGTGGCCACAGTGCCCTCCATTACCTCCTAGCAACTTTCAAGGGTGAAGAGAGCTTCCATCCAGAGGAAGCTTAACAGGGTGAATAGGGAAAGGGCTTTCATTTGGGATTTTTCCTACATTTTAGTGGTATAGCCATTTATATCTAAGAGGCTAATGAAAACATCCTAGAGAAACTGATACTGCAAAATGACACTTGGGATAGATAGGAAAACCTCTTAGAGTGGTTTATGTATCAAAAATAGATTAATACCACTGATAAGAAGCCCACATAATTTTTCCACACTTTGAAATTAATTCATTTCTTATATATACCAGTGGTATTAAATGTTTTGATTATTCACTCATTTATTCATCTATTAAGTAATTTGGATTAAGTGTTCTTTTTAATTACAGCATCAGTAATTTTTTTTAAAAAACTCTATAAATATTTGCTCAAAGGGCTAACAGTGAACCCCTGAAAAATACATGTGACTGCAGGCTGGAGACTGTGGATAAGGCTGCCATGAGGTCCTGGGAAATGTCTATTAGAGTGCCAGGAGCAGCTATGTTTCAGTGAACACTTCAGAATACCAATGGGGAAAGTAAATTCATAGAATATAAACCAACTGAACTCTTTTCTCCAATGTGCCTCCCAGGGTCAAAGCTGGCTCTCTCCTCTCTGGTTCCTGGGAAGGCCGTCTTCCTACCAAGCTCAAAGCTGCTCTTGTATAGTGTACTTACTGATTTTATAATTAATATGACTTTCACTGAGTCTAGAGATTTTCAAATGTCTGGATCAGAGACTCATGGGCCACAAATCAACCTTGAACTGAAGAAACTAAGAAAGATCCAACAAAACAGTATTGTATTTGTGAATATTATTCACAAATAGATTTCTTAATTTCCTTTTGCCTTGGGATAGAGTTTCTACTGCGGTTGCAGGTGACCAGGCCCACTCACCCACCGTGTGCCTGCTGGGTCTGTAGATGCCAGGGAATATCACCTTCCCCACTGGAACAAGGATTATGGATGAGTGGTACAGACATCAGAGTTAGAGTTGGCACGCTATGTCCCCCTTCCCTCTTCCTATACGCAGTTGTTTTTCCATGGACACTGAAGTATGGCAAGTGACTACCAAAGCGGCAGTTTTGCTTGGAAATCCCACTTCCTAGAAGAAAAATACCCCTTGCTTGAACGGGTAAAATGCGAAGTGGTCCATCTGCTGCCCATTTCCAATCGTACTTCCAGAAAAAGGGCAAAAATAATGCCCAGGGTATGATGTGCCCGTGCACCATCTGAGCTGGGGCTCCTTCTGTATCTCAGTTGCCCAGGAATGATTAGACCCAGCACCTGGATGGCTTCACAAATGGTACAACAAAAATCTCAACTCAGAGCCCCAAAATAGCTGTAAGCAAGACATTTGAAGCTCAGTTTCTTCCACTTTCTAACTGGAGAAAGTAGAGGCCAGACAAGGTGGCTCATGCCTGTAATCCCAGCACTTTGGGAGGCTGAGGTGGGCGGATCACCTGAAGTCAGGAGTTCGAGACCAGCCTGGCCAACATGGTCAATCCCCCCCAACCCCCCGCGTGGTGATGGGCACCTGTAATCCCAGCTACTGGCAAGGCTGAGGAAGGAGAATCATTTGAACCCATGAGGCGGAGGTTGCAGTACACTGAGATCACACCCACTGTACTCCAGCCTGGGTAACAGAGTGAGACTTGATCTCAAAAAAAAAAGTAGAGAAAAGCAGGCAATTTGTGGATTGTTAAAAAGAATAAACACTAATCATATTGTTTATTTTCACATACACACACACACACACACACACACACACACGTAATCCTGGCCATTCATCATTCTCTGATTTCATGCCATACTCTCCTTTCACTGGGCTTAGTCAGTGAGTTCACATTCGGAAGGCAGTCTATTCATTTTTTAAGTACTTTACGTTTGCCAAGGTCTCTAATATCAAGGAGAGTTGCTCTCCTATTTTCATCAATAGAGCTAGTAAATATATGGTACTACTATGTAAAAAGGGGAAACAGCATTACAATGTCCTTGATCTATGGAAATAATCTTTGTGGATTTCTGTGGATGAGACAAGATTTTAAAGCATTCAGTCTGTGCCTTGGCTGTAACTTTGAGCTTCCTGATGCTTTTACATTTTCCACATAGCTTTTCTAGGGGTGTTTAGATGGATAAATGCCTCTCTAGATAAAAGCATGATGCTGGGCTATCAATAAAGAGAGATGGATTTCCTGCATCAGAAGCTGGATATCTTGATCCCGTGGTTCTACCACTGCCATTACAAGAAATTCCTGCAAGGAAAAAATTGCATTCTGAAGTGAGGCGGGACTGAAATAAAGTAAATCAGTAGCATAAGGGAGACATCACATCATGTTTGTGTTACTTTTTCATTATCTCTAATGAATAGAATGATTTATATAATTTACCATCGAAAACCAAAGTAATTATTGTATTATTGCATTACTGCTATATATGAAAGATGATGAATTATAGAGTGTAACTTATTCGCTTTACTTATTTTCAAGTCTTAAAGTGAACCCATTACATGACCACGTCATAGTTCTTTACGAACGGAGCCTTCACGCCCTCATGAAGAGATGGCATGTAAGGATACCTTGTCCATTGAACCCCAATGATGAGCTAGTGAGCAATTTGTCCACAAAGGAAAGTTAAAGGCTTTACCCTCAGAAAGCGGAGCCTAGGGAAGACCCTTAAGGCTGAAAATGTGAGTGCATAAAGAGGTTGCTGGGTTCAGGTGCCTCAGGGTCGGATGGGGAGAATGCTCTATCAGGATACCATGACCTAGGAATAGGTCAGGTCAAGCCTTGGGCTTTGTCCATTTTGCATATGTTTTAGCTTCAGAAAAGGTCAGTTCTTTCCATCTGGGTTGAATAGATGGGGTATTTTGAATCCAACCAATGACTAAAATTGGCCAAACAAATTAATGGACTGACTTTCTCAATTTTCTGTTGGTTGATCCTTTATGAAACAAAAGCAAGCTTTGAATGAGTCAGTGATAGAAGGGAAGAAGATGGAAACACAAGTGCAATTGAAATGAACCTCACATACTCCCATGCAGTGAAGGAAGTGTTGCACAGTGCCCAGATATCATCAAGAACAAGTTGATAATCACAAAAGAATAATCACAAAATAATAATTAAAATTAAAAGGAGTGTTACACTGCTGAGTCATGCTTGTCGAGCTCCAAAACAAATGTTATCTTAAGTCAAAAGTAGGCAAAAGAGAAATCATTGATCTCAAACATACACACACACAAAGGAAGGAAAAGACAAGAGAAGGGAGACCCCTACATTTGCTTCAGGGGACCACAGCTCTAGAACAGGAACTCATGACACTATGTGAGGTGTGCAGAGGGGGGATAAAGGTATGGGAAGGATCCACAGCGATGAGTGTCAGAGGCTCCACATCCTCTGTCTGTGTGAACTTGAACAGGCCTCATGCCCTCCCGATGGACTTCCATTCCCTCAGCTATAAATTCAAAGGATTGGAACAACTGAACATTTGAGCTTCTTTCATCTTCTAAGTCAAGATTCATACTAGCAGTAGTATCTTTCTCGCTATGAAGGATTTGACCAGGTATACCTCTATCTTTAGATGAAAAATTAGGTGGTACTATTTCCTAGAAGGAACAAATTCAGCTTGACAACAGTTGTGTAGAAAAATATGTGTTATTTAGTTGGCCCTACACTTAATAAGCCATAAACTGATACAGCTGTGAACACTATTACTAGAATAGTGGCATTCACATCGTTCACAGTAAAATCATCTCAATGAGCCTTCCACCAATGTCACCAGGGCAGAGATATTCTGTTAATCTCTATAAACACGCGCTTTGTGATGCCTATCAATGAACTGTAGTTTAGTTCCACTCAAATTGCAAAGAAGTCTAGAATGATACTAGACTTGTGATACTAGAATGATACTATGTGATACTAGAATGAACTGAAAAGTGGTTATTTGTAAGAAAAAACGCTTGTTCTTGTGTGCAGAGGAGTGGGCACCAAGTAAGAAGAGGCATTTGGTATCAGCACTTTGAATACATGTTAAGGTCCTGTTGGGTTTCCAAACAAGAACTGTGATTGTGAAGGGTCCTCTTCTTTTCTAGAAAACTAATCAACCATGGAATATGGGCAACTGCTGGTCTAGCTTATGGAATCACTCACAATGAGAAATATAACTGCATCAAAGACAGAGACGAAGGGACTCTAGATACAAGGTCACCTCTTCATGAGGAGGATGTAGAGCCTTGCAGCAAATTCAGTGACACTGCAGTCAATACAAAGAATGAACATTCCTTGACCAGGTTAGGAAGGCAGCGTAGCCAAGAGTTCCTTCTTACATTGAATTTAAATGCTGGACGGGGACTTGGAAATGATTCAGTTTGACTGTCTTCATTCAGAGACAGAGAAACAGCCTCAGAACGCAAGTGTCTTCTCCCCAGAGTTCAATGCCAATGCAGAGGGGCAAAGAAAGGAAAAGAGAGAGAAAGAAAGAAGGAACACTGTCTTAACCACAGATATGTGTGCATTCTGGGGACAAAGCAGACATAAGCCAAGTATGTATATATTTATATAGAAGGATATAGTAACCCATCCACAGCACACAACACAGTAAAATCTCAGGCCCTGGAGCCCTGGTGTCCGAACCTCTCGACTCAGATTCTATCACTTGTGGGGTACTGGGCAAATGAATGCTTTTATGATTTTGTGAAATAATAGAGGGAAATCACTTACCACCCAGGAACTATGTAGACTTAACTGTTTAGCAGTACTGTTGCTTAGCTTGGAAGGCCCCAGAGCTACAGGTGTATAAAGCCACCTTCAAAGGCAGCCACAGGTGTATAAAGCCACCTTTAAAGGCAGCCACAGGTGTATAAAGCCACCTTTAAAGGCAGCCACAGGTGTATAAAGCCACCTGAAAAGGCTGAATTGCCCCACACAACAAGGGGGTGGTGGGGGGGGGATGGGGGATGGGGTCGGGGGGAGGGTGCGGACACATTTTAAAGAGAGAGGGGATTCAGGCCCTAAAATTTAGAAAAGGTTCTAGATCTTTTTTGTCTCTTTAGACAAAAATGAGACAGAAAAAAAATGAACTCCTAGAACAATCTGGTGATGCCAGCATTTCATTTGTCAGAATCTTCTGTTTAAATATATAAGATAAAATATGTCAGATTGCAAAGAAAATGCATTATTTTGAAACACAGTTATAAATATACAAAAATAAAATGTATTTATATTGCTTTATTAATGATTCACAATGTATTTAAAACACAGGAGTTACATTTTTTATTTTTAAAGATACATCAGGGAAATGGCTGTCTGGGCTTAGATAAACTAGTAACATTTTACTGTGGGATTGTCTTGGACAAGAAGGCATGCTTTAAATAAAATAAAATCAGTGCTCCCAATGGTATACAAGGATAAATACGCTTTGCTACCTCTCTAAGCTAATTTCTATCCCATTCCTTCATTCAGGCCCCAACCACACAGGCTTCCTTGCTCTTTCTCAGCAACACTCGGTGCTTCAGGCTGTTTATGCCAGCTGACCTCCACCTGCAACGTCCTTGTCCCAGTTATCTGCCTAGCTCACTCCCTTGACTTGCCTGTCAAATCAGATATCCAATTTTGAGTTTTTAATTCTGATGCTTATAAGAATGGGACTCCTTCTCATGCCTGTAATCCCAGCACTTTGGGAGGCTGAGGCGGGAGGATCACAAGGTCAGGAGATCGAGACCATCCATCCTGGCTAACACGGTGAAACCCCGTCTCTACTAAAAATACAAAAAAAAAAAATAGGCAGGTGTGGTGGCGGGCACCTGTAGTCCCAGCTACTCGGGAGGCTGAGGCAGGAGAATGGCATGAACCCAGGAGGCAGAACTTGCAGTGAGCCGAGATTGTGCCACTGCACTCCAGCCTGGGTGACAGAGCAAGACTCCATCTCAAAAAAAAAAAAAAAAAAAAAAGAACAAGAAAAAGAAAAAGAAACAGAAAAATGAATGAGACTCCAGTTTAGCAAGGATACCCAATGATAAACAATGCGAACTTGATAATTTACTTTGTAAGGAAAAGACAGCCTGGACTCCAGAAATGCCAGATTCTCCAAAGCCTTTTGAGTTAACCTGCACTCTAAAGCTCGTTCCTTTAGGTCGTGCCCCTGAATGACTCTTGAGAAGGGAATCCCCAGAGACTGACCAGCTCTGTTGCTTGAGTGTCTGCCTAGAGTCCCAAAGCTTATCAAATAGGGTATGCCTAAAACCTACTATGACTTTGAAATAATGGTGAGAGTATGTTGTATTTCAAGATATCTGCAATTGCCACTGTGATATGGGAATATCTGTGATTTTTTTTAGTCACAGGTAATGCCAAAACTACTGTGTATTTTGCCTACAGACATGCTGAAGGGCAGCTGTTTTTTAGTGAGACTTTAGTAAAAATAATTATGACCTTTTTGTTTCTTTAAGTTCACAGGCCCCTGGGACCCCACGTTAAGAAACCTTGCTTTAGAGTCTGAGATGAGAGAAGAGGTCTGGGGTAAGGTGTTAGGGAGGGCCTCTCGGCATGAGGAAGACCCAGAAACCGGAGGAACACAGAAGCCTTGTTTCCAAGATTAGAATTAAAAAATCGTTTATCTAAAACTTCAGCGGGTGAAACTCATTAAACACACATCATCATTGTGTTAGTGGTGGCTTTCAGTGTGAAGAAGAAGGGATTGTATTCGCCCTGGGGGATAATGGTCAGTAAGAGATAACAGCCACGGAGAGGTAATAGCCAGGGAGGATAAGACAGCCAGGGAGAGCTTGGGCATGTGAGCTCTTGGTGGGCTGAGCTAGTAACCAACGTTTAGAGCTAAAAGTAACCAGATGGATGCTTACTAGGCATTCTCAGACACACTGGGGAGTCCAGAAGAGGGGGCTTACGTTATTTTGTGTATTAATAGCTCAGAGACATGCAGACACTCTGAAATATGTCAGGCTGGCACGCTGGAAACAGTGACAGCTGCTTCCAGAAGGGGTAGATGTTGGCAGCAGATCAGGCTGTGTGAGTGGTCACCAGGGACTTCTGGGGGGAAGGTTTTCCTATGGCTGGGAGCGGAGAAGTCCACATGCTGAATCTCCCAGCAATTCAGGTAAAGGTATCACAAGAGGAGAGCGTCAGATCCAATGGGGAAGCTGGGAAAGGAACGTGGATGCCTTCCCAAGAACTGAGGTCCAGGTCTGTCACGTGGAAGGCAAGCAAAGATGCGCTCACCTCAACCAGGGCTGTTCCCAGACCACACATTCCACAGCTTTGGAGCAGCAGGAAGCACTGTTATGATGCAGGAGCTCGCGAGGCCTCACCCAGGCCCATGCTCCAGATGGTGTAAGCCTGTCTGGAGGCTCTGGGAGGGCCTCCTTATCATCAGCATCACAGCTGTAAGAACAAGGACCAGGTCTCAGGTCCCAACTCACACCTGGTGCCCTCACCACCCGACAGAAGCCTCCTCTGGGGCCTTCCACGGCACTGGACAAAGGAACCATGATGAGTGATTTCTGATATTTAGGTGAAATCAGTTTGGAAGATGTGTATAACATTTCAGAAAAACATCGGTCAGGGGCAGAGAAATAGCCAGGGTCCAAAATTGCTACTTATTTAATTTCTTTTAGACAGGGTCTTGCTCTGTCACTCAGGCTGTAGTGCGGTGGTACTAACATGGCTCACTTCAGCCTTAACCTCTTGAGCTGGAGTGATCCTCCCACTGTAATCTCCTGAGTAGTTGGAACTACAGGTGTGCGCCGCCATGCCTGGCTAATTCTTTTATTTTTAGTAGAGATGGGGTTTTGCCATGTTGCCCAGGCTGGTCTCAAACACCTGGCCTCAAGTGATCTGCCCCCCTCAGCCTCCCAAAGTGCTGGGATTACAGGCATGAGCCACCGTGCCTGGCCTAAAATTGCTAATTTTTGACATAAGGCAATTTTTTTCTTTTTTCTTTTCTTTTTTTTTTTTGAGATGGAGTTTCGCTCTGTCACCCAGGTTGGAGTGCAGTGGCGTGATCTCAGCTCACTGCAAGCTCTGCCTCCCGGGTTCATGCCATTCTCCTGCCTCAGCCTCCCGAGTAGCTGGGACTACAGGCGCCCGCCACCATGCCCAACTAATTTTTTGCATTTTTAGTGGAGACAGGGTTTCACCATGTTAGCCAGGATGGTCTCGATCTCCTGACCTGATGATCCACCTACCTCAGCCTCCCAAAGTGCTGGGATTACAGGCGTGAGCCACCATGCCCAGCATAAAATTGCTAATTTTTGACATAAGGCAATTTCTTTCTTTTTTTGTTTGAGATGGAGTCTCGCTCTGTCACCCAGGCTGGAGTACAGTGGTGCGATCTCAGCTCACTGCAAGCTCTGCCTCCCGGGTTCATGCCATTCTCCTGCCTCAGCCTCCCAAGTAGCTGGAACTACAGGCGCCTGCCACCACACCCAGCTAATTTTTTTGTATTTTTAGTAGAGACGGGGTTTCACCATGTTAGCCAGGATGGTCTCGATCTCCTGACCTCGTGATCCACCCGCCTCAGCCTCCCAAAGTGCTGGGATTACAGGTGTGAGCCACTGTGCCCAGCTGACATAAGACAATTTCTAATCCACCACTGCACTGTCTCAAGGAAGACATGGACATAGAGCCAGATAGAAATGGTCATGTCTCTCATTTAAATCGGAAACAGGGAACATGGGAGAAAACAAGTATGTGGCAGTGTTTCAGAGACAGGCTCCCTAGGTTAGTATGGGTGTGACAGCAGCCCTGTGGACTCCCCGCCGTGCCGGACTCTCAGAGGCACCTGCAGGACTGTGGGCCTCGAGGACAGAGGGGAGGTGGCAGTGTGAGGATGGTGTGGTCGGAGCTGCTCAGAGCTTGGAAGAGGAAGAAAAGGGCCTCCCATAAGTAAGGCCAGAGTTGTGGGCGTTTCAGGTCTGCCAAACTCCAGAACGTGGTTTCCTCTGGCTGCGGGCAGCACACAGTGTCAGGGTCAGAAGCATCAGGAATTGGATGCAGACAAGGGAGTTAACAAGCGAAGAGACAGAGAAGGCCATAGTGTGGAGTGGGCAGAAGTGAAAGATCGGAGCAGGCAGAGAGGGGCCTACCAGAAGCAGTATCTGCTTCTCTCAGCTTCTTCAGGGCAGATATCCAAAGGAGAGGGGAAAGGAGGAACGCAGCTTTGTGAAGAAGGGAAGAGGGCTTGCCACAGGGATCCTTTCTATCAAGATGAGAAAATGTGGGCAAGTCCCTGTGTGTCAGCCCCACCGAGGAGGATGCAGGGGGAGCATGTGCATAGGCACCAGCGTGCACATCGATGACAGTCCCAGGAAAGCAGGGACCCACAGGCGTGTCATGAAGGAGGAGAAAATGGGGCTACCTGGGAAAGAAGGCGTTACTTGTAAAAGAGCTGGGAGGTCCAGTAGGGCCGGGCTGGGATCCCATGGAGCAGGCCAAGAGTAAACAGGGCCCCATCTACTCAGGGATACAGTGGCTAACACAAACGCTGTTGTGGCCTTGGCCAGACAAGGAAACTGATGCATACAGTCTCCAGAAATGAAACAAGCACATTAGGGTGTATTCGGGGGAATTGTGTTTAAAATTAAATTCTATCAGAGAGGATGAGTTTAACAACAACATATTAGGAGCTTCTCACATTTTTAAGAACCCCACACAAATGTCATAGCTGTCCCGGCTCCACAGCCATGCGAGGGTGGGGACCCAGGACGCCTGGGCACCTGGGTAGCCCATAGGAGCACCGGCCGGTGATGACGAAGCACCATGCAGTGGTCTGTGGACTGCATGGCTCTGTCCTCTTCTCTAAAATTAAAGCTTACAAACCAGTAAGACTGGGAAATAAACTGAGGCAGGCAGGCAGGCAGCCACCCATGTTTCCGGGATCCAGGATGAACTATGGAAAAACATTTGGGCTCATGTTGTCAGTATGATAGGTGCAGACAGATTTCCTGAGCTCCTAAGAGGAGGAGGTGAAGGAAGATACTGGAAGAGGAAAGGAGAGGAGGGAGAGGAATTTATCATTTGGATAAGGGGAAGAAGGGACAAACCACCTGCCCAGATGAGCGAGAACAAGCAGGGAGAACAAATAAGACAGCAAATCAACTCCAGAAGTCTCTGTTCATCTGAAAACCACAGCGGAGGAAAAGAAAGCATGGGGAGTGGCATCGACTATTTAATGCCGCCCCCTCCCCAAATTCATACTTTGAAATTTTTCCCCTGAAGCGATGGTGTTAGGAGGTGGGGACTTTGGGAGTGATCAGGTGGTGAGAATAAAGCCCACAAGAATGGGACTAGCGTCCTTAGCAGAGACACTTCAGAGAGACCCCTCACCCCTTCCACCACATGAGGACACAGCGAGAAGCCATCCTCTGTGGGTCAGGAAGCCGCATGTTCCCGGAATGCAGAAGACGGACAAGTGCTTTTCAAACTATGTACTATTAGAAAGTGATGGCTATAATAAGCAAACTCTGAAGAATCAAGTCAGTTAACATGACCAAAAAAAATGTTTAGAAACAGTGAAGGTGTCAGAGAAATTCAGAAATTATTATTAGTTAAGAGTCCTCAAAAATTCTTTTCTATTTCCTGGTGGGAAGTGAGCTAGCCGTGTGGGATGAATTATTTGATAAGATGCTATATTAAATTCATATTTTTTAAAAGTACTCATGCTATGTTTAATTTCCTTTAGAACTCCCTGATCATAATTAAATTTCAAAGCTTTTACAACAAATCTCTTTTGCATTATTTTCCCAAACAAAACAAGAAAACACAAGGACAAACCCTACTGTGAAGCAGTGGAGACTGGAGTCCTGCATTTGATGAACTTTCTTTTTATGTGTTGGATTCTGATTTTATATTCATTTCCATTCATGTGGACTCTGAAGAGGTATCGCATTTGTTTATATCATAATTAAAATAATTTTAAAAATAGAATATTACCGAATTCATTAATCAACAGAACAACAAGCTCATATGAAAGATTACAGAAAGGCTAGAACCACTTTTGGAGACAAAGTTTATAATAAGCTTTGTTATTTTATAGCAGTTTTATGCTATTGATGTCCTTGATGGGGGACTGAGAAAGGAATAAAATATTTCATTTATTTTGCTCTTACCCAGTTAAACTCACCAAGGACACTTGAAGAAGTCACGTCCAGGGATCACTGTCATCACAAATGGAGAAAAGGCCAATGTCTTTCCATGCTGCCTCACCAGAAAAGGACTCAGTTGGTACAGACCCTTCATTCCAGCTTAATGTCCATGACCTAGTCACACTCCAGGCCCAGGCTTGAGCTACATGTTCTAGCAAGCCCTTAACTTCTCTAGGTCTCAAGTCTAATCTCTGCATCTGTGCCAGGTTCCCTGAGACTACTCTAAAGCTTGATGATTCACTAGGATTCACAGGACTCAGAAAAGCTTACTTTTCTGAATTAGATGTACTGTTCTGATATATTACAGCAAAAGGATATGAGTTAAAATCAGAATAAAATAAAAGGTACATGGGGCAGAGTCCAGGAGAAACCAGGTGAAAGCTTCCAGGTGTTCTTTGCTAGTGGAGTCTCATGGGCTCTATTAATTTTCCCAGAAACCATGTTACCAACCATGGATGCTCACCCATGCCTTGGTGTCCAGGGTTTTTACTAGGGGTTAGTCATGCAGGCATGTAGCACCTGCATACCTGACCTCAGATACTCACACCACCCCAAAGCAAAAGCAGGCATTCACCATACATAAATTACACTGTTAGGATAAAGTAATCAAACTGGTTTCATGTGGGCTGAAGCCTAAGGCATCCAAAAAAATTCTTATTGGGCACACTATTCCAAAGGTTGGTGACTAATTTCCCAGGACCATCCAAGGGCCAGTCCCAAAGCAGGTCTTTCTGAGAATGTGCACGGTTTGAGCAACCCAGGCCTGCTGAGTTAACCATTTCCTGTACAGAATCCCTCTTCCTTTCCATGGTCAAAGGGGGTTCAAAGGCTTTCAAACTTTTGTGACTGCAATCTACTATGAGAAATATATTTTATATAGCAATACAGTAAACACATACTACATACATAGATAATGGACAAAGTTTCATATTAGTTCATTCTATTAGTTATTATGCACTAGGTATATTTCTATTGCATTTTATTTTCTTAAGCTGATCATGGCCCACTAAATTAATTCCCTAACCTTCTATTGTGTTACAACCTACATTATGAAAAACCAAATATGCAAAAGAGTTGAAATGTTTAAAGTGCTACAGAGCTCGAGGACATTATTTTAAGAAAGGTCAGCCACATTCATAACTGTGCTACACTAGGGATTCTTAATTGTGATAGTTCACAGGAAGAGTATTGCATAAATAAACAAAAACATAGCACTACAGGATGAAGGGAGATTCTGACTAAGCTACATAAACACAGTCTACACTGGTGAAATTTTAACCAAAGGCAGCATTTTCTCTATCACCCTTCAGATCCTTCCTCTCAGTACTCCCCCTACCCTATTTCTCTTCATCTCTCTTCTCCTCTTTCCAATTCAACATACAAACCCACTCATCATGGCCTTTTCCCTCAAGATAGTGTCTTCTGAGCTGAACTGACTCCACCTCTCAAGACTCTCATTGGTTTATATCCCTCTAGAAAGCACAAAGGAGGGAAATAATCAGGTGATGTAATTAGCCCAAAGTGTTAAATACTGATGATGCCAATAGTTACTCCTCCTGGGACATTTAAAAAAGGAGTTCTAGAATTGACACTATTTTAGAGCTGCCTCCTCCCCCAAAAATCAGGCCTTTTGGACACTGGCAAGCCTGTGGGGATGGAGTTTTGGACAATATAAGACATGCAAGGTCCCTCAAGTTCTCCCATGTGGCTGAATCCATAAAGAGCTCCTGGTTGACTATTTGACCCTGGCAAATTCCAGCTCGTGCCACATAAATGAAAGGTGAAGACCTTGATTTTACAAAATATCAGCCTGGTGCATCTTACACAGACTTTGGTACCTGGCGAGAAAAGTAGGAGGAGAAAGGTGGCAGCATGCAGATCTCACACTCACGGGGAGACAAGCCCCTCTGCTCGGACTCCATTTATGACAGTACAGTAACTTAGCAAAGAGTCACACAATAAACCCTAAACAAGAATTACATTATGCAATCATAACATATGCACATTAAAGGGATTTTACAGATTGTCTCAATCAGGGAGTGCCATGAAAGGAATACACACATGGACATCTGACTTCCAATTCAACGTGCTCCCTGATACCACACCACCTTTCAAAGGCATCCCTTGAAACCTCTGCTTGTTTTTCTAGATCTAGTTAGCTTGGTTTTCCTACATTTGAAAAGAAGTGTTCCAATGAGCATTGACATAACAGGGAAAAAAAACTGATCATCTAATAAATCTGTTGTGTCTCCAACAAGCCCAGTCTTTAAGTACACACAGCAATTTATTCAATTACTATCAATCTTTGCAACATGATTTGTGGGTGACAAGAAAAATAATACACATAAAAGTGGCTTTGATGCTTATGATGCTCACATATAAATATATCTACTGATCAGATTATCTGAATCAGGCTGCTAATTTGTGGATTGATACTATTTGTGGATTGATAGCTGAAATATTTGCCAGGTTTAGTCGTTTAATTCAAGTGATAAATACTGTATGTGCTCCCATAATTCCTTCTCGCCCACACCTCTTATAAAGAGATATTTTACAGCTGAGAAGGAAATTATGCAGCCTGTAGGATAAATTCCTCTCCTGGCACATTGAGTGGATGTAGCACCAGAAGCTCCCAGAATAATCAGAACTTCAAAGGTCATAGGTAAGCATTTGAAGGTAGTAGAACTCAACCTAATCTTGCTGCAGGTAAGCTGTTGGGCACCCCTAAATTCTAATAATTGAATTTATTTTTAACAGAGACAGATACATCTTTCCTAACTATTTTCTCAATTTTTGCATAATTAAAACATTCCAAAGTATTTTTGGAGGCGTGTAGGTCTTTGTAATACAATCTGTTATGTAAAATATCTAAAGGCAGACCAGAGGCAGTGGTTCACACCTGTAATCCCAGCACTTTGGGAGGCCAAGGCGAGCGAATCACCTGAGATCAGGAGTTCGAGACCAGCCTGGCCAACATGGTGAAACCCTGTCTGTATTAAAATACAAAAAATTAGCCGAGCATGGTGGTAGGCACCTGTAATTCCAGCTACTTGGGAGGCTGAGGCAGGAGAATCACTTGAACCCAGGAGGCGGAGGTTGCAATGAGCTGAGATCGTACCATTGCACTCCAGCCTGGGCAACAAGAGTGAAACTCTGTCAAAAAAAAAATTCCAAAGGCAGCATTTCAAATATACCAATTCCATTAAACCGAATGGCAAAGTCCTGTAGGCTTTCGTGATGCTGATTGTTATAGAGCAACATGCCCCTTATTATTATTTGGGGAATGCAGACTTAAGAAGTGTGTCTGTGTGTGTGTGTGCACACAAGAAACATTTCCAGAGCCTACTGTAGGAGGTATTATTCACCTTCTATTAGGTTACATGAGCTGGGGTCACAACTCCATGTGACCTCTGTGGTTAAAGGTACAAAATATGACAAGGGTAAGTCTGCACCTTTGTCACTTCCCAGGCAGGGTTCGTGCAATCTTCACAAGCTGTCCTGGACTCACTAAAGGTACATTCATGGAATCCTGAGTGTTAGGTGAAACAGAGACTAAATATAGCATGATGGATCCAGAGGTCATCCTAGCTTACACTCAGGACAAGTACTGGGTACCTCAGGCTGTAGAAGGTTCTTCCTCCTGGAGGAGAAGGGGAATTGGCTTTGTACTGATCCTTGGGTTAGAAGTTAAGAAAGAGTCAGCTGTCAAACCACAAGCCACATGCAAACCAGTTGGCAGTTCGGTTCTCCCTGCTCTTTGATGTCTGAGGAAGACAAGCTCCAACCTCTGTCTCATCCTAGTGCAAGACCACAATCTGCACTAAGATTTCTTTCAATTGCCAGGAAAGATTTCTTCTTCTGGTCACCTCTGCTGGTGAGTTCCTTTGTCTATGCCTGTCCTTTTTCCAGACTACGCAATGAGATACAAAGTCATGATGAACTGGATGTGCAATTCAGCTGCAACCCCAACTTCACGCTCCACACATACACACAAGACAACACTTGCACAGGGCAACTGTTAGTCTATAAAATTTGCCTTAAAATTTCAGGGGGGAGCATCCATGGCAGGAAGGGGGACATGCATCTTTCAATCACATATTAGGCATTGCCTAAAACTCTTTTCTTCTACCTTTATCACTAGGATGTGTTTCCTGGCCTCTACTTTCCCATGATGCTTCACATCTTTCGCATTCTCCAGTTTCTTCCCCTTTTTTTCTCTATTTCTTCCTCTCTCCTTCCCTCCCAAAGGCAAATGCAAGTGTCCCCTACTCTCCACTCAGCATGACATAAACCATCTATCTGTTGCTTGGGTCCTCAATGTCTCACTTGCCATGGTCAAGCAGCTTTTCAAAATGTTTTTCCAAAGAAAGAGAATTCTCTGGTTAAGAAAGAGTCTGGTGACAACTCATAATAATTTATTACTTTTTCCATCACAAAATAATTATAAATGAAATTAGCATCTTTGTAGATCCTCTTGCTCTACCTCTTCCATCACCTTCTGTAGCCAAATGTAAAGTTTATTCTTGTTTTATTTTACTTGGTAAGAATGTTGGTTGGCAGGAAACTCTAGCAGTTCTAGGATTCCTCCCATTGAGAGGGGGAGTTGAATTATCCTCCCCTTAGATCTGAGTTGGCCTTAACAGCTGAGATAGCGAATTCTGGATATCAACTTGACCAGCCAATGGGATGCCCAGATAGCTGGTAGGACATTATTTCTGGATTGTGTCCATGAGGGTGTTTCTAGAAAAGATGAGCATTTGAATTGGTAGGTGAAGAAGATCCATTCTCACCAACATAGGTGGGTGTCATCCAATCTCTTTGATAAATCAAACAGGGAGGCTTAGAGTCCAGGAGCTGGGACAGCAGAGGAGACTGAGGCTGAATGCACACAGCACTTCACATATCCACGTGCCAAGCTCACTTGTCTCTACTGAAGGATGAGTGAGCTGATGGAACTGGAACACCCAGATGTCTTCTTAATACACTGGAAGGAGGGAAATGGTGGTCCTTTACTGCATCGTGAGCCTTCAGCCCCACATACACAGGGGATAACTGGCCCCGGTTTGGGATATATGGTTTCCTCTGCTTCCATTTTTCCCATTTTTATGTGAAAATGATTGTAGGCTGGAAAGGATTCTGGGAGTGCCAGGTCTCTTACGTGACTTCTGGAGGTGCTGCTGTAAAAAGCATGGCACAAAGGCCTCTTCTCCTGGGCTACAGCACTCTGGGAGGAGCAGACACTGAAGTAGCACAGCACCCCCGAGTACCGGCATCAGGGAAACTTACATATGGCTGCAGGACTTGGCAAACTCTAAGATCTTAGGCCCATTTTATGACTTCCTGTCCTCGTCCACTAAATGGAGAAAGTGGTGACAGCCCAATCAGTCTCGCACGGCTGTTGTGAGGTGCATGGGTGATCAATGAATAACAGCAGCAAACGTTCGCAGAGTGCTGAAGCCTTACTCTGAGTGGTAAGGTGCTGCAATGTGAGCGTTGGCACCGCTGATGACGGGATGGATCCTCGTCTTACCCTCTGCATGTGGGTATTACACCAAGCCCTGTAGTCCTCCGTTGGTGGAATGATGCTATTCCCTGGCAGCTCTCTTCCTCTCTGCCTGGCGTTTCCCACATCTCCCCATCATCATCCATGTGGACCACAGCTTCCTGGGGAGCGGCTCACAGCTCTTTCCACATTGTATCCTCCACAGTGGGGGCAGTGATTTTTCACATGTCTACCCATTTGGTCACCAAGGAGTCTTGCCCTTTTCCCAGCTCTGCCTTCCCCCTTCCACCAAGTGCACCCCTTAATGCCTCATGTTTCTCCTGCCGCTTTGCCCCAGACCTTTCTAGATCCCCAAATCCTCCTCCTTTCACTCTCGCACTTGCCCATGTGTTACGTAGCAGGTCTCTAATCTGTTTTGGCGCTGGAGGTCATCTCCACAGTGAGAATTTGAGCTCACTGAGGTCAGAGGCTATTTAAACTCACTTGCAATTTTCAGAGCTTGAACATCATGCTAGAGACAAGTCAGCATGGCAAGAATGCTTGCTGAACTGCTTAAAACATGACATGAATGGCATAGGAATGACAGCTAAGTAGGAGAAAAAGCTCCGGATCAGAACCAGAAGACCTGGTCCCAACTCTGACTCTCGAACTACCTGAGACTCTAGGCTAATCTTTAAATGTTCTCTAACACTTCCTGCACAACGAGAGGTTTGGATCCGCTGATCTACAAAAGCTCAAAGTCATCAGGCAGCTTCTCCAACCGTTTATTCTTCCCCTTCTTTCTACTTCCCTCTCCCAAGCTTTCTCCTTCCTTCTCTCATCTGCATCTTCACCCTGCACCACATCTCACAGTGGGACTTCTTCACAGCAATTCCCCACAGAGATGCTCTATCATGCTTTTACCTAGAGGAAAATTTAAAACACATGGACACAGAATTCAGAATGTAAACAAATAAAACCCAAAACTACATCTTGACATCTTAGACAGCAAAGCTGCTGTATGAGTGTGTATGTGTGTATGTGTGTGTGTGTGTGTGTGTGAAATTTTGGAAAGTTTTATTTGAAACCTGGGCTGTCAGCTCTGCTGTACACCCAGAGTCTGGTCAGCAAGAGACACCTAGATGGACAGTTCTGTGGGCAGCATGGGGTGAGATTCCACATGATCACTCAGACTCCACAGGAAAAGAGTTTCCTGCAGACACCAAAGTGAATGAAGGTTCCATGGACTCTTATATGAGCTCCAAGAAAAAGACTTTATATGACCCATGGAAAAACTGCACTTAATAGAACATTATCTGTTATGGTTACTGGCCATGGTTGTTCAATAAAGATTTTACAAAGGTTGGGGCATAAGTGCAGAAGAACTAATTTTGGGTCATGATTTGTAAGCTATTACTAAATCAATAATAACACCATCTTTAGAATTTGGAGACAGCCACATTATAAAAGTGTTTCTTCTTGATACAATTCTTTAATGACTATTCACTGAAGAGGGAATTTGAAAAGCAATACAACTGCTTTGTATGTGCTCCTTGCTTCGTAATAAGACATCTCTGGAGAAAGAATGATCAGCTATTGAAGCTAGTTACACTGTGTGTATTAAATATGGAGCCTGGTGTTGAAAACTAAGAAAAGAAAGAAAGGGAGAGGGATAGAGAGATAGGGAGGGAGGAAGGGAGGGAAGGAGGGAAGGAAGAGAGAGAGGAAGAAATAGAGAGATAAAGAAAAAAGCAAAGGAAGGGAGAAAGAAAGAGGGAGAAAGAAAGAAGAAATAGAAAGAGAAGAGAGAAAAGACAAAAGAAAAGAAAAAGGAAGAAGGTAGAGGCAGATAAATATTTGACAGAGGTTGAAGGGAGTAAGGAGAGGCTGGTTTTAGACAGGATATTTGTTTTCCTCTTATAAACATTTCATTATTCACAAAATTAAATTTAAAGAAGATAACAGACTCTTAATAAGCAGGGCCCTGTTAGGAATAGCCAGTCATCTAAGGTTTGTAGCCAGAATAGACTAGGCTTGTTAAAAATGGTGACAGTCATTTTTCTTCACAAGTTATTAATATTAAATAGATGCATCACAGATAGCAAACATGATGGAGGTTTAAATTATTCATTTGTGTGTAGAATCATTGTATTTGTTTTGCATTTTTCCATATTTCCCCTACAAACTTGCACTAAGGGCTGTACTTAAAACTTTGAAGATATGGGTGAAGGAGATATTTGAGAAATTGTACATTGTGGTAGAAATGCCATTACAAACTCACTCTCATCCCAAAAGGATCTCTCTTAATTAAGAACAAACAGGCTCAGGAGGCCCTGCGTCTCTTCTGCAAGAGAGAAGCTCATCTGCAAGAAGCCTCCTGTATTTACATTCTGCTCATGCAAATGTGCTCAGCCTTGCTTTTAATGAGTTTAAGTTCACCTTGATTTCCTCTGAGTATAAAGAGCAACAAATGCTTCTTTTAATATCACAGTCACCCTTTGCCCTTAGCAATGGGAACTGCCTGGAAGGCTCTCCTATGTAATGTCATGGCAACCACTCTATTGAAAAGCCCAGACAAGCTGGGTTGTGAGCTTAGAAAGCTTGTGAACTGTTCCTTCCTTTCCATATACAGGGACACCTGCCTGTTCCTAGAGTCCACAAAGAGTTGTCTTCAACTCATACAGGGGAAAAATAAAGGCATGACTTGGAGACTAGTTGTAGAGTGGATGAAATACTAACAAATGGGCAAAAAATGGTCTCCGGTGTTCCCTCTCATCCCCTTTCAGTGCCTTTCTCCTGCTTTTTACACCAGCAGCCATTTTTCACCCCCTTATTGATCTCAAGATCATTGAGCAATTAGAATGTGCCAGGCACTGTGTTGGCCTCTGTGGGTTCTGCAATAAACCAAACAGATGTTCACGATCAGTGCCAAACAAAGCAACCTCTAAGGGGACAGCATATTTCAGGTCATCTACAGCAGGATAGGGGGCCTCGTGGTGGCGTTGTCTTGATGGATATAGGAGTGGGGGTTGCAAATCACCCTGCTGTGGCTACCACATATAACCCTGAGTGCCCAGCTGGTTCCATGGGTATACATAATAATGACAGGGCCATACAGATCAGGTGTTCCTCATTCACGTGAATTTCATCTGGCCCTGCACTCTGCCAGAGAAAGTTTTTCAGGTGGACATTTCAATATAAAATAAACATAACCTTTATGTGATGCTTTATGACTCTCTTTGTATTTATGAATTCCTTATTTCATCTTATCTCCTCACTTATGAAGAAGAGAAGGAAGATATTAGGAGTATCTATGGATTAGCAAATGGAAGCACAGGATCACCCTAAGTAAGGATAAGGTTTTGGCTAGGTTTCAAGTATTCTAATTCTTTCTTTCTTTTTTTTTTTTTTTTTTTTTCAGGACAAGGGCTCACTCTGTCATCCAGGCTGGAGTGCAGTGGTGCCATCATAGCTCACTGCAACCTTAAAATTCCGGGCTCAAGCAATCTTCATGCCTCAGCCTCCTGAGTAGCTGGGACTACAGGCACATACCACCATGCCCAACTAAGTTTTTGAATTTTCTTTTTTTGTAAAGACAGGCCCGTACTATGTTGTCCAGGCTGGTCTCAAACTCCTGACCTCAAACAATCCTCAGCCTCCCAAAGTGCTGGGATTATAAGTGTAAGCCACCATGCCCAGCCTCCTCTAGATATTTTGAAATATACAATAAATTATTGTTGACTGGGCACGGTGGCTCACATCTGTAATCCCAGCACTTTGGGAGGTCGAGGAGGGACAATCACTTAGAACCCAGGAGTTCAAGCTCAGCCAGGGCAACACAGTGAAACCCCACCTCTACAAAAACTCAAAAAATTAGCTGGGCTTTGTGGGCACATGCTGTGGTCCCAGTTACTTGGTAGGCTGAGGCAGGAGGAACACTTGCGTTTAGGAGGTTGAGGCTGCAGTGAGACATGATTGCACCACTTCACTCCCACCTAGGTGACAGAGTGAGACCCTGTCTCAAAAAAATATATATATTGTTAACTATAGTCACCCTACTGTGCTGTGGAACACTACTACTTATTCCTTCTAACTGCATGTTTGTACCCACTAACCAACTTCTTGATGATTCCTTTTCTCCTCTGATGCCCTTGGCTTCACATCCTCCAGGTATTTGCCTTGGTATTATCTTTCCTTCATTGCTCCTTGCCCACCTACTTCTTGGAAACAATCCACTTTCTCCCTCCATACTGCTGTTTTCTCTCAGTTCACTAATGGCTCAAAATGAAGTGGCCTTTATTGGAGAGGATGTGTAGAAAGGGAAACACTTGTGCACTGTTGGTGGGAATTAAATTAGTACAGCCAGTGTGGAAAACAGTATGAAAGTTCCCCCAAAATCTAAAACTACCAAATGATCAATCTCTCAGCTGGGTATATATCCAAAATTGGCTTCTCTGAAAAAAAAAATAAACCTATTTTAAAAACTGAATGTTTCCATTTTTAAAATTGTTATATAATGACTTCCTAACTACCAAGCACATTGCAGATATAGCAAAAAACAACAGACAATGTCCTTCTCTGAGGGGGAAACTGAAATGATAATCTGTCAGTATTTCCTTGTTCAATGCCTTGATAGTGATACGTGTTGAGAAGAAGATAAAACAAGACAAAGAGATTGTGTGGCGGGGGGAGAGAGATTTTAGGTAGAGTGGTCAAGGAATGCCTCACTGCGGAGGTATCATGGGGCTGACTTGAATGGCGGGAAGATCTATGAGAGAGCCTTCGGGGCAGAGGAGCAAAGGCACTGATGCAGAAGGAATGTGATATATTTGAGGAATAGAACGTGGGCCGATATGGCCAGAGCATGGAGTGTGCAGGGAAAAGGGGTCTTATAAGGGCCGAGGAACAGGGCATGCACACCATTAGAGGTCAGTAAGGAGCTTTGGTCTGAGATGTGCAAAAGAGGCCAGGTACTCCAGGGGGTGATGGATCTGACTTATGTTTTAACAGGATCCCTGCGGCTGTCTTAGGGAGAATGGGTGTGGGAGGGGGAGTGGAAGCAGGGACCTCTTGGGAGTGACTTCAGAGATTCCAGTGAGAGACAACAGTGGCTGGGGCTGGATTGGTGCAGCCCCAGTGGGGAGGTGGGTGTACTGCATGGATTAGGGGTATATTTTGGAGATGGGATCAGTGAGGCTTGCTGAATGGTTAGATGAGGTGAAAGGGAAAGTGAACGAATGACAACCCCAGGGCTTGTGGCTTGACCACCTGGGTTGGTGGTGGTGCCATTTACTGAGATGGAACACTGGTGGAGGAGCGATGGCCGTGGGGATGAGGAGCTCTCTTCTGGCCACATGTTAGCGAGGACATGTTAGACATCAGAGTGGAGTGGTCAGATGGGCACTTTGAAAACTGAGTTTGCAGTTCACTTACGGAGACAAGGCTTGACATGTAAAATCAGGAATCCTCATCATATGGCCAGTATATGAGACTAGGGCACTGAGAAGCTCATCCAGGAATACAATGCATCCAGAAGAGGGCAGGCAGATAAGACTTCAATGCTGAGAGGTCACGCGGGAAGACAGAACCGGTTGAGGAAATGGAAAAAGGAGTGGATAGTGCAATCGAAGGGAAAATCAGAAGAGAGTGTTTTGAGATGGAAGTCAGCTACATCAAACGTGGCTGAAAAGTAAAATTAGATAAAGGCCATAAAAGTGGTGAGGAGAGAGGAGATTCTGGATCTCCACAAACCCCTAGATTTCCTTGGGTTTGAGAACAACAACCAATATTCAGGCACTTCTTACTTTCTCATTTCATTAAAGCAAGCATGTCAATGGGAAAACAGTTTCTCCAGCACTCATTTAATGAACTTCAAGTGCCTGAATGAAAAATTGGATCATTCTAAAGGGTATTCTGAGACCCAGAAGGAATGAGTTTAATAAGTATCCATCATTATCAAGCAGGTGCCGTGAGATTAAGAATTAGATGGTTTGACCTTTAATGGGATCCTTAGTGACTGCTTTATCCCAATTCTTTAGAACCAGGATTGCTGCCTCATTATCCATAGCAGACACACTCAAAATGTGAAGGGAGGCTTTGTTTTTAGAACATGGAGGGGTATCAAGTAAGAGGATGGATGGAAACAAAAAATACAAGCAGAGTAGCTAGCCCATGATTTTTTTTTCTTTTTCCTTTCTTCTTTTTTTTTTTTGACACAGAGTCTCACTCTGTCACCCAGGCTGGAGTGCAGTGGCAAAATCTCGGCTCACTACAACCTCCGTCTCCCAGGTTCAAGCAATAAGCGATTCTCGTGCCTCAGCCTCCCAAGTAGCTGGGACTACACGTGTGTGCCACCACACATGGTTAATTTTTGTATTTTTAGTAGAGCTGGGGTTTCACCATGTTGGGCAGGTTGGTCTCGAACTCCTGACCTCAAGTGATCCACCTGCCTCAGCCTCCCAAAGTGCTGGGATTACAGGCATGAGCCCAGCCCCATGCATTATTTTGACCAGAACAATGAGGTAGTGAAATAGCTTATTCATGGTCATAGATAAGGTTGGCCTTATGCTAGTATAAATTTGAAAGCTTCTATAAATGGGGGTGGAGGTGGGGAGGCATTTACTGGAGAGAGAAGTATTCTTGCCTCCAATAACTTTTGGGCTCAGTCAGAAATTCCCACAGTTCTCATCACTTTGGCAGAATTTATCAAGGCCTCTGCTACATTAGGGTCTTTTTATTTTAGCCCTGCTTTCTCTAATACATTAAGTCAGCTTCAGTCAAAAGGACCCTATTGGAATTAGGTATTAGGTAGTGGTTCTAGAACCTAAGGAAAAGCTGCACTGGCCAGGGCAATCCTGGGCTGGGAAGAGCATGATGAGAGAGCCTGGGAGTTGAGGGCACCTCAAGGGCAAAGGGGAGCGAGGAAAGAAGAGCGGGAGGTGGCCCTCGGTGGCTGGTCACTCCTCCCTCACAATGTGACCGGGATCTGATGGAGGCTCAGACTTCCTAAGGCAAAGGATGGTGGGGTTATTTGAAAGGGACTTGGATGACAGCTGACAATCTGTCCCTTGTACAGTCCTAGTGAATTTCCTAACCAAAGAGAAGCATGAGGAGCAGAGCAAGTTCCATGCCAATCAAGACAGGAAGCTGAGAAGAGAACATAGAAGATAAAGACAAGAAAGTAGGCTCAAAATTATTTCCCCGTGCAATCCTTCTACAGAGAGGCCAGCCTCTAAAGGTTTGTCCACATAAAGTAAGAATTTTACAGTATTTTTCTAAACATTATCATCTGACCCAACAGAAAGATGTGAAGTAAACACAAACAGATTTTCCTGTTTTAACTATATTTGGTTGTATGTTGTTTTTTTTTTAACTTCTAGAACAAAGACCTGAATTTGTTTAAAAAAAAAAAAAAAGAAAAGAAAAGAAACCTGAGGTTTCTCTGAGGAATACACACTGGACTAAAAGTTTTGTTAATTTTATTATTTACCTTGGGCTTCTCCCCATAAAAATTTAAACATGGCAACAAAGTGGTTAAATACATCTAATGATTAAACATCGAATGATTAAAATGAAGTAGGAGAGATTTGTGGTTCTTCTCATAATAGAGTCATGAGTAACCAGGCTTCCTCTCTCACTATAAACAATTACACAACTAGGGAAAATATAGAAAGCAAGTGTTTTTGGGAAGGGGATTACATATGCTACAGGACTATGACCCTGGAGGTGAAGGGGGAAGCATGAAGGGGCTCCTCACTTGCAAGGGCTCTCTGCTTAGGGCTGTTTTCCAGCCTGGGAGAGGCAGAGACTATCAGAGAGCAGTGGCCTTAATGTGGGAGAAACAGAAATCAGCGAGTGAGCCCGTGGAAGAGGCTGGAATATGCAGGGTTGACGACCAGATGTCTGATCCAGACCCACCCTGACAAAGCCACAGCCTGTTGTGAAACAGCCTCAACAGGACTGAGCCCACAGCCAGTAAGTAAACTGCCTCCAGAAGAAAACACGAACTCTTCAAAGGAATTTTAAACATTCAGATTCTCAAAAATATAAGATCCATAATGTGCTACAGTCAATTAAAAGTTATTAGGCACGTAAAAGATAAGGAAACTGCCAATAACTAGGAAAAAATAACTCCATAGAAATAGACCAAGAGATGATGGTTTCAGTAACAAGGGAAAAACTTTACAACAGCCATTGTGAACTGTTCAATGATTTAAATGAAAAGGTATACTTGGTACTTCCCATTTGCAGTTGGGTTACTTGTCAGTTTGTTATTGAATTATATAGCATTCTTAATAGATTCCAGATACAAGTCTCTTGTCAGATATTCAATTTGCAAAAGTGTTCTCCCATTCTATGAATTGTCTTTTCATTTCCTTAATGGTGTTTGATGCACAAAAGTTTTTAATTTCAAAAATGCCCAATTTATCTTGTTTTCCCTTTGTTGTTTGTGCATTTGGTGTCACATCTAAGAAACAAATTGCCTAATCCAAGCTAAGTATTGTCTTCCTTTTCAGATATTGTACTTTTCAGAATTTTCTCGAATTTCCATCTGGTTCTATTATGCATTAGATGTAGGGCTATGATTTCCTCTAGAAATTTAATAGTTTTAGTTTTTAATTTAGATCTTTGATCATTAGTGTCTTTAAAGAAAGGTTTCTGCTTAAAAATGAAAGACAGCAAAAAGGAATTCTCATGCAAAGTGAAGGAAATAAACAAAGAAATTGAATATATGGACTAAACCTGGCTCTAATAGTGTCTTCTTTGTGACCCCAGGACAGTTGCTTAATGTTTCTGAGCCTCAGTTGTACCATTTGTGAAACGGAGATAACACCTACTTTGCCTTTTTGTTATAATTAAAAAAAGATACTACATACGAAAGTGCTTAGTGATAGGTGTTTTTGACATTGTTATTGTTCTATCATTTTATACAGTTTCATCATAAAAACATTCACACGGGAATCACTATCACAGGTCTTAATGTCTGTTCTCCAGCTTACTAGTTCTATGATAGTAGGAATGTTTGCATCTCTGAAACTCATTTCCTCGTCTGTGAAATGAAGAATGGATTCAATAATCACTCAGGCCCTTTCTAGAACTAAGCTTCCTGTTATTCATCTCAAGAATACATTTGGCAATTTTTTAAGATTCACCCTTAGGGAATAACATTTTCTTTAAAAACTCGCTTTTTTTGTTGGACAGCCTTGGCTACCAGCACCAACCACTGCTTCCAAACAAATATTTATTTCAAGTGAGATGGAATACTTTAGGTAGAAATAATAATATGCAAAATTGATCTCTCTTGTCTTGGATGTTATGTTCTTAGTGAACAAATAAAATTTTTAACATTTCTGAGTTTTTCAAGTTTATGAACTGAGATTTATTTTTTAGATCTGACAGCCCACTTAAAAATGATGAATTTTTTGTACTCCCTATTGAGAAAAGCATAGATTTCAACTGCCTATTGTGCAATGGAACAGCCCAAAGACAGGGTTCACTCAGAGTGTTAGTGCAAAACATTACAAATCAAGCAGTGGCATCTCCTGATGCAAATGCCAGCTGAAAGGACAGATTCTCATTAGCATCAGGAATGTGAGGCTCCATGCAATCATTTTTCATTGCTAGAAAGTAGGACAGTCATCTGTCCCAACATTACTCACCATCCCAAGAGGAAGTTCTGTGATGCAATATGCAAGCCTTCAGAAACAGAGTTGGGTCAAGGGAGTAATTTGTCAGGACTTTCTTCCTTGGGAGAGTGGAGAGGGAGAGCTATTTGTGGCCCAGGGCAGATGATCAACCAGCAAGGAAACAGGAGGGGGATGGGGTATTATGTTAAAGGTTATCCTGCACTCAACAACATTCTCAATGGCATATTGGAGACCTACGCTAGGTGCTGCCATGCCCAGATGAATCCACTCTGCTGCCACTCAAGTTCCCACTTCTACTTCTGACTATTTCTGATCAGGATGGGGGCCAGATGAACCAGTATTTGAAATGCCAAATAAACAAAACCAAATACCATTCTTCAAGGGTTTTCTGCCAGGAACCAAATGGAATTGGGCACAAGTCTGGCATGAAAGCCTGTTCTTAGCACAATTTCAATCCACTTGCACAGTTGGGTTTTATAAAAATTTCCAAACTCTAGGCCACTTCAATGATCTCAGTCTAAATTTCCCCAAGTCAAGCTCTCTTCATTCATCACTAATAAAAGCAAAAGCCCATTTGTATAAATAAATTAAAAAGGGAAGCATTCTGTGATTTAATCCTTAGTTGCTATCTGCATCAATGCCACAGAAAGGTAGACACTGAGAACAAAACCTAATCCTGTGTTTTATTTTATAGTTTAAAACAAAATATTGACATGCACGTAGATGAGCTCATTAATTCATGAGAAAGCATTTGAAGCAGCAGGCAGTAGAGATTATGATAAATAAATAATTCTCGTTTAATTGATGAGTTTGACTCTGACTTCCATTATTTCAGATGAGAACTGAATAGTGGTCGGGGGTGGAGAGTTTTCTGGACTGTTTGATTTTGCAGCATGCCAGAGCCCTCTGGGCTTCCATTGTATGTGTCTATAAAATGCCTTCCTGATAGCTCAGATGAAAGTCGTATGCACATGTTTGCTGAGGCAGATTTGCTGCATTCTGTTTCTGAAAGGTGTATAAAGCTTTGCCAGACCTTGGAGAAGTTAAGCTGATTTGTATTCTTTATTTAGAGGCTTTTGACTAAAGACAAGAATCCGGGTTGTTCAAGCTAAGTCGGATGGGCCTCCTCAGAGGCAAGTCAGTCTCAGGGCAGGAAAAGTCAAATACTTACAAACCTTCAAAGGAAAATAGATGACACCTCTTCCACCAACTCCCTCCTAGCTGGGCATTATAGCAACTAGTCTCAGCTGTATCTACTTTTAATTACCTATGCGACTTTAGGCAAATAAATTTTGCTAAGATGTCAATTTCCCTATGTAAGATACATAAGTTGGATGAAATGCCTAATTATAAAGTTGTCACTGCCTACAAGTGTCTGAGAACATGGTTTCATACACGTCAGGTGCTTTCATGCTTGGGTTATATAATTTAGCTACATCCTTACATCTTTTCATGGTTGAGGGGCTGACTCTGGGGTAAGAAAGTGGCAGCTGACTCTGGGGTAAGAAAGTGGCAGCCGCCTCTGGAGTGAGGCAGAATCTAGCTACTTCATGCTGTGAGGGCTCAGGGCCCAGCAGAGCAGAACAAAGAGCACCATCCTTTCCCTTCTGAAAGGAGAGCAGGAATTAATGAGCTGGTATCTAATTACTGAATGTGAGCCATGGCAGGGACACAAGAGAGGACAACATCGTGAATTTCATGGTGTGGCCAGGACCCCTGCTTTCCATCTCATTAGCAGGAGACCAGCCAGGCAGGGCTCTGGGTTCCTTCCCATGGAGCCAGGGTGAAGGATCAGGGATGGCTCACATGGGGTCTGGAAACCCGTTGCATTCTCAATGGCATTCTCCTGCAACCTCAATCTTCAAAGGTCACCAGGTCAAGGTGAGTGCTGGCTAAACCCTGTTTGCCTTACAAGGAGGGTGAGCTCACAGTTGGAAATCCTGGGCTGGCTGGTCAGGCTAGAGCAGCAGAGATGCCTTCAGACCATATGCTGTGGACAGGTGGTGGCTCTCTGGGTGTGCTACAGGCTTTTGACTCCCAGAGAAGCTGGCTGAAACTGGGCTCAACTTGAACAGACATTATCATTAGGGAGAGCCAGCTAAAGTGAGAAGAAACACAACCTATTAAGACTAACTCTTGCCAGGCCATCAGCTTCCAAAAAAAAATGTCCTCATCAACTTACAGTGGAGCAAAACTTGCTTGGAAACATACCTGGGATATGCTGAAGAGAGAACAACAATGGAGACTATTTTCTCTGGGGGGGTGGCTAACATGCAGAAGAACTCTTGTGAGTTAGAAATAATATTCCTAATTACTGTACTTATTGCAGCTGCCAAGCGGGAGAGATGGACTCTGCTGTGAGCTTTTCAGAGAGAAGGTTCTCAGGATAGGTAAGTAGAAATGTCTTCTACTTCTACATAGAAATGTGTTTCTATGTGGTAATGAGAAAAGATTTAAGCAATATTTACTACATGTTTTTCTCCTTCAGTCATTCAAGACTTGCTTAAACCTATGTCGCTAGTCCCTGTGGTAATACAGCATGCTCAAAACAGTAAGAAATATCATGTAGTGGAAAAAGTACACTGAAATGGCAGTCAAGAAATCTGAGTTTTGATACCAGCTTTGTTCTGCCTCCAAGGTCAATGGGTATGTTCCAACCACACAGCCCTGGCGCCAGAGCTGAGAGCTGCCCACGGGTTCTCTGGCTCTCTTGTTTCTCAGGGGTGTGGACTTTTGCAAGTCACTTAAATTCTCTGAATCTGTTTTATCATCCTTAAACAATAGGGAGATACATAACTACATCCCTGGATTGTTGCAACAATACAATGTCAGTAAAAGCATAGGTTTCATGCAAAGATTTTCACTATTTAGATTCATTGCCTTACGGTCATTAATAGTGGTGGAAACTACTGCATGTGTTCAGCAGGGTCCTTTTCTTCTGAACATCCGGGAGGACACTGCCCACACTCCGTTGCATCTCGCTGAGCCTCACGGCATGGTATGCCTCAGTTCAGGCCAACGGAATATGGGCTAAAGTGATGAATGTCAATGCCAGGCTATCTGTAGCATGACCACACTCTCTCCTCTGCCCACACACCTGGCTGTGAAGGATCCCGAGGTGTGTGACCACAGGAGAACTATCTCACTATCTGTGGAGAATTGGCTCCAGAACCCCCTGTGGATACCAATTCCTGCAGCAGGCCCTGCAGAACCCAGAGATGCAAAAAGATGGCCCTCTGACACATTCTTTGGTGAAGCTATTGAGATGTAGGGAGTGTTGGCTAAAAAAGAAATCTGTGATTATCTGGAATAATATGTTAACTAATTATGTGACCTCAAACAAATTTTCACTCTAAGTACTTGTGGCCTCATCTACAATGGGGACAGGAATATCTGTCCCATTTTCTCTTACAGGTTGTTGGGAGAACTAAAACAAGAGAAGCAATTAGAGGTGATTTTGCCTGGCAGCTCATCTGAGAATTTTTTTAAAAATGTAGATACCTGAGTTTTCCTGAATGACCGAGCAGAGCAGCTTCTCAGGGGTGAGACCCCAGTGTGTGCATTTTTAATGCTTGATCGGTGATTTTTCAAGAACAACAAACTTTGAAAACCACTATTGTAAAAATTAATTCACTTTAAAAAGTGAAAGGAACAAATAACAATGTCTATACTCACAGACGTTGAGTGAATGTGGGATTCTTTTATAAGAAGCCCAAAGATACATCGACATTCATGTGAGAGTAAAGTGCTTGCTGAATAGACAAATGTTAATGGTGTTTCCTCTGCAGTCATCTGATCCCTATCCCAACACTGGGGCACCACTCACAGTCCTCCCCATGGAAGTCACACAGAAGGGTGCTGTCCAGGTGGGTGCAGGCAGTGGCCCTGTGTCTCTGTGACCCATAGCATGACCAGGCTCTGTACACAGCCACCTTCTAAACAACCAGTAGTTTGGGAAGAGCTGAATATCTTCTCAGCGGAGCAGCTGTAGGAGACAAAAACTCAGCCCCCTTTCAAGGGAAGGTAGCTTCTCATCTAAAAAAAGCCAAGCTGCTATACCACTCTTACCTGAGCCAAATACCCAGCAGCACCAACCAGGGCAATTCAAGATTTCCTCACCTATATGTGGGGTGACCATTAATAATTACAGCAAACAATTAGTTATCAAGGGCTTCCTGCGTGCAGATAGTCTTTTAAGTGCTCCCTGTAGATTAGCTTATTGCATTTTCTTGGTAACCTTATGATGCAAATACAACCATAGCCTCGGTTTTCTGGTGAGGAGAGGAACCACAGCACAGATAGGTAAAATAACTTAGGCAGAGGACCCACCAGCTGTCCGTGCAGAGCTCAGCTTTCAACTCGGGCCACGTGGCCTCAGAGCCTACCCTAGTGATTGAATTACACAATCCTTCGCTTTGCTGGTGGAAGAGACCTCCACTTGTTGAGCCCTTTTTGTGATTTCAAAGGCAGCTGAATTTAGCAGTTGAGCACACCTGTGGACATTCAGAAAGAATCTACAAAGAACCATGGATAACAGAACCCAGAGTGAAATCTATTTCTGCCTCTGGACACTTAATTTCACCTCTTGCTTGAACAAAGGCCATCTCAATGTGAGCAGATAGGACTGATTCTGGCCCTCCCTAGACATAATAAAAACCTTGAACCCCAACATCCTGGGGCCCACCAAGCACCAAGGGAAAACATCTGTGATGTGAGCCCACTGTTGGTTACTGTTTATCTGTTCTCAACAATGCCACGGATGATTATAGGGCCAAGGTCGGGGCAGATGCTGCTACCTCGTATGTGCCAGTTCCCCATAACTGTACCTGTCAGCACCCCTTGGCACTAACCTATCAGTAAGGTCTTCAATGAACAGGCTCCACTGAGGTTTGGGTTCCTCCAGTCCTGCAGCTGCTCATATTCAATCCAGCAACAGCCTCACCAAGACTCCAGAAGCTTCAGCCTGCCTGACCCCATTGAGATAAGATGAGCAGGAAAAAAGTCCCTCACGGAGCTCAGCGCCTAGGAAGTGCTGGCTGAGTGGCCATGGGGAATGGCGGCAGTGAGGTCCGCAGGATCTCCATAGCCGCCAACACTCTGGGATGCAAAGCTTAGAAGCTCATGCTTGCAGCTCGTCCAACCGGAAGGTGAAGTGAGAGTCCAAGAAAACCCTACCCACTTCTCTCCTCCCATTCCCTGGGGTGGGTCACACCTCCCTGCTCCAGCACCCCCAGCCCCCACCAGCAACCATCCTTTCTTGACAGAACCACAATCCCCTAGGTCCAGCCTCCTGGGCGATGTCACCTGCCTCTGGGCCAGCTCCCTGCTGTGGTCCCTCCAGCTCTCCTTCCTGAGCTCCCTTCTTCAGGCCTGCCTACTTTCTTCCAGCCTGAAAGCCTAATTTTTCGATAAGCTATTAATTAATGTTAATGACTTCACATACTTCCTTCCCAGGAAATCCATTTTCATTTTCAGAGTATTCTTAAAAGTCAAATCCCGGGGTCTGACCACAAGGACAAACCACCAAGCGTTCGACCTTTCTCTGTGGAGCTCCCAACAGCACTAGTGGAACCTGCTAAAGTTCAGCCCCCGGCCCCTGAGCAAAGCCAGGCCAACTGGGGAAGCCCTGGATAGGACTGGCCAACTTCTCAGATGGCCCAGGCAGCCATTCCAGGCTATTCCATAAGGCTAGAGCAAATTAGTTATTTTCTTGGGGTAGGAACTGTGATGAAAGGTCTCCAAGATGAAATCTGAAAAATAGGCCTTTTCAGATAGTCTTGGCTTCTTTCAATTGTTTGACAGTGTATATACCCTTGGAGAATAAGAATTTGCATCTTGCTTACCATTACTTTTTGTAGGTCATGAAACAAAGTCATATGCTTTTTTTTTTTTCAGGTCTGATTGCACCCTCATTTTCAAAACCAGGAATGCACAGAAAAAGACAGAAGGCAATGGCATCTTTTGACATAACGGACTATCATGACCCTCTTTAAAACCACTAACAACTATTACAGGCGACAAATGTACAGACAGCATATACTGGGAGAAATGAACCTTATTAGTGCATTGGTTCCATATGCATATCTATGAGAAAGCAAAATTGTAACATTGGGAACAAATGAAAAGTTAAACAAAATTCTCCATATAAACTACAGTCACTGACATATAAACTACAGTCCAAAGCTGACAGACAACATTCTACATAATGTTATAGAGACGTGGAGAAATGACTCCTCCCTCTCGAAGGCAATCTTTGCAGCTTCAAACTGTGCACAGTGACATTCTTTTAAAAAAAATTCAGAGTTAAAAGAACAACGATTTATCATTGTTTACTATATATCAAAAACACAGCCATTACCAAAGCCACAGAAAACCTTCACTTACACATTTTTATTTTCTGCATTCTAGCCCACACCTTGGAAACTGAATCCCTTTCCTTCATCGAGAGTTTCCAAAGACTTTACACTTTGGATATATTATGCCTGATCTAACAATAAAACAATGCATAGATATCTCCCCACCAAAATGTCTATCTCAATTAATTTGGAGTTTACGAGGTTTTTGGCATAGTTCCTGACACGAAGTGATTACTCAGTAAATGTCACCCTCCTCACCCCTACGTCTCCATGAACCCAGGAAGTAGCAGGTGCTTCTCCTCCGGTAGCTGCGCAGTAAATGTTGATTGATTTACTAACTGATGACAGAAAACAATTTCAAAAATTATACTTCTTTACCATTCAGCAATCTTAACCTCAACAATGTATGGAAAGAAAAACATTGATGGTGAGGGTAAAAGCAGGTCATGACAATCCACTCATGCTTCTACTACAGCTACCATCCTAAAGGCTTGCTGGACATTTCCAGGGTCCAGAGAGATCACTAATAGCAACAATAAGAGCTTAAGAGTAATCTAAGCATGTTAATTGCACTAACGGCCTCAATTCTTCATGGTTCCCTTTACTTACAGTCTGTGTACATTGCAGTTACTTCTGCAAAAGGGATAGAGCCTATTTCCCCATTCTTTGGCCATGTGGCTTGCTTGGAGCCACAGAAATGAGGGGGAAGTTCCAGGGCCTGTTCTGAGCTTAGGTCTCAGGAGAGCTTGCATGCGTTTGTCATGGCCATACAAGGACCATGCCTCCTAGTCCCAGGAGGCAGAGAAGGAGAGATGCATGGAGCAGCCCTGCTCAGAAAAGATGCCCCTGGCAAGGCCACTGCCCAGGCAGAAGCAAGCAAGCCAGTGAGCTGACACACAGTGAGGCACACCCCAGATCATCCAATATTCAGGAGGAATAGTCAGTATTCCTTCTTTTATTCCAAACCCTTCTTATTAAAGATGAAAATGCATGATTTTCATAACATGATGCTGTCTTAAGCCCACTAAGTCTTGGGGTGCTTGCATAGCAATAGCTATATGATACACCAGCAAAGACATCCCCAAAGAATCACAGGACTCTGTGATAGGAGACTGTCACATGCGCTCAGCTTTTATCAAATGACTATTGATTGTGAGCCTGGCTAAACTGATATAATACTGATTTCTCTCTTAAAGCTTTCCTCACTGTTCCAAACTAACATACTCAGTGTCTACACAGGTTTCATTTTTTTTCCTTCCATCCTGTTATCGGGGACACACACATTAGTGAAGATTCATAAGCTCTAAGCAGTCACTTTGGATGCTATCCTGCAGCCACTAGACTGCTTCATAAGGAGTTCTGCGGGTCACCTACGTTGATGAGAGCCAAGTAGAACTGAGCAAAGCAGTTCTTGTAAAACCAGCATCAACCTCACCTTTCCCTTTACATGTAGCCTAACCTTTTGGAAGTCTCAAAATTAAGCAAGGCCCTTTTCTCCTTTCTTGAAAACCTGTTTAAGAAATCACACTTCATTCTTTTGCCCTCTTTCCTTTTTTCTCATCCCCTCAAAAGGCCCTGTTTTAGCCTGAACTCAAGGCTCCAAAACGCATGAGGAAAGCGACACTGACATTTCCAGGAAAGGAGACAGTGACAGACTCAAGCAGAGCTGGGCCACGGGCAGAGGCAGGGTGTTCCTGTCATCTGTATTTCTCTCTTAGAAAGTGTGTTACCAACTCTCTCAGTCAAATCCACCCTCATATGCTCTGTCCTCTGGGCTTGGGCCTACCTTCTCAAGCAGTCACTCAGGCTCTAAGCAGAGATGGCAAATTGAGACACATATGACATGACCCCTCCCTGATGTGCCTGTCATAGATGTCATGGACTGACCTCAGCATCCTCAGGATCCTCCCCAACATGGTCCCACCAAGTGATGGTTTTCACTTTGTGATCCAACTCTATCCATCTAGATCCATCCATATTCCATCTCCTATCTGCACTCACTGAAAAATAAGCTACCAAATGACTACAGGTTTCCCAATAGTTTAGAGATACCTACTATAGCCTAGGTATTGGGCCAGCGACTGACCCCGTACAATAATGAATGAGACATAGCCAAATTCTGCAGGAATTCTTGTGGTTGAGAAAGCTTTTATCCTTGAGGGGTGTAATGTTGAGCAATGAAGACCTTTCTGGCAATGTAGCAGGTCTATAAAAGAGATATGTGGGATCAGGCCTTGCTTTTAGTCATCTACAAGTTATATTATATAGGAAGCTACTTACTACACTTCAGAAGAGGAAGCTGGTAAGAGGCCTAAAAAAGCAGTCAAGGCTCATTGTCCATAGGATACAAAAATACGCATGACATGAAGAGACTGAAAGCCTGCACTGTGCTAAATGTGATTGTTCACTCAAGCTACATGTGAGCCATCTTCCTGTTTCCTCCTCTTAAACTGCATGCTTTTGTCGGTTTGTTTACTTAAAGTGCTTTTTGAACTCAGGAATATACAAAAAGCGTTGGTAGAGTGGCAACTTGGAAAACGCACACCTGTGAAACAATACACAGTTCAAATACGTAAATGGTAAGTACCAAAAAGTGGCACAGACAATGAAACCTGTAGGAGTTCAGAAAAGCCTCCATGCTCCATGGTAACATCTGCACAGCTTGGATGTTACCAAACCGTCTCAAGATGCCACCAGGAATGAGGAAACAATCGTCAGTATCTGCTTTCACTCCACTAGGGGAACACAAGGAAATCACGTGGATTGCCTTCCCTCATTGCATCTTACAATTTCAAATACAGGGATTTCGCCCATTAATGGTCTACAATAGCCTTTCAAGCTAAGCCAATCTGTAGGAATTTCCAACTGTATCTTCATGTTCCAGCATCTTGATTTGAAATGAAAATGTCAAAATATTTTGCATCTGCGAAAGAATATTTAGTTTCTTTAGTAATTTTCCACACTGGTTCTGACAATCATAAAACATATTTGTGCTCAAAGAAAATATTATCATGCCCGGAACCTATTCATTCTTCATCCAGACACTAAACACATATGGTATTGTAAACATTGCAAAGCAAATTTACTTAGTCTTATTTTCCCAGCTATCTTATATATATATATATTCCACCTTTGAGGAGCTCGAGTTTTTCTTTCTTTCTTTCTTTCTTTGAGATGGGGGTCTCACTTTGTCACCCAGGCTGGAGTGCAGTGGTGCCATCTTGGCTCACTGTAACCTCCCCCTCCCCGGGCTCAAGCAATCCTACCACCTCACCCTCCCAATTAGCTGGGACAACAGGCACATACCACCATGCCCAGCTAATTTTTGTATTTCTAGTAGAGACAGCATCTCACCATGTTGCCCAGGCTAATCTCAAACTCTTGAGCTCAGGCGATCCACTTGCCTTGGTCTCCCAAAATGCTGGAATTATAGGCGTGAGCCACCCCCACTGCCAAGTTTTTTTTAATGTATCTTATTTCTCCAGCCAAACTGAAGTCAAAGATAGATACTAAACTATAAAAATAGCCCCTGCCTTAAGGAGTTATCCTTCATAGGACTCTACCTCCATTCAGAGGAACACAGTGAGCACTCGGCAAGTACTCACTAAAGAAGCCATAGATTTCAACAGTAAATGCCAAATGCATTCAGAAAAGGAAAAAGTTACTCAGTGCCCATAAGGTCAAACAAAGCCTTGCAGATGTGATGGGGCAAGACATTGTGGAGAAATAAGATATGAGAAACAAGTTTCACAGAATAGTCAACAATTCTAGATATCAGGTTTCCAAACTGCTTGCAGGGTAAGTGACCTATCTGCACCATGCTGCAGATGACCTCAGGAAATTAATTCTGCATCTGGAAGTTGTGCAAACTCAGAAAGTTGTAGCCCCAGGGAAATAACTCTCTTTTGACCCTTGTGACTCAGAAGCATTGATACTGCTCGAGAAGATTGTCCCACATCACAAAACAATACAGCTCAGGTCCTGGACAAACTCAACTCACGTGGTGCCCAATGCTCCTCCCAGAGGAGAGCGGGGCTGCCCACGTGGAACCCTGCCATAGCTGGACAGGGGCATGATGGAGCTTAGCGCTTCACCTGGAAGGAATCAGTCATCGGCCAGCCACGTTAAGTCACTTGAGAGTCTCACAGAAGCTCTTTGGCTCTCAGGCTGCCAGCTCACTCTAGTTTCTGAGTTAATGAACAAAAGATGATGTGTGTTAATGCAAAGGCATAATTGACTCTCTATCAATGGGATTCCATTTATTCAAAAGATCACTACTTAGCACTTTAGTCTGGGGTGTAATGAAAATTGGGGTACATTCTTCATAGACTCATGTCTTCACAGTGCTAACAGTCAAAGAGTAGCCAATTCTATAAACACCATCTGTTACAAAAGCTTTAATAGGAGGATAAAGGGCAGTGGGTAGATGTCACTTACAGGGAGCTGTTCCTTAAAACTATAAATACCATGAAGAAAAATAGTGTAATCACTTCCCATCTCATTACAGGTGAGTGTTTAGTTGGTTTCCTCTGATGTGCATTCCACTGCTTTCCTCAGAACCATGACCACGATGTTGCTGTCATTCTCCCTGGATACTAAGGTCTAGCATAAGGTAGTAGAGGCAGATGTCCTGAAGATTCTGAGCCTTGGTACCAGGGGATTAACTACATTTAAGGGTCTGGGATGACAGCTCCCCTAGCATCCTTTTCTACAACCTAAAGATAGGATGTGGATCAACTTTATAAAACAATGTCAGTGGTTGCTGAGAAGAGCAAGGATTTATTCGATTACTGCATTCTTATACCATGAAATTAAATATAGAATATTTGATTGAATATTCAGGAACTTATTTTTCAGCTAGTTCTGGCACATTTTGTTAAATATTTCTGGCAGTTTCTAAGCATAGTCAACTTTTAACATTTTCTTGCTCTCCTTTTTTTCCCTTCTACCTAGAGATACGTCTTTGTGAAGCTGAACTTGGACTGTAACCTCTTTTTGGTCTTATTTTCCTAACTGTTAAATGAAGGATGCTGATGTTCCTTCCAATTCTCACAGTCGGTGACTCGGTGGCAAGGCAGACCTAGACAAGACACTGTCACCTTCACGGAGACATCCTGATGGTGCTGGACCTTTCTTCAGGTTCTCTTTCACATGTCCCTTCAACAGGGCGACCTTCCATGATCTCACTTCTGAAATCAACACTCCTCATCACTCCTTGTTCCTCCCTTGATTTTTCTCCTTAGCACTCCTCAGCAGCTGCCCAGTGCTTCTCTATTCTTTTCTCCTCTTATTAAAATGTAGGTGGCATGAACGCAGACCTGCCTCCCTTGTAGCCTGCTATAACCCCAGCACCCGAACAGCGGTGCTGCATGTAGTAGATGTCTAGGAGCTTTTTGTTGTTGGATGTTTGATAAATGCATTTGCCTTATCTGATTGTTGGATGCCTTAATTTTTGTGTGCTTAAGAGGAGAGCTGTGTATAAATGAGCATTCTCAGTTTGAATACAAAACAGGTGTGTGTGTGTGTGTGCTGGGCACCCTCATACTCAAAGAGAATAAAAAATCCTCTATTATAGGGAAGCAAGCTGGAAGCAAGGAGATGGGCCTTAAGTGATCACCAGGTGAATGCCTGGCTTACAGCAGGTGCTCAATAAAACATGGGATGAATGAAACTGACATAGAAACTGTGTGTTATTTACTCGTTCACCAGATAAACAAGATGTGGCTGAAGACTCAGACATAATGGGAAGTGAATATTTAAAAATAAAATAGAGTAACAAGGTTCCCAGCTTGACCTTGGCTCAGAAAAGTTTGAGCTCTTCTGAGCTTCACCCAGAAGGAAGCTCAATCCCAAAGCCAGAAGCAGCGCTGGTGAGTGGGGAGTGGAGTGAAGATCTAGCATCTAGCCACTGCATTTCATGGTGGGGTTTCCCTCCAATTTAACCTTGGAGGACCACGCCATGATTTCCACTATAGGACCTGTCATGTTTCATTGCCATGGTGGTTGCAATGAACATATATAAGCAAGTACAATATTCAGACATCCTGAAGTAGTCATTAGTGTCATTGAATGGAGAGAGAGAGAGAGAGGCATAAAGATTTTCCATTTTTTAAATTCAGAGACAATATTACCTTCCAAAAAATTGCCTTGTCATTTATTTTAGTGACACTGCTATGGTTGAGGGCACCTTCATGATGCGGGTAACTCCAAACAGAGCTCAACATTCATATAACATACATAGACATGATTGGTTTCCTTTTAGAACAACCATTTCTTTGAAACCAAACCTCATCTCACCATATCAACCACTCTGAATATCTATTTTATTAATTGTTCTTGACATTGAATTACCTTTTGTCGTTTGTAGACTGTAAAAATTACCACTATTGGAGACAATTTAAACATTCGACAACATAAAAGTTATTCAAAAGGCTTGGAAGGACATTATTCAAGAGGGCTGCAAAGGTAAATAAGTTTGAAGGGAAAATACACATCCTACATTCTGGTGTGTACTTTTCCAGTCTTTTTTCTAAACAAATAGTTTATAATAGGCTATAGTTATAAAATATTTACACAGAAGAAGATTGCTTATTCCAGATGAGCCTTAGGTCATGTTTTGGGGGAATTGGACAGACATGGAAGTGCCATGTCTATCTGCTAGGATGGCCAGAGGAGGTTTTCCTGAGGAAGAAACTGTGAGATTGAACCTTGAAGGATAGGCCCAGAATTTTTAGAACTTCTCCATCCCTACATCTTTCTAAGACAGGAGGAACTGGTTGCCTAATAAAAACCTCCAAGAAATAATAATTTTAAAAAAAGTTCAAATGCAGAACACTTTTATTTCATCCTAAGTGAATTTGTATCTTTTCAAGCCAATACTACGTGAAATAAAAATAGACATTTGTACTTCTCAAAGGGCATTAGTTTCCCTGTTTTCAGGATGTGTCATCACAGTGGAGTGTCTCTTGAAACATCATCTGATGGCTGCAGTCTCCAGTGCCACCAAGAGTCAGTGCCATCTGTTAACTCATCCATGGCAACAAACCTGAGGGCCTACTGGGTGACAGGAAATGAATGAGACATTGGATTTACTACAATAAATGACACAATCCTAGCCCCTGCAGAATGTTGCCCAGATACCAAAACCTCCACGTTTTTGTCAATGGTTCCTTATAGTATAACATAAATAGCATGGTCAACAAATGCCATAGATGTTTGGAAGCAGCAATGATCACTGTGGCCTAAGTCTGTCAATGACTCCTTGGAGGAAGTGATGTTTCATCCAGGTCTTGAAGGTAGGTAGGACTTAGGTAAGAGTGAATGCCATATCTCCCATCTGGTGCTTTTATTCCCTCTCAGAATTACCTTTTCTCAATTACACTTAATTACTGTATGCCAATATATGCCGATAGCACATTCTAAGAGAAGCTAATTTTTTTTCTAGTTGAAGGGTGTTATTGAGCACATCATCTAGTAAATCTCTGTCACATTGCATCTGCCTTCTTCATTCTTTTTTCTTTTTTTTTTTTTTTTTGAGATGGAGTCTCACTCTTTCACCTGGGCCAGACTGCAGCGGCGCTATCTCCGCTCACTGCAAGCTCTGCCTCCTGGATTCACGCCATTCTCCTGCCTAAGCCTCTCGAGTAGCTGAGACTACAGGCATCCGCCACCGCCCCTGGCTAATTTTTTGTGTTTTTAGTAGAGACGGGGTTTCACTGTGTTAGACAGGATGGTCTCAATCTCCTGACCTTGTGATCCACCCGCCTCGGCCTCCCAAAGTGCTGGGATTACAGGCATAAGCCACCACCCCCGGCCTCTTCATTCCTTCTTAAAAGAACTCACGGGATAAACTGTCCTTATGTTTCACTAGCAGGAAATGGCTAGTGAATGGCTGCTTTGTTTTTATCAGTGGCTACTGTGAATAGCACCTCAATGGCTTTCCCTCCTTGCCATGGCTATCAGGAAGCTCAGAGCTCAATCTGTGGTTTACTTCTAGCAACTGCACTGAAGCACAGACTCCATGTCACCGGTCACTCTGAGATTTGTTGTTTTCTGATTCCTTTGCTCCAGGCAGGCTGGTCCCTCAATTATTTACTTATAAATGTAAAAGACATTGTACTTTTGAAGTTTCTAAAAATCACATATTGAGAAGACAAACTCCAAGTAAATAAAGCAGTCTAATGCTGGAGCACATTTCACCTAAGGGAGTCCAAATGTCTGCTTAGGGCAAATAAAAAGGCCCAAAAGCATCTTCTAAAACCAGTTAAGTGAAACTTATCTGTAGGAACATTTTATGAACAGCATAATTTTAGTCTTTCATAGGCACTACAAGAGTAAAACTTAATTTATACCTTAAGTCAATATTAATTTTGACTTATAACTAAAAAAAATTACTTCCCAACTAATCAGAATTTCTCATGAAATTAAAATTTTAGGAGAAGCTTTTAATAGAAAGAAACAAAACAGAAAAATAAGTTTAAATCACTGACTTACTTGAAATGAGCAACTTCTGGCAGATGTTCAGGAATCATTAAAGATACAGCCAAATCACTCAAGCTGTATGTTTCCTGCAAGTCTAAATCCCCTGTTGTTGAGATGGATGGCTCTTTCTAGACCCTGCTAACCAGGGTACAAAGGTTATCACAGACATATAGAAAAGAACTAACAACCAATTTAATATTGGATATGAAAAATGATTTTTTAAAAATTAGCCCTTGGGTAACTTTAAATCTAGTGCATTATCACATACTCCACTACTCCTTGAATATTACAGGTGAAGTTTTATTGAAAATTGATGGGGTTGGCACCATGGCTAGGCAGAGAAGTTGCTATTACATGGTATGGTTTGAGAGAACTGCCTTCTTCAAATTGTGAATTCTACTTTTTTATTCCCTCATTGTAGCTTTGTTCTTTGGAGACTCTAGAGGAAAGGCAGATGGTATGGTGAAATACACATGAATTAGGAGTTAGTGGCACAGCCTGGACTAGATCTTATACCACTCAACCAGAGAGGTCACTTAATTCACTTATAAAAGGAGTTAGAATATGTACCTATAAGGTTGCTTCCAGATCTAGTACTGGATAGTGTAATTCTATAATATTAGCTTATTGATCCAATAGCTTCTTCATAACTCCCTCATTGTAAGGAAGTATCCCTGATCAGGCAACACACTTAACCAACAGCTTCTAGAATCGTTAGAGTTGGCACCTTAGCCAAGATTGGCCAGAATTGGGGCATACAGGTGCTTCCCTGGCTAAAGACAGGAGATGTACTGGGTGGCTGGGAAAGAGGGAGTATTAACTGTGGTCTACTTTTCAACTTGGTTTAGAACCCCAAAGAGATCTGGGGAAGATGAGAAAATGATTAGCTTTACTCAAGCAAGGGTAGAGTAATGAAATGAATAAGATCATTGAGGTGACATAACTCTGGAACCAGAACTCACACCCATTATGATTTCTAGCCTTGGTTGACCTGTTATCTACACACGCATGAGGATGAAGTAGGTTGTATGGCGTGGGGTGGGGAGAAATGCACATACACTCTTTGGTTTACAACCTTGGGTTCAAACAGTAACCAGCTGTGGTTTGTTATCATTTGCTGCTGAGGTTGATACATCACGAAGAATACAAATTTCATCAAGAATATAATTTAAAGTATCTTTGAGGCAGAGTTTTTTAAGGAGAGCTGGGCTCTCAGCAGATCATTCTCACACTATTTTTTTTATTCAGGTGAAATAAAATTTAAACGAATATCAGTGTCAACTTTGAAGAAGACACAGGGGGACAGCCTAAAGATGTGTTTGTAAGAAGACGGGATCAATCTTGGTGCTAGATCTATTGCTTCACAAGAGTTCATTCATCTGTTCATTGCATCAGCACTCTTGAAACCCCTGCTAGGTTACAGGCCCTGATATAGACACTGATTCAGATACAACCTTGACAAAAACAAAGCTTACATTTTAGTGAAGTCTAAACTCTGTGGTTATGTAGGAGACTGCTGCCGTGAAGCAGGAGTGGCTTCTACTTATGATATTTCATATTTAGTAGAAGGATAAGAAAAATGTTTGGATGCACGTGTGTGAATAATGTGAATATAGAATTACCAAGTATACCGGGGAAGGAGGAGGTAGGGGGAGAGAGCTATGACTTCAAGTTAAGAAAATTGGAAAATCTTGTGAAAAAGAAGGTATGGGACCTGTATTTTAAATAATGGACAGTATTTCAAGAGATAAATATGAGGGATGAGAATTTCAGGGACAGAATGGGCCCCTTATAGGGTGAGGAACTGCCTTACAGAAGCAAGGAGACAAAAATGTTTAGACCTTTTTTGGAGGAAGAGCAAGTACCCCATTTGGTCGTAGTGTCAATTGTATGTAGGAGAAGAGGGTGAGGATGATGGAATAATTAGAGCATAAAGGACTTCAGCCAATTCTGTGATTAAACTGACAATGAACATCTGATAGGCTGGAATTGACATGATTAGGCCTGGGCTCTCCATAGTGATCTGATGGCAGTGGGTAGGATGGATTAGATGCTGGAGAGGAGAACAGCAGGTGTGGGGCACACCAGGGGACTGTTCCAATCATGGAGGATGCAAGTGATGGCTATAGGAAGAAAAGGGCATTAGTTATAGGACACCACACTTACATTGGAGAAAGAATTGTCAAAATGTGGTCACTTTACTATATGCAGTAAATGAAAGATATTATAAGTGTCAAAGATGGATAACTAGAAGAACAGGGATATTAATAAAAATCAGAAGTCAGGAATAGGAACTAGTGTGTGTAAGGAAGCCCAGTGAAGTAAGTTATTGTTGATAAAATGTGATAGGACATTTAAGTGGGATTTAAAAGACAATTGCAAATGAAAAGATAGAGCTGAGAGCAAAGTAGAGGTGGCCTTATAGATTTGGGAGGTACTATGGTCTGAATGTGCCCCCCAAAATTTATGTGCTGGAAACTTAATCCCCAATGCAACAGTGTTTGGGGGGTGGGGCCTTTTGGGAGGTGTTCAAATCATGAGGCTCCACCCTTATAAATGCATTTAATGTATTTAAAAAAATGGGGTTGCAGGAGAAGGTTCGTTCTCTTCCACCTTCTGCCATGGAGGACACAGCAAGATGGCCCTTGCCAGATGCCAGCACTTCGACCTCAGACTTTCCAGACCCCAGGACTGAGAGAAAACAAATTTCTGTGCTTTATAAATTATCCAGACTCAGGTATTTTATTATAGCTACACAAAGGGACTAAGACAGGGAGTGTAATAAGTTAAAGATGGAGAGTAGTTGTGGGGAAGGACTGAGAGTAAGGTGCTGGAGAGGCAGCTGCAAGGTGGGGAAGTTGCAAGAACCTCCTGGAACATCAGTGTGTGGACTCAGCACATCCCCCACAGACCGCTGTCTAATGGACTGTGAATTACTCAGGATGGCTGCGTGCTCCAAACTGGTCCCTTGGGCCCTAAATTAACACCTGCAGGATTGGACAAAGTCATGATGCAAAGGCGGGTGCGGCCAGAGGCCACTGGATTTAAGCAAATGCACATGAGTGTAACCAGGGGAAAGAAGACTCTAAATATCCCTGCTGTAGAAAATCAATGCTCCGTTTTTAAAACATGCTTAACACTTCATTTTTTAGCTACAAATACATTTCTGTTAGAATAGTTACTAAAAACCTACAAAGGAATTTGTATAGCTTTGCATGAATATTTATTTTCTTCTATGGATGTAAACTAATTCAGGAAATGTAAGTAGAAACTTGAAGGTTTCTTCCCTATTTTTCTTTTTTATATACTAAAAATTACCAAAGAAGATCACTCTAAAAGATATATAAGTTTTTTTTTTAAATATTTGATTCCCCAATGAGAGAGGCAGGCCAGAGTCATGGCAATGCCCTCTTCAAATGCTGTGAGCTATCTGCTTCCAAAAGCCGGTGTGTGCTCTTTACTTCCTCCTTTCCCATCCATCTACTCAGCCTGACGACCACAGTCTCCTGGCCTTTACGGCATAAGGGAGCATTTCTTCTCGGCATTTGCTTCCAAACACCTTGCCCTTATTACTCCATCATTCTAGGGACCCCTTTATCCTCCAACCACGAGGACTATGGGTACCACTGCACATCCCAAGGGGACTTTGTATCCTCACATTTTTGTGGGGATCCAGAAACAACCTTGACCGTTTAATAACCCAGAAGAGACATAAGATTTGAACAGACTTCCAGCAAATAAGAGAAAATCTCAAAACGAAATCTGGCTGTTCTCTTCCTAAAGCTCAATAAACTTGGACGTCACTCCTTCGTCCTCTTTTCTTCAATGAGCTTTACAATTATGTTAAATGTGGACAGGTCACCTACCCTTCCCTGAGGCCCCCACACTATAACACCATATGCAATACCTGGGGACAGTCATGGAGGGAGGCGTCCCATTGCCATGAAGGCCACCATTAAAACAAGAGCAATGCACCTGCCTGTGAGGCACGGCGGCCCTTGGACAGGGGGCTCCAGGGCAGGCGAGGGCCAAGGCCTGTTCTCGGAAGCCACCTCGTGTTTTCCAAACAATAGGAACTGGTACTAAAAGGCAAAAACAAGCCTGAGCCCTCTCCCTTGACACCCACATCCACACTGAATGTCTCTCATTTTATTAACTGTGTATTGAAACTGATTGCAATTCCCTGGGCAAAGCAAAAACAGTAAGAAAGAGTTGTCTTTTTGAGCATTTAAATTGTTCTCTCTGCTCTCCTGGCTGTTCTAGGGCAGAAGGATGTCTCGGAGCATTGGGGTCACCCTGGTAGTCAGGGGCAAGACCCAGGAACCCATGTGCGTGGCAGGGGCGGGACTGCTCAGCAAGGCTGGAAGCAGGTGGGGCTTACTAAGAGATTCACTCTGGCTGGAGGTGGGGCTGGCAAGGGGCAAAACTGTCTGAGGGCGGGGATGATCAGCGGTGGGGCTGGCAGGGGGCGGGACTGCCTGAGGGTGGGCCTTAGAAGGGCCAGAGCCAGCAGGGGGCGGGGCTTGCTGGGGGACTGGGTCTGGCTGGCAGAGGCAAGGCCGGCAGGGGGCAGGACTGAGGGCAAGGCTGGCAGGGGGGTGAGGTGTTGGGGGTGTGGCTCTTAGGGGTGGGGCTTGCTGGGGGCGGGGCTGGCCACTGCCAGGCTGGCAGGTGGCAGGACTGTCAGGTCAGGGGACATTGGAGACAGGGCCCCCTTGCATCTTGCAGGTGGGCAGAGCCCTATGTAATTGGACATGCTGTCCCTATCCTGGCCTAAAACAGTGGTCCACGCTCTCTCATCCAGGGATAACACGTGGCAAACCTCGCACCATTACCTCACAGGCATCCACATCCTCCTACCTCTGCACCACACCAAGCATCCCCAGTGTTCTCCATCCCCAGACTCTCTCAAGCTCATTCTGGGGCAAGTCACTGCCTGTGGGCTCCAGGGACTCGCCCCAGCTGTGAGCACCCCCCTTTTCCTCCCTGGACCGCAGCTGGGGTCCTGCTTCCCGCACACGTTGGCAAGGAAGCTGGAGTCCTGCTTCTGGCATACCTTGGCAAGGTGAAAACTCGCAGGGTGCCCTGGTGCCCTGCTCCCAGGACAGCGGCCAGCCCAGGAGGACCTCCGAGCCCCTCCTCAAATGCCAAGCGCGGCCCGCCCTGTGTGCACACGTGTGTGTACACACAATCACACAACTCTCACTCCTCCCCACACTCACTCCCCCACACTCACACACTTGCACACTCACACTCAAATCTTACTCCCCACACTCACACTTGCACAGTCACGCACACATTCACCCACTTTCTCACTCGCCCACTCACAGTGACACACACTGTGACACGCTCACACTTTCTCCCATTTTCACACCCACCCACCCACTCACAGTCACACCCTCTCCCGCACACGCTCACCCACACTCACACCCGGTGCTGCACACCAGAGAGCCGCCCTCCTCCGCCCACAAGCCCCGCCACCCCAGCAGCACCTCGCGGGCGCTGTCCCTGGAGCTGGGCTCTCTGGGAAAGGGCAGGGGAAGAGCAGTCCAGGGAAAAGCTCATGAAATCCCCACCAGGTGAAAACGCTAATCCCTTTTTCTGCGCGGAGAAATCCCCGTGTAATGACCTGCGAAGCCCCCTTCCCACCACTCCCGGCGCGCTGGCCCGCCTCACTTCCATACATCATCGCTCTCCCAGCTTTCGCTGACTCCTCGTTTTTTAAGTCTTGGGAAAGCAATGCAATCTCCATAGTAATCTGGAGTTCACAGAAACTGCATTTCCGGGATTCATTTATTCCTCCGACTCACTGCTGGAGGCTAGATCATTCCTCATTGCCATGATTTCCTATCCACGCTGAGAAGCTCTTCAACTCCAGCCTGCCCACCCCGACGTGCCATCGACCAGGAAGCACCGCTTGGAGCACCCCTTTCTCCGGGCCCCGCTCTGAGCTTCCTCAGTGGGAGCATCCCCCGATGCCCTCCTTGACTCATGGGGCTGGGAACGGCCTCCTTCCTGGCCCCTCTCCCTCAAAAAAGGGTGGGTGAGGCCAGAACTTGGAAGACAAACAAATGTGCAAGCCTCCATAATTCTAATTCCAAATGAATAACGGTAACACTGTCCATCTCTTTGCCCTTTGCATACACACAGGCACACACACGTCACCACACCTTACCAGCACAGCAGGCAAACCAGAGGACACAGTGGTATCCACTTTCTGATGGGTCGCAACCAGGAGGGACATCCTGGCCATTGCCATCCACACACCCCTGGGAGCATTCAGACCCCCGGAGCTCCACGGAATGGTCCACTCCAGCACTGTCAGCCCTCCTGGCTGGGAAGTGAAGCAAAAGGCGCCAGCTTCTTGTCACCCTCAGTTTGATGCATCACCCTTGACACCCTCCCTCCCTCCTCTGTCAAGGGAAAAAAAGGAGGAGGACAGCCACCCATGTAAGATTAAGTTCACTGAGGCAACCCCATCCCCTCTGGAATTCTCGAGGGACAAAGGGTAATTAGAGAGCAGTTGCTGAGCAGCTCTGGATGTTTAGGGACTGGCTTCCAGGGTTCAGGTCCTGGTGCCCCAATTTAGCTCCTCCTGGCATGCTGTCTTCCCCCTGACTCTGTTTCCCCTCCTCCAAGCTGACCAATTCCATACTGGCCGGTGACAAAGCACCCCACGTATTTATGCTGCTGCCTCGCTCTCATAAATTATATCAGTTTCCCAGACGAAGGCCCCTTGGCTGTGAAGGAGTATGCCATTTTTTATGCTGCACTTACACACCTGCATACTGAACTCTATATTTAAATCAGACAACAAATCAATGGTACCAAGGGGAAACAGATGGAGAAAGTCCTCCCCAGCTGCAGCACCCCACAGCTCTCTGCTGGGTCCTCCGATGATGACTGACCCTAGTTATGGTCAGCATGCCACTCTACCTCACGCTGCTCCTACGTCAATTTCCCCGTCCAACGGAAATGGAATGAGACTGACATTTAGTTTTCTGAGGGCAAAAAAAAAAAAGGTTTGAATTCATTCCTTCCCACTTCTGTAAATTGTATGTGTGAATTAGCTAGAAGGCACTCATCTGCAGACCAGATTGAGAATCTCCCACTAACTCCTTCCCTGGTGAGGGGGAATAAGCTTCCAAGAGAAGTTTTGTTCTATGACTACACAAAACATGCATTCTTTAGAACGATTTTCTAAGCCTGTTCAGTCAGAAGGGGAGTCTGGGAGCCAGTGATTCAACGTAAGCAAATTGCATTGAAGCCCCAGGCATGGTACTAGAAGCTGTCTTAGTGGAGCAGTATATATGCTTAGCGGAGCACATTTACAAACAATGACACCAATTTATACTGCAATCTACTTCTCCTCATTGAGAGTTCTTTGGTTTAATCATGAATAAATTAGCAAGGGTGATGCCATAAAACTCAGGGGTGTAAAATCTTACATCTTGGTGCATTGCAACTTTTACCAAATAATAAATAACATCTCGACAAATTTTTAAATGCTTACTTTCTAAACAGTCTATGCCTGGCTAAAAATGAAACAATTCAAACCAAACCGAACTAACCTTACTCTGCATAATGTGACCGTACTATAAATTTATTTTATAAGTAGCCTCTTTTTTTTCCTTTTATCTCACAGCTTCATTCAAATTAAATGATTCAACTAGAACTTTCTCAGTATCTACTTCTGGGGCCATCTCGGTGCAACGTGCTCTACAGGATAAAGAGATGGAGAAGACATCAACATTTCTTGCTTCAAGAGTTTACAAATCACTTGCCTGGTTTTCCTCATAAGAAGTCAACAGTATTTCTTGCTGACATTTAAATTATACATGTAATTTTTAGTATACCTTTGTCTATGCCTGTAACAAGAAGCACTTGCGGAATTCCAAAGGAAAAGTTCACCAACGATTCCTGCTAAAACTTTCAGCACTCAATGTTGTGGCATCTCAGTGATCTCAGCAGAAATCACGCTCAATCCCGGCAGGATTTTCATGGTCCTCTGGTCCCTACTTGCATGCATCCTCTAATGAGTCCTTCAAGTTTGGACTGAGGCAAGGAGATTATATTATTTCTATTTGCCTAGTCTTTTCTTAAGGGCATTTTTTCCAGATCTGTAAGATCTAAGCAAATACCTCGCTGGATCACATCTTAATGAAAAATTGTGTATCCAATTTGGGGCCTGAAGATGTGAGATGAACAGGTCTCGGTAGGAGTTCAGAAGAAGCCATTAAAAAAAATAGAAAGATAGCTTCTCTACTTAGACAAATAGAAAAAAAGGCACTGAAAATTTCCGAGGAAGACGTGATTGCATGAAATGTGTTAAAAACCAATTTTTTTACATGAAGATTTCTTTAAAGTGTGACAAACGCATATCTATTTTCTGTTTCCAATGGGGACTGGGAAAGAAAAGGGTTTGGTTTGAATTTCATCAGAAGGGATGTAGGTCAGACATCAGAATGTGCAACCAGTGGAAACAAAGACATTTTTCTGTCTACAGCCATACGGCCCTGAACGCACCTGATCTTATCAAAGACATTTTTTCTCCCTTTCTCTCTCTGGAGGGTTTTAAAACAATGTGTGGGTGTCTGTGATTACTCAGACGCCTAGAAGTCAGAGAGGGCTACAGTTCTACCTCTGTGATTACTCAGATGCCTAGAAGTCAGAGAGGGCTACAGAGGACCTGTTAAGGTCTTTTATTCCTCCTGGCCCCAAACTGTTGCCCAAGTATAGACTTGAAATAAAGAGTTTTCTTTTTCATAGTTAGATTTTTGTTCCAGAATGTCAATTTCACCTGTTTCAGAGAGATACAGAAAGTTCATTTCTCCATCCATCCCAAATTGCCAAATCCCACGTCTAGGAAATGTAGCTTATTTCCTAAAATGTTATTTAGTCATTTTCCTTTTTCTCTCTGTTATTATGCTCAAATTATTCAATGTCTACTAGAGTATGGAGAGTTCATTTTTCCACTGGATTTACTCAACGCCTGTCAATATAATCTACTGAGTACAAAGTAAAGAAATAATATGACAAACCCCAACTCTTTCATTCCTTAGTCCCATCTACCACACCAAGATTAAAAAGTAGATCATTTTCTCTCTGACCTGGAAGAATGGGAGTCTGGCTGGTCACATGATCAGCTGGGGATGCCTTGGGCCACCCGGGGAGCAATGACATTAGTCCTCGACAGAATTTCTTCCTACTGTGACAGAACAGGTCCCACTGTGAGTAAAGCTACAGAGGATGTCATGCTAAAGCTGTGGGCTAGTGCTGTTGCTCTTAGGGGAGTGGTGAGTCTGGGGACCAGAAGATAAAGACACAACTTTGTCCAGTCCCTCTTGATTCCTCTCCCTCCACAGATTATTTCTGTACCCCTTCAAAGTGTCTCACCTCTCTCTCTAGCCCAATCAAAGATCTAATCCCAATCCTCAGTCAGTGGGAGGCAAAGTAGTCTTGAAACATGGACCTCCACTCTCATTGGAAAATAGAAAGACACATCACATGGGCAAATAGGTATAGTACTCAGTCAGCACTGCGAGCAGGGACCTGCCTGGATCTTAATCTCTATCTTTCCCTTGTACAGTGAATGGCAGGACCTGCGTGTTCAGCAAAGGCTGGCCGATAAATGAAGGACCATTCTAGCTTGGGGAATGAAGACTCATTGGCCACTTTATCCCTAGTGCACTGAATGTGCATAGTGCAAAGATTCTTTCCTCCTAGACACTGGAACAAATGGCAGAGATGAGACTGGAAGATGCACCACTCAAACTTCCTCGCCACAGATCACAGCTTTGCTTTTAAGAGAAAAGTGTCATAGAAGCCAAAAATGAGATCAGAGCACTCCACATATAAAAAGTTTCAAAAGAGTTTGAATTTTAAAAATTAAATTGAATTAAATGATGACAACCTCATGGGGGAATTCATGAAGAACAAGTGGGGATATTTCAAATGGTATCAGTACACTGTACTGTCTGTATCTCCCTCTCCTAATTCAGCTATGCGAATGCAAAACTCAGCAGAACAGGAGTCTATATTTGCATAGGATTCATTTTTTATGCAATAAAAATAAGAGAATTCCCCCTGAAGTTGCACCTGCTCCAAGGCAGTTTCACGCACAAATCATTCAGACTGCTTCTTAGGATACCAGAATTTCCAAGGGAAGAAAAAAAGTTTGTCAAGTCTCTTCTTCGTGCCCCCTGATGCCTTCATTTTGGGGGTTGATTTCTGGTAATATTGTCTTGTGTACATGTTTCTATGAAAAAGTTTTTCTTTAGGCCCTCCTGTGAAATGCAGAAGGAAGTATTTGCAATAAAGGTTTCTTGAACTTTTAAATTACTGCATAATTTCTGAAATTCTTATATTAATATACATATTAGATAGAAATCACAGACATAAGGAGAAATAGCTCTGACCTAAGAATTGAGATAAATTCTTTCTAATCCTGGGATACCCACAAATTTGCTGTGTGAGTGATATTCAAAGACATCTAATGACTTGCCCAAAATTTCACTTGTGACACATGTGTGCATGTGTGTGTTATGGACAGAATGGTTGTTAGAATAAACAGCATCTGTAAGGAGGATTCCTGGCCAAAATGGCCAAATAGGAACAGCTCCGATCTGCAGCTCCCAGCGAGACCAATGCAGAAGGTGGGTGATTTCTGCATTTCCAACTGAGGTACACAGTCCGTCTCACTGGGACTGGTTAGACAGTGGGTGCAGCCCATGGAGGGTGAGCAGAAGCAGGGTGGGGCATCACCTCACTCAGGAAGCACAAGGGGTCATGGAACTCCCTCTCCTGGCCAAGGGAAGCCATGAGGGACTGTGCCATGAGGGACAATGCTATCCAGCCCAATACTAGGCTTTTCCCACGGTCTTCACAACCCACAGACCAGGAGATTCCCTTGGGTGCCTATATCACCAGGGCCCTGGCTTTCAAGCACAGAACTGGGTGGCCATTTGGGCAGACACCAAGCTAGCTGGAGGAGTTTTTTATCATACCCCAGTGCTTCCTGGAACACCAGTGAGACAGAACTGTTCACTCACCTGGAAAGGAGGCTGAGGCCAGGGAGCCAAGTGGTCTTGCTCAGCGGAGCCCATCTCCATGGAGCCCAATAAGCTAAGATCTACTGGCTTAAAGTTCTCGCTGCCAGCACAGCCGTCTGAAGTCGACCTGGGATGCTCGAGCTTGGTGGGGGGAGGGGTGATCGCCATTACTGAGGCTTGAGTACATGGTTTTCCCCTTACAGTGTAAACAAAGCCACAGGGAAGTTCAGACTGGGCGGAGCCCATGGCAGCACGGCCAAGCCACTGTAGCCAGATTGCCTCTCTAGATTCCTTCTCTCTGGGCAGGGCATCTCTGAAAGAAAGGCAGCAGCCCCAGTCAGGGGCATATAGATAAAACTCCCATCTCCCTGAGACACAGCACCTTTGGGAAGGGGTGGCTGTGGGCGCAGCTTCAGCAGAATTAAACATTCCTGCCTGCCAGCTCTGAAGAGAGCAGTGAATCTCCCAGCACAGCACTCAAGCTCTGCTAAGGGACAGACTGCCTCCTCAAGTGGGTCCCTCACCTCCGTACTTCCTGATGGGGAGACACCTCCCAGCAGAGGTCGATAGACACCTCATACAGGAGAGCTCTGACTGGCATCTGGTGGGTGCCCCTCTGGGACCAAGCTTCCAGAAGAAGGAGCAGGCAGCAATCTTTGCTGTTCTGCAGCCTCCACTGGTGATACCCAGGCAAACAGGGTCTGGAGTGGACCTCCAGCAAACTCCAGCAGACCTGAAGAAGAGGTGACTGACTGTTAGAAGAAAAACTAACAAACAGAAAGGAATAGCATCGACATAAACAAAAAAGACAACAACGCAAAAACCCCATCCGAAGGTCACCAACATCAAATACCAAAGGTAGAGAAATCCATGGAGAGGAGGAAAAACCAGCGCGAAAAGGCTGAAAATTCCAAAAACCGGAATTCCTCTTCTCCTCCAAAGGATCACAACTCCTCACCAGCAAGGGAACAAAACCGGATGGAGAATGAGTTTGACAAATTGACAGTAGGCTTCAGAAGGTGGATAATAACAAAATCCTCTGAGCTAAAGTAGCACGTTCTAACCCAATGCAAGGAAGCTAAGAACTTTGATAAAAAGTTATAGGAACTGCTAACTAGAATAACCAGTTTAGAGAAGAACATAAATGACCTGATGGAGCTGAAAAACACAGCACGAGAACTTTGTGAAGCATATACAAGTATCAATAGCTGAAGCAATCAAGCAGAAGAAGGGGTATCAGAGATTGAAGATCAACTTAATGAAATAAAGAATGAAGACAAGATTAGAGAAAAAAGAATGAAAAGAAACGAACAAAACCTCCAAGAAATATGGGACTATGTGGAAAGACCAAACATACGTTTGATTGGTGTACCTGAAAGTGACAGGAAGAATGGAACCAAGTTGGAAAACACACTTCAGGATATTATCCAGAAGAACTTCCCCAACCTAGCAAGGCAGGCCAACATTCAAATTCAGGAAATACAGAGAACACCACAAAGATACTCCTCGAGAAGGGCAACCCCAAGATACATAATCGTCAGATTCACCAAGTTTGAAATGAAGGAAAAAATGTTAAGGGCAGCCAGAGAGAAAGGTCAGGTTACCTACAAAGGAAAGCCCATCAGACTAACAGCGGATCTCTCTGCAGAAACCCTACAAGCCAGAAGAGAGTGGGGGCCAATAGTCAACATTCTTAAAAAAAAAAAAAAAAAACTCAACCCAGAATTTCATATCCTGCCAAACTAAGCTTTGTAAGCAAAGGAGAAATAAAATCCTTTACAGACAAGCAAATGCTGAAAGATTTTGTCACCACCAGGCCTGCCCTAAAAGAGCTCCTCAAGGAAGCACTAAATATGGAAAGGGAAAACTAGTAACAGCCACTGCAAAAACATACCAAAATGTAAAGACCATCGGCACTATGAAGAAACTGCATCAACTAATGGGCAAAATAACCAGCTACCATCATAATGACAGGATCAAATTCACATATAACAGTATTAACCTTAAATGTAAATGCACTAAATGCCCCAATTAAAAGATACAAACTGGCAAATTGGATAAAGAGTCAAGACCCATTGGTATGCTGTATTCAGGAGACCCATTTCACATGCAAAGACACACATAGGCTTAAAATAAAGGGATGGAGGAAAATTAACCAAGCAAATAGAAAGCAAAAAAAGCAGGGCTTGCAGTAGTCTCTGATAAAACAGACTTTAAACCAATAAAAGTCAAAAATGACAAGGAAGGGCATTACATAATGGTAAAGGGATCAATGCAACAAGAAGAGCTAACTATCCTAAATATATATGCACCCAATACAGGAGCACCCAGATTCATAAAGCAAGTTCTTAGAGAACTACAAAGAGACTTAGACTCCCACACAATAATAGTGGGATACTTCAACATCCCACTGTCAATATTAGACAGATCAAGGAGACATAAAATTAACAAGGATATTCAGGACTTGAACTCAGCTCTGGACCAAGTGGACTTAATAGGCATCTACAGAACTCTCCACCCCAAATCAACAGAATATACATTCTTCTCAGCACTACATAGCACTTATTCTAAAATTGACCACATAATTGGAAGTAAAACACTCCTCAGCAAATGCAAAAGAACGGAAATTAAAGCGAACAGTCTCTCAGACCACGGCGCAATCAAATTAGAACTCAGGATTAAGACACTCACTCAAAACTGCACAACTACATGGAAACTGAACAACCTGCTCCTGAATGACTACTGGGTAAATAATGAAATTAAGGCAGAAATAAGTAAGTTCTTTGAAACCAATGAGAACAAAGACACAATGTACCAGAATCCCTGGGACAAACCTAAAGCAGTGTTTAGACGGACATTTATGGCACTAAACACCCACATGAGAAAGCAAGAAAGGTCTAAGGTTGACACCCTAACTCCACAATCAAAAGAACTAGAAAAGCAAGGGCAAACACATTCAAAAGCTAGCAGAAGAGAGTAAATAATTAAGATCAGAGCAGAACTGAAGGAGATAGACACACAAAAAACCCTTCAAAAATCAATGAATCCAGGAGCTGGTTTTTTTAAAAGATTAACAAAATAGATAGACCACTAACCAGACTAATAAAGAAGAAAAGAGAAAAGAATCAAATAGACACAATAAAAAATGATAAAGGGGATATCAACACTGATCCCACACAAAATACACACTACCATCAGAGAATATTATAAACACCTCTATGCAAATAAACTAGAAAATCTGGAAGAAATGGATAAATTCCTGGATACATATACCCTCCCAAGACTAAACCACGAAGAAGTCAAATCCCTGAATAGACTAATAACAAGTTCTGAAGTTGATACAGTAATTAATAGCCTACCAACCAAAAAAAAAGCCCAGGACCAGACGGATTCACAGCCAAATTCTACCAGAGGTACAAAGAGGAGCTGGTACCATTCCTTCTAAAACTATTCCAAACAATAGAAAAAGAGGAAATCCTCCCTAACTCATTTTTGAGGCCAGCATCATCCTGATACCAAAACCTGGCAGAGACACAACTAAAAAAGAAAATTTCAGGCCAATATCCCTGATGAACATTGATGCAAAAATCCTCAATAAAATACTGGAAAACTGAATACAGCAGCAGATCAAAAAACTTATCCACCATGATCAACTCGGCTTCAACTCTGGGATGTAAGGGTGGTTCAACATATGCAAATCAATAAACATAATACATCACATAAACAGAATCAGTGGAAAAAAACCACGATTATCTCAATAGATGCAGAAAAGGCCTTTGATAAAATTCAACACCCCCTCATGCTAAAAACACTCAATAAACTAGGTATTGATGGGACGTATCTCAAAATAATAAGAACTATTTATGACAAACCCACAGCCAATATCACACTGACTGGGCAAAAGCTGGAAACATTCCCTTTGAAAACTGGCACAAGACAAGGATGCCCTCTCTCACCACTCCTATTCAACATAGTATTGGGAGTTCTTGCCAGGGCGATCAGGCAAGAGAAAGAAATAAAGCATATTCAATTAGGAAGAGAGGAAGTCAAATTATCTGTTTGACTTGACATGACTGTATATTTAGAAAACCCCATTGCCTCAGCCCAAAAACTCCTTAAGCTGATAAGCAACTTCAGCAAAGTCTCAGGATACAAAAATCAATGTGCAAAAATGCACAAGCATTCCTATACACCAATAATAGACAAACAGAGAGCCAAATCATGAGTGAACTCCCATTCACAATTGCTTCAAAGAGAATAAAATACCTAGGAATCCAACTGACAAGGGGTGTGAAGGACCTCTTCAAGGAGAACTACAAACCACTTCTCAAGGAAATAAGAGAGGACACAAACAAATGGAAAAACATTCCATAGTCATGGATAAGAAGAATCAATATTGTGAAAATGGCCATACTGCCCAAAGTAATTTATAGATTCAATGCTATCCCCATCAAGCTACCACTGACTTTCTTCACAGAATTAGAAAAAACTACTTTAAATTTCATATGGAACCGAAAAAAGAGCCCATATAGCCAAGACAATCCTAAGCAAAAAGAATAAAGCTGGAGGCATCATGCTACTGACTTCAAACTATAAGGCTACAGTAACCAAAACAGCACGGTACTGTTACCAAAACAGATATATCAACCAATGAAGCAGAACAGAGGCCTCAGAAGTAACACTGCACAACTACAACCATCTGATCTTTGACAAACCTAACAAAAACAAGCAATGGGGAAACAATTACCTATTTAATAAATGGTGTTGGGAAAACTGTCTAGCCATATGCAGAAAACTGAAACTGGACCTTTTCCTTACACCTTATACAAAAATTAACTTAAGATGGATTAAAGATTTAAATGTAAGACCTAAAACCATAAAAACCCTAGAAGAAAACTTAGGCAATACCATTCATGACATAGGCATGGGCAAAGTCTTCCTGACTAAAACGCCAAAAGCAATTGCAACAAAAGCCAAAATTGACAAATGGGATCTAATTAAAGAGCTTCTGCACAGCAAAAACAAAACAAAACAAAACAAAAAACAACTATCATCAGAGTGAACAGGGAGAAAATTTTTGCAATCTATCCATCTGACAAAGGGCTAATATCCAGAATCTACAAGGAACCTAAACAAATTTACAAGAAAAAAACAACCCCATCAAAAAGTGGGCAAAGGATATGAACAGACACTTTTCAAACGAAGACATTTATGCAGCCAACAAACATATGAAAAAAATCTCACCATTACTGGTCATGAGAGAAATACAGATCAAAACCACAATGAGATACCATCTCACGCCAGTTAGAATGGCGATCATTAAAAAGTCAGGAAACAACAGATGCTGGAGAGGATGTGGAGAAATAAGAATGCTTTTACACTGTTTGTGGGAGTATAAATTAGTTCAACCATTGTGGAAGACAGTGTGGTGGTTCCTTAAGGATCTAGAACTAGAAATATCACTTGACCCAGCAATCCCATTACTGGGTATATACCCAAAGGATTATAAATCATTCCATTATAAAGACACATGCACACGCATATTTATTGTGGCACTATTCACAATAGCAAAGACTTGGAACCAACCCAAATGCCCATCAATGACAGACTGGATAAAGAAAATGTGGCACATATACACCATGGAATACTATGCAGCCATAAAAAGAATGAGTTCGGGTCCTTTTCAGGGACATGGATGAAGCTGGAAACCACCATTCTCAGCAAACAAACAGGAACAGAAAACCAAACACCATGTGTTCTCACTCACAGTTGGGAGTTGAACAATGAGAACAAATGGGCACAGTGAGGGGAACATCACACACTGGGGTCTGTCGAGGGTGGGGGACAAGGGGAGGGATAGCATTAGGAGAAATACCTAATGTAGATGACGGGTTGATGGGTGAAGCAAACCACCATGGCACATGTATACCTACATAACGAACTGCACATTCTGCACCATGTATCCCAGAACTTAAAGTATAATAAAAAAAGTAAAATCAGGACAAAAAAAAAGAATGAGGCTGGGGCCTGGAGAAACAAAGATAAACAGCTCAGGTACTTCTCATAAGGAGCTGGTGACCTAGAGACAGATGCACGTAAAGCTGTTATAATAAATGTGATATAATAGAGGGAGAAAGACCACTGAAGCCCAGTACTGATTGTGGCAAAGGCCGCTGCTGTCAGCCACAACTGTGCACCTCCTCTTCCCTAGTGTAACTTTGCTGCTAGGTAGCAACTTCCCAGCCTGGGACTATACTTCCAGCAGCATCTCTTGCACACAAAAGTAGTCATGGTTAAATTTTGTAATAAAAGCTGATCAAAGCAAAGGTCAACACACACACACACACACACACACACACACACACACACACACACACATACACCCCTATTGGTACCTACTTAATGCAAGTGCCACCTACCATGTTAACCTTTGGGCCAAGAGGAGTCTAGAGACTCCTAGAGAGAAAAAAAAGAAAGAAAACATGGAGATTTCTGTATTTAAGGCTCTTTGGTGACATGAAAAAGAGCCAGAAGCTCCTGCAGCTTAGAAGAAGTATGCAGAATGAAAAGTGGGGCTACCATGCACAGCAGAGCAGAGGGTGCTATCCCCTGAGCAGGACAACGGCTCACCCCGACCCTGAGGTTCCAGGCCACGGAGCCGCGTGGCAAGGCTGAGCTCTCCTGGTGGAGCATGAGGTGTGAGGGAGGGGCCCAGTGGCAGCCCCGATGTCCCTTCCATCTCTTCAGCATGCTTCGGATCATGCCTCCCCTGACTTAGAAATAAAGTCCAGCAATCAAGTCCCCATGGGCATCCTCTTGATGAATTACACTCCCTCCTTTTATGTCAGATGTTCCTTAATGCTTCATTGTGACTTCCAGGCAGGTGAGCTTTTGAAAATATTCATTTTCTTCCTTCTTCATGAAAATCATTTCTTGTCCTCCCAACCTGATTCAACATCAGATATTTTACTTTCACTGTAACACTATTTCTCAGTATGTTTCAATAGAAGTTGCAGTTCTTACTGTTTTTAGCAAAATACATTTTTCCATTATCAGTGTTTAAACGTACAAGTGCAGTTTTAGCGAAATATCTTCATGATGACTTCTGGATCCCCGGAGGGATAATAAGACTGAAACACCACAGGAAGCTTTACTTTAAACCAGGGTTGGCTCTTGATGGAGTGGTATGCAGTTGGTTCTTCGTGTTTCTGTTGTTAGCTGGATCAGATTTCCACACTGTTGTCTGTTAGATAAATGCGCCCAAGAAGATGTATAAAGCTGTCTCAGACGTTTCAGTGTCTAAGCCTAGAGAACACTGGGTTTGCTGGTTCCCTCACATTCTACACTCTCCCCTGTATCTCTGGGGATCCTGGCTTCTTTTTCTTTCAATACAGACTTCTTTTATTACAGGTTTGCAGTACACCCTCCCCTTCACCCTTCCCAGTCCATGTCCAAGTCCAAGCACAGCCTAAGTCCTCACACACTGCAGGTAATAATAAAAATAACAGTAGCAACAAGAATGATAGTAAATGAAATTTACTGAGCATTTTCTACATGCCGGGCACTTGTTAAAGAGCTTTTCAATTAACCACTCATTTAATTGTAATAATAACCATGTGAAATAAATATTATCGTCCCCATCTTACACATGGAAAGACTGAGGCTAAGAGAGGTTTCATAAGTTGCCTCCGACCTCACATTGAGTGATGGCTAGAGCCATTATTTGATTTCAAGCTTTTTGACTTCAAAGTCTCTATTCAATGTCTATGCTACATTGCTTTTGTCATATTTTCCTTTTTTCTTGAAGGCTTTGCAATTAAGATGTAAAGAAAACTGTTATCTTGACTTCCAGTTCATGTTTTACCATTTTGATATTAAGCCAAAGTAATAACATTCTTATTTTGACCAAGGTCTTACAGGGAAATTCTAGGTATGACTTACTCTACCAAGTTAAAAAAAAAAAATAGAACTCTCATTGCAGTATTTTTTTTTTTAGAAAATATACCATAGTTTTCTCTCTTAGTTCAAGTTGCCTTAATTCCCTGTAGACCCATAACAAGGAGACTTGCTGTGAAACTTGCAAGGCCGCTGGGTAAAATGATCCCCACTTTCCTGAAACATAACTGTTTTGGTAAAATTTCTCTAATAGAGAGTCTAGAAAATCTTTGTAGGCTTAAGTTCCCAGGTACTCTGTGGGGGTGGGTGGGGGGTCCTATTTCTAATGATCTATCCCCAGGGCTTACACCTAGCGGTGGTTTCACAGAAGACTCTTTTCATAAGTGAAATAATTTTTTTTTTAAACTAAGGATTCTTGCTTTTTTTGCATTTGATATTTCTTCCACTACATTTTCTTTGTTTGGCTATACACCCGAATTCCCCAGTTCTAGCAAATTTAAGATTCCCACTATGTACCTAGATTTATGTCTCATGGGTACTCCAGTGCCTACTGCTCCAGCTGGTACGTAGTAGGTATTTAGTATTTGCTAATTAAAGAGGAACATTGAATTAATTGAATTAGATTCCCTGAAACAGGATTCGAAGCCTTAGCCAAATGTGAGCCCTTGCTTGGACATGGTCGAAGAAGCCAGCGCATTAGGAAGGATTAGCTTCATTTCCAGCCAGAAAAACACTCCAGAGTGACAACTTAGTTGAGTCCTGCTGCAGGCTCGGTTCTGGTTTGCTGCGTGCAGGGCTGCTCTCTCTGGCTGAACTGGGCACAGAGATTGTGCAGCAAAGTAAACAGCTGACTGCCTTGCACCAGAGTCTCTCTGATGACACAGCGCTTGACTTCAAGTGTCAACAAACGGACCCTGAAATGAGACTAGATGTGAAACAAAGGACAGAATGTTCAAGCACTTTGCAACCGACCCTCAGGGCCCCGTGTTGGAGTCAGTGAGCCTTGGAGACAACAGGAGAGAATCCAAAAGAAAGAGGAATTGTGGAAGATTTTCTCGCTTAAGTTAACTGGAATACTCTTGTGTTTGTATTTGACTTTTTCTGTTCCCCTCTTTCTCTTGCACATTGACACATTCCCATACATTTATGATTCGGAATCAGGAAAGGGATTGCAGGCTCTGAAAGCTGAAAGAGATCATCTAACCCAAACACTTCTTTTTTGGGGTCACAAATAAATAAGTACATTTAAAATACTTTATTCATTAGGAACTAAATCTCTGAAAATACGAAGCTCCATGGTCACAATTCCACATGGGAAACGAGAGAGTTGCCACTGCAGAGCAAGATGAAGCATGCTTGCCGGGCATCCACCACACACTGAATGAGCCCACTGTCTATAAGAAAGTTACTACAAAAGGTGCAAGTGGCTTACCTGAAACACCCCATCAAGGATGCAATCCTGCAGTGCCTTTAATAGGCCCAACAAGTGCTTTGTGCTTTGCCTTGGACAGAAAAAGCCCACGGATTCTCATAAAGAAAGGCTTTTTTAAGACGGTCAGGCTCCAATGTGCCCAATCCTTTGCAGATGATTGGACCTGCATAGGTAAGTCCCCCTTCTGAGCACCTTGTCTGGGGTATGTTCACGGTTGTCTGCAGGACTAACAAGGATGGCTAAGGGTTCATCGGGTAAAACTTTTTAAATTGCCAAAATGAAGCTACACCAGCCTTTCCCTAAGAACTCCTGCCTTCTAAAACCAGATGTAGATTAAGACAAGAGTTACAGCTTCTACACTAAAAATGAACAGTGCAAAATATTACAGGTACTCTTTCCTGAACACATTACACATTAAAGGTTCTGTAGTCCACACTCTGTTCTGAACCACCAGGAAGAATCCTCAGAGGACTTGTGAGACCACAGCGCTCTCTCTGGAGCAATGAGAAGAGACTGAAACATCCTACCATTAGACACACACACACACACACACACACACACACACACACACACACACACACACACGAGCGATGGTGAACACGTTACTCTAAGTGCCGGATTCCCCACCAGACTCCCACCCCTATTGCTTGGCCCAGGACTAGAGATGGATTCATGGATTGACTTAAGCTTTGAGTTAGCTTACCATAATAGGAAAAAGAAAATGGATGAAGACTGCCCAGGAATTCCTCCCCAGTCTTGCCCACGGGACCTCCACATAGTCCATTTTAGATTATGCCTACTTGGCTGCATTTTACTGAATGTTTGAAAAGAATTGCTTGATTCAGGTCGGACAACGGCTTAACCTTTCTAGACTTCCATCAGCTCTGAGTGTCTCATGCCACACCACAAAATTCTGCAGCAGCGTTTAATTCTGCATGTGACTAATGTCTGTTTATTTCCGAGAGGAAGAAAAGCCAAGGAGAGTGAGCCTTATATAAAGAATGAATGCTTAAATAAAATACCAACAACTAGAAAGCAGAAAAACATATCCGTTTTATTGTACTGTTTTTTTTTTCTTTCCACACTTTTCACTAAAAAATTTTTGCGACTTGTATTAATATGTTTTCAATTATTTATTAAAGTAAACCTACTTTCCTCTATGAACTAATTCAAACCAAAACAATGCCTATTTACACAAGACCTAATTTCTAAAGGCACCGTTACATCTAACCCACTTTTAGACTAAATTAAATTATTAAGACATAAAACATACTAAGTAGATTTATAGTCCTCCCTCTTTTTAAATAAATTCCTAAATGTCTTCACGTGGTCTGTTTTATGTGAGTTTCACAAAATCTTGGAAGATAACAGAAGTAGACTATTTTACACATGGCAATACTAATACAATACTGAGGCTCAGAGATAACAAATTACCTGATCAAATTCATTCCAAAAAAAAAAAAAAGTTGCAGTTTACTAAGTTGCTACCATGTGCCTTGATTGGCAGTTCCCAGTATTAGTGCCTGGAGTGACTGTCCACAATTCTGACAATTCTGAACATAGCACATGTCCACGGGCACTTCCCAACTGCCACTGTACTACCAAGTGAGATCAAACCCTCCTGCCCCTCAGCTCCTTAGAAGAATTGCAGCTTGTCTGAAGATATTGGAAGTACTAGAGCATGCTGCCTAAATTGCTTCAGTTTGTAAATACTTCAATATTGGTAGGCATCTCAGAGCCAGCTCAGTGACCTCACATAAGACAGGTCAGAATCAGCTTAGAGGAGCTAGCCCCATGCTTCACACAAATAGGTTCACGTTAGTTTCCCAAGCATAGCTTTCACAGAACACTGGTGCCTGGTATTTTGACTTAGTGTTTGTGAGGCAAAACAGCATCAGTGTTTTCCTAGACACTCACCAGGTCAACCTAATGTGTGATGGAGAAACATCAACCCCAGAATGGTGGTCCCAGCCTCATGCTCTACCTAGGGCTTGCCATTTCTGTCCTTCACTCCTCCTAGAGCACATCTGCCTCTGGGAGTTTCTCTCATGCACGCTTCCTTCATGAAATCAGAGACACAAGATCAGTGTGATAGTAAACCTATAGATATCTGCTTCTCGGCATAAAGGAATAACAGGGACTAGATTTACTCTCCTTTCTACAATAAGAACATAGGAAAAATACACGAATGATGTGTTTTAGACTTTGGACAACAGGCAGTACAAGAGAGTCAACTGTAAGAGACAGGAAACAAACATTTGAGCTTACGAGGGCCCCAGCTCACTGCCTAGAGAAAGCTTCCAGACCACAGCCTAAGAAAGGAGATTGAGATAAGACCTGGTGGCCTAATGAACTGAGGACACAAAGCCCAGAGTTCCAGGAGTTCGGTAAAGCTAGACGTTATGGAGCAGGGTGTTGGAGAGGAGGTGCTTCACGGAAGACCTGAGCTCTAGAGACCTGCAGCACAGTCCTATGGGACCTTTAGCTCAATACTTATCTGTGTAAAAATGTGAGTGTGAAATGAACAAACATTAAATAATCACACATCAAAATTCATAGAACGCATGCAAGGAAGTGCGAAGAGGAAATTTATGGCATTTTCCATAACCCAGGAACTCTCATAACCTGCCAAAAGATATCTGCCAAATGATATCTACGAAAAACCAACAAGTAACATACTGAATGGTTGAATACTGAACACTTTTCCCCTTAGATCTAGAACCCAGGCAGAGATTTAATCTCTCACACTTCTGGTCATCATTTTACTGGCAGTCCTAGCCAGTGTAATAAGGTAGGAAAAGGAAATAAAAGCAGTAAAAATCAGAAATTAGTAAGTAAAACTGGCTTGATTTGCAGATAAAATGAACAGCTATGTAGAAAATCCTAAGAAATGTATGGAAAAACTACAAAATCAATAAAACAGTTCAGCAAATTTGTAGGATAAAAAGTCAATTTACAAAAATAAATAATATTTCTGTATACTAACAATTGGAAATAGTAAGTTAAAAATTCATAACACCTTTTGAATAATCTTAAAAATATAATCTAAGTGATAAACTTTAAAAAATATGTGATATTGGTAAAAATTTAAAATACCTAAATAAAGAGATCTACACGCAAATACACTTAATGTTACTAACATGCCAATTCTCCCAAAATTGATGTATAGAGTTAATGCAATCTTAATATTCCAGGTGGATTTTCTGCAGAAATCGTCAAACTTATTCTAAAATTTATATTGAAACATAAGTAATCTAGAATAGCCAAAACAATTTTAAAGAGGAAGAAAATCTGAAGACTTAAACGACCTGATTTTAAGTCTTTTTAAAAGTTACAGTAATCAGACAGTGTAATAATGTTGCAAAGGTAGTCAAATAGATCAATGGAACAGAATAGAGTCCAGAAACAGACCCATCCATCAGTAGCAAATTCATTTTCAATAAAAGTGCAAGTAAAAGCAACTCCATGGAGACAATCACCATTTCAACATAACATGAACAAACTGGACATCCACATACCAGCAAAAATGATCCTTGATCTTTATACCATCTAAAAAATTTAACATGAACTGCATGACAGAGCTAAATGTGCAAATTAAAACTATAAAATTTCTAGAAACAAACAAAATAAAGCTTAATGGCCTTGGCTGAGACAAAACTTTCTTAAATAGAGTATGACAGTCAAAATCACAAAAGAAAAAAGTTGATAAATTAGACTTGGTGAAAATTAAAAGACTCAGCTCTTCAAAAGGCACTATTAAGGTTGTAAAAGAAATGACAGCAAGCCACATATTGAAATAAGCTATCTGCAAAACATTTATTTGACAGTATATATTTAGAGATCTTACAATTCAATAATATGAAGGCAATGTCCAATAATAAACTGGTCAAGGAGCTGCGTGATCCTTTTGTCAGTGAAGTTACAGGTGGCAAATAAATACACAAAAAGATACTCATCATTTGTCACAATCTGCCAGTTTCTAATAACGTTAAACATAAACTTATCTATGACCAGTAATTCTACTAAATATTTTGCTAAAAGAATAAAAATTTTCACAGAATTGCCTATGCATGAGTGTTCATAGCTTTATTCAAATTAGCTAAGAACAGGAAACAACCCAAATGTCCATCAACTGTTGAATGGATCAACACACTGAGTTATGTCCATATAATGAAATTCTACATAATAATAACAAAGAATTGAACTACTGATAAGCATGCAACAACACGGATGAATCTTGAAGGTACTATACTGAGAAGGAGGCCAGACCCAAATGATAGGTACTCCATGATTCCATTTATATGAAATTCTCGAAAGGGACTTAACCACAGTGTTAGAAAGCAGACCACTGATTTCCAAGGGCTGGGGTGTAAAGGAAGGGATTGACTGTAAAAAGATAGAGGGAAACTGTTTTTAAGGATGAAATTGTTTTGTATTATAATCATGCTTACATGACTACACATTTTTTCAAAGCTCATTAAAATACACTCTTAAATTAGAGAATGTGAATGAATGCATACTATATCTCAATAAAGATGACACAAAAAAGTATAGAAAAATTTAAGAAAGAGAGGGAGAGCAGTAGAATATGAACTTACTGTGCAATGAAGGAAAACAATCTCAGGGGAAAGTCCAGTCACCAAGGTATCCTGACTTAGGTAACTTTCTGTCAAAGTTTTGGGGAATATGATGTGATTTAATGAGTTTATCTCTGAAATATGATGCATCTGTTAGAAGCAAAGTTCAAGTAACACTATTAAAGCTTAAAAGCAAAGAAAGTAATTTTAAAAATAAGCAATAGGATGAGAAATTTATCCCAAAAAGCTGCTCTTCTGTTAAAGCAGCTCGAACAAAACTGTCAAAATCACCCTCCTCAGAACTCTGCAAAATAACCAAAGGCTTACAAGAATCTGAGGAGTATTTATTCAAGAAAAAAAATGGCTGAATCTTAGCCAGGACAGGAGCTACACCACTTGGGAGCTATACTCACTACCTGGGAGAGATGTGTGTCATTCTAACATGGCAAGGTACCAACCTTCTCCCTCTAGTTCATCAGGTTAAACATGGAGTTACCACATGACTCAGGAATTCCACTCTTAGATATCTACTCAAGAGAAACAAAAACATGTCCACACAAAAGCACGTACACAAATATTCATAGTAGCACTACTCATAATAGCCACAAAGTGGAAAGAACCCCAATGTCCACCATTGATCAACAGATAAATAAAATGTGGTAAATACACCCAATGGGATGGCTCAGTCATAAAAAGCAATGAAGTACTGACATGCTACTACATGAATGAACCTTGAAAACATCACGCTGTGTGAAAGAAGCGAGCCATGAAAGATGACACCATGTACGATTCCACTTATATGGAATGATAGTTGCGGGGAATGATAGTTGTTTTTGGTTATACTACAGCGATGGCTATTGAGGAATACACAGAGGCATGAGGGTCAGGCATTGAAGTTTTAGGGAGTGTCCTAGTGGGCTTAGCAATGGAAGTGGCATTAGTTTGGTGGGTGGCAGAGTATGATGAAGTGGTGGTAGGAAATTCATAGAAACTAAAACAATAGTGGTTTTCAGGAGCTAGGGGACAGGGTAGACGGGGAATAACTGCTAATAGGTTTGAAGTTTCTCTTTTGAGGTGATAAAAATATTCTAAGCTTAGGTCATGATATAGGTTGCATAACTCTCTGAATATGCTAAAAACCAAAATATTGTATGCTTTAAAAATGTCCATTTTTCACAAAAGGTCTGATATTCAGAATCTACAATGAATTTAAAATAAACAAGCAAAAAGCAAATAACCACATTAAAAAGTGGACAAAGAATATGAACAGACATGTCTCAAAAGAAGACATACAAGCAGCCAACAAACATATGAAAAAATGCTGAACTTCACTCATCATCAGGGAAATGCAAATCAAAACCACAATGACATACCGTCTCATGCACAATGAGATACCAACTGGATGGTTTTTTTAAAAAGTCAAATAATAACAAATGCTGTCAAGGCTACAGAGCAAAGCTCACACACTGTCAGTGGGAGTGTATGATAATCCCAGCCACTGTGAAGAGCAGGCTCAAAGAACTAAGAGTTGAAATACCATCTGACGCAGCAATCCTACTACTGGGTATATATCCAAAGGAAAATAAATAATTCTACCAAAAGATACGTGTATGCATATGTTCCTTGCAGCACTACTCACAATAGCAAAAACATGGAATCAACCCAGGTGCCCACCAATGGTGAACTGGATAAAGAAAATGTGGTACATATACACCATGGAATACTACACAGCCATAAAAAAAGAATGAAACCATACCCTTTACAGATAGGACTCACTAACTCAGCTGTTTTTCTCAGAGTCCTCTATCTATATCTTTAAATTAATTATTCCTCATCTGATTCCTGTTCCTAAACTCTAGCAACCCTAGACATGAGCTCATTAATAGTTTGTGAAAGAGAATTAAAATTATCTCGCATGCACACAGGACGAATTCCATGAAGCACCACCAACAGTGTATCACAGACAGCTCTCATGCTCCCAACAGGAAATCAGAGAGAGACACTGATGTTAGGTTGGACGCGAGCTTTGTAACAGCTGAAGAACAGCCCTGTGTTCGACAAGCCAGAGAAACACTCCCGAGGTCAGCTAATGGACTAGTCACAGCAACGATGTGACAAGGGACCAACTCTCCCCTCCCCAATCACTACAAGGAAGGCTTGGTAATTCTACGGAGTTGTTGTAACTACTGCACTGCAAGCTGCTGTCCTGTCAAGCTGAAGTTAGATGCTCCTTGTTCATGCTCCGGCCTCTTTTCCACAGTGGCTCCTAGGAGCTCCTGGAGTTCAAACTGCAAGGCCATCTCCTTCAGAGAAACTGAGAGCTAAGTCACATATCATGCTGAGCTTATCAGGGATGGGAAAATGCACTGGACCTGGAATATGACCCCAACTGCAAATCTAAACACAAGCCCAAAGCCACCAGCATCCCCAGCACAGGATGGGCAGTGTCATGCAGGCAGGATGAACCCCGACCACACTCTAACATTTCCCCTCACCTTTGACTACTGGATCTCTTTAGCATCTGCTTCTGAGCTAGAGATTTTTTTTTTAATCTTTTGTGTTTGTTTGTTTGTTTGTGAGGCAGGGTCTTGCCCTGTCACTCAGACTGGAGTGCTGTGGCACCATCAGGGCACACTGCAGTCTTGACCTCCACGGGCTCAGTGATCTTCCCACCTCAGCCTCCCAAGTAGCTGGGACTACAGGCAGATGACACTAAGCTCAGCTAATTTTTCTATTTTTGGTAGAGATGGGGCTTTTCCATGTTGCTCAGGCTGGACTTGAATTTGCGAGCTCAAGTGATCTGCCTGTCTCAGCCTCCCAAAGTGCTGGGATTACAGGCATGAGCCACCACCAAGCCCGGCCAAGAGATTTCTTGTTTTAAGGTAAATGAGGCTTGTCATTTTGTTCCATACTTCTACTCATAATATTTTGTTTTTACAAGTCTCACATCCTTAAAAAGCCAACACATGTATACATATGTAACAAACCTGCACGTTGTGCACATATACTATAAAAATTAAAGTATAATTTTTTAAAAAAAGGCTATATGCAGTAAAAAAAAAAAAAAAAGCCAACACAGGACAGACTGTTTAATTACTTCCTTCTCTGGAGCAGGAGGAGAGGAAGATGCACGGGAGAAGGGGCCAAGGCGGGAGGTAAAGGGCTGGGGAGACAGCACAGGGAAGACGAGGGGAATGAAGACCCTTCTCTCTCTTTCACCACTGACAGCTGGTGCCTCCCCTGCAAGGGTGAGGATGCGTGTTTTCTCTTAGAAAAAGTTACTGAGTCACAAACACCAGGCCCATTTACACACACATGAACACGTGCACACACATGAACACGTGCACAAACACACAAAGCAATTGCTGACTTAGTCAGATACAGTTCAGGTCACAGCCCCATACATGTATGTTTTTCAATCTAATCAGCTCACAACGTGAAAGATTCTCCAACAACTGAGAAGCTTTTCGACGCCACCAGAGGGGTCGCTTTCATGATTCGTCTTTGATTCCACCCTCTCCTTCATCTTCCACATCCCATCTGTCACTACGTCAGGATGATTCCTTTTACAAAGTCTCTCCATATCTACCTCTTCTTTAGAGTTCTGGCCAAACTCAAGGGTCTGAAAACGTATCAGTCTTTCTAGTGTGACTTTCTCTGTAGGGAACTTCATCATCATCAAGTTTGTGTCATCAGAAAAATTAAATTAACACCGGCCCCATCTGAAAGCAGGTAACTTTTCTGTACAAAACAAGCCCGTTTCCAGGTTAACAGAGCAGCTACAGGTTCTGTTACCACTCAGAGTAACAAAAATATGACAGAAATGGTGCATGGGAGATCTCCTGACCTCGTGATCCGCCTGTCTCGGCCTCGCAAAGTGCTGGGATTACAGGTGTGAGCCACCGCATGGGTGAAACCCCGTTTCTACTAAAAATACAAAAAATTAGCCAGGCGTGGTGGTGGGCGCCTGTAGTCCCAGCTACTCGGGAGGCTGAGGCAGGAGAATGGCGTGAACCCAGGAGGTGGAGCTTGCAGTGAGCTGAGATCGCGCCACTGCGCTCCAACCCGGGGGACACAGCGAGACTCCGTCTCAAAAAATAAAAAATAAAAAATAAAATAAAAAGAATTAGTGCATGGAGAATGGTGTCATTTTCAACAGCCTGATGAAACTAAGCTATTTACACCCTTGTCTGTGTAGGATATCACTGCAGGGATCTTGGCTTCATGCTCAGTGGCCATGAGGAGCGCTGCCTAAGGAGGGACCGGAATGGTTAATGAGGGGAGGCTGGAGAAATAACCAAACATTCAAGTAGTAGATGCAGCTGACAGGCAGATGCAGAGACACCATAATATTATCTAGACTGCAAACTGGCAACCCATTCTCAAATGTGAACTAATAAAAGCATTAACAAGCATATGCTCTAGATTATTTCAGAAAATAAATATTATGAGATACACTGGATAAGAGCCACGGTTACACACCAAGGAAACTCTGGCTGACAGATAAAGTACTGTATTGTATGAGGAAACTAATAGAGCAGAAATTATTAATAGGCTTGTCACAATTAACCAAAGTCTGAACTCTGAGAGAAAGAAAGAAAGAAAGAAAAGAAAAGAAAAGAAAGAAAGGAAAGAAAGAAAAGAAAAGAAAAGAAAGGAAAGAAAGGGAAGAAAGAAAAGAAAAGGAAAAGGAAAAGGAAAAGGAAAAGAAAAGAAAAGGAAAGAAAGAAGCCATGGAGAAGAATGTGGAGCATCAGAGCCAAGCCAGCTCTCACGCAACCTGCTACAGATTCTCGCCAGGCATCTCATAGACACGAAACCCTGTCATGATGAAGAAATCACCACAGGATGTTGGCGCCGGTGGCCCAACCAGCCTACTGTTCCTGGAATATATGTGAGGACACTGAGACCTCTGAGCAGCTGAGACCTGAGCATGCCCCTACATCTCCCAGGTAGTGGGTGCAGACTTGGGGTTTGGAGCCAGGCCTCCTGGATCCCAGGGTGGAAACACTGGCATCCCAGGAACACATTTTCACGGAGCCCTGGTGTGCCCAGGTAGATGGCCGGTGCTGCTAGGAGACATGAAGCGGTAGCGTCTCCAGAACCTGTGGTATTTTCAGAAACGCCAACAAGAGATGAATGAGACACACGTTTTCCAGAAAATGCATTACATTTCAACAACTCTGGACCAGGTGAACTTTTGTTTGAAGACCTGAAACTCAGGCTGGGCACAGTGGCTCACGCCTGTAATCCCAGCACTTTGGGAGGCCGAGGCAGGTGGATCACCTGAGTTCAGGAGTTCGAGATCAGCTTGACCAACATGGTGAAACCCCGTCTCTACTAAAAATACAAAAATTGGCCAGGTGTGGTGGGTGGTGTCTGCAATCCTAGCTAATCAGGAGGCTGAGGCAGGAGAATCACTTGAGCCCGGGAGATGGAGATTGCAGTGAGCTGAGATCGCACCACTGCAATCCAGGTTGGGCAACAGAGTGAGACTCCATCTCATAAATAAATAAATAAATAAATAAATAAATAAATAAATAAATAAAAGGTAAAAAGACCTGAAAGTCAGTACAAGTTCAGGAAGCAGTAGACGACCTGATGCTATGTCCTCATCAGTCACCTCTGCTGCGAGGGCTCAGCCAAGTCTCAGAGCTCAACCAGGCCTCGTGCACTGTGCATGCTTTACAGCAGCAGTCCCCAAATTTTCTGGCACCAGGGGCTGGTTTTGTGGAAGACAGTTTGTCCACGGATGGGACACAGAGTGGGGATGGCTTCGGGATGAAACTGTTCCACCTCAGATATTAGGCATTAGATTCTCATAAGGAACATGCAACCTAGATCTCTTGCACATGCAGTTCACAATAGGGTTCCCACTCCTATGAGAATCGAATGCCACCCCTGATCTGACAGGAGGTGGGGCTTGGGCAGTCATGCTCACTCACCTGCTGCTCACCTCCTGTGCAGCCCTGTTCCTCACAGGCTGTAGACACATATTGATTCACAGCCCAGGGGTTGGGGACTTCTGCTTTATAGGAAAGAGTACCTGGGTGCCCTGTGTCAGATGGTGGCCTCTTGAAGCGGGATGCTTTTTCCAGCCACCCTAGGAGCACTAAATACCAGTGAGACAACCTGGGCACCTTATCCAGGTTTTCTCGGGTTTTTTACTTTGGTGCTTCCTTCCTCTTGCTATGAAGGAGCAAGACGAGGGAGAAATCATCTACACTAAAGCCCCCATAGTGCCTGGCACGTGGCAGGTGCTCGGGAAACTGAGGGGTGGCAAAGCTCCTTATGAGCGTGGCCACTCAACTCCCCTACCCTTGGACTTTACTCTGTTCTTTCTTTTCACCTCTTCTGCCTCACCTTCCCTCCTACCCTCACATTAGCTTCCCTTTTACTCTCATTTTCTACTTTTCCATATGGTATATTCCTTGAAACAATGAGGGTTCTTAGGAGGTTGTCTTAGCTCAGGGGTCTTTAATAAATGTATAGAAAATAGTACAAACCGTTTAGAGAATACAAATGAAGGAACAGTTAATTTAGTCTTTGTAGGAGAGTCAAAAAGTCCCCAAAATAGAAAACACATTGGAATTGGGTCTTGAAGGATGTGTATTAGCGTGTGAAGCATCAAAATGAAGGAAGAGCATTCCAAGAATAAACAACATAAATGAAGGTATGGAAATGAGAAATTTCATGTTACATTCAAGAAACTGCTATAGTCTTATACTGCTAAAATGTAGAGTATTTGTGGGGTGGGAAGGTGGTGTCTGAAGGTGATTCTTAGGCTTCTAGATGGTTCCACATGGGTGGATGATAGTACCAGTAACCAAGACATGAAACACAGAGAAACAAGAACATTTGGAGGAGCAAATAATGTGTTGGCTTCTTGACAGGTTTACTTCCTGAGCATCGGGTCTCTGTGGGCTTCATCTAGAAATGTTTGTTAGGAAGTTCCAAAATAAAAACCCAGCTCACGTAAGGGGCTGGGACCAACTGTACGGCATGATGGTGGGTGGTTGTGACACCGAGGAGTAGACAACATAAATCACACAGTGACCATATGATCTTAGATTGTTAACCAGAAACGTCAATATTTAAAGTTCAGGCAGAGGAAGAGAAGCACAAAAGACGAGAACTTGAAAACTTTGCAGAGAAGGCAAGGAAGGCTATTACCACAGGAACGAAGGAGGAAGTGAGCTTCAGAAAGGAAGAAGGAGTCACTAGCATCAGATTCTGCAGACAGTATCAAATAGGATAAGGATTTAAAATAGGCCATTGGAGTACAAAGAAACACCGTTTCACAGGACTAGTCTTCAAAACTATTATCTCCTGGCACCTCACTTCCCTTCCAGTGCTTTACTTTTGGAGAGCTAGTCATCCATTCAGGCTCTTGTAAGATAAAGTCTTCTGGAGAAGCATTCATGCTGCCTTTATCCTGCCTCCAGAACAAGACAGCCTTTCCCAGCAAAGTGATGCCACCACCATTTCTTTCCCCCCAGCTCTGCTCTCCTCTGCAGTGTAGTCTGTGCTCCCACAGTAAACAAATCAGCCACAAGAGGGGACATATAATGGCTGTGTGTGTGCTCTAGCACAGGGGTCCCCAACTTGAGCCATGAATGATGGCTTCATCTGTACTTACAGCCGCTCCCCATCGCTCGCATTACTGCCTGAGCTCTGCCTCCCGTCAGATCAGCTGCAGCATCAGATCCTCATAGGAGTGCAAACCCTACTGTGAACTGAGCATGTGAGGGATCTAGGTTGTCAGCTACTTATGAGAATCCAATGCCTGATGATCTGTCACTGTCTCCCATCATCCCCAGATGGGACTGTCTAGTTGCAGGAAAACAAGTTCAGGGCTCCCACTGATTCTATATTATGGGGAGTTGTACAGTTATTTCATTATACGTTACAATGTAATAAGAATAAGAAATAAAGTGCACAATAAATGCAATGTGCTTGAATCATCCTGAAACCATCCCACCCCACCCCACTCCCCGGTCCATGGAAAAATTGTCTTCCATGAAACCACTCCCTGGTGCCAAAAAGTCTGGGGACTGCTGCTGTAGCAGGTCACAGATAAACTCACAGACAGCAGCGAGGGAAGCTCTTTGAAAAGAGCGTGCTCTCCATAAACCTAGAATCACACGATCTGTGCCTCTGCCCACTCTGCCTACACAGAAGACTGGCCCTGGTAAAAAAAATAAAATAAAAAAATGAGGAAAAAGGACACGAACCATCTACCAACTTCTCACAGGAGCTTAGGCAGCTGGCATGAGGCTTGAACTCACAGCTTGTGGATTCCTGCCACAGGTTCCACCTGGCTAGGGAGTTCCTGCCTGAACCATGATGAGAGACCTAGATAAATGCCAAACACCATTGTTCTTAACAGTGGCTGGGCATCGGCTCCTCTCACCTTCCCGGATCATCTCTTTTTATTCTGAGACTTCTTAAAAATAGCTCAGAGCAATTTTCAAAGCCTAATAATCATAAAAGAAGGTGTTAGGGATAATCACATGTATGGAAGCTCAAAGCCGGGCATGGCTTTCCAGCTTCCTCATTAACATACCTGCCATGCCCAATATCAGAAGCACTGCCCTCCTCCCCCACACATGGGTCTTTAGGAAGGTTGGAGAACAGTCCTCTCTTTGGATAGCCAACTGTGAAACACTGGGCTTTTTCCTGAGGGGACAGCAAAGGAAAAGGTACTCATGTCCTCAGGCAGTGATATAATCCTAGATCACCCAGTGACACAGCAGGGGAGCAATCAACTCACTGTCCCCACACAGTATGAGGGCACCTGGAGAAATCACACACAAATATGCACACACACACACACGCATGTACACACATTCACACACACATGCACACACGCATGTACACACATACACACTCGCACACACATGCACACACACGTGCACACACAGACAGGCTGCTAAGCTGAGCTGGGCTGGGGTCCAACAGATGACCTGTCAGCTCAGTGAAGGAAATACTGTATTTTCTATGAAAAAATAAAGTTCAGTATCACTCACTCTTCCCAGCTTTCACCTTCCCTCACATATCAACCATCCCTAATCTTTTGCAGGAATGTGAAGAGCACATTCCTGCAGCTTTTTCCTACAAGCATTTTTCCTGGCTCACTTGGGGTGTGGCTATTAAGAATGTGACCAATGTGTTTTTGTCCAACTAAAACTAGGCCTTTGAATTATAAAATTATGTGCACACAAGGAAGTCAGCTGGAGAGGATTGACTCCAATTTTAAAGAAGTTCTACTGTGGGTAAAATGTTATAAAATAGCATGACGTGCCACAGAGAACCTTTTATGAAAGTAAGAGTCAATCAGTGGGGCAAACCTCACTGTTGTCTTATTTTAAGAAATGGCCACAGGTACCCCAAACTTCATAAAGTTTTACTTTATGATATCAGATATCTAAGTTATATCAGATATCTAAGTGATTAGAGTTTGACCACACACCTCATTTGCTTGATTTGGCTCCAAATGGTTTTTTACTCTTTTCAAAAAGCAACACTGATATTGAACTTAGGCCAGCTAATCAACCAGCTAATCAACCAACAATAGCTTCAAAGTGTCAAAGTGAAAGGAAGAGTCACACATCTCTCACTTTAAATAAAAAAAAATTAGAATTGATTATGCTGAGTGAGGAAGGCATGTTGAAAGCTGAGATAGGCTGAAAGCTAGGCCTCTTGCGCTAAACAGTTAGCCAAGTTGTGAGTGCAAAGGCAAAGTTCTTGAAGGAAATTAAAAGTGCTACTCCAGTGAACACATGAATGATAAGAAAGCAAAACAGCCTTATTGCTGACATGAAGAAACTTTGAGTGGTCTGGATAGAAGGTGAAACCAGCCACCACATTCCCTTAAGACAAAGCCTAATCCAGGGCAAGGCCCTGCCTCTCTTCAGTTCAATTCTATGGAGGCTGAGAAAAATGAGGAAGCTGCAGAAGAAAAGCTGGAAGCTAGCAAAGATTGGCTCATGAGGTTTAAGGAGCAAAACCATCTCCATAACATAGTGCAAGGTGAAGCAGCAAGTGCTGATGGAGAAGCTGCACCAGAAAAAGTTCACAATTTGGCTTTCCACCTGAAATGTCTGCAGGTAATGTCTCATTTATCATCTCAAGAAGTCACATCCTTCTCCTAAGAATGCAATTAGGGGACTCCTAGCTTGAGTCCCTCCAAAATAGGTGGACCCTAGGGGATTCTACACTTACTGAGCAAGGGAGATTCAACCCACAGGTGAGCGCCAGGACACCTGGGGTTCATTTAGGACCCATTAGTAACGAGCATGCTATGTGCCAGGGAAAGAGGCACTGCAGAAAAATTATGTGGTGCTGGTCAGAAGCCCCAGCCTTCCCTGCTATTTATACAACAGAAAAAAAAAAAAAGTCCTGACTTATTGTTATTGTCATTCTCTTTCCCTTAGTGACCAGAAGCATCGGATGGGAATGGAGAGGAGGCGTTCTTGGCCTGCCTTTGAAATATGTCATAATTAATTTTTGCCACCAAATGCCTCTCATTAGAAAATCTCTGAACTCATCTCAGCAGGTGAAGTGATGTATCCCCCTCAACGGCGTGCTCTGCCAAGCAGGTAAAGATTATTACTACAAGCAGGGGGTGTGGGAAGGTGCATACTGAGCAGACTGTTCCAAGCGCTTGCCAAGCAGTTCTTGAGGGTTTTTTTAATGTCTGTGTTCGCAGGTGCTGAGCTGAGGCCCTGAAGGAACAGAAGGCCTCTCTCTACACACCCCAGGAAACAGGCCAGATGTTCAGGGAGAAATAGCAATGGGCTTTCAGCGACTGGAGCCAAGAGAGCTGATATTGTTGTAGTGTCTGTTCCTGCTGTCCTCCAGCCCCAGCCATGGGGCAATGATAAAGACGGCTGTACCAAGGATGCAACCCCACCTCCGATGATTCTAGAGTTTCAAAAGAACTCAGGCTGCAGACTCAACAGGAATCAGTGTACCCAGTATATGCAAAACCCTCGGCTCTTGGCTTGACCTGCAAGTGTAGCTGGGGCTAGGGTGAGGTCTCCTCCTCCTCCCTGGCTCACCCACCTAGTTAGTCTACATTCCCAGCCTGCCTTGCAGCTGGGCATGGTCAAGTGACTGAGCTCTGCCCAAGAGAATAGGATGCGTGTTAGAACCACAACAACTCCTGCATGGGGTCCTCCCTGTTCTCTACCTGCTCGGGTGGAGGGAATGAGGCAACGCTTCAGGACAACATTGGAAAAATACAGTGAAGATGACAAAGCCCACTTACAAGTGCACTCCCCCAGCCCTGCCCCTGCCTCACTAACCTCTTACACAGGAAAACAGAAGCAGTTATTGTGTTCAAGCCATTGTCTATTTTGTGGTCTATTTGCTTGTTTTTTTTGTTTGTTTGTTTTTAAGATGGAGTCTCACTCCGTCACCCAAGCTGGAGCGCAGTGGTGTGATCTCAGCTCACTGCAACCTCCGCCTCCCGGGTTCAAGCGATTCTCCTGCCTTAGCCTCCTGAGTAGCTGGGATTACAGACGCCCACCACCACACCCAGCTAAGTTTTGTATTTTTGGTAGAGATGGGGTTTTACTATGTTGGCCAGGCTGGTCTTGAACTCCTGACCTCAGGTGATCCACCCACCTCGGCCTCCCAAAGTGCTGGGATTACAGGTGTGAGCCACTACGCCTGGCTTTTTTTTTTTTTTTTTTTTTTTTTTTTTTTTGAGACAGACTCTCCCTCTGTTGCCCAGGCTGGAGTGCAGTGGTGTGATCTTGGCTCACAGCAACCTCCACCTCCCGGGTTCAAGTGATTCTTTTGCCTCAGCCTCCCCAGTAGCTAGGATTACAGCTCACATCACCTCACCAGCTAATTTTTGTATATTTAGTAGAGACAGGTTTCACCATGTTGGCCAGGCTGGTCTCGAACTCCTGTCCTCAAGTGATCCACCCGCCTAGGCCTCCCAAAGTGCTGGGATTATGGGCGTGAGCCACCGCACCCAACCCCAATACCTATTTCTGATGTGATAGGGTAGAAAATTGAAAAGGGAGGACCACCCAGAGATTGGCCAATGGTACGGAAAGCTGTGGACACGTGAGTTTCTCCTGAAACACATTTTGTTTAGCATCTCCTTGAATAATCAAAATCAAGAGGGATGAAGTTAGCTGGCCTATAAATATTAATGACTTATGAAAATGCACAATGCACAACAGAGTTATGATATCAAAGCATCTTCCGAAAATCCCCCTATTGTCATGGGGGAATTGACTGCAGTGAAAACAGACATAATTATTTCTCACTCTTTAGTTGGCTTTCTGCAAACATAATTTACATGCAATAAAATTCACCCTTTTCAGCATGCAGATTCAACGACTGTAAATAGTCATGTAACGGCTACGACAATCAAGACATGGAACCTTCCCAGCTCTCCCAGACAACCCCTCACACCCTGAGTCCTCTTCCCTGATCCCTGGTGAGTATATCCTTCAAGATTCCACTTTCATGATATTCTGGAAAAGGCAAAACCGTGAGTGGAAATTAAACGCGTGGCTGCCGGGGACTGGGGAATTGTGTTGTCTTTCAGCCATCTCGTAGCTTCAGGACAGGGCTGTCTGTGGGAACCTGAGGCAGAGGGCAGCGGCCAGACCCACCTGCAACCCCGACTCTTCATCCCCCCGCTTAGAGCTTGCACCCCTGACTCCCGTTGGCTGAACTGGGCAGAAGCCGGGAGGCAAGAGGCCCCCTGTGGAAGGTGAGAGTGGGCTGGAACCTGGGAGGCTTCTGGAAGAGAAGGAGATCAGGTGAGCCTGGGCCAGGCTTCTTAGGGCCTCCGGTGTAGCTTCTCCCCTCCGTCAAGACTCACAGAGAGCAAAGCCAAGACTGGAGAGCTTGCAAATTAAATCCATACATTTTCACTGAAATCCAAGTTGTCATTTTTTGCTAAGGTGGTAAGAAGGCTTTTGAGGAAGAAGGTAGTTACGTGATAGAATTAGGAAGGGAAGCTGAGGGCAAAGGGAATGGATTTCAGTGTGATTGCTAAGGACTATTAAATTCAGCAGCAATGCACGAGGCCCTCAGAATATTTCATCTTCAAAGACCTTTGAAAATGCACTTGAGTGAAGCTTTCCTAAAGACTAGAAAAAATACCATGTTAAAGATATATTTTAACTCAGTACTGTTAAGATTGTCTTAAGCACCCCAGAAAGCCTGATGTTATTTAAGTGATACATAGAAGGTAATTTATTTGAAACATAAAGAGGGAAGAAAGTATGCAATCCATAAAGGAACACTATAATTTATATTTTATTACCTGGAAATATTTCTGGCTGGGATCTTACAAATGTATGTTTTGTTAGATCAGCTAAATGCATGTAAACAATTGAATAATATTATTTTTTGTCCACCACAGCCGGTAGTTTAATCATCCCCATCATACTGGGTATTTATATGCTGATTTTATTTCTGGAATGCTTTCTAATTATTAGCTGTTTAATAATCATACCATCTCTACAGTGTACAAGAAATGCCACCTGCTTTTACATGAAAATGGAGAATCGAAGGTTACTCTGTCTGGGGAAGAAGCTCTATATTCTAACTGAAACTTATTTAAAACAAAATGATTAACCGGGCACGGTGGCTCATGCCTGTAATCCCAGCACTGTGGGAGGCCGAGGTGGGCAGATCACTTGAGGTCAGGAGTTCGAGACTAGTCTGGTTAACATAGTGAAACCCCGTCTCTACTAAAAATACAAAAAAATTAGCTGGGCGTGGTGGCGTGCTCCTGTAGTCCCAGCTACTAGGGCGGCTGAAGCAGGAGAATTGCGTGAAGTTGGGAGGTGGAGCTTGCAGTGAGCTGAGATGGCACCATTGCACTCCAGCCTGGTGGACAGTGCGAGACTCCATCTCAAAAAAAAAAAAAAAAAAAAGATTCCCCCCCTTTCCTATTTTTCACTGCAAGCAGCTCACCTAGAGAAATAACTGAGTGGAAAAAATGGAGTTTGGGGATCAAATGATATAGAATATATAAGAGTGCTAACTTGGGCATAAGCCAACCTGATGAGGAAATGGCAAACCCGTGAGCCACATGGAGAGGGAGAGTTGGCAATATTTAGCTAGAGAAGACCTGAAGGGCTCCCCTGGAGAGGCTTGCACTGTAGGTCCCCAGCTGTATAAATATGACCAATGGAGAAAAGCCACCAGCAGCAGAATTTGACTGAATTAGAAGACTTACTTCATCTCACAGAGCTTGTCACTGGAGGTGGAAAAAGAAAAAGCATCGGCCGGGCGCGGTGGCTCACGCCTGTAATCCCAGCACTTTGGGAGGCCGAGGCGGGCGGATCACGAGGTCAGGAGATCGAGACCATCCTGGCTAACATGGTGAAACCCCGTCTCTACTAAAAATACAAAAAAATTAGCCGGGCGTGGTGGCGGGCGCCTGTAGTCCCAGCTACTCGGGAGGCTGAGGCAGGAGAATGGCGTGAATCCGGAAGGCGGAGCTTGCAGTGAGCTGAGATTGCGCCACTGCACTCCAGCCTGGGCGACAGAGCCAGACTCCGTCTCAAAAAAAAAAAAAAAAAAAAAAAAAAAGAAAAAGCATCTTTCCTGCCATAGGCCTTGTGGTCTTTAATCTGCCTCATTTCAACAGGCAGCACCAGGGTTGTGGCTGCATTAAAATACTCAGGTTGTAGGAAATGAAAATGCGAACATCACTCGGCAAGTGAAAAACCGAGGTGCTGATAAAGTGACCTACATAGGGTCACACATTTAGTTAGCAACATATCTGGGATGGAAATCTAGGGCTCTTGAGTTCTAATCCTAATGATTATCTCACCATTAGACAAAGCCAGCTACGGTTCCAAGTACCCTGAACTCTACTTCACTATTAAGTTATTGTGCTTTCTGTCATGGCTTAGTTTTTGACAATGAAATATTCAATTTCGATTTTTTAGACACAAAAGTGTAGACATTAATACAACTCATTATATAGCTGACAACAAAGATAAAATATAAGCAAAAATAAAGACTATAATTCATCATAAATAAATATACTAAAACAACACCTGTGGTTCCCTTCTAGTCTTTTCTATGCATAGTATTTATGTAAAAGAGATTACACTTGTAGTTTTCTACTCTGCACTTCCTCTTAAAAATATGAATATTTGCTAATGTAATAATAAAAGTTATGAAAAAATATTCTTATTCCATGTCTATAGTTGCTTATTAAGTGGATCTCTGTCCTTGGATTTAATTTTCAGCTTGTATTTTACCACTTTTACTGTGATTAATTCTGTAATTATTAAAGTTATCCATGTATATTAAAATAAAAATTCAAAATACTACTGAAAATTTACAATAAAAATATAAATTATTCCTCATCACCACCATCACTATCATCACCAAATCCAACATGACCCCTATTCTCTCTCCAAGTTCTCAGAGAAAAGCAATTTTGCCAGTGTCAATGCTAGTTCTGTGGTGGACAGCTCTGTACGCCCAGGAAGCAGGAACACAGATCCACTTCCTTATTTCCCCAGTTCAAACACAATCCATCACCTCTCAGCTGTAAGACAAAGAGTTCCACTAACTTCCACAATCAATTGTTCTTTTCTCCTTTTCTTACCAATTTTTCCTGTATCATCTTTTCAAATTGACATTATCACTTTACTAATGAATTTAAAAACACTGTTTTTTAATCCATTTTGGAAGAAACTTGCTCATTATCCACCAAACTGATTTTCTTTTTTCGGCTGCTCTTCAGCTATTCCACATTTCTTGGCCTCCTTTGCTATGTGACTACGTTCTAGCTACTGGAATATGGCAGAAGTATGTGCCAGGTTCAGGCCTGGCCTTCAAAACATCCGGGGATGCCTTCTGAGAACTCTCTGGTTCTCTCGCATTCTAAAGTTGGAATTAAACTATTCTTGAATCTTCAGAGATGATGGATGTTCAAGGTGGAGGGACCTGGGTTCTTGATTCAGCATTCTGAAGGCCATCTGCTAAATAACTGATGTATTTTATTGTAATAAAATAAATTTTATTTTGAGCAATTGAGAAAGAAACTACCATTTTCTTAAAAGATTGAGATTGCAGGGTTTATTTGCTATAGCAGCTGGAAGAACCTTAAGTAATGTACCCATCAATTTTACACAGCATCTCTTGCTACCCATTTGTAAAATGAAAAATGCGGTGTATCCTGCATCTGTCTCCAGTACCTTCCAACAGAAAACCTACCATGCCTCTTGTAATGTTGAGGCTTGTACTATTGACTTTCTGTTCCAAAATCACAAAGGAACCTCTTTGGAAAGGAGGTTCTCCTTCCTTGGGAAACTGAAAATCAATTAAAAACATTTAAAATATTAGGCATATGAAAATATCATTCCCTGAAGAACTAAGTAACGTGATTATAGCCACAAAGAAGATGTAATTTTATATTACTAAACTTTTGCCATTTGAAGAAAAATGTTCCTAGCTTTAAGATTGGATGAATTATCTTTTTATACCAACAACAGGGGAATAAAAGCAAAATATGAAGAAAAAAAAAGAGGCCAAAAATTATAAGCAAAAACAAACAAAAAAGCTGCAGAAATATTCCTGAAAGAAATACTGATCAAACTACATTTATTTCAGTGATTTTTTAAATAGAGATAAAATATGCATATATAATTTACCATATTTACCATTTTTACATGTACAGTTCAGTGGTAATAAATGCATTTATATTCTCTCTCTTTCATCCGTCCTCCTTATAAATGAAATAATTAATCATTTATTAATTATTACATTTATTAATAAACGACATTTATTTCTGTGACTTTTAAGATGCATTTTCCCCACATTTGGCATCTCTGAAACAAGCCTGTACTGTGTGGTGTCTGTGGGTCAGGCAGCAGTCATGATGTGTGTGCCATGCAAACTTGGCTGTCACCCTCGTTCAACCACAGCTGCAGGACGTTTCAGTCCAGTCACAGGAAAGCCACTCAGGCAGGAATAGGAGTACTGGTTATTACCAGGAAGTTTTTGGTTGACACCTTCTGGATGATTTAAAAAAAGCAGACTTAGAAAAATATCCCAACAGTAGTGTAACATTCTTTTAAGAAATGCATATCCTCACTTATAAGTGGGAGCTAAAGGATGAGAACACAGGACACATAGAGAGGAACAACACACACTGAAGCCTGCCAGAGGGCGGAGAATGGGAGGGAGACAATGGGGAAAATAGCTAATGGGTACTAGGCTTCATGCCTGGGTAATAAAATAATCTGTACAACAAACCCTCATGACACGAGTTTACCCTTTACCTATATAACAAACCTGCACATGCACCTCTGAGCTTAAAAGTAAAAAAAAAAAAAAAAGAAAAGAAAAGAAAAGGGAAAAAAAAAAAAAGGCCAGGCGCGGTGGCTCATGCCTGTAATCCCAGCACTTTGGGAGGCTGATGAGGGCGGATCATGAGGTCAGGAGTTCGAGACCAGCCTTGCCAACGTGGTGAAACCCCATCTCTACTAAAAATACAAAAATTAGCCAGGCATGGTGGCGGGCACCTGTAATCCCAGCTACTTGGGAGGCTGAGGCAGGAGAATCGCTTGCACCCGGGAGGCAGAGGTTGCAGTGAGCTGGGATCACACCACTGGACTCCAGCCTGGGCGACAGAGCAAGACACTGTCTCGGGGAAAAAAAAAGTCACAAATCTTGCCACTTCAATCTACTTGCTTTTTCTTCCCTCCCTGCCCAGAGCTCACCACCAGCCTAAACTCAGTGTTTATTATGCCCACTTATTTAAAAAATGGCTTTGGCTATCTTAACCTACATCTGGCTAGATAAATGTGTCATTGTTTTACATTTTTACAATTCATAAATGGCACCATACAATATATCTTGTAAACTAATTTTGTGTTGTTAATTCACTGATAGCTGTAGCTTTTCCCTGCCACTGGGTAGTAGTCTATAATATCATCCTACAATTTATTATCCATCCTTCCACTAATGCATTTATAAATGGTACCTAAATGTTTACTTTTACAAACAATGCTGCAGCAAACATTCTTTTATATATGTTTTAATATGTAAATGAATTCTATATCTAGTGCTGGCGCTGCCCCCTCATCAAATTTCCAGGGGTTAATCCAGCTATGTGTGACAGCAGTCACCGCCGCTGTCTCCAGCCCATCACAGTGTCACATGCTGCCACTTTTGCCACCGTGATGGGCATAAAACGATGTCTCTCTTCAGTTTTAATATGCACTCTCTTGGTTACGAATAAAGTTTGAGAATATATATATATATATATGTATATATATATACACATATATATACACATATATATGTATATATATGTATATATACACATATATATACATATATATACATATATACACATATATATATACATATATATACATATATATACACATATATATATACATATATATACATATATATATACATATATATATACACACATATATATATGCATTGGCCATTTGGATTTTCTCTCTTTGAATTGCTGGATTACATCACGTGTCTATTTTTCTACTTGTTTGTTCATCTTTTCCTCACTGATTTGTAGTATATTTTAGGTATTCTGGATGGACAAACTTTTGTTCTATGGGCTGAGAATATCTTCTCCCCATATGTGACTCACCTTCTCCCACCTCCACTTGAAAAGATTTCTTTTGATGCACTAGTGTTTTTTTTATTATTATTATACTTTAAGTTCTAGGGTTCGTGTGCACAACGTGCAGGTTTATTACATATGTATACGTGTGCCATGTTGGTGCACTGCACTCATTAACTGGTCATTTACATTAGGTATATCTCCTAATGCTATCCCTCCCCCCTCCCCCCACCCCACGACAGGCCCTGGTGTGTGATGTTCCCCACCCTGTGTCCAAGTGTTCTCATTGTTCAATTCCCACCTATGAGTGAGAACATGTGGTGTTTGGTTTTGTCCTTGCGATATTTTGCTCAGAATAATGGTTTCCAGCTTCATCCATGTTCCTACAAAGGAAATGAACTCATCCTTTTTGATGGCTGCATAGTATTCCATGGCATATGTGGATGAACTAGTGTTTTTAAATGCAATACAGTGACTTTTATCTTTTCTGTGTGCAGTTTGTGATGTTTGTGTCATGTGTGTGAAATCCTTCCCTTCCCATGAGGTTATAAAGGTATTTGTTTATATATTTGCAAAAAGCTTTAGGTTTGTTTTCCACATTTACATCTTTAATTCATGTGGATTTTATATGTGCATACTGAGAAAAATGACTACTTTTGAAAGTAGCCCGATTTTCTAACAAGCCACATGCCCACAGAACTGAAGCTTGATAAACTTAGGATTTGTACAATGAAATGCACCTGCTGCCTGGTGACCAACTCTTCTTTCTTGCCCTCCCAGCCCCATTTTCCTTCCCTGCTATATACACCCCTAAATTTAGTTGGAGGCAGGAAGAAGAAACAGATTTGAGGTTTTGCTCCAATCTCTCTGGCTGGCGTCATCCAAATGAAACCTTCCTCCCTGGCAATACTCATCTCAGGGATTGGTTTTCCATGCCCTGGTGAGCAGTGGAAGCTAGACTGAACCCCTGGAATTTGGCAAGAATTTTATGTTTCCCCATATGGGTAAGCCATGCATCCTGAATTATTTAGCATCGCTTGTTGACTAGGTCTTTCTCTCCCGCTGGTCTTGATGCCACCTTCTGAGATTGAGGCTATGTTCTCAGCTCTACAGATGGGAGACAGGGAGAGAGGCTTGGTAAGAGTTGCCTTGCATCCGTTCCACAAATCACCCTCTTAGTGTCAAATCTCATTTCTCTGTGTAGCTGCTCCATGCAGAGGGGTGTTAGGGGAGTGAGTGCATTCCTAGTAAATGGGTCTCACCTGTGCTCTGAGCCATGGATTCCTCTACTGGGATATGTTTGCTAATGTGATCCTGTCTTCCTTCTGTCTTGCAGAAATTTGTCAAAATCTTGGTCTGTGGCTTCCTCCTTTGCTTTTCGGTGTCGTATAAACATAGTTCCTTTTGGGTTTCTTTACTCTTATTTCAATCATTTTAAAGGAAGAGGGGGATTTAATTATATCTGCTTTGTTCTTCCTCTTAAATATTATGTAAATTATCAATTTGCATGCTGTTGTCAATATTTAATCATAAGGGAAACAGTTACTTCCAATTTTTCACTGTTACAAATAGGAGAGCAACAATTAATACTGATTTCAAACTTGCTTTTGGTTTTTAGGACATCTTCACTATGTATTTTGCCTGATTTTTGTAATTTGTTTGATCTCCTAACATACTAAATATATTAACATAGGAAATTTGTTGCAAATATTTTACCAGATTTTGTTTTCCTTTTATTTCTGCTTTATATTTAAGTGTATGTTTATTATACAGTAAAACTATAAATATTTTCCTTCTAATTATTTTTTGGCTTTTATTGCTTTTATTCTAATGATGATATTTTTGTTGAGATAATAATTATCTCCATTTTCTTAGCTTCTATTATACAGTATTATCTTTTTTCTATTTTTCTTAGTTTCTATAACACACAATATTTTCTTTTTTCTATTTTTCTGTTTAGCTACTTAAATACATCTGAGATTGGGGTATGATATGTGGTGGGAATATTAATTTATATAATAAATGACATTGGAAACCTTAGCTAGCTTCTTGAAAAATATTGGCCATTCCTTATTCTAATTTGTGGTATTCTCTTAATTTATATTAATTTATTTCTGTAACTATCTCATCATAAAATGTGCAGAATAACAAGTAACAATTTAGAATGCCAATTTGTGCAGATGAACTTTGGTTATAGTGAAACACAGATAACTCACAATACAGAGATGATGGCTTTGCAAGTTTAAACAGGAGTGTTGATGACCAGATCTCTGTCTGAATTTGTTTTAGGGAAGCTGTACCAGGTTATCTTTTTCTGACAAAGGACTAACTTCTTGGGAGTTTGTGTCACCTCTTCTGTTGAAGTACCACTTGGATGCTTCAGGATTTTCATGTCAGAGAGGCTAACAATGAGAACACATGGACACAGGAAGGGGAACGCCACACTCTGGGGACTGTTGTGGGGTGGGGGGAGGGGGGAGGGATAGCTTTAGGAGATATACCTAATGCTAAATGACGAGTTAATGGGTGCAGCACACCAACATGGCACATGTATACATATGCACCTAACCTGCACATTGTGCACATGTACCCTAAAACTTAAAGTATAATAATAAAAAAAAAATTTCCTCACCAGGCACTCTGATGCAGGATTCCAGCGTTTATATGTTTGTCTGTTATTGGTGTATAAGAATGCTTGTGATTTTTGTACATTGATTTTGTATCCTGAGACTTTGCTGAAGTTGCTTATCAGCTTAAGGAGATTTTGGGCTGCGACAATGGGGTTTTCTAGATATACAATCATGTCATTTGCAAACAGGGACAATTTGACTTCCTCTTTTCCTAACTGAATACCCTTTATTTCCTTCTCCTGCCTAATTGCCCTGGCCAGAACTTCCAACGCTATGTTGAATAGGAGTGGTGAAGAAGGCCACCCCTGTCTTGTGCCAGTTTTCAAAGGGAATGCTTCCAGTTTTTGCCCATTCAGTATGATATTGGCTGTGGGTCTGTCATAGATAGCTCTTATTATTTTGAGATACGTCCCATCAATACCTAATTTATTGAGAGTTTTTAGCATGAAGGTTGTTGAATTTTGTCAAAGGCCTTTTCTGCATCTATTGAGATAATCATGTGGTTTTTGTCTTTGGTTCTGTTTATATGCTGGATTACATTTATTGATTTGCATATATTGAACCAGCCTTGCATCCCAGGGATGAAGCCCACTTGATCGTGGTGGATAAGCTTTTTGATGTGCTGCTGGATTCAGTTTGCCAGTATTTTATTGAGGATTTTGCATCAATGTTCATCAAGGATATTGGTCTAAAATTCTCCTTTTTGGTTGTGTCTCTGCCCGGCTTTGGTATCAGGATGATGCTGGCCTCATAAGACGAGTTAGGGAGGATTCCCTCTTTTTCTCTATTGATTGGAATAGTTTCAGAAGGAATGGTACCAGTTCCTCCTTGTACCTCTGGTAGAATTCAGCTGTGAATCCATCTGGTCCTGGACTCTTTTTGGTTGGTAAGCTATTGATTATTGCCACAATTTCAGAGCCTATTATTGGTCTATTCAGAGAGTCAACTTCTTCCTGGTTTAGTCTTGGGAGGGTGTATGTGTCGAGGAATTTATCTATTTCTTCTAGATTTTCTAGTTTATTTGCGTAGAGGTGTTTGTAGTATTCTCTGATGGTAGTTTGTATTTCTGTGGGGTCAGTGGTGATATCCCCTTTATCATTTTTTATTGCATCTATTTGATTCTTCTCTCTTTTCTTCTTTATTAGTCTTGCTAGCGGTCTATCAATTTTGTTGGTCCTTGGATTAAAGACTTAAACATTAGACCTAAAACCATAAAAACCCTAGAAGAAAACCTAGGCATTACCATTCAGGACATAGGCATGGGCGAGGACTTCATGTGTAAAACACCAAAAGCAATGGCAACAAAAGCCAAAATTGACAAATGGGATCTAATGAAACTAAACAGCTTCTGCACAGCAAAAGAAACTACCATCAGAGTGAACAGGCAACCTACAGAATGGGAGAAAATTTTCGCAACCTACTCATCTGACAAAGGGCTAATATCCAGAATCTACAATGAACTCAAATAAATTTACAAGAAAAAAACAAACAACCCCATCAAAAAGTGGGCGAAGGACATGAACAGACACTTCTCCAAAGAAGACATTTATGCAGCCAAAAAACACATTAAAAAATGCTCACCATCACTGGCCATCAGAGAAATGCAAATCAAAACCACAATGAGATACCATCTCACACCAGTTAGAATGGCAATCATTAAAAAGTCAGGAAACAACAGGTGCTGGAGAGGATGTGGAGAAATAGGAACACTTTTACACTGTTGGTGGGACTGTAAACTAGTTCAACCCTTGTGGAAGTCAGTGTGGCGATTCCTCAGGGATCTAGAACTAGAAATACCATTTGACCCAGCCATCCCATTACTGGGTATATACCCAAAGGACTATAAATCATGCTACTATAAAGACACATGCACACGTATGTTTATTGTGGCACTATTCACAATAGCAAAGACTTGGAACCAACCCAAATGTCCAACAATGATAGACTGGATTAAGAAAATGTGGCACATATACACCATGGAATACTATGCAGCCATAAAAAATGATGAGTTCATGTCCTTTGTAGGGACATGGATGAAATTGGAAATCATCATTCTCAGTAAACTATCACAAGAACAGAAAACCAAACACTGCATATTCTCACTTATAGGTGGGAATTGAACAATGAGAACGCATGGACACAGGAAGGGGAACATCACACTCTGGGGACTGTTGTGGGGTGGGGGGAGGGGGGAGGGATAGCTTTAGGAGATATACCTAATGCTAAATGATGAGTTAATGGGTGCAGCACACCAGCATGGCACATGTATACATATGTAACTAACCTGCACATTGTGCACATGTACCCTAAAACTTAAAGTATAATAATAATAAAAAAAATTTCCTCACCAGGCACTCTGATGCAGGATTCCAGCGTTTTATACCCTCAATGACCCATCTTCATTACCATTAAAATTTAGTGATGCATGTAAAGACGTCTCTTTTTTTTAAATAAATCTTTGTTTTGGTCTCAGTAGGTTGTATATTTCCATTTATATTGTACTTTCTTGAGATGCACTGTAGGCTGATTACATAGGGCGATTTGTTGGTCTAGATGGAGATCACAGAAACCAAGGCATTTCTAGAATGCATTATTTCTCTGTGAGGCTACTTCAATGCCTGAGTCAAGAGCAAGAATCCCAATCCTAAATTAGTCCTTGCAGCCTTGACCTCAGCCACTTTCTCTGTTGAATCAGGCTTTTTGGTTTTGTGTCCAGCAGACAGGAAGTCATAGAGCTTTGACTCATTCATTCTGAAAAATAAATTTTTGAGGGGGCTTTTCCTATTCCAATCAGAGCTTAGCATTTACATGTTGACTAAATCGCCACCCAGAAAATTCTCGTATTTGGAAGCTGCTCCTCTGAGTTTGTAATTTAGCCACATGCAGAACTGGGTTCGGAGAGTCTTCAGATACCAGACACAATACCCAGAAACATGCTGAGTTTCAAGGTTGTAGTGAATTGCCTGGGTGAGGAATTGGTACAAAAATGATATTAACAAAATCTGCAACAACCTATTTACATTTCCTCAGATGTGGAAATAGGTATCATGTTTTAAAGATCCTGTCCCTCCCCTGGCCCAAATGTTAAAAGGTGAGCGTAGACAAACACAGGCCTAAGAAGAATCGACCTGGCTGGAAATGCATGAGAGAGGGTCAGGGTAAACCAGTTTCCTTCAAGAAGACAAAGAGAAGCAATATCACAGTTGCTCTTTTATGAGCACTTTTCTGAGTAGAGGAAAAGATGAAAGAGGAGAAAAAAGTGCCCACGGAGATCCGGTGGAAAATAAATGGGGAACAGAGATGAAGTCAAGGTGTGTGGATCCGGGCTGTGCATTTGGGTGGTAAAAACACCACCGAAGCAGCATCCTGTTACACTTGACTTTGTTTTCAGTCCCTCTGATCTCAACTGCCACTTGAGTTCATCATTTCCTACAGTCAGCACGCTCATTCAAAATGACAAAAACCAAACCCAACACTGGAAGATGCTATAAAATCTCATCATCTGTGGAATTTGAGAATTCATGTAAAGAATCTTAGCCTGGGGACAGGAGAGAGTCCCACCAAAAACACAGCAGGTGCACAAGGCCTCAAAATGGTCTTCATCTAGCTCAGCAAAACACACAACGTTTACATAAGTTTTGTGACCTTAAGAGCAGAGCTGTAATATCCGGGTCTGTAAAATGAGGAATTGAGGCTCGTGGTCTCAAAAGTTTCTCTGACTTCTAGCGTCCTGTGCCTCTGTGGTCTCATCTCCTGTCATTCCTCACAGGCAGCCTTCCAGAGAGGGTGGACACAATGCCTTCGACTGGCAGAGGGTCCCTGAAGAAGTGACAAGCAAACCTCAAAAAGGAGATCATGAAGTGGACGACTCAAATTTTGGATGTTGATGTGTCCTGCCCTCCCCTCTCTGCTCATTCCTCCTCACTCTGCATCCTCCTAGGCACCAATTCTCATTGGGCTGCCTCGGTTCTCTAATGCAGGGAAAAATGCTCTGCCCCAGTAATTCATTTAATGGGCCATATTCCAGAGCAACTTGTATTTTAAACAGCGCATTTGAGAGAGTAAAAGTCAACCTAGTAAGAGGACATTGATCAGAATGAAATGTCATTCTGGAATGGAGAGGGAATTGTGGAGCATCCTTTAACTCGGGCCTTGCAGGGAGTCAGTGAGGTGGGTGAGCTGGTCTCCACAGCCTTCCCTCTCATGGTAATTACATACTGTTCTGGACAATCTGCTGTCCAGCCTCCCTGACTCATCCGTCATTCTGGGTTATTGCATTCTCACCAGAGGGTCAGCAGCAGGCGCTGAGCAACAGTCCAGGTCAAGTTAAGCAAGATTCCTGTTTGCCGCTGTGTGTTAAATTCCAGTACTGGTTAAAGCATAGGCTAGCCATGTGTTTAAACTATGCACTAATAGAACAGTTCATCAAAAGAAAGTAATCTTGAATATGACAGACACATTTGTATGGTGTGATTTGTTCTGAGGCTATGGGACCAATTTCCTACCATTCTATCATTATCACTAAATTAATGTTTAAACTCTTGATGAAATAAAAATGAAAGTTGATTAGGACTTAAGACTTGAGTATCTTAGCAAGAACTATCGAGCATGTGCCATAGAATAGGTATCCTGGTGCTTATTGAGAGAGAGAGAGAGAGGAGAGAGAGAGGAGAGGGAGAGGAGAGAGAGTGATTTGGATTATTTTGGAGAGAAAACAAGTAGAAGAAAAGAAAAACTGAGAAAAAGATCATTCAATTTAAATTTCCATTGATTCTGGAATAAACACTAGTTAGGCAAATGACTCTTCCCTCCTCTAATTCCTATTTAATGTAGTAACATACATATTTGACTATTTCCTCCCAGTGCCTCTTACACCAATGTCATCCCATTCCTTTCGCTCCAGGTATTTGAGTTTTCTCACTGTGTATCAGTAATACTGTAAAGGATGAAGGTTTATTCCTGTCTAGTATTTTATATGATTTATTAAAAACTTCATGGTTCACTGAAGGGTTGGTTAATCATACATCGTAAGTCTTATCACCTATCAGTTCTTTTCCAACTCTAAAACCCTATGAGTCATGTGTCAACACCAGAAATGAGCTGCTGTGAAATGATGGTGATATTTCAGTTGTTCTCTGAAATACAAAAAAACACGTGGACAAGGCTTCACAGCTGTGAGATGAGAAGCATGGTACTTGTCCAGCTTATGTCATGCAAACTCGCTTTTATGGCATCAAGTCGGTGAACTTTGCCTAAAACTGCAGCATGATGTTGTCAAAACAGTGACCTGAAGACTCATCAGGATCCAAAACGTGTTCTTCAGGACTCTGCCTGGATGCCTTCTAATGGTAGCTTCTTTAAGGCACTGGAGACTTCTGCTAAGATACAAAGATACTCCTTGGGAGAGAATAGGCTGAAAAATAATGATCCCTAACACATGAATAATTTCTACACTTTATTTGAAAGTTCTCACATCAATTAACTCATGTGACCCTTGTAACAACCCTGAGAAGAGAGTGCAGAGGAATAATCACCCAACTGGGAGATGTGAGAAAGTGAGGCTCAGAGATGTTGGGCAACTTCGTGGAGCTCATACATACCCTCAGCAGGAAACAGATCCAAGGTTAGAACACAGGCTTTCTGGTGCTGCTCCATGCTCTTTACCAGCAAGTCATTATATTTAGGTGATCACATTATCTTTAGGAACTACAATTTCCTGAGTTCCACCAACACTGCACCAAGGAAAGGGCTGCAAGTTCCTCCAACTCAAACATTCTAGGTAGGAAGCATAGACGAAGAGTAGAATGGGGAGGAATTACGGAAGTGTTACCACTGAGCATTCACAAGACTATGAACTGCTTGAGGGAAAACATCAAGCCACATTTGTCTATCCATTCAGTCATCAATCCCGCTTTGAGCATCTGTCCATGCTAGGCACAGCGCTGGGTCACAGGGATGAGCAGACATGATGTAGAACTGAGCAAAGGCTAACACGTGGTAGGGGTGGGGACAGAGAAACTTTAAGGCACTAGAAAGCAGAGAATTAATATCCAGAGAAGAAGGAACTCCTACAACTCAATAGTAAAGAATCAAATAACCCAAGTAAAACAATAGGCAAAGGGCCTGAATAGACATTTCTTCCAAAGAAGACATACAGAGATGCAACAGGTGTATATTAAGGTGCTCAGCACCACTAATCATCAGGGAAACGCAAATCAAAACCGCAATGTGACATCAGTTCACCCGTTAGGATGTTTATTATTAAAAGATCAAAATATAATGAGTGTTGGTGAGGACGTGAAGAAAAGGGAAAAACTGCATGCTGTTAGTGGGACTGCAAATTGTTATAGTCATTATGGAAAGTAGTATGGAGGTTCCACAAAAAAATAAAAATCAAAATAGAACTGCCATATGATCTAGCAATTCCACTTCTGGGTGTATGTTAAAAAATAAAATGAAATCATTATCTCAAAGACATAACTGCACTCCCATGCTCACTGCACTATTATTCACAATAATCAAGATACAGATGCAACTTAAGAATCCATTGATAGATGAAGAAATTGTAGTAACTATCAAATGAAATGTTATTCAGCTTTAAAAAAAGAATGAAATCCTGCTATTTACAAGAATATGAATATTATACCAAGTGAAATAACCCAGGCACAGAATGATAAACACTGCATGATCTTACTTACTTGTGAAATCTAAAAAGGCGGACTCATAGAAATAGAGTAGAACATTAGTTGAGGACGGGTGATCTTGGTCAAAGGGTACAACCTTGCAGATAGAAGCTGAATAAGCTCTGCAGATCTAATGTATATAACACTGTATTGTGTACTTGGAATTTGCTGAGAGCAGATCTTAAATGTTCTCATCACACATACACACACACACGCACACACACAGGCACACACACAGGCACACACATGCACACACAGGCACACACACGGGCATGCCCACACACACGTGCACACACATGTGCACACAGACGCACAAGGCACACACGTGCGCACACACGTGCACACACATGTGCGCAGACACACAGGCACACACAGGTACACACGTGCGCACACACAGGCACACACACACGCACGTGCACACACGCACACTCAGGCACGCACATTCAGGCACACACACTCAGGCACACACACACAGGGGCAACAAGGTTAGGATGGGTGTGTCCCTTAGCTTGATCGTGGTGATCATTTCACAATGTGTTTATCAAAACACCATATCGCGCACCCTAAATATACACAATTGTTATTTGTCATACCTTAACAAAGCTGGAAAAAAATATCAAAAAGAAAGGAGCCAGTGGGAAGCCTGTTCAGAAGGAGCTCTGCTTCCTGCAGGCTGCCACCTGGAGAAACACTTCTTCCCAGGATGGGCTTGGTATGTCTTCATTTCAGGCCACGCTGCCTCTGTCCAGATTAACAGATGTTTTCTCTTGCACTTCATCCCTCCCCCACAGCTTCGAGGTAGAGGCTTCTTTCAAGCCACAGGATCGATTCGTCGTGGAAGGAATCAATACTGGTGTTTGGAAATGAAAAGTAGGCAAAGGCGGAAGGTATTTAGCTCTGGCGCACAACGTCTCTGTCTAAATTCTCCTTCCTCCTGCAGCTGAGCTGGAAACATCCAGATTGGAACCCATGCTCAGTCTCAGGGCATTTAAGGAATAATTCATCACAACATTCCACCCGAGCCCCGCCAAAACCTCAGATAACTGACATTTCCTCTGTTGTAAACTTTCAGGAAAGAGTGGCACATCTCCAAGGAAGCAAGCTGATTTGGGGGACTTACCCTGGACACTATTTTTCTATGATGCCTTGCATTTACTGCATGTCCTGTGAAATCTCCAAAACCCTATTCATATTATTCACATGCTTCTATGGTCTTTTTGTTTGTTTGTTTTTTTGTTTTTTGAGATGGAGTCTCGCTCTGTGGCCCAGGCTCACAGATCTCGGCTGTGGCGCGATCTCGGCTCACTGCAACCTCCACCTCCCTGGTTCAAGCGATTCTCCTGCCTCAGCCTACCAAGTAGCTGGGCCTGCCATCATGCCTGGCTAATTTTTGTATTTTTAGTAGAGACGGGGTTTCACCATGTTGGCCAGGCTGGTCTCAAAGTCCTGACCTCAGGTGATGTGCCTGCCTCAGCCTCCCAAAGTGCTGGGGTTACAGGTGTGAGCCGCTGCACCCAGCCTAAGGCAAGAAATATTAATGCATTCTAATTTCTAACAGAATTTTCAGTTTTCTAAATTTTACCTATAATTTATTGAAGTTTACTTACTGAGACAAATGAAAAAGGATTCTGCAATTCGATAAAGAGTTCTAGTAAAAAAGAAGGGAATAAAAAAGGCCGGAGGGGTCCTTCAGTTAAATCATATTTAATAGTTGCAAATCTAATCCCTAGCACATTTCGGTAAATCAGATTTCCCTGGTAGTTTTTATTTGTACTCAAAAGAAACTCTTTCCTTTATTCTTTTTGCCCCTGCCTTTCCTCACCCCTTCTCTGAAACTAGGTCAACCTTCACCCACACAACGGCACTAGAACAAAGAGAAATGGGCATTCCCAAAGGACCAGGGGCATCAATCTACAACACTTTCAAAATGACAGAAAGGAGAAAGCATGTTTTATGAGGAAAAGAAGATCTAGAGGCATTTTGATGTTTATATTTGCTACAGTTGTACAGGAATGATGAGACAGGTAATTAATAAAGACCATAAGCCATCATCCTTTATAAGCCACCAATTCTATGGAAGGCATTACATAAGGATTGAAAAATGTATGTATGAAATCTCATCCCTGAATTGCAGGAGCTTAGACTGAAGCTGGAAATTGAGTCTCACACCCACTCTACCTCCTTCACCTGCGTTCCTGGTGCCTTGAACAGGGACTGACCCAGAGAAGGCACCCTACAGATATTTGTCAAAGAAGTAAACCAATGAATTAATGTATGATTTATACATTAATTACAGGAGTATAAAGTGCTTAGAATTCAGAGAAGGTAGAGAAATTACATCTGGATAGGGGACTTCCATGAGGGTCCCATGGTGGAGGAGCTGGGAACAGAGACTCTGTAAGATTTAAAAGGGGAGATAAGGTGGGCAGTGAGCCAGGTGTCAGGGCAGGACTCTGGCTGAATGGACAGGAGTGACCAGAGGCAGGGAGGGTTCATTTCTCCCTGTCCCCAAAGGCACCTTAATGTTCTGATCATGAAAAATGGTCCTGAGCTGCCAAACACTTCATTCTTCCTGACATCAGATATGTGCTCTTCCCTCAGCCAGATGAAACGAGGGAGGAAAGTATATATATATATTTATTATACTTTAAGTTCTAGGGTACATGTGCACAACGTGCAGGTTTGTTACATATGTATACATACGCCATGTTGGTGTGCTGCACCCATTAACTCGTCGTTTACATTAGGTATATCTCCTAATGCTATCCCTCCGCCAGTCCCCCACCCCACGACAGGCCCCAGTGTGTGATGTTCCCCTTCCTGTGTCCAAGTGTTCTCATTGTTCAATTACCACATATGAGTGAGAACATGCAGTGTTTGGTTTTTTGTCCTTGCGGTAGTTTGCTGAGAATGATGGTTTCCAGCTTTATCCATGTCCCTACAAAGGACATGAACTCATCATTTTTATGGCTGCATAGTATTCCATGGTGCATGTGTGCCACATTTTCATAATCCAGTCTATCACTGTCGGACATTTGGGCTAGAAATACCATTTGACCCAGCCATCCCATTACTGGGTATATACCCAAAGGAATATAAATCATGCTGCTATAAAGACACATGCACATGTATGTTTATTGCAGCACTACTCACAATAGTAAAGACTTGGGAGGAAAGTATTTCAAACAAACGTTGCCACTCTTTCAAAACTTAACCCAAGGATTACCTTCCTTGGGACGTCTGACTTGGATGCATTCTAAGAGTGTTCCGACAACAACAACTGCTATTATTTCCTGAGGCTTACTCTCTGCGGGGCCCTTGGACTAACAATAACAAAGTCAACAGGTTATAAACAACAAAATACATCAGCCATATACTATATTTTATCAAGTCTAAAATGTCATTGACTGTAATAAAGACCATTGCTTCCTATACCAACAAGAAAGAAACAACATTTTGGCACTTAAAATTTGAAACATTAATTTTTACTTAAGTCCTTATTTCATTAAAATAACCCTTTGTGTCTACTGATGATTTCTGCCACATATCAATTTTGTTAATAAGCTGAAAGGAAAATACAAATGAAATAAACTTGTTTCTGCATTCCTGAAATGTCTTCACATCCAGGGTTGGCTCTTCTGAATCACATTTCAACACCAATAGAGTCAAGATCATTTTTTTCCCAGTACAATGTCAGGATTGATGTCATTAACAGTGCTTAATTAATAGGTTGGTGCAAAAGTAATTTTTTTTTTTTTGAGATGAAGTCTCGCTCTGTTGCCCAGGCTGGAGTGCAATGGTGCAATCTCGGCTCACTGCAACCTCTGCCTCCAGGGTTCAAGCAGTTCTCCTGCCTCAGCCTCCTGAGTAGCTGGGATTACAGGCACCCACCACTACGCCCATCTAATTTTAGTAAAGAGGGGATTTCACCATGTTGGCCAGGCTGGTCTCGAACTCTTGACCTTGTGATTCGCCCACCTCGGTCTCCCAAAGTGCTGGGATTACAGGCATGAGCCAATGGGTCCAGCCGTAAGTTTTTAAATGGCAAAAACCTCAATTACTTTTGCACCATCCTAATATTTTTCTCATAAGCCTCTGACATCCATGCTACAGGTTTTGATGTATATCTACAAGCAATGGCAACAATATCATCACCTTTCCCTGACAATAGGGATTGTAAAGATCCATCCTAGAGATATTAAAATATAGAAAATTATCTCTACACTAAAATTGATGAATGACGGTACCATGAGTAGAGCAAGCTAGACATCAAAAGTACTAGTGGGTGGGGCACTGTGGCTCATGCCTGTAATCTCAGCACTTTGAGAGGCCAAGGCAGGTGGATCACCTGAGGTCAGGAGTTCGAGACCAGTCTGGCCAACATGGTAAAACCTCATCTCTACTAAAAATACAAACAAATTAGCTGGGTGTGGTGGTGCACACCTGTAATTCCAGCTACTCGGGAGGATGAGGCAGGAGAATTGCTTGAAATAGGGAGGCGGAGGTTGCAGCGGGTCGAGATCACACCACTGCACTCCAGCCTGAGCAACAGAGTGAGACTCAGTCTCAAAAAAAAAAAAAAAAAAAAGTACTAGGGATTATAGTGCAATTTCAGATAGAGGGTGGACAGGGAGGACCTCCTTGAAAAGTTAACATTTGAGCAAAGACTTGAAATTCCTGGGGAGTAAGGAGTACAGATATCTGGATAAAGAGTTTGTGTATTAGGGTTCTTCAAAGAAACAAAACCAATAGGAGAGGTACATATATCCTTGTGTGTGTGTGTATATATATATGTGTGTGTGTGTGTGTGTGTGTATACACATACACACTTATCTGTTTCTATATATACATATATACACTTATCTGTTTGTGTATATATCCATATATGTAAGTTTATATATAATTTATATAAAAGGAGATTTTACATATTGTATATCTAAGAGATATCTATATCTTTACATATATAATACATATATATATATGGAGATTTATTATGAGGAATAATCACATGATTAGGAGGCTGAGAAGTCCCAGAATCTGCCATCTGCAGACTGAAGAGGCAGGAAAGCCAGTGGTATAATTCAGTATGAGTCCCAAGACTTGAGAACCAAGGAGACAGTGGCGTGAATCCGAGTCCAAGGGCCAGAGAAGATGAGGTGAAGCATCCCCGTTCAGGCAGGTAGGCAGGGGCAGAAAGGGGTGAATTCTTTCGTCTGCCTTTTGTTCTATTTGAGTCCGCCTCCATGGACTGAAAGATGCCCCAATGGATTGGGGAAGGCTCTCTGCTTTACTGAGTCCACGAATTCAAATGCTAATCCCATCTAGAAATGCCTTCACACACACACCCCAAAATAATGTTGAATCTGGGCATCCTGTATCCCACTCAGGTTGACACATTAAGTTAACCATCACTGCTTGCGTATGCCAGGGACAAGTGGATAAATATCCCAGGCTAGGGTATGCTGGCATGGTAGAAGAACACTGGGACGCCCATGTGTCTGGACCAAGCCACTGTGGAGAAGGGGAGAGATGCGGGCATGCTGGTTACCAGGGCCTTGTGAGCTGTTGTTGGGCCAGGTCTACTCTGCATGAGAGACCATGCTCTCACAGACGTGGAACACAGCAGCAGTGAATCTGAAGCATGTTTTTCTAGGACCACCCTGCCTGCCTGCCAGGCTGAGCATATCAGAGGGTCGGGGAAGGAAGCAGACCAGTTCCAAGGCTGCGCAGTGATTGGGGCGAGGGTGTCTCAGCCGGACAAGACCACCACAGTGATGAAAAGTGGCCAGATCCTCGGTGTGTCCTCAAAGTAGAGCCAGTGGGAGTCCCTGACACATTAAACATGCTTCTTTCCAAGTTCTTTAGAATAAAAATAGGGGGCTTCTTTTTCAATGAGTGACACAAGTTTCAAACTTCAAAACATAGGTTTTTCTTCAGAAGTAAGAATTATAATTTTATTTCCTTATGCATTTCCCGAATAGGCAAGGGAATTGGATGCAGCAGCATCACAGAGATAAAATTCGAGTGCATTTTACAACATCAATAATTGAGTAAAGGAGTGTAATAACTTGTGCTGGAAGAGGGGTAATCAGATGTCATACTTCAGGCCAGGAGATGAGCTCATTTCAGAAATCAGCCAATATTTTGTTTGTTTCTTCTTTTTTTATCACCTCTCAAATTTCTGGAATACAGACAGAATTCTTATTTGGAAATATTACTGTGTGAAGGTCTTAGTAACATTTCAGTATTTCAACAAGGAAGGCCCCTTAAATAAAGCTCAAGGTGACTCGTTATAGGGAGAATTCCCCACCAGTAGGCACAGGTGAGCGCTGGTTTTGGAATTGAGCTATTATTTCTTTTCACCTCATTTAACCCTCCTGGGGCCCCCTCTGTGGCGGATTGTTATTCCCTTGTCAGAGGTAAGGAAACAAAGTTTCTGGTGGCTTAGGCAACGTGCAGAAATGGCATTTAGATTTAGGTGTGCCGCACTCCGAAAGCCAAGCTAATTTGGCACCATGGTGTGCCTGCTCCTGACCGAAACTTTCTGAGTTCCAGCTCAATGCAATTCAACATCTCGGTATTGCCACCACACAACCATCTGATCTCAAGCAAGTCACTTACACTTTTCATTTTGACTTTCCAAAGTTTGCTTCTGTGAATTTTCCCTTCTGTTGGAGACATGAGGAGATGAATATTTGCCCTGACTTCCTAGCAGAATTATTTTCTGTAAACAAAGTGATGTGCTAGATATGTGAGAAATTTAGAAACAGAGAAATCAGTATTGGAGAAGAAGAGTCCAGTTAACTTTTAATGAACCATGGCCAGTCTGAGAACAAGAGCTGCCTCAAGGGCTCTCTGAATTTTAATGCAGGACTTTTTGTTTATGTACTTTCTTGGGGAGAAGTTCCACGGTTTTCCACGTCCTCCAAAAAAGTTTAGCAATTGCCTTGAGCCATCTTGCAATTTCTTTTTTCTTTCTTCTCCCACCACAAATAGGCTCTGAGGCTCCTCTGTTGCCACTTAATAGCTTAGGGGTCTGTGTGGCTCTCAACAGTGTCCCAGCAGAGCAGCTGGAGTGGCCCCCTTTCCTGCCATCATCCACACAATCTACTCTGAGGATTTCCCTCTTGTGCAGTGCACAGCTGGGCAGCTTGACCAGTGACCCAGAGTCCATTCCCGCTCTCTCTACCGCTGTACACCTGCTGTCTTTAAGGCACAGGTCGAGGACTGGTGAGGTTTGAAAGAACCCACAGGGTAATGAGAAACGTGGAGCATGTGCAAGGAGACCTGACATAGAATTTATGCCCTGCGTTGTGAGGATGGATGGTCATTTTTGACTTTCCAAAACTGACTTCCTTGATTCCTTCTCATGAGTGCTAGATACATTTCTTTGGTGTTGAAACTGTGAAAACTGAAACACACATGATTTTTATAATTAGAAAATAGAACATTGTCTAAAAAATTGTGCGATGCACCCAAATATTAAGGTGATTAGATAAGCGCACACAGGGCTTTGAAATTCCGAAATGTGCTGCCTGTTCTGTGCCATTGGCCACTGATGGACTTTCTGCATTTGCTGCAGTTTATACGTAAGCTCTACAAACAGCTTAAACTAAGCAATAGAAAATAATTTTAAAAATTGATATGTAATTGTATATATTCTTGAAGTACATGTGATGTTTTGATACTTGCATGCAACGTGTAATGATCAAATCAGGGTAATTAGGACATCCATCACCTCAAACATACACCATTTCTTTGTGTTGGGGATACTTCAAATCATTTCTTCCAGCTATTTTGAAATATATAATAAAGTTTTGTTAACTGGGCTGCGTGCTGTGGCTCATGCCTGTAATCCCAGCACTTTGGGAGGCCGAGGAGGGTAGATCACTTGAGGTCAGGAGTTCGAGACCAGCCTGGCCAACATGGCGAAACCCCGTCTCTACTAAAAATATAAAAATTAGCCTGGCACGGTGGTGCATGCCTGTAGTCTCAGCTAGTTGGGAGGCTGAGGCAGGAGAGTGGCTTGAACCTGGGAGGCGGAGGTTTCAGTGAGCCAAGATGGTGCCGCTACACTCCAGCCTGGACAACAGAGTTAGATTCCATTAAAAAAAAAAGTTTTGTTAACTGTAGTCACTGTGCTGTTGAACATTAGAATGTAGTCCTTCATCTCATCGTATTTTTGCACCCATTAAGCAACCTCTCTTCATGTCCCCTCAACACCTTTCCCAGCCTCTGTAACCAATATTCTACTCTTTGCCTTCATGAAATCAACTTTTTTAGCTCCTAAATATGAGTGAGATCATACAATATTTGTTTTTTTGTGCCCAGTTTATTTCAACTAACATGACAACCTATAGTTCCATGTGTGTTGCTGCAAATGACAGGATTTTATTGTATTTTATGGCTGACTAGTATTCCACTGTGTGTGTATATATATATATATATATATATATATATATATATATATATATATATATATATATATATATATATATATGGTATTTCTCTACCCATTCATTTGTTGATGGACACTTAGGTTGATGCCATATCTTGACTATTGAGAAGAGTGCTGCAATAAAATGGGTGTGCAGATATCTCTTTGACATACCAATTTCTTTTGTTTTGGATATATTCCCAGCAGTGGGATTACAGGATCATATGACAGATCTATTTTTAGTTTTTGAGACCCCTCCATACTGTTGTCCACTGTGGCTGTGCTGTACTAATTTACCTTCCCACCAGAAGTGTACTAGCATTCCCCTTTCTGTGCATCTCTGCCAGATATGCTATTTTTTGTCTAAAAAGGTATATTTTAGGGTTCTTATAATATGCCTTGTTACTGTCACTTTTGATCTATTTCCTACAGCCCATGGTAAAATTGTATTAATAATTCTTATCTAAATTACAAATGCATAAATATTGGGATAATAGAATGAGACAGTTAATTCAGTCTCAAGAGTATAAACACATTATAATTAATGATCACAGAAGAAAATATCTTTTTTAGAGGAAGTGGCAAATTTCAAACATTTTTGCAGAACTAAGCTTGCTACACACATGGATGAGAAGTTTAAACTTCAATGAATTAATGAGGAAATGTTATGGGCTATACAATGTAGAATCTGATGATCACTTCTTAGGTGATCAGGACAGCTGCAGTAGAGCGGGATGGTGTGTGCATGGAGGCGGTGCAAGCTCTCCGGGAGCAGGGGCAGTGTCTGCTTTGTTCAGTCTGGAATCCACTGCCAGCACACAACAAACACTCAATAAATGCTCCCTCAACGAAAAATGGGCGATTAGGAGCCACTCAGCTCAAAAATATGTCTTCATCATACAAATTCTTTAGAATTTATTTCTTTGCTTATAAGATTGAAGATGGGTATGGCTGACTAGTTCCATAAAAAATATATATATTTAGATAAATCAGTGAGTCTGAAATGTACCATGGAAGAGTCAAACAGAAATTTCTACTACATTCCATCAATTGTGAAGGTGAGGAATTTTTCTGTAGAAGAATTGAACATCTTCATTCATACCGTTGGCAGCTACCAGTAGCTATCAGTCTGTTTCATGCCCTAAAGCAGGGGTCCTTGACCCCCAGTACCAGTCCATGGCCTTGTCTAGGGCTGCACACCTCCTAGAGGAGGTGAGGGGTGGCCAAGCAAGCAAAGCTTCATCTGTATTTATAGCCACTCCCCACTGCTCACATTACTGCTGGAGCTCTGCCTCCTGTCAGATCAGCAGCGGCATTAGATTCTCATAGGAGCTGGAACTCTATTGTGAACTGCCTGTGTAAGGGATCTAGTCTGTGCACTCCTTATGAGAATCTAATACCTGATCCTTATGAGAATCTAATACCTGAAGATCTGTTGTCTTCCATCACCCCCCACAGTGGGACTGTCTAATTGCAGGAAAACAAGCTCAGGGCTCCCACTGATTCCACATTATGGTGAGTTGTATAATTCTTTCATTTTATATTACAATGTAATAATAATAGAGATCAAGTGCACAGTAAGTGTAATGCACTTGAATCATCCCAAACCCATCACCTGCCACTCCATACCAGTCTGGTTCATGGAACAATTATCTTCAATAAAACCAGTCCCTGGTGCCAAAAAAGTTGGGGACTGCTGCCTTAAGGAACACAATTTTACTTAGGGGTCCTCCACATCCCCTCGTAGCCAAGGGCCTCAGTGGAAGGGGCCCCATCTCCAGCCCCAAGTAGGTTGAATGAATCTCAGAGCCTTTGCCTGTGATTGCCGCTGGCATGTGCCTGAGGACCGGGCAGTGGGACAAGAAAGAAAATCAGCTGGGGGATGGTAGAAGACATTTCTTCCTTCTAGGGAAAGCCAAAGAACCAACATCTCTTCTTTGTCTAGCTGTTGGATGCTGTGGGCTGAATTTCTGCATCCCAGAAACCTGCCTAAAATTTATATATTGAATCCCTAACCTTCAATGCATTGGGAAGTGGGTCCTTTGGGAAGTAATCAGGTATAGACGAGGTCATGAAGGTGGGGCTCCCATGATGGGATTAGCACCCTTCTAAGAAGATGGAGGGGGCTGGGCACGGTGGCTCACACCTGTAATCCCAGCACTTTGGGAGGCCGAGGTGGGCACATCAGGAGGTCAGGAGATCAAGACCATCCTGGCTAACATGGTGAAACCCCATCTCTACCAAAAATACAAAAAAAATTAGCTGGGCATGGTGATAGGCACCTGTAGTTACAGCTACTTGGGAGGCTGAGGCAGGAGAATGGCGTGAACCCAGAAGGCGGAGCTTGTAGTGAGCCAAGATCTCGCCACCGTGCTCCAGCCTGGGCAACAGAGCGAGACTCCATTTCAAAAGGAAAAAAAAAAAAAAAAGAAGAAGAAGATGGAGGGACACCAGAGCTCCCTCTCTCTACCTTATGAGGATACACATGAGGTGGCCGCCTATAAGCCAGGAAGAAAGAATTCAGTAAGAAGCATATCTGCTGGCACCTTGATCTTGGGTTTTCCAGCTTCCAGAACTGTGGGAAAAAAATGACTGCTGTTGAAGCCACCAGTCTGTGGTAGTTGGTTACAGCAACCCAAGCTAAGACACTGGAAATTCAGGCTGAGTCAGCTTGCTAGAAGGCTGAGGATGAAGCCAATATTGAAATAGACACAATTAAGTCATTGAATCATATGAGCTTATTATTCTTCCTATTTTTGACTTCCTCCTATAGTAAATTATGAACTTTCTTGTTTTAGTCCAGTCTGAGTCAGAACTTTTGCATCATTGAGCTTAAGGCTTAATTAATATAATATCCTATTCCTCCTCCTCCTCCACACTCTCCTTCCTTTTCTCCTTTCCTCCTCCCCTCTTTACTTTCCCCGTTTTCTTCTTCTCCTCTTCTTCCTTCATTTTTTACATCTGGTTGTTAGGTAGTTCTTATTGTATAACAAATTACCCCCAAATTCAGTAGCTTAACACATCCCATAGTTTTTGTGGGCCAAGAATCGAGGTGTGGTTTAGTTTTATCCTGTGGCTCAGTCTCTTGAAAGCCTGTGATTAAAGTGTCAGCCAGAGATGCAGTCATCTCAGAGCTAAATGGGAATGATCCACTTTCAAGTTCCCTCATGTGACTGATGGCAGATCCAAGGCCCTTGGCAGTTGGTGTCATACACATTGTTCCTTGTCATGTGGGCCCTGCCACAGGGCAGCTTGCAACATGGCAGCCGGCTTCCCTCAGAATGAGTGAGAAAAAGAAAGAGGCAAAACAAGCCATAGTGTTCTTGTAACCCAGTTTTGAAGGTGGCATCTCTTCAACTCTGCCATGTTCTCTCTGCTAGAAGCAAGTCACTAAACCCAGTCCACACTCAGGTTGAGGAAACACACAGGGCTCCTGGGTATTTTACCCTCCTGGAATCCACATGTGATGATATACACGGAGTACTGCCAACTTAGGAAGCTGACCAGAGATTTTACTGTGGCTGCATTATGTAGGTATGATTGATTGTTTCATTGCTGGCCCATTGAACTCAGTCTCTAGGCCACCCATCCCCAGAGATCAGGTTGGTAACATGTGGCCTTTGTGCCACGTGTTATATTTTTAGCACAAATTATATTTTTAGCATAAAATACTAGGCATAGTCCCAGGGACCCACCGTAAATAACAAAGACACTCCTATCACTCAAGACATTTCAAGGGTTTAAAGGTTCACTTCCAGGAGCTGGAGACAAACACCAGGCTTCGATTTGGGCAAATCAAATCATTCACCAAACGTCACATTAACATGGGTCATAAAAGAGCCAGAGGAGCACGTTAATATCAGATAAAGTAGATTTCAGAGCATATACTATTACCAGGGATACAGGGATCATTTCACAATGATATAGGTGTCAATCCCTCAAGAGAATATAATAACCCTAAATGTTTATGCACTGAATAGCAGAGCCTCAAACTACATGAAACAAAAACCGATAGATCTGCAAAGAGAAATGGAAAAATCTATCATTATAGCTATAGACTGTCATACCTCTCTCTCAATAATGGATAGAATAAGTAAACAGGGATGTAGAACACTAGAACAATAGGATCAACAAACCTGACCTACTTTTTATCACAGAGAACTCCAGCCAACAGCAGGAGAGCACACATCCTTCTCAGGTGTGCATGGATCACTTGCCACAGTAGACCCAATTCTGGGCCATGAAACAAGTCTCAATAAATTTAAAAGGGTTAAAGTCATGGGATGTATGTGATATGACTATAATGAAAATAAATTAAAAATTTATAACAGCAAGATCGTTGGAATATATCCAAATATTTGGAAACCAAATTATACCCCTTTAAATAATCTATATTTCAAAGAAGAAATAAAAAATGCAATCAAAGAAGAAATTTAAAAACTATAAAGAATTTTCAAGGGAATGAGAATAAAATCATACCACGTTAATTTTGAGGGAGTCTTTTACAGCAATTTTTAGAAGGAAATTTATTAAATGTCTACATTAGAATAGAGCACAGGTTTCAAATCAACATTTTGGTTTCCATCTTAAGAAACTAGAAAAAGAAAAGCAAATTAAGATCAAAGGAAGTAGAAGAAAGGAAATAAAAGTTCAGAGTGGAAATTAATAAACTAGAAATTAGGAAAATAATGGAGAAAATAAATAAAACCAAAAGCTAGTTCTTTGAGAAGATCCATAAAATTAATAAAGTTCTAACCAAACTAAGCAGAGAAAATAGGTAAGACACAACTTACAAATATTAAAAATAAAAGAGGTGGCATCACTATAGATTCTATTCTTTCTTTCTTTCTTTCTTTTGAGATAGTCTCACTCTGTTGCCAGACTGCAGTGCAGTGGCGCAATCCCGGCTCACTGCAACCTCCACCTCCTGGATTCAAGCAGTTCCCCTGCCTCAGCCTTCTGAGTAGCTGGGACTAAAGTCATGCGCCACCACACCTGGCTAATTTTTTGTATTTTAGTAGAGACTGGGTTGCACCATGTTGGCCAGGATGGTCTCGATCTCCTGACCTCGTGATCCGCCCACCTCAGCCTCCCAAAGTGCTAGGATTACAGGCATAAGCCACTGCACTGGCCAGATTCTATAAATATTAAAAGGGTAATAAGAGACTATTAAGAAAATTTTAAGGGCACCTGACCTTCATGTGCCTGCTTGAGTCTCTTCCAAATGTACTTGTATTAGTCCATTTTCACGCTGCTGATAAAGACATACCCAAGACTAGGAAGAAAAGGAGGTTTAATTGGACTTATAGTTCCACATAGCTGGGGAGGCCTCAGAATCATGGCAGGAGGTGAAAGGCACTTCTTACATGATGGCGGCGAGAGAAAATGAGGAAGAAGCAAACGTGGAAACCCCTGATAAACGCATCAGATCTCACAAGACTGATTCACTATTACGAGAATAGCATGGGAAACACCAGTCCCCATGATTTAATTACCTCCTCCTGGGTCCCTCCTACAACATATGGAAATTCTGAGAGATACAATTCAAGTTGAGATTTGGGTGGGGACAGAGCCGAACCATATCATTCCATCCCTGGCCCTTTCAAATCTCATGTCCTCACATATCAAAACCAATCATGCCTTCCCAACAGTCCCCCAAAGTCTTAATTTATTTCAGTATTAACCCAAAAGTCCACAGTCCAAAGTCTCATCTGAGAGAAGGCAAGTCCCTACCGCCTGTAAGCCTATAAAATCAAAAGTAAGCTAGTTACTTCCTAGATACAATGGAGGTACCAGTATTGGGTAAATATAGCTGTTCCAAATGGGAGAAATTGGCTGAAAGAAAGTGGTTACAGGGCCCATGCAAGTCTGAAATCCAGAAGGGCAGTCAAATTTTAGGGCTCCAAAATGATCTCTTTTGACTCCCTGTCTCACATCCAGGTCACGCTGATGCAAGAGGTGGGTTCCCATGGTCTTGGGCAGCTCCACTCCTGTCGCTTTGCAGGGTACAGCCTCCATCCCAGCTGCTTTCACAGGCTGGCACTGAGTGTCTGCAGCTTTTCCAGGTGAACGGTGCAAGCTGTTGGTGGATCTACCATTCTAGGGTCTGGAGGACAGTGGCCCTCTTCTCACAGCTCTACTGGGTGGTGCCCTAGTAGGGACTGTGTGTGGGGGCTCCGATCCCACATTTCCCTCTGCACTGCCCTAGCAGAGGTTCTACATGAGTGCCCTGCTCCTGCAGCAAACTTCTGTCTGGGCATCCAGGCATTTCCATACATGTTCTGAAATCTAGGTGGAGGTTCCCAAACCCAAGTTCTTGACTATTGTGCACTTGCCGGCTCAACACCATGTGGAAGCTGCCAAGGCTTGGGGCTTACACCTTCTGAGGCTATGGCCCGAGTTCTACATTGGCCCCTTTCAGCCATGGCTGGAGTAACTGGGACACAGGGTACCAAGTCCCTAGGCTGCACACAGTACAGGGACCCTTTTCTTCTAGGTCTCTGGGCCTGTGATGGGAGGAAGTGGCCCAGGAAACCATTTTCTTCTAGGCCTCTGGACCTGTGATGAGAGGGGCTACCATGAAGATCTCTGATGTGCCCTAGAGACATTTTCCCCATTGTCCTGGGGATTAACATTTGGTTCCTCATTACTTATGCACATTTCTGCAGCCAGCTTGCAGAAAATAGGTGTTTCTTTTCTATCACATTGTCGGGCTGAAATTTTCTGAACTTTTATGCTCTGCTTCCCTTATAAAACTGAATGTCTTTAACAGCACCCAAGTTACCTCTTGAATGCTTTGCTGCTTAGAAATTTCTTCTGCCAGATACCCTAAATCATCTCTCTCAAGTTCAAAGTTCCACAAATCCCTAGGGCAGGGGCAAAATGCCACCAGTCTCTTTGCTAAAACACAACAAGAGTCACCTTTGCTCCAGTTCCCAACAAGTTCCTCATCACCATCTGAGACCACCTCAGCTAGAACCTTATTGTCCATATTGCTATCAGGCTTTTGGTCAAAGCCATTCAGCAAGTCTCCAGGAAGCTGCAAACTTTCCCACATTTTCCTTTCTTCTTCTGAGCCCTCCAAACTGTTCCAACCTCTGCCTCTTACCCAGTTCCAATGTCACTTCCACATTTTCAGGTATCTTTTCAGCAATGCCCCAATGTACTGGTATGAATTTACTGCATTAGTTTGTTTTATGCTGCTGATAAAGACACACCCAAGACTAGGAAGAAAAAGAAGTTTAACTGGACTTATTGTTTCACATGGCTGGCGGGAGGCCTCAGAATCATGGTGGGAGGTGAAAGTCACTTCTTACATGGCGGTGGCAAGAGAAAATGAGGAAGAAGCAAAAGCAGAAACCCCTGATAAACCCATCAGATCTTGTGAGACTTATTCATTATCATGAGAATAGCATGGGAAAGACTGGCCCCCATGATTCAGTTACCTCCCCCTGGGTCCCTCCCACAACACATGGGACTTCTGGGAGATACAATTCAAGTTGAGATTTGGGTGGGGACACAGCCAGACCATATCAGTGCTTTTCTTTTTGTCCTGTTCTAAAGCCTTTTAAAATAAACTTCCAATCCTGCTCTGAAAAAAAAAAGAACAACTTTAAGAACAAGTCTGTGACAAAATTCAACAATTTCAACAAAGTGGACAAATTTGTTGAAAGACAAACACTGACAAAATTCACTCAATAAGAAATGTATTTTTGAGTAGCCTTACATCTATTAGAGAAATTGAATTTGTTGCTAAAAAAGCCTTTTCACAAAGAAAACTACAGGCCCAAATGGCTTCAATGGTGAATTTCCCTAAGCACTTAAGAAATAAATATTACCAATTCTACACAAAGTCTTCCAGTCAAAATATTGCTGAAACTAAACAACTAAATAATGTTACTGGGTCAGAATACTTATTATTGTTAAGATGTTGATTCTCTCCAAATTGATCAGTAGATTCAACCTAATTCCCATCTAAGTCCTAGAAGATATTTTTGTAGAAATTGATGAGGTGATTCTAAAATTCATATGGAAATGGAAATGAAGAGGATGTGGAACAACAGTGAACATTAGCATAGGAACATCTCACAAAGTTACTGTAGTGTGAAAGAAGCAAATAATGAAAGAATAAATGAAGTATGATTCTAGCAATTTAAAGTTTATAAATAAGAGTAGTATGTGCATGTGTCTGTGTGTACCATAAAAATATTAGGGAAATCATTATCACAAAAGACAAGATAATAGATTTCTCTCTGGGGAAAGACTCCTTGAACAGCACTCTTTGTGGAGAGCACATGGGCAAACCCAGAATTTTCCTGGTAAACAGATCCTCAGTCTGCCATTCAGACTGGAGATACACATGGTCCCCACCTTAAGATCACTTGGTACAAATAATGTCTACACAGAAATAGCCTTGTCTCCCTCTCATTTGTATTCACAGCTTCTTCATGACCTCTGTCTTAATTTCAGTTATATTATAGGACTAAGTAGGCTTCTGTCTGCTCTTATAAGAACCAAATTATTATATATAGCATTGAAAATCAGTTTTTAGCTGGACACAGTGGCTCATGCCTGTAATCCCAGCACCTTGGGAGGCCAAGGTGGGTGGATCACCTGAGGTCAGGAGTTCGAGACCAGTCTGACCAACATGGTGAAACCGGGTCTCTACTAAAATACAAAATTAGCTGGATGTGGTGGTGGGCACCTGTAATCCTAGCTATACGGGAGGCTGAGGCAGGAGAATAGCTTGAACCACCTGGGAAGCAGAGATTGCAGTGAGCCAAGATCCTGCCATTGCACTCCAGCCTGGGAAACAGTGAGACTCCATCTGAAAAAAAAAAAAAAAAAAAAAAAAAAAAAAGAAAGGAAGGAAGGAAGGGAAAGAAAAGAAAATCAGTTTTCAAACTCAGAGCTTCCTGGAGATGTGAATAGGTATGGGTTTGTGCACTGCACTGCAAAATCTACCTATAAGATTAAGTCCCTTTGCCATAAAACAAAGTGTCAGTGACATTGCATGGAACGCTCTCAGGTGGAACACGAATAACATAATATAGACGTAGTCAGTCTTTTCTAACTTCTAATTAGTATACTATGTTAAGAGTATCAATGAAACCCCAACAAAAATACATGGCAAAAAAACACATATAATTTCCCAAAGTATTTCTGAGCCTTTTATAACAAATTAACTTGGCACAAAGATGAATAAAATGTTGTCTATAATAATGAACAGAACTGCATTCCACTATATCATGAAAAGTCAAACCACATGATTTCTCTTTTTCAATTTCTTGAGGCCTTTTTTTTTTATCTCCTTGGGTCTTCCAAAATGACTAGCTGCTCCGTAGAAATGAACTCAAGGATTTGTTCACCAGACACCTTTGTTATGAAAGCCCTTTAAGATTCCAAAATACTCTTCTGCCATTTCCTTCTCCATCTTCCTTCAAAAAGCCTTCCTCTAATTAACTGATTACAGCTGAGCTTTATAACACTATCAGGAGAAATAAGTCATTCTTCTGTCTTTTACAAAAATGGACATGACAGATCATGTTTTCAATATTCTTTTGTTCACATACTTTACATTCTTCTGAATACCTCTCCGGTTGTTTCATGTATATCATCAAATCACGATTATGAGGCTCCAGGAAGGACTAATGTCAGTATCAACAGAAACATTTTACAACAGAAAGAGCAAGTTTTAGGCATTCAATATTTGCTAACCAATGTTTACTGAAGTTTTCAACAAACTTTATGAAGTCTTCTCTTAGGAGACTCAAAGCCAAATACAATTAAACTAATGGAGCCACAGGAAACTCGGGGATCTTATTGAATTCAATAATAAAGATGCTTTTAAAAACATTTCATATAATTGCCGGTTTATACTTTTTAATAATTGTATAGCACAATGACAGAAATTTATTTTATAAAAATTAGTTACTGAAATTATTTGTTCATTTTGTAGTTAATTTATTTTTCCCATCCTACTTGGATAATATCCCTAGAGGTCAACACAAATTCTCTAGATGCTCCTATATTTTAACATAGTTTCAGTTGACTTTTGAAGAAGATTATATATTGTCTGTAAGATCTTTTTAAGTTGTAGAGAACTGAAAGCACACCCGGACTTTTAAGAGTAAACATATTTTCAGTCATAGTTTTTACTACCTCATTTATTTTATAAAAAATAGTTACTGAAATTTATAATAGTTACTGAAATTATTCATTTTGTAGTTAACTTGTTTTTAGTTCATAAAAATTAGTTACTTAATTATTCATTTTGTAGTTAACTTATTTTTAGTTCATAAAAATTAGTTACTTAAATTATTTATTCATTTTGTAGTTAACTAATTTTTTCCATCCGACTCGGATAATATCCCTAGAAGTCAACTCAAATTCTCTAGATGCTCCTGTATTTTACCATAGATCCAGTTGACCTTTGAAGAAGATTATATATCGTCTCTAAGATCTTCCCTAAGTTGTAGAGAAATGAATGTACACCTGTCCTTTTAAAAGTAAACATTCTTAATGATAGTTGTCACTACCTCATTCCATGTCATAACAAAGGCAATTATGTTGACAATACAGTGGTAAAAGTCCCAGTTCCAGTATGAAAACACTTCCTCATTATTTCTACTTCAAAACTTTATAATTTTCTAAGGTGTGATATCTCTGTTAATTAAGGTGATTTTCTTCTTTCTCTCATCAATACAAAAGCTTCTCACTTATTATTCATTATACCATTACTTTGTAGTCTAGCATCCAGCTGTGCCTGTACATTTTATATTCAAGTGCTTCTTGTTTAAGAATAGCTTCTGATTGTCTTATTTCTCATATATCCAGTGTTATTTGCCATAGGTAGATAAAAACATTTGACTACCTCATTAGGTATTCAGGTATGGTTGTGCAAAGTCATTTTCATAATGAATAAATACTGATATATTTTTATTTATCTGTCATATTGTAGATAGACAATTACATTGATTCTTGAAAATTATGTATGTAGGTATCTTTATTATCCATCAATTTTATTTAAGGATAATAAAGGGGACATTACAAATTACGTTTCTTATTGGATTGGATCTAAGATAACATGGATTATGAGACACAACAAATTTTATGTTATAACATTTACAAAAACACACTGCAATTAAATTAGGACACAATGCCTTATCATCACTTGAAATTTTGGACACATCATCATCTTCCAAGCCAGCAAGAGCATTAGTGACATGGCATTTCTGAAAGGCTGCTCCACTACTGACACCTCGATTTTCTTCCAAGAGCCAGCAATAATTTTGGCAGTTTCTTGGTCTTACTGGAGGTGTCCATGGAAGATTTTCAGGTAACAAACAGGAATACTTTTTTTTTTTTTTTTGAGACAGAGTTTCGCTCTTGTTGCCCAGGCTGGAGTACAGAGGCACGATCTCAGCTCACTCCAACCTCTGCCTCCTGGATTCAAGCAATTCTCCTGCCTCAACCTCCAGACTAGCTGGGATTACAGGCATCTACCACCATGCCTGGCTAATGTTTTGCATTTTTAGTAGAGACAGGGTTTCACCATATTGGTCAGGCTGGTCTCGAACTCCTGACCTCAGGTGATCCATCCACCTTGGCCTCCCAAAATGATGAGATTACAGGCGTGAGCCACTGCACTCTGCCAGGAACACATTTTTAATATGAGTTGAGACCCATACACATGTAGTTACCACAATCTACTGCACTTAAAGTTATGGCAGTATGAACTCCTTTGACTAGGTACAAACATGTACAGTCAATGACAACTGTGTCACACCAGCCAATGTTGACTGTGAGATGTCATCAATTGTATAATTTTATTTTATGTTAAAATGTCAACCAATGAATTGTGGCATTGCATAAAGTGGGCAATGAAACTGATAAGTTTTTGAGCCACTGAGCTAATCAAATTCTTTTTATCCAACTCTTTCTTCAGTGAAACTTTTGCACGTATGAGTAACTGTTCAGAAAGTCTACAGACTACTTAATTTTGAACAGGTCATTCCGTTGGCAGCAGCAGACTACAGTTTACCAAATGCTACAGAAGGCCAGTGGATCTGTGCCTCCAGATTCAAACAAATTCTTCTGGGGACTTTTCTGACACATGGCTGGATGTGTCCCAAAATGTAAAAAGAAATCTTTTTTTCCCAAACCAGTCTACAAGCTTTAATACAGTCATTGACTATATTGAGGTTTTCAGATTTAATGTCTACAAAATAACCTAGAATATTATGAAAATATTCTCCATGTCTTGAAGAACTTAGAATTTCTCTTTCCTTTTATAAAAGAAAATCTGATGAAGGTAGAGATGATTTATTGCCTTGAGTCTAGCCAGTCTGATGAGGACCAGTCCCGAACCACTAATGTGTGAATAATATATTTCTCCTTCAACTGCTCTCTACCTTCTAAGGTGTCCACTAGAGGTTCCCGTAAGAAATACCCTTTCAGTTAAGATCCTTCCAGAAAGATAGACACAACAGGAAAAAAAAAAGAAATTGTAAATCACTATTAAAATCAATGCCTACATAAACCACAGTAAACCAGCTTTTCTTTTTGTCTTATTTTATTTTTCTTGTTTTAGAGACAGGTTCTCACCGAGACTGAAGTCATGACTCACTACAGCCTTAACCTCCTGGACTCAATCAATTCTCCCACCTTAGCCTCCCAAGTAGCTAGACTAGAGGGGCGTACCACCACAAGTGGCTACAATTTTATTTTTTATTTTTGTAGAGGCAGGGGTCTCGCTATGTTGCCCAGACTGGTCTTCAATTCCTGGCCTCAAGAAATCCTCCCTGCTTGGCCTACCAAAGTGCTGGGATTACAGCTAGGCATAAGCCACTGTGCTGGGACTCTGATGGGATTTTTACATGTTAATGTATAACTATTAAAGAAAAATAAAATGCTTTTCTTAACCACATTGCATGTACAAAGAACAGCATCTCTGGAGAATGACTGTTAGGGTTTAGATATTATATTGCTGCCTTTTTTTCTTATTATGATAAATATCTGTTTACAAGCATTTTAATATTTATCAAATTACTTTTTTCAAGACACATTTCTTAAAATGGAAATCTTCCGTGGCCAGGCGCAGTGGCTCATGCCTGTAATCCCAGCACTTTGGGAGGCCAAGGGGGGTGGATCACGAGGTTAGGAGATCGAGACCATCCTGGCTAACACGGTGAAACCTCATCTCTACTAAAAATACAAAAAATTAGCTGGGCGTGGTCGTGGGCACCTGTAGTCCCAGCTACTTGGGAGGCTGAGGCAGGAGAATGGCGTGAACCCGGGAGGCGGAGCTTGCAGTGAGCTGAGATCGCACCACTGCACTCCAGCCTGGGTGACAGAGCGAGACTCCATATTAAAAAACAAAAACAAAAACAAAAAAAAGGAAATCTTCCCCTTCCTATGTTTTTTTACATAAAGTGCTAAATTCATTTCTAGAATGTTTGCCATTTTTTTACTTCCCTGACCAGTAGTGAGACTTTGTTTCTTATGCTGACCAGAATATTAGTATAGATATAAAAAGAATGATTTGCCCAAGCTGATGGGCCAAAATAGTAGTATATCTTTTTTTTTCTGAGAGGGAGTCTCGCTCTGTCTCCCAGGCGGGAGTGCAGTGGTGCGGTCTCGGCTCACTGCAAGCTCCACCTCCCGGGTTCACGCCATTCTCCTGCCTCAGCCTCCCGAGTAGCTGGGACTACAGGCGCCCACCACCACGCCCGGCTAATTTTTTGTATTTTTAGTAGAGACAGGGTTTCACGTGTTAGCCAGGATGGTCTCTATCTCCTGACCTCGTGATCCGCCCGCCTCGGCCTCCCAAAGTGCTGGGATTACAGGCGTGAGCCACTGTGCCCGGCCAGTAGTATACCATTTTAATATATATTATTTTAATTACTAGGGATGTGAACATTTTTATAGTGTTCTTGTCACCTGAAGTATTGTTTTGTGAATTTATGTTATTTGCATGCTTCCACGTGGTCATATTTGATATGCAATCCCTCATTTACTTAATGTTTTAACTAGTATTTCTAGTCAGATGTCATTAAAACCACCAACAGAAGGGTTAATATATAAGCAGATTGAAATATAAATATTGTAAAAGAGAAATAAAAATGATGTAAATGACTAGCAAGAATTCTCAAAAGATACATCTGAAAACCTATTAGTCATGGTCTAAGTCAGCTCAGTACATGGCCAATTATAAAATAAATGCACAAAAGTCAATGCTGTCCTAGCAAATATATCCAGCAGATAAAATATGTCGGTCTTAGCAAACATAAGCAGTAGATAAACTATTACATTTGAAATAACAAATATTTAAACACTTGGCTCCTATACATTTGTTATTTATTTCCATTAGAAGAAAACATTCAGGTTCTACTATTCGACTGAAGATAGAAAAAAAAAAACCAGTTTTAAAAATAAAAAGACAGGCTGGACAACATAGCAGGAGCCCATCTCTAAAAAGGAAAAAAGGAAAACTTAGCTAGGCTTGGTAGCACACACACCAGTAGTCCCAGGTACTAGGGAGGCTGAAGTGGAAGGATTACAATTGGTTGAGACCAGGATTCAAAGGTACAGTGACCTTAGGTGGCATCACTGCACTCCAGCCCAGCCTGGGCAACAGAGCAAGACACTGTCTCAGAAAAAAAAGTATATATATAGTACCCATTTCCCAATGATGGAACTCAAAATTGATTTGTGGGGCACTACCATCATAAAATTAAAGAGGAAATATTTTACAAATTTTTAAAAATATAGCATAGTGAATTTGGAAAAATGAAAAATGGAGTAGACCTAGAAAATGCTTGAAAAAGATCAACAAATAGAAAAGGTGAGAGCTAGGGGATGAGATTACCCCTACAAAATACTGAAATTGAGTATAATTGATTCAGTCAACAAATGTGTGTTGGATCCCCTTGTGCCAGACCCTGTTCTGGACAATTGTGATGTATCAGTGAACAACACAAACAGCCCTGCCCTCATGGAGCTTACAGTCTAGCGATAGACAAAATAACATGCTGATTACACTAGAATGGACACCAAAAGGGAACAGAGCAGAACGTGCAGAAACAGAAGTAGCGAGAGACTGGGGTTTGTGGCAGTCCATGATAACCAGCTCTTTCCTCCTTACTAAGTGTCCCTCCTGCCCTCCTGAGGATCTAAGTTCATTCCAGTTCCCAACCAAGCATCACCAACAGATCAAAAACAAACAAACAGAAAAACAGTAACAACAGGGATGACAAGAAAACCCTATAATCTACTATTGATTACTGTGGATTTGTTAGCTGTATTTATGCATTACCTGTAAACTGAATGTAGTTATAACTGCATTCTCGCCCCAGCAACCTGGTTAATTGGGAATTAGCTAAATGCTACAAAAGAGGTTATTTTGCAATAATTAAGGATGCTTATTCAGTCTTCAATTTTGGTCTGATATTGCAACAGCTTACTTTAAATTGTGTTATTCAAATATTGCAAATAAGAAAAAATTTGTATCCACTTTATACCATTCCCTACCTGTCTGTTGCCCATAAAATTCAGCTTTATGAAGAAGAAAACCCACCAGTCTTTTTTTGGGAGGTCTATTAATAATGGACCACTAGATCTTTTCAGACTCCTACAGCATATCATTAAAAATCCAATGTTCCATCAATTACAGATGGCGATTTTTATGAGCTTCACGCAATTTAACTCTGCAGGTGTTTAAGATTTAAAATGAAAGTCATAAGGCATATCTTCACCTGAAATTAAGCCATTTGATCACAATATGTCATCCAAAGCTAATTCTTCTAAAACAAGAAGAACTAAAACATTCAGGACTATCAAATGTCTACCTTTCAAACAATTTAATTCTTTTCAATGATATAAATTATTCTAGGCATAATGCTAACTAAATATTAATGGACAAGGCTGAATAAACTAAAAGTTAAAAAATAATATTCTTTATCATTTTAACTATCATGTGATTCCGAATTCAAGAACTCCATCTTCTACAATTAAATTTATGCTAAGCACAGCAAATACATATTTTTATTTTCAGATTGATGAATTAGGGTTTGCAAAACAGGATAGATTACATGAGGGCAATGTTCTTTGCAAAATGCTGCTTGCACATTTATTATGTTTGTTGATGAACTTTAATTTTAAATGCCACATTAGATGTACAACAAGAAATGGAAAACTCCATTTAATTTACTTACTGAGCACTAATTGTATTATCTTATATTGTTTTAAATTCCAAGCTAAATGGCAAACCAACATGTATAGGGTAACTACTGTGTTCCAGGTATAGCATTAGGGGCTAACACACACATTATGGATTCTTTCCCTTTGTAAATATGTCTATGAGATTCCTCCATGTTGCCACATGTAGCTATGCAGTATTCTAATGTATGAAAAATACTACAGTACATTTTTCCAGTCTACTTCGATAAACATCAACATTGTTTCCAACTTGGGGCTCTTATAACAGTGTTGCTGTGAATATTCTATCCACTTCTCTTGGTGCTTACGTGTGCAGTTAGCAGTGAAATTACTGGAAGGTAGGGTATGGACATACTCAGTTTTAGTCAATAGTGACAGTTTTCAAAATAACTGTATGAATTACTCTCTGATCATCAGCACATGTAAGTTTTTATTGTCATTTTAAAAGGGTTTGGGTAGTAAAAGGTGACAAACATTTTTCAACTTCCATATCTTTACATCTAATATAGATTTTATGACATGCCCAAAGTTACAGGCGGCTATGGCAAAAAAAAAAAAAAAAAAAAAAGCTTATCTGTCAGAAACACCTGAATGTACATTTACACTGTGATATGCTTTGGCTCTGTGTCCCCACCCAAATCTCACCTTGAGTTGTAATCCCCATAATTGTGTCAAGGGTGAGACCAGGTGGAGGTAACTGAATTATGGGTGTGGTTCCCCCAGGCTGTTCTTGTGATAATGAGTGAGGCTCATGAGATCTGATGTTTGTAAGTGTCTGACATTTCCCCTACTTGCTCTCATTCTGTCTCCTGCTGCCCAGGGAAGAGGTGTCTTCCGCCATGATTGTAAGTTTCCTGGGACCTCCCCAGCCATGTGGAACTGTGAGTCAATTAAACTTCTTTTCTTTATAAATTGCTCAGTTTCGGGTATTTCTTCATAGCAGCGTGAGAACAGACTAATTAATACACACTATATTTCTTGCTTTGTGTCTGTGGACATGTCTAATATGCTCTGCATACTACACTTTACACTGGCTTTGTAAAGGTCTCGTCAGTTTCCCTGCTTCTCCTTGTTCAGTGAAGTTTAATTTCACAAAGTAAAGATAAACCATCCCTTAACTCTCAGCACATCACCTGCAGGCCACATTCCGCATTTCAGCAACTACCTCAGAGCCAGGCAGCAGAGTGGTGGTCTATACAAGTATCGCACATGGCGTTAAAGAACCCAGGCTGCAGGGGCCTCAGCTCTGTTGTCCAGTTGGTTTTCCTCTGTTCCATGTCTATGGACCTTGACTGGAACCTGGGTAACCATAGAGTAAGACTAGTAACAACACAGAGCGGAGAGATGCATAGGGCAAGAGGTGAATCTATCTCCATTCTTGAGAAAACACTCACTCCACTAATGGTACACATAAACAGCTCCATTTTTATACAGGCAGGACAGCATGCTAGAGAGATATTAACACTTTTTTTCTTACCCTTCTTTCCTCACTCCTTCTCCAGCACATCTGTACTTGAAAAGCCAGCACTGAATAACTATCATTTAGAACTATTTTGTTGAAAACTATAGAAAACACAACCCACACAGAAAGGGCCCACACGCTAAGGGGGTTTGAGCTCACATAACTGCTTAAGTCTCACCCCACCAGTGCATTCCTTCATGTTTTGTTCAAGGCCGCTGCTCTCTTTCTCTGTGATGCTCTTGGTTCTGCCTGCCTCTAGTTGACAGCTTTGTCTTCACAGTGCCACAGTTCACTTCCTTCATGGGAACTAAATGGATTCTGTTATTCGAGGCTTCCCACCTGCCCACCACAATATACAGAAGGAGAGAGAGCAGAAGGATGAGAGGAAAAGTCCTATCATCTAAGATCTTTGGGCTATGCCTAAACTATAACATTGGGATTGTCAAGGCCTGATTGGCTTAACTAGACCTGATCACTGTGGTGTGATTAGGATATTATTGACTGAGAGGAATCATGGTCTGCCCAAAAGATGGGGCTGGGGTTAAACCCTCCCAAACAGCATGATGCCCATAAATGAGTGCACAGATGTTGAAGAGAAAACCATGGTGTCTACCACAGTGATCCTGATTGTTCCTTGTAGATTGAATAGTCAATATTAAATGTCAGGCGTGTGTGTGTGTGTGTGTGTGTGTGTGTGTGTGTGTGTATTCTCTGGGGGAAAGGGCCAAAACTTTTATCAGATTATGATAGAAGTTTATAAATTTAAAATAGTTAATATTTACTGCTTTATGACTTGATTAAAAACAGTAACAATATCTCATAAATTAAGCAAACATTCAAATATCTTTAAGATGACTGAATTCACTTATTTTCATCAAGTGTCATCTTTTTCTATATAAAGGAATGATACACTGTGATTCTGAGGCAAGCTCATAGGAGTGGTTAATCTAACCCTGCTATCAATCTTTCACGGTACCCTCAAATTGTTTCCTATCACCAATCACCATGCATCTCATCAATATAAAGGGTGACTCCTATGAGGACAGCAGAATAAGGGGGAGCCAATCTACCTTCCCTCTCTCCTAAGATGAGCAGAAAAGCTTTCACAGAGAAAACTATTCTCCTATGCCTGACATCTCTCACATGGACCGATCTGGAAAGAAGAGAACAGAGTGTAAGTAGTGTGCCTGTTCCTACAGAAGAACCACAACCAGCTGTTCCTTACGGGGTCCAGTCAGATAAAAAGCAAGTTAGTGCAGCTCTCACAAGAATATCTTCTATTGCTAATCACATATTACTGCCCAATGCTGCAACTGCTCTGCATAACAACTTCCCTTGCAGTCCTGGGGAATTCTGATCTCGGATTAGTGAAGAATTGAAGCAAATTTCAGGGCTATTTCTCATCTCCGACTGAAACTTTGTGAAACGAAGGCAATAGGAAGTCAGTCCAGAGCTGGTGGAAGAGCTCAGTCTGCACAGGCAAGGTGAGAAAGGGGCCCAGAAGTCATCTTTATGCTTCATTATCGTGACACGCATAGATAATTCATTAATCTGCATTAAAAACTGTCTCTTCTAAAACAATTTAGAGAATACACCTAAGTGACTAAAACGGTCCAGTCCTCATCAATGCCTCCCTGACAAATGTTTCAAGAAGTAGTTATAATAAATATGTCAGGGAAACTTATCATGGCAAACACATCCATTTTTTAAAAAAATTCATTCTTTAGCAGTTTGAAATGATATTTATTGATTTTCTCCAAACAGAAAGTTACAAGGAGACACCAGGTTGTGATCCATCCCATGAGAAAACATTCTTATTGAAGGCCCACATGTTTGTGTTATAATCCAAATGGGAACTTGGAGGACCAGAAGGTAGAATTAATCAGGATAAAAAACACGTTCTGGCCACCGTAACATTTCCTTCTGGACTAACTCCCAATCCAGATCCTCTCTCCATTCTTCTTACCAGCAGCCCACAGTGAAATTACTCCTCATTTTTCAACCCCCATATGCTCAGGGTTATTTACTCCTATTTTCCCCAAGGCCAATCCTCTTGCCAATCACAATACTTATCCCATCATTGTGTGTGTTAGAGCTTTGCCCAAGTACGTTCTTCAGATCCCAAAGTCCAAGGATGTTAATAGGTATACAATAAATACTTGTTTAATAAATAAATGCCAAGTATGTGCTGTGAATTGTGTTTGTGTACCTGGCACCAACTTTATGCTGCTTTCATAAAGTTGATATCAAGAGGCTATTTAAAAACAAAAAAAAGGACTCATAGCTAAATAATTCTGGGAACCATTCGATTTGTTTTTAAAAAAAAAAAGGTCAGTAGAGAAGCCTTTCTCAAACTATTTACAGGCATTGTACTTTATGTACTGCTGATTTCAAGAAGATTGAATAACCATGGAATCATTTCTCTATTTGAAGGAGTTATATCATGAAAATACTCTACAGGAACACAATATGAGCAATGCTGCTTTCTTGGTTTGCAAGACACTGTTCTCTTTTTTTGATTCTCTGCTTACTTCTCTGAACATTCATTGTTTCCATAAACACACCTTCTTTTGCTTGCTATTTCTTTAAATTATAACCAATTTTATGCTTGTCTTCTTATATATACTCTTCTCTGTACTCCTCCAAGCACCTGTGTTTTTTAACTCTTTGAAATAACTTTAGACATTACCCCAACTGGCATTGGGGTAAACAAATTAATTATATTTGTAAAAATGTTACAAATATAGGAGATAATTCGTACATATCCTTCATGTATCTTCTCTACCACTGACATCTTGTACAATCAGAGCACAGTTAACAAAGTCAAGAAATTAATGTTGCTCCAACAGTACTAACTAAAGAATTTATTTGGATTTTCCCAGCTGTTTCACTAATGTTCTTTTCCTGTTCTGGAATCCAAGCCCCAGGGCCTACATTACATTTAGTAATCACGTCTTCTTCATCTCCTCTGATCTCTGATAGTTCCTCAGTCTTCCATGACCTAGATACTTTTGAAGAGTCCTGGTCAGTTATTTTGCCGAACGTCCCTTAGTTTGGGGTTGTCTGATGTTATCTCCTGACCAGATTTATTTATGTGGTTTTGGCCAGAATAACATAAAATCCATGTGCATTGTATCAGGAGGTATAAGATGTGGATGTATCTTAGTACTGACGAGTTTTACCTTGATCCCTTGGTTAAGGTGCTATCTGCCAGGTTTCTCCACTGGAAAGTTATTATCTTTCCTTAAGTAATTAATAAATAACCTGGGGGAGATCTTGTAGAATATGCAAATCTCTTATTTCTCCTTGAACTTTTGCTCGCCAATTTTAGCATTAAGGGTGGATCCTGCTTGCAACAAATATAATTGACTGTTCTAATTTTTTGGTTTGTTTCTGTTTTGCCTTTTCTTACTGATTATCTGACACCACAAGATACTTCATGCTTATCTTGAATTTTCTCTGCCCCAGTTCTGAACTCCACCACTTCCCCAAGGTACCCTAGTTCCTTCTATTGGAAAATGATATTTAAAATGTAAGATCTGATCTTTGTCTCTGTAGTTTCGTTCTTTCCAGAACATTATATAAGTGAAATAATAGAGTTTATAGCTTTTGATTGTGGCTTTTTTCACTTAGCATATTTTTTCAGAGATTCATCCATTTTGCTTCATGCATCAGAAATTCATTTCTTTTTGTAGCTGAGTAGTGTTCCATTGCATGAAAGTAACAATTTCTTCATCCATTCACCTGTAGGTGAAGACTTCAGTTGTTTCATTTGGAATGACTATGAATAAAGTTGCTGTAAACAGCTGCATACAGGCCTTGTGTGTGCACAGTCTGTAGTTCTCTTGAGTAAATACTCAGGAATAGAATTACTGGGTCTATGGTAAAGGAATGTCTAACTTTACAAGAAACTGACAAACTGTTTTCCAAAGTAGCTGCTTCGTTTCACATTTCCACCAGCACTGTATGAGACTTCCAATTGCCCCCATACTGGCCTCACTTAGTTTTGGAAGTGAGGGGAAGGGATTGGTAACAGAAGGGCACAAGGGTATATTTTGAGGTGATGAAACTATTCTTTATCTTGATTATCATGGTGGTTATGGAATTGTATACATGGTTGAGTATCATAAAACTGTACACTAAAATGGGTATATTTTACTCTATACAAATTATACCTAAATAAACCTGAACTCATTCCCCCCAAAATACAAGATCTGAGTAAGAGGTACATTCATTGTTGTGGGGTGCCATTGTTTCTAAGCCCTCTCCAAGAACAGAACTCAAAAATATGTGTATGCATAACAACTATATACACACATTTATATTTATTTTTGTACCCATCTCTGCATATATATGTATATATTTGTAATGCCCACATGCTTTTTAAAACATGAGTTCACACGGATACCACCGAGCTCCCTCCAACACCCCAGGGTTTATTCTAGCCTTCCCTCTTTATATGTAGATTCTTTCTCTTACAATGAAAAACTCAGTTCTCATTATCTACAATGCATTTACTAATGTATTCAACCCTAAATATATACATATAAAGTAGCTTCAGAATTGCTAACATATAACCTTATTAGAAATAAATTTACTAGAGTTTAACATTTTGCTCTATTCTTTTTGCCTTTGGGCTTACAGTATCAAGTCAAAGTAATGCTTTTAAAGTAACTGGTTTGTTCCTGCCCCACATGTTGTGTGGTTGTGATACTCATCTATAATAGAGTTAGTTTCATTTGTTACAATTTGTATTCCATTTGAGTTCCCCAAATATCTTGTGTGTGCACTTTAAGTTACATAGATTAAAACTCACCCTCATGTTGTACAATTTCGTATATTTTGACAAATGGATAAAATCACATATTAACTACCAAGATTTTAATACAGAATGATTTCATCACCCCAGAAATTCCTTTGTGGTATCCTTTTGCAATCAGCCCCTCCCACCTAATTCTAACCTCTGGCAGCTACTAACTTGATCTGTACCTCTGTAAGTATGCCTGTTACAGAATGTCTTATAAGAGGCATTATTTGGTATTAGTCCCTTGAGTTTTGGCTTCTTTGACGTAGGAAAATGCATTTAAGATTTATTCACATTGTTGCATAGATCAATACTTCCTTTCTTTTTATCAGTGAGTAGTACTCAGTTGTACGGATATACCACACTTATTTATCAATTTACCAGTTGAAAGTTACCTAAGTAGTTTCCAGCTTTTGATGCTTACAAATGAACCTGCTATAAATGTTCCTGTACAGGTTTTTATGTGAGCACACCTTTTCATTTCTCTTGAGTAAATACCCAGGGACGAGATGCCTGGACCATGTGGGAGATACATGTTTAACATTATCAGAAAGTTCTCACTTTCCCATGGGAGATGAAACATTTTGCATTACCACAAGTAAAGAAATCCAGTTGCTCTGTGACCTTGCTTGAACTTTGTGTGGTCAGCTTGTTGTTTTGTTGTTGTTCTTTAGCTATTCTAATAATACTCATAGAGTGGTATTTCATTGTGGTTGGAATTTTTGCATTTCCATAATGACTAATGATATTGAGAATCTTTGCATGTGTTTGCTTTGCATCCACACATCTGTAGTTAAGTTTCTGTTTAGATCTGTTTCCTCATTGTTGACTGGGTTGGTCATTTTCTTACTGTTAGGATTTAAGAGCTCATTACATGTCTAGATACAAGTCCTTTGTCAGAAATGTAATTTGCAAATACTCTTTACCAGCCTGTGGCTGTCTTTGTATTCTTTCAACAATTTTAAAATTATAACAAAGTCCAGTTTAGTGATTCTTTCCTTTTATGAATATTGCTTTTGATGTTGTATCTAAGTCTCAATGTCACACAAATATTTTCCCAATTTTTTAAAGAAATTTTCATAGATTAAATTTACACGTGAGTCTATAATTTTTAATTAGTATTTCTATGGGTGGGCATTTATTTTTCATACGCATGTCCCGTCTTCCCAGCACCATTTGTTGGAAAGACTGCCTTTCCTCTGTAAAATTACTTTGCATCTTTGCAACAAGTCAGTTGGTTATATTTATGTGAGTCTATTTCTGGACTCTAATCTGTTTAATTGAACTGTATATCTATCTGTATTAGTCTGTTCTCATGCTGCTAACAAAGACATACCCAGGACTGGGTAATTTATAAAGAATAGAGGTTTAATTGACTCCCAGTTCAGCACGGCTGGGGAGGCCTCAGGAAACTTACAATCATGGTGGAAGGGGAAGCAAACACGTCCTTCTTCATGTGACGGCAGCAAGGAAACGTGCCAAGCAAAGGGGGAAAAGCCCCATATAAAACCATCACGCCTCAGGAGGACTCATTCACTATCACGGGGACAGCATGGAAGTGACCGCCCCCATGATTCAATTACCTCCCACCAGGTCCCTCCCACCACACTTGGGGATTACGGGAACTACAATTCAAGAGGAGATTTGGGTGTGGACACAGCCAGACCATATCACTATCCTTTGGCAATACCACACCGTGTTGATTGCTGTGATTATAAAATACATCTTGAAATCAAGTATGAGTATCCCCATTATGTTATTTCCTTTCCAATTTTGTGGGTAGCTATTTTAGTTCCTTGGCCTTGTACATTTTATAATGAACTTGTCAGTATCTGTAAAAATCACTTTGAGATTTCGATTCAGATTGCATTGAACAAACATATAATGTTGGGAATAATTGACATCTTACCGATATTAGATCTCCCAAACAAAGAAAACAGTATATTCCCCCAATGACTTAGCTTTTTGTTAAATTTCTTTAATCAGTTTTATACATTTCAGCATACAGATCCTGTAAATATTTTTTAGATTTAGTCCAAAGTGTTTCATTTTTATGCTATTTTGAATGGTAATTTTTAAACTTTGAATTACCATATGCACTGCTAGAACATAGAAAAACAATTAATTTTTGTGTTTTGACCTTGAATCTTGTGACCTTGCTAAACTCACTAATTAGTTCTAGAACATGTTTTGTGGATTTCTCGGGTTTTGCCATGTAGAAAGTCATTTTGTCTGCAGATAGAGGCAGTTTTATTTCTTATGTTCAAATTTTGAGGCCTTTATTTCTTTTCCTGACTTCTCTACCAACCTATGGTAATAAGTAAATAAAATACTATTAATAAATAATTTTCGTAACTAGGACTTCTAGTATAATGCTAAACAGGAGTGGATCTTTTGGATTAACCACTCAGTTTTCATCATTAAGAATTATGTTAGCTGTAACTTGTTTATAGAAACCCTTCATCAAGTTAAATAAGTTCCACTCTATTCCTACCATACTGAGAATTGTCTATCACGAGTGGATATTATAATTTATTTTCAAATTCAATTTTTGTGTCTATTGCAATAATCATATAGTTTTCTTGTTTGCTCTACTAATGTGAATCACACTGATTGATTTCCAAATACTGAAAAAGCCTTGCATGCTTGGAACAAACTTGACTTGGTTGTGATGTGTTACTCTTTTTATATATTGCTGGATTGTATTTGCTAGTATTTTATTGAGAATATGTGTGTGTTTGTTCATGAGGGATACTGGTTTTTAGTTCTCTTTTAATCTTTTGCCTGTTTCTGGTATTACATTAGTGATGGCCTCATTAATTGAGTTGAGAAGTGTTCTATCTTCTCTGCTTTTTAGAATATGTTGAATAACATTTTATTACTTTTTTTTTTCCAAGACAGGGTCTTGCTCTGTTACCCAGAGCACTGCTGGAGTGCAGTGGTGCAATCATAGCTCACTGCAGCCTCGAACTCCTGGGCTCAAGAGATCCTCCTGGGCTCAAGGGATCCTAAGTAGCTAGGACTGCAGGTGCATATCACCACGTCCAGTTAACTTAAAAATTTTTCATAGAAACGACGTCTCGCTCTGTTGCCCAGGCTGGTTTTGAACTCCTGGCCTCAAGTGATCCTCCCACCTCAGCCTCCCAAAGGGTCAGGATTATAGGCATGAGCCATCATACCTGGCCCCTATTTATTCCTTAAATACCGACAGAATTCCAAGTAAAACCCTCTGTTCCTGAAGTTTCCTTTTTGGAAGAATATTAACTATTCCTTCAATTTATTTAATTGATAACCTTAGGTCACATTTGACAAGCTTCCAAATTACCCACGTGGTGATGGTCTTATGATTCATGGTGAACCTTTTGTCCTTGAATAAGGAATCCTCAAATTTTATTGTCAGTTCCTCACACGACTGACATATCGATTAACATGTAAACAACTGACACACAGACACTGCTGATTTGTTCTAGAATCATGAAGTTTTACTGATTGTCTTGCACACAGACATTTTAGCCTGTATGTTGCAATCTCTTGCCAATGATCTTAACCTCTGTATTGTACCTTCCGGTGAAAAGGACAACTCTGATATGAGGAGTCACCTTTCCTTCTCCCAAACTTCCTTATAAAAGCCTTCGGACTTGTAGCAGACTTTGGAACATACCCACTTTGCTGATGTGTCTTCCCCAGTCAATCCTCATATGTGGCTTCCAGTAAGCCTTTACTAAATTGTTTCTGCCTAAACAGCCTTAATTTCAGTCAACATAATTGGTACAAACATATTCTGCTTGCTTATTTCTTGAGTTATATTTGGCAGTTATGCCTTTTATAAGCTTATGGGCATAGAATTGTTCATTTAATTTCTCTTTTATATTTTAAATTTATGTCTTTTATTTTCTCTTGGTGAGTTCAGTTACAGGTTTATCAATTTCATTGATCTTTAAAAATTACCAGCTTTCGGTTTAATTGATTTTCTCTATTGATTTTTTTATTTTCTTTTTTTTTTTTTTGTCTTTGTTGCCATCTTTATTATTTCTTTCCTTCTGCTTGCCTTGGGTAAAACTTGCTTTTCCTCTTGTTTCTTAAGAGGGAAGCTTAGATCATTGATTTAAGATCTTTCTTCTTTTCCAGCATAAGAATTTAGTTGTATAAATTTTCCTCTAAGCATGGCTTTGTTCATTACACAAATTCTGATATAGTTTTTTTACACTTCGATGTAGTTCAAATTATTTTTAAATTCCTTGAAACTTTCTTTTTGACATGCAGGTTATTTAGAAACATGTTTAATTTCCAAGTATTTAGGAATTTTCTAGATACCTATTGGATATTAATTTCTAATTTAAATCCCTAGCAATTTGAGATCATATTTCATGTGCTTTCTGTTCTTTCAGATTTGGTGAGGTTTATTTTATGGCCCAGAATATAGTCTATCTTGGTGAATAATCCAGATATTCTTGCATACTAATTTACAAATGTCATTAGGTAAATTGAGTTAACAGTAGTCTTTCCAAATTCTTACCAATATTATGCCTGCTTTAAAAATATATATATATATATAAAATACACATACACACACAGACACACACATGAAAGAAAAGAGTTTCAGTCTGTAACCACAATTGAGGAATTGTCTTTTTTAAAAAAATTTTTGACTTCCTGTGGGTTTTTTAAATTTTTGGTTTTGTGTGTTCTGTCGTCAGGTGCACGCATACATAGTATTGTTACACCTCCCTGGAGAAATTCCTCCTTTATCATTATGCAATACCCCTGTTTGCTTCTGATAATTTTTCTTGTTTCTTTTATATTAATATCATAGAAAAGTATTTTCTTTTATATATTATTATATAATATATAAAAGTCTTTTCTTTTCTATGATATTAATATAAAAGAAACGAAAAATTATCAGAGGCAAAAGTCTTTTATATCAGAGGCAAAAGTCTTGTATATGATATTAATATAACTACTCCAGCTTCTTTGTGTTAATGATTTTATTGTTTTTCTTTTAACCTATCTAAATCTTTATATTTAAGTTGGATTTCTCAAAAAGAGCTTATAGTTTTTTCTTTTTTAATCCAATCTGACCATCTTTGCCTTTTAATTTGTATGTATAAACCATTCACACTTAATATTACAGTTGATCTCTTTGGATTAAAATCTACCATCCTCCTAGCTCTTTTCAAGTTGTTCCATTTGTCTTTGTTTCTTTTTTCTTCTTTTTCTGATTTGTGCTTATTGTTTTCATTGTTTCGTTTTATCTCTTTTATCAACCTATTATGCCCATGTTTACACATTTTATTGGTGGTTGCCCTAAGGTTTACAATATGCATTATTAATTAATCAACATCTAACTTTAAATAACATTATTCTCCCAGCGGGGCGTGGTGCCTCACACCTGTAATCCCAGCACTTTGGAAGGCCAAGGCAGGCAGATGACCTGAGGCCAGGAGTTCAAGACCAGCCTGGCCAACATGGTGAAACACCATCTGTATTAAAAATACAAAAATTAGCCGAGCGTGATGGTGTGTGCCTGTAATCCCAGCTACTCAGGGGGCTGAGGCAGGAGAATTGTTTCAGTCCAGGAAGTGGAGTTGCAGTGAGCCAAGATCACGCCACTAGACTCCAGCCTGGGCAACAGAGTGAGACTCTGTTTCAAAATACATATATGTATATATATTTATATATATATTTATATATATATACTTTCTGTGAAGTGTAAGGATCACAACAATGTATGCTGTGAAGGAGGAACTGGGAACGTACTGTTATAAGATCCCTACACCATAGATACCTTTTAACCATGCTATAAATACACTATAGATCTAAAATTTTTGCTTTAAAAAATCAGTTATCTTTTGGAGCAATTAGGTATAAAAAACTAATTTTATTTTCCTTTATTTCTTTTTAAATATTCTTTGTTTCATTGTGTAGATTTAAGTTTCTTTCTGGTACCATATTCCTTCTGCCTCAAGGAATTCTTTTAATATGTTTTTTCTCTTAAAATTTCTTGCTATGTAGGTCTATTGGCAATACATTTTCTCACTTTTTGTCTAACAAAGTCTTTATTTCTCCTTCATTTTTGAAAGATATTTTCCCTCTGTATAAAATTCTGTGTTGACTCTTTTCTTTCCAGCCTTTCAAAAAGATCACTTCAGGGGGGCCAGGTGTGATAGCTCACGCCTGTAACCCCAGCACTTTGGGAGGCCGAGGCAGGTGGATCACTTCAGCTCAGGAGTTAGAGACCAGCCTGGCCAACATGGTGAAACCTTGTCTCTACTAAAAATACAAAAATTAGTCAGGCGTGGTGGCACATGCCTGTAATACCAGCTACTTAGGAGACTGAGGCAGGAGAATCACTTGAACCTGGGAGGCAGAGGTTGCAGTGAGGCAAGATCGTGCCATTGCACTCCAGCCTGGGAGGCAGAGTGAGACTCCATCTCAAAAAAATAATAATAATAATTTCATTTCACTTCATTGTCTTCTGTCTTGCATGATTTCTGACAAAAAGTCTGCTATAATTCTTATCTTTGTTCTCCTCTTGTGTCTTTCTTTTCCCTGTGGGTGCCTTTGGGACCTTCTCCTATTTTGTTCTTCAGCAATTGAACATGGTATGCTTGTGTGTCTGTGTACACAAATGCACTTATATTGGCATTTATTTATAGAGTATTCTTGAACTTCTCAGATCCATGGTGTGGTTTTTCTAATTAATTTTGGACCAATTAATTCTAATTAATTCTTAGCCAATATTTCTTCAAACATTTCTTCTCCTCAAATCTTTGTCATACTTTTGGGGTTTCAATAATGCCTATGTTAAGCCATTTTACATTGTACCATAACTCATGGATGCTCTGTTCCTTTTATTTTTGCTTTAGTTATATCTGGTTCATTTTGTAAAAATTCTATTAATCCATCTTTATATTTATTAATGGTTTTTAATCTACTGATGAACATGTCAAAAGTGTATTTTATCCACATTTATATTCATTTTTATTTTTAGCATTTCCATTGATTCCTGTCTTGAGTTGCTGCAATAGCCCATTTGATCTTACATGCTGTTCACCTTTTCCATTCACGCCTGTAACATAGTCATAGTTATTTTATTTTTTTTTTTTTTGAGACGGAGTCTCGGTCTGTCGCCCAGGCTGGAGTGCAGTGGCGCGATCTCGGCTCACTGCAAGCTCCGCCTCCTGGGTTCACGCCATTCTCCTGCCTCAGCCTCCCGAGTAGCTGGGACTACAGGCGCCCGCCACCACTCCCGGCTAATTTTTAGTATTTTTAGTAGAGACGGGGTTTCACCGTGTTAGCCAGGATGGTCTCGATCTCCTGACCTCGTGATCCACCCGCCTCGGCCTCCCAAAGTGCTGGGATTACAGGCGTGAGCCACCGCGCCCGGCCGTCATAGTTATTTTAAATTATCTGTTAGACAGGTCTGTGTCTAAGTGGTTCTTTTGATTGCTTTGTCTCTTGCCTTTCCATATTCCTCATCCTTATTTGTTGATAGCTGAACATCTCCTGCAGAATAGTAGAGAGTGAGGTGAACAGTTTTGTGCTTGGAAATTGGCTTTTTTTCCTTCTCCTTGGCCTTTCTTTGGAAGTTTGTTTTAATCTAGTTAGGTCTTGGGCTGGGTTTGGGATTCGTTGTTGTTTGTTTATGTTGAGTGTACCACTGGCCTCAGATTTATCAGTACCTTGGGTTTAGGATATTCTTCTTTGTTCTTTGTTCTTCTTTGTCCTCGGCTTCAGCCAGGGACTATGTTCTTTGGTCTTGGGAGTGTGGCTTTGAGGAGTGCCCCTTCTCTGACTGCTGTGGTTCTGAGCCTAGAATATATTACTGCTGATTCTCTGGGATAGATGAGTTTTCCCATTTTCATACACCAGTTGCAATGAGTATTCATCTCGGCCTGAGGGTGACAGCTTTTGTTGTCTTTCTCATGGCAGATTAAGACTTTTTATTCCTTCATGGACACGGGGCAGTAGAGTCCAGGCTGAGTCCAGCATCTCCTCTGCAGAGGCTGGTTCTCCCCTCCCTCAGGCAGCACCTTTGAGAAAGTTTTCTCTGCACTCTTCCCAGGCTTCCCTGTGAATGCCTGGATTCACAAAGAAAAAGTCTTCAAGAGAATATGAACCCTGCCTTCTCCGCATAGAAGCAGCCCCCAGGGACTCCATTGTCCCTCACCAACCCACACTTGACCTCTACCAATTCACCTGTTATTCCAGCTGAGTCCTTCCTATTGACGTCTGACTTGATCTGAATCAACTAAGCAAGTGTGTTCAAACCCTATTTCAGCCTGTAGTCTTGTATCTCTTCTTAGATTTGGATTACTTGGTTGTCCTGCAATATCTTCTCTCTAGTGGATTTAAAAAAAGTGAGGAGCTCACACTTCTGGCTTTTTTTCTCCTGTTTTAAAGTTGGGTGTAACCCTCCAGCTCTTCCTGAGCAGAAACTGGAAAGCAACCTCACAGTTTAAGTTAATGCTTGTTAGTCGATGATTCCCAAGTTTAAATCTCCTAGAATTACCCCTTTCCAGAGCTAGAGACATTCATAGCCAGCTCCCTACTGAGTGTCTCTACTTGGTCCTATCACAGGGATGATTACATTTTCCTCCAAACTATTCCTTTCTCTTTCTTCCCTATGTTAGTAAATCACACCATTATGTGTCCCAATTATGCTAGAATATTGAGTAACTTCCACTGGAAACACTACTGTTTAACATAGTACTGGAGGTCCTGACCAAGATTGTGTGAGGTGACAGATGTATTAATTAGCTTGATTGCTATTATTTCACAATGTATGCATATATCAAAATATCACCTTGTATACCTTAAATATACACAATATAAAGAACATAAGAAAAAATAAACATGAACAACAAGGTACGGGAAGTAAGATATAACTGTTATCATTTGTGGACACCATGATCTCATGTACAAAATCAGCAAAAACTCATAATTACAGCTAATGAGAAAGCTTTGAGATCAATGGGTACAAGATCGACCTATGAAAATCAATGATCTTTCAGCAAGTAGATCAGAGCCATAATTTCTAGGAAGACAATTCTACTGTATGGTACCATTCCGATAATGAAGAAGAACCTTATTTACTCAAAGGCCAATTTAACTGGTGACCAAATTGCTAAGTGGACATTTTGATTAATTTACTTCCTTTTCACTATTTACTATTCAGTTTGGTGTTAGAATTAACCTATTAGATTCATAGAATTTGGGTGTTAAGCCCAGGTCTGAATTTGTTGTTGTTAAAATTGTCTTTATTAAAATTAAGAGCTTTTAACCATCAAAAGTGACCATTAAGAGACTGAAAAAGTAGTCATAGGTGGTAAATACACTGCAATGCATATATCTGACAAAGAACTCTTTTCAAAATATATTTAAAAATCATTTTTTTTCAAAAGACAGATAACTGAGCTAAAAACAAAACAAGCAAAAGATTTGAAGACAATATACATGGCCAATAAGCATAAGTGTTTAATGTTCACTAGTCATCAAGAAAACGTAGATCAAAACCACACTGAGATACCTCCATAACCTCACTTGAAGCCCCACATCCAGAAGGGTGATAACATCAAGTGTTGAAGCCCTTATATAAACCAGCACAACTGCCTTGAAAAACTCTTTGGTAGTATAATACTAAAGCTGATCTCATGCCTACATATGAACGAACAGACATACAAAGGAACCTCGTGATCTTAGGCAAGTTACTTAATATCTCTGAGTTCTCCTTACGAATGCACTTCCTGAGATTACTGAGACGGTTAAGTGAGATAAAATATTATATGTTTCTGGCATATGGTACCTTCTCCTTTAATCCATGGATAAACCTTTTCCTTTTTCTTTCCTAATTACCATCAACAACTTCTTTTTCTTTTCCCAGGCTGCTGTACTGAACAATAGAAAATTAAAAATTCCCTTTCCACAGTAAATGTACATTATTTATTTTAAACTCTATCTTCATATTGTCTAGATGTTGGTTTATTGAGCATGAACTAACTTTCTAGCTTATTCCCTCTGGGGATGAGAATTCTACACCTAGATTCAAATACTTTTTTGTCTGCAACCCTAGTTCCATTATCAATTTTCTAACAGTGAGCCTTCTATTTCAGATATTGAAATACTTTTCAAGTTCTTAAAAGACCTCATGCTTGTCTCAATTTTGACTCACCCCACATTCTTCACCACCCAGGTGCTGCCCCACCTGCCACAGGGACACATCTGTTCCAGGTGTTCATTTTATAAAACACAACACAATAGATACATACAGAGCTCTCAACACGATACTGCTGCAAAGAAACTCCAATGTGGAATGATGCACATTTAAAAATGTGTGGCATTTGAGCTATTCTTGTCCAGAATGAGACATCAATGTTTCCCACAATATGTAATACACACATTTAAAAGTTTCTCACTTTTTTTAGGCTGGGCACAGTGGCTTATGGCTATAATCCCAGCACTTTGGGAGGCTGAGGAGGGTGGATCACCTGAGGTCAGGAGTTCAAGACCAGCCTGGCTAACAAGGTGAAACCTTGTCTCTAGTAAAAATACAAAAAAAAAAAAAAAAAATTAACCAGGTGTTATGGTAGGCACCTGTAATCCCAGCTACTCAGGAGGCTGAGGCAGGAGAATCACTTGAACCTGGGAGACAGAGGTTGCAGTGAGCCGAGATTGTGCCACTGTACTCCAGTCTGAGCGACAAGAGCGAGTCCAAATCAAAAAAAAAAAAAAAGTTTCTCACTTTTTTGAAAGCTGGGTAACACATAAGTTTGAGACTTGAATGTTCTGTCCTTATCATCAAAATTGCATTTATTGTAGCATTTTACACAATTTGTCTCTTAAAATAAGAGCTATAATGTAACTGGTAGAAGGAAAGTGCACATTTTTCTGCTCTTCTTGGTAAGTGGAAGCGTTTGCCTCACAGCATCACTTGGATAATCAAGGAGGAATTTCTGGGCTTCATACACCATTTACTTTTCACCTCCGACCTCCTTCTTCTCTAGCTAGTAAATGTCATAGTGACATTTCCTTGTTTGTAATAACACATCATTTAAAGACTAACTAGGTCATTCTGCCTTTTCCATCAATCTCTTTCTTGACTTTCCTCAACTTAGGGCTCCACAACCCACAACCCCATAGAATGGTAACTCATAGCTCAGTCACTGATTTTTTCAAATTATTATGTGGCTTGTGACATGGATGGTATACCTTAAAGAGAACAAGACGTTTCATTGATACAGAATCACTAAAATGTGTGAGCCAGGAAATATATTTCGGTTTTTGCTTGTTTTTTTTTTAAAAACTTTTATTGTTTTTATAATGATACAGATTGTAGCTCTTTTTTACTGTTACTATTTGATTCTGGCGAGGTTGCCTCTATTACCCTAAAGTCAGGGATGAGAAACTCAGCATGTGTGAATATTATTGAATTTATTATTTTGAATTTTAGTAAGTAAATGTCATTCAGCAATATAAATTTGCTAGATTAAAAAAACTCATGGATTCTTTATTAGAGTCACTCTTGTATCTTCACTGTCAAAGCTCTGCAGCATCATCATTAATAAACATTTATTGAGCATGTTTAATGGCAAGGTTCTATTGTTTGTTCCAGAAAGGAAAATACAGGCACACATAAAAACTTAGTTCCCAACTTTTTAATGATATAGCTGAGTAGATAAGATAAACATAAAATATATTTAGAAATAGAACGTTGGTATTGGCTAGACCTCTGGAGACTACTTAATACAACAACTCAATGCAAGTGGCTAAAGTTTGGAGATGATAAAACTTGTTAATGGCCACATAGCAAAAGTCGATAGCACAGCTGACAATGGGAACCTCATTCTCTTTGTTCCTATTTCAAGTCTCCTTTCCAAATGAATGGCACCAAAATGTCTAACCCCAGTTCAAAGAAATGAGAGGCTGTTATGTGCAAACTACCACTAAGACCGTTTTCACGAAATGAAAGGCTTCTACTGATTTGTCAGTCATAAATGACAAAATGTATTATTTAGTACGTTACATACGACTCAGCAAAAGCAGTGGAGCCTTACCACTCAATATGTGGTCATAGGACCAGCAGCATCAGCACCATTTGGGAGCTTCGTAAGAAATGCAGAATCTTGGGCTCCTCCCTAGACCTACTCAATCAGAATCCACATTTTAACAAGAACACCAAGATGGTGTGTGTGGACACTGATGTTTGAGAAGAAGCATTGCAACAGGGGGAGGATTTTATTGTGAAAAGGATAAGTCATTCAAGGGTTCCCTCTTTCCATAAGCATGAGCACACAAGCAATTGCAGTACGGTGTGTAAAGAAAATGAGATTTTTCCACTTTGGTGAGGCGACTTGTGTTTTTTAGGTAAAACAAAGTATCAAGTAAGAAGCTGTGTCCTCCACTGCTCTGCTGAAACCTCAACTCTGCCGTGAATCCTTTTAAAATCACATAAACCAAAATACATCCTCCTGATACACCCCGTGAATGTAGATAGCACTGACAATTTACATACATCATCAACTACCTAGGTGTTTTTTTCTGTTTTTTTTTTGTTTTTTTACATGAAGTTTTGCTCTTCTTGCCCAGGCTGGAGTGCAGTGGCATGATCTCGGCTCACTGCAACCTCCACCTCCCTGGTTCAAGGGATTCTCCTGCCTCAGCCTTCCAAGTAGCGGGGATTACAGGTGCCCGCCACCACGCCTGGCTAATTTTTTGTATTTTTAGTAGAGACGGGGTTTCACCATATTGGCCAGGCTGGTCTCGAACTCTTGACCTCAGGTGATCCCCCTGTCTTGGCCTCCCAAAGTGCTGGGATTACAGGCATGAGCCACCACACCACACCCGGCCCGGGCACCAAAAGTTAAAAGCTGTAAAAATGGTTGCCAAGTGTCCCTGCAGCCCAAGGTGACCTGTTACATTATTTAAAAAATAATAAAGGGTATGAAATTGGTTAGCGCACATTTACAACAATCCACAGGAAACCTCCAAATAGAGAGTGAGTGGAATTATCTGGCACCCTCCTCTTTTGGGTGGAGGAAGAAGGGACAAAGGGCTGTGCAACTGGGTCAGGAAAAGGAAAGTACAGGTTTCCTCTCAGCACAAGCCAAAGAAGAAGGTGTCACAGAGCCATTCGGTGTCACAGAGCCTGAAACGGGTGCTTTGGAGAACAGGGAGAGTCTTTCAAGCATAAGCAATGCTACCTAGCCCCCACCTGGAAAAATCTCAGGCAGCCCCATGTGAAGAGAGGGGACTGTATTGGAAGCAAGCTGTGTCGGTTCTGGTGATGGTGGGAAAATGTGGGTGTTTCTCATAAGCCAGAAGTGAACTACATGGGGGAATCCCAAGAGCCATTTTGTAAGGAACTCCACCCAATAGAGCCAAAGGACCAGAAGAGGGTAAAGACAGGAAGTGTGAGGATGTGTGAAGGCATCACAGTGAGAGAAAAGGCTAAAAGCCATCTTCCAACATTCTATGTGAGGGTCTCCAAAGAAGCTCTCCAAAAGCTCCCCATGAGAAAAAGTGCGGCTTTGTGTATTTGTCACATCCAGAGAGACCCATCACCAGATGAGATCCATAACCACCATGTGACGCTGTATCCTTTCTCTCATCCCTCCTCCCCCTGAACCCAACCTTGGAGAAGTGAGAAATTAAGACTGGCTAGTGCAGAGGAGGAGCGAGGAACAGGCCAGGGAGGACTGGCGAGTGCAGAGGAGGAGCGAGGAACATGCCAGGGAGGATTGATGAGTGCAGAGGAGGAGCGAGGAACAGGCCAGGGAGGACCAGCGAGTGCAGAGGAGGAGCGAGGAACATGCCAGGGAGGACCAGCGAGTGCAGAGGAGGAGCGAGGAACATGCCAGGGAGGATTGATGAGTGCAGAGGAGGAGCAAGGAACAGGCCAGGGAGGACTGGCGAGTGCAGAGGAGGAGCGAGGAACATGCCAAGGAGGACTGGAGAGTGCAGAGGAGGAGCAAGGAACATAGCAGGAAGGGGGCCAAGAGAAGGGCCTCCTGTCTTCCCTTCCCCAGTGCAGGTTTCCAGACCCACAGCCGCTCAAGCTCACAGAGAGGAAAAGTTTCTCTCTGAATGAATCCTGAAGCTAATAATGTTATATTAGACTAGGCCGGGCATTTTAATTTTGTAAATGATACTATTTGTGATGCGAAAGACCCAGAAAAAAAGCTATGTTATCTTCAAAAATCAGTGTGATTCTGTTTAGAACTAGACAGAGTTTTGTTCTAAAGGGACAGCTGGAGAAAAGAATAAGGCTGTTTTATGATTGTTCCTGGAGTCTAACTTACCCATATAACACAGGTGAATTCATGAAAGGGTGGAGATCATGTCTAATGCTTATTGAAGCTGCTGAGGTACTTTGCACATTACACATCATTTTTGTTAGAGCTTATTTGATTGCAAGAAAATAGATGCCTATACAAAGTAGCTCAAATAAAAACAACAAACAAATGTATTATGGATGTAACCTACATTTTCTGAGACCCGTTGGGCAGTCTGAGCTCTTATCTCTCCCATCTTGCACCTCTGCTCGATATTACATAAACTACGCAACTCCAATTGCCACAAAACGCCCAAATCCAGCTCTATAACACATTAGTAAACCCAGAAGATTTCTATTCACACTTCTCTAAAAAAGCAAGATACAATACAGTAACACTTCCATTCTGCTCCCCAAAGTATATCTCCTGGCTGCCAGCAACATCATCTTTTTTTCCTTGTTCCCTTTTGTCTCTTGCCACAAAGCCTCATAGATACCCTCTATTTTTCTGACAAATTCAGTTCTGGCGAGCTCTAACCAATACTAACCTGGGAAATAGCCATCACTCCCACTTCTACTTAGAAAATAATTCAGAAGAATTCAGAAGACCTTTTTTTTTTTTTCTTACTTGTACCTCCTGGGATGCAAAGTAAGAATGCAAAGAGGCTTATAGAAAAGTTTGCTCAACAAAAACAGTTTTATTTGGTGGTAATGGGGAGTGAGAGTAAAAATGGGAAATCCCACTAGGAATTAATGGTTTTTCTTCATTTTCTGTCACTTTTACGTAATGGCACATTTCAGAACACTGAGAGTTGGAAAGGAAATAAATGGAAGTAAAGACAAATTTCACATGACTGCATCAGGAAAGTGGGAAAGTGAGAAAGTGAGGGCGGGATCTTCACTTTTCAGGGCCTCATGATTTCTGTGATCTCTGCTGCTCTCCGCTTTCTCTTCTCCCAGTGGTCATCCCTGGGCTGCTCATGACCATGCACGGCTGTCAGTCTAGTATCTTACACAGCCTCCTTCAAATTCTCATTGTAATCTCTATGTCTTTGTTCAAGTTTCCAAAAGAGAGGATTTGATTGGCATGGCTCAACTAGTGGCTTTATTCCCCTGGGAGTGCTTGTTCAACCTTGGTCTGTATCTAGGAGGAGACAGAGTCCTGTGTTTCAAATAGGAGAGAAGAGACTGTGGGTGGGGTTTTTTTAATTTTATTATTATTTTTTTTGAGATGGAGTTTCGCTCCTGTTGCCCAAGCTGGCATGAAATGGCACGATTTTGGCTCACCGCAACCTCCACCTCCCGGGGTCAAGCGATTCCCTTGCCTCAGCCTCCTGAGTAGCTAGGATTATAGGCATGCACCACCATGCCCAGATAATTTTTTTTTTTTTTTTGTATTTTTAGTAGAGACAGGGTTTCTCCATGTTGGTCAGGCTGGTCTCAAATTCCTGACCTCAGGTGATCCACACGCCTTGGCCTCCCAAAGTGCTGGAATTATAGGCGTGAGCCACCGCGCCAGGCGGGTAGAGTCTTAATCCCTTAGAAGATAAGTGGCCTGGGAAGCAATGAATAACACCTGTATTACACAGATGTCCAATAGGCAGTTGATGAACAGGTTAAGTAAGGAATGTTGCACCACTACAAAAGCCTACATAGGATGGAAGAAGATATTAAAAGTTGCTTTATTGTTTTTATTTTTTCATATCATGTTGTTCTTTATGATTTCTCAGGCTTTTGACCATTGTAAAGGGGAAGTAAAGCTTCAGAGTTCCTGTACTGCAGGGAATTAGAATCTATTCTCCGTGGTTACAAATACAAATTAACAGAAGTAAACATAGAAAATGTTATGTAATAACTGTCTATTAAAACCCTATAGGGCCCTTGAGTTGCAAAGGATTACAGTTATCATGTGGGGAAGCGGAAAATGTTTTTTACACTGACTTTAGTCTGCATATTTCTATGACTGCAGGACATGTAACTAGAAGAGTAAGCAATAAGTCCCATTATCTTTGGCAAGCCTTTCCTACCTAAACCACACTGACCACTCTTTCCCCTGACCAACCAAAATGCTACAATTTGGATGTATTCCTTTTCAGTGTCCCTGGGTATTTTATTCTGTTGTTTTCTGCCTTGTTTGTGCACACACGGACTCACTAATAAAAATAATAGTTTCTTAGTTATTTTTAAAGGAATAATAGCAAGGAGTCCAATGCTTATGAAGTATAGAAATAGTATTCAGCATTGGATAAATTAATAGATATGTGGGTTGAAGGAAGCATGGATCGACGCTTGCTGAATAAAAGATTGAATAGTATTCAATATTTATACATTTTTAGTTTGAAAACATTTCTTGATTTTATTAGCTTTTGACCATAAGTGATACACACGTAACTGTGTAGCACAATTTCCTCAGTCAAAAAAAAGGGGAGATAAATACTTACCTATTTACCTCAGTGGCTGTTGCAAGATGAAATAAGGTGACATTCATGAAAAAGTTTGGAAAAGTGGAAGCATGGAGAAAGAAATGTCAAATTGTTGACACGCTTTTCATTTCATAGTGTCTTCCAGTCTTCAGACCTCAAATAATTCATGTCAGATATGCAGAGTATGGGTTTGTCTTAGTTATATTTAACTTATTCAATATATTCTGCATAAAATTTAGCCTAATTTAAAATTTCTCATACATTTTAGGCCCATTTTATTTTAAAGTCATGATTTCTAAAATCAAAAGGTATGTACTAACAAATTTTCCCAGAGATTTTCACTTCTAGTCAAAATAGAGAAACAGGAAATGGATGAATCCTCCTGCCCGAAACAAATAAATCTTGTACAAACATAAGAAACAACATATTTCGAGACACTGGATATCAAAGAAAGCGAAGGAAGACACTGATTTCTGATAGATGGGGAGTAAATGAGGAGAGTCCCATTTATCCCGAGCTTACTGCCTTAGAGAGTTTTCAGACTAAAGCGGATGACGGACAACCTAGGTGGGGCCCAGGAGACTCTGAGCTAAACAGATGGAGCTGAGAGTCTGGGGAGAACAAGGCAGCTACAGTTTGCGCTAAAGGGTCTGAAAGAGGAGCAAGCAACACGGAAAGAGAGCTTTGGAGATCTGCTGAGGGCCCCCTGAAAATTAGCTGAATACAGAACAGGGCACGCATGAGAGAAACTCTCCAAGGTTGGGGAAAGAATAACCTGGAAGGATTGGAGGCAGTGGTGTCCTGACACTCACACAGGACGGAAAATAGTACCTGCTCAGATAAGCCACTCTCAAACAATCTCACGATTCGTGGACATTTCACAGAATATGCAAAAGGGCCCTATTTTTGTAGTGGGGATAATTAGCCCTAAAACTGAGCATAGGGATAATTATAATCATAGTTAATTATAATTAATATTACATTTCCACCCAGTAAATCTTTAAAGCTAGACCTGAAGGAATCAGATTATTTCCAGGGGCCTTAACTGAGTACCAGAAACATAGCTCTGAAGTAGGTTTAGGAATATTCGAATATCCAGCATGTACAAGATAAAATTCACAATATCTGGCATCCAATCAAAAATTACCAGGCTTGCAGAGAAGCAAAACAATACAAATCTCCTTCAAGGATGGCATTTGATCAATTGAAATTGACCCAGAGCTGATGCAACTTTTAACATTAGTGGACGTGGACATTAAAACAATTATTACAGCTGAATTCCATATGTGCAAAATGTTCAATGAAGACATGGACAACATTAACAAGACCCAAATCGAAATCCTAGAGAGGAAATGGATACTGCGCACAACAAAAAATACACTGGGTGGGATTCACAACAAACTAGTTATTGCAGAAGGAAATATTAATGAACTTGAAGACATAAGAATAAAAATAATCCAAAAGAAAACCCAGGGAAAAGATAAATTTAAAAATGAACAAAGCATCATTGAGATATGTTAAAACTTCAAGCAGCCTAATATACATGCACTTGAAACCCCTGACAGAGAACACACTCACACACGTACAGAGAGAGAGAGAGAGATACAGAAACAGAGAGAGACAGAGAGAGAGACAGAAAGAGAGAGAGAGAGAGACAGAAACAGAGAGAGAGAGAGAGAGAAGTGGAAGCAGGGAAATATTTGCAGAAATAGTGCCCCCAGATTTCCAAATTTGATGAAAAGGATAAACTCATAGATACTTAAAAAGCACTTGCCTAACTCAAAGGTATTTTGTGTTTTCTTCTAGAATTTTTCTAGTTTTAGATTGAACATTTTTATTTATGATCCATTTCGAGTTAATATTTTCATATGGTGTTAGGATATATCAAAGTTCTTTTTTTCACATATGGTTATCCACATTGCAAGCATCTTCAAAAGTCATTGTTGGCTGGGCATGGTGGCTCACAGCTGTAACCCCAGCACTTCGGAGGCCAAGGCAGGCAGTTCACCTGAAGATAGGAGTTTGAGACCAGCCTTGCCAACATGGTGAAACCCCACCTCTACTAAAAATACACACACACACACACACACACACACACACACACAATTAGCTGGGCGTGGTGGTGCATGCCTGTAGTCCCAGCTACTAGAGAGGCTATGGCAGTTTCAGGATCGCTTGAGCCCAGGAGGTGGAGGTTGCAGTGGGCCGAGATTGGGCCACTGCACTCCAGCCTGGGTGACAGAGTGAGACAGGGTCTCAAAAAAAAAAAAAAAAGATTTATTTATAGACTATATACCCCTATAGACTGGAAGAAACTTTGCAAATATATAGCTGATAAAGACATTTATGAAAAACTCTCAACTCAGTAGAAACCAAGTAACCCAATCAAAAATATGTCAGGGATTTTCAGAAACCCTTTCGCCAAGAGGATATGTGGATGGAAATAAGCATGTGTAAAATGCTTAACATCATCATCCATTGCAAAATACAAATTTAAACTGCACCAATATGCCACTAAACACTTATTTAAATGGCTCATATTGAAGACTGATTATTTTGAGTGTGGGCAAGGATTTGGGGTAACCGGAAGCCTCAGAAGCTGCAGGTAGAAATATAAAATTCTAAAATGACTCTGGAAAATAATTTAACAGTTTCTTTAAAAGTTGAACATATGCCTACTGTATGATCTAGCTGTTCCACTCTTAGGTATTTACCCTACCTAAGTGAAGTGTAAGCATATGTCCATATAAAAGCTTGTACATCAATGTTTATAAAAGCTTTTTTGGTAATAGCCCAAAATTTGAAGTAACACAGATGTCCATCAACATGTGAATAGATACACAAACCATGGTATAGGCATACAATCAAGTATTACTTGGCAACAAATAAATAACTATTGATACATGCTGCAACATGAATAAATGTCAACATAATTATACTTAGTGAAAGTTGTCAGACTATAAAAGACCACCTACTTTAATAATTCCATTATGTAAAATGTTAGAAAATGGAAAGTAATATATAGTAACAGAAAAAAAAGATTGGTTTTCCTTACGGATGGAAAAAGGTAGTGGAATTGTTAGGGAGAAACAGATCACAAAGGAGCATGAGGCACCTTCTGGGAATGGCACATATGCTCATTGCCTTGACCGTGGCGTTTTCACGGGTATGCACATGTGCACACGTCAATACTTATTAAACCGTACATTCTAAATATGCACAGTCAACTATACCTCAATGTACTTATTAAACATGGTATCCAGTGTTTGCAATATCTTTTTCAAGGACAAAAGAGGTAATAATCTTCTTTTGTCCTGCTTTTAAGACATCATCTCTTGACTTAGCTGACTTCAATAATTTATAACTTTATGCAATGAGTTTAGTACTTACTCACTAAATATGACAAACACCAATTAAGAGTCCCTGAAAAGACTAGCCTAGCAACTATAAGGCACCCTTTCCCTAAAGGACTTGCTGGAGGTCATAATTTTTACACTGAAGTCTAAAGGACATCTACTGGCCTAGGTTCTCCATTAAGTATGTTTTACTATGGGATAGTTTTTGATATCTATGCCAATGGATGCCTTAATAATAGCAAACACTCTGCCTATGGTTCTTTCTTTCTTCTTTACATTTTTTGAGATAACATCTCACTCTGTCACCCAGGCTGGAGTGCAGTGGCACGATCTTGGCTCACTGCAACCTCTACCTCCTGGGTTCAAGCGATTCTCCTGCCTCAGCCTCCAGAGTAGTTGGGACTACAGGCATGCACCACTGTGCCTGGCTATTTTCTGTATTTTAGTAGAGATGGGGTTTCGCCATGTTGGCCAAGCTCATCTTGAACTCGTGGACTCAAATGATCCACCTACCTCGGCCTCCCAAAGTGCTAGGATTACATGTGTGAACCACCGTGCCCGGCCCATGGTTCTTTCTAGGCTTGGAATATTGTAAAGTTGGAGCTTGACGTGACCCTGAAGGCTGGTTGAATGTCCTCAGCTTTCACACAGGTGAACAAAGGCCCAGAGAGCGGTGCCCACCCACCTGACACAAAACAGGTGCCTCACTCAACCAATGCTAAGATCGAGTCTACTGATTCCCTGTTTCCCTCCTTCCACTCTACCTCAGTAAGCCATCCGCCACTGGACGAGCTTTTCTGTATGAAGTCACACAGTTAAGAAGCTTCCACGAGGCCCCAGTGAATTGTCAGCTTTTTTGGTTTATGAAAAACAAAATGAAAAATATGAACTTGTTCTGCTGTGCGCACATTTTGTCAGATGTAATTTTAAAATGTCTCATAATGCCTAAATGCCTTATGATCTCTTAATATTGCATTTGAAATTTTCATAAAAAGGAAAATACAGACACTGAAAGAACACACACATTATGTCTCCATAATAGGAAAATAATACAAACTTTCTAAAGCCCTAAAGATGAGGGAGGGCATGCACAAGAAATTACATAACTTCCTCCATCTCCTTTGACTAAACCCATATTGCTGGGACTGTAATAAAAATATTAGATTTGAGGGTCCCATAAAATTCCAATCACTCTATTTCCTTCATGAGGTACAAGGTGTAAGATAATTGAAATACTGCATTTCAGGTACAGCTTTTGACTTAAAAAAAAATCCAACAAATAAAACCAGAAAAAACAATTACTACTCATTTACTGCCCTCTATTCCTGGAAACTTAACTTATGTATGAGCTTAGATTAATTTTATGTGTTTTACTGATAAAATGAGGACAATTAAAATTTTAAAAATCAATAAAATGTAAAGCCAAAATAACATAAATAGATTTTCAGTAATATCCTGGAAGTCATAAAAGTAATTTATGTTCTATCCATTATATTAAACTTTCTGAAATACTTGGGGATGATTTAAGTTTTGGGTGATAAAAAGAATTTATTTATTTATATTTACACGGGTACTCTTTCTTATTTCTTCCAGAAATTACCAATTAGACAACTAACTTTCTTTTCAGAATGAAGAGCAATGGTGGATAAGAAAAGCTATAAACTAGACATGCCCTTGCTAACAGTAAGTGTTAGTGAAGTGTCCTTCAGGCTGACTCACTAACCTTCATGATGCCCAAGTGTCTATCAGATGTGGCCCTTCACTGCGTGCTCAGATGGAGAAGATGGACCACAAAACAGCCTCGTATAATGGAATGTGCCAAAACCTAGAATCAGGCAGTGGGGGTTTGAGCCCTGGCTCTCTCATTAACTGTGTTTTGTTGGATCTCAGTTTTTTGAAATGAGAGGACTAAATGAAATTACCTCTAAAGTTAGATCCTAATTTAAAATATGTTATATTAGGGATGAAAGATTCTCCAGCATAGGAGGAACTAGACACTATGCGGAAAACGACGGATACCAATGGTCAGGATGAGGGAACCTGGGAATTCAGAAAGAACTACAGGCTCAGGAACAGGGAGGTGTAGGGATCAGAGTAGGTGGGAGGGTCTGATTCAAGTCCAAAATCAAGCTGGAGAATGGTACCTGCAACCATGAGTTATTTAAAAAAAATCCCTTCTTAGCAGGACTCTGGTTCTGTGATATACTCATGTCCATAGATGGTGGTTCTGAAGCCAAGTGTGTGACAAAAGAAAAGGGGCATGAAAAGGACCTGCTGTTATGGCAGCAACTGGTGAAACGCCATAAGCCTTGCATGAGTTTGCCATGTCCCATAGCCTGTGAGTCAGTGGCTGATCTAATCATTTAGAGGGAGGGCTTCCTACAGAAAGAGAAGAGAAAATAAAAAAGAGACTGAGTGAAGGTCAATAACAAAGCTTCACAGAGATATAAAGTCTTGAAGAGGACTCACTTGGAAAGTGGAAAGCACAGAAAGGGAATCAGTGCTAAAATCCAGGAGGGAAATTCTTTAAGCCATGAAGAGGAGGAGGAGGCTGCTCAATTCCTAAGCAGGATAGACTGAGGAAAAGTTTGGAAATAGGGTGAAATGCCCCAGGAGGGGGAAGTTCTATGGATCTAAACCAAAAGGGGCAGGAAAGAATAGAAAAGGAGACAGGAGGTATTTTGGCAAAGGGAGAGCATTAAAGTAAGTTTTGCTTCTTATGAGAAGACAAAAAAGGGAGGGCATGAAAACCTTCAGATTTTTCAGATTTGACAAGTGATAGTTTATCAAAATGTGAGTTTTGGAAAATGTAACACTGGGAAAATGAAAGAAGAGTAGAGAAAGAACTGACAGAAAATAAAAAAGAGACTGAGTGAAGGTCAACAAGAAAGCTTCACAAAGATTTAAAGTCTTGAAGAGGACTCACTTGGAAAGTGAAAAGGGATTCCAGAATTAAGAAAACTAGGCAGCCTCCAAATCTCTAGTTGTCCCCTGAGTCATGCAGTTGCTGAATGGGCTACAAGAGGATAAAAGAACAAAACTTGTATTTGAGTTGCCATCCAACTTAAGTGTTCATTAAAATGAAAAACAAATCATCAGAGAAACAAAACAGAATGCAGAGTTTCCACAACATGCATGATGCCCAAGATAAAATTCAAAATCACTCAACATACAAGGACATTTTAAACTGTGGTCCAATTTCGAGAAGAAAATACAGTCAACACAGACCAATTCTAAGAAGGCTCAGATGTTAGAATTATCATACAAGAGTTTTAAAGTGAGTATTATAAGAAGACTCCTCATTTATTAAACAGCAAAGATACTCACGATGAATTAAAAAAAAAACAATCCAAGCAGAAAATAGAAATTATGGAGAAAGAACTAAGTGGACATTTTAGAATTTGAAAATGCAATATCCGGAGCTAAGCACACAAACCACAGAATGCAGAACACAGAGGAGAGACTCATTAAATGTGAAGATGGAACCACAGAAATTAAATCTGAAAGAGAGAGAGAAAAGTATCTTGGAAAAATGATGAGCCTCAGAGACCTGTAAAGCAATATAAGCTGTATAAAACATACATAATTGTCATCTCAACAAATTAAGAATAGGACCGAAAAAAAGTTTGACAAGATAATGGCCACCAAATTCCCAAAGATGGTGCATTTAAAGATTCAAGGTGATCTTTGCACCCACTACGGTAATAAATATGAAGAAAATCATGCCTAGGCACACAGTATTGAAATATTGAAAACCAAAGAAAAATCTTAAATGCAGACAAAGAAAAATAATACAGTACATACAGGGAACTATGAATCAAATGACTTCACTTCTCAGTAGAAAAAACTCATTCTAGAACTCAGTGGAATGCCATCTTTAAAGTGCTGAAAAAGAAGTAAAAATCCTGTCAACTCAGAATTTTACATCCAGGAAAATATATCCTTTAAGGATGAAATCAAAGTAAAAATGTAGGTGGGATTCATGAGTAGTATTTCACACACACACAAAAATGCATTTCTATTGAATCAAAATGGTTTTAGTTGATTAATCCTTTTTTTTAATGTCCTAAAAGGAAAATGACAGACATACAAGCTTTGCTATCCCTGTCCTTGTGGTAAAATAAACAGTAGAAGTAGAAGGTAAGAAGGCTATTAAATTTCCACAAAGTATAATACCTAGAGCTGGCAAAAGTCAGCAAACTCCTGTGGGTAGAGGCTGACACTCTTCATGGATCATAAGCAACTTCAAAATGCAAACGCTTCATCAGCTTTTTCACAGCATGAAAACCTTGAGAAGAAACACCAACACTTTACTAATTCATTGGTAGAATACGATGTTCCTCACCAGAAAATGGTGCCAAATGATGAATAAGGATTGACTTCTTGCCACATTCTAGGAGCGCAAATGGGTAAACAGGAGATATTACGATTATTAATCACTGCATTCATCAGAGAGGCACCAAGTGAGTCCTTGATCCTGAAGGGATTTCGCTAGTTGAGTTCAGATTGAAATCCACAGAGCCAAAGTTTTGCATCTACTCTTCATTGCAAAGAATCCGTTGAGGTTCATGGACTAACAACTCATCCCTTTTGGCTTTGGAGACAAAGGTGGAATGAGAACGAAAACTAGAATGTTAAATATCCACCTTCACAAATAGGAAGCAGAGACTTTTGATCTCTACCCTCAGACAAAACGATTACTCTTTAAGTATGTTTCTGAATTGAGAGTTTTTTCGGACCTGGTGGAGCTAGATTCCTTGTTGGCAAAAATGGCTAGGAAAGGAATCTTACAAGCTGGAAAAAGTGCTCATGGAATCTGTTATATTGATCCTAATTATCAAATGGTGTAAATGCTATATGCATTTGTAGGCCACAATATGTAATCTGTATATTGTGTAATATATATACAATTGTCATCCCAAGAAAGAATAAAATGTAAAAATATTTTTGAAAATAATGGTACAAAATCCCCAAATATGGTGAAAGAATTAAAGATTCAAGATGCTTAGTGAACTCCTAGCAGGATAAATATAAAAGAACCCATGGCTAGTCACATACAAGTCACCAAACATGGAAAATCAAAGATAAGGAGATACTCTTGAAAGCAGAGAAAAGAGAAAACAGACATGAAATATAAACAATTACAACATCAGATAGAGCGAAGAATTTTAGATAAAATGGGGTCTCAAATTATAATATAAGTAATACAAAGAATTATTTCCAGGACCTATATCCATGCTTGATGTGAAGCTTTGTCATGTAATAAATGCTTACTATATGCAAACTGTTGCATGGGGATTTTCTTAACAATTATATGAGATAATGCATACATTATATTCCCCTTTTCCAGATGTGTAAAAATAAATTAAATTATGTCCTGCATTTGTTACTTTCTACTTGTGTGATTTTTTTCTGGGGTTGGGGGGGTGAGGGTTGGAGATGCCATCTTACTGTGTTGCCGAGACTGGATTCCAACTTCAATGATCTTCTCACACTAGCCTCCTGAGTAGATAGGACCTCAGGCACACACCACCATGCCATGCCCAGCTCTATTTGTGTGATCTTTACCAAGTTACCATTTGTCTCACTGCAAAGCCCATACGCTAACAATTATCCCATCCTACTCATACCCTCTGGGACCTGCTCCTGAGGAGCTGTGTGCCTATGAGAGGCGACCATGTAAAAAGAGGCTGTTGGCCGGGCACGGTGGCTCACGCCTGTAATCCCAGCAATTTGGGAGGCCCAGGTGGGTGGATTGCTTTAGGCCAGAAGTTTGAGACCAGCCTGACCAACATGGCAAACCCCATCTCTACTAAAAATACAAAAATTACCTGGGTGTGGTGGTGCGCATCTGTAATCCTAGCTACTTAGGAGACTGAGGCAGGAGAATCGCTTGAACCTGGGAGGTGGAGGATGCAGTGAGCCAAGATCATGCCACTGCACTCTAGCCTGGCAACAGAGCGAGACTCGGTCTCAAAAAAAAAAAAAAAAAAAGAGGCTGTGGTACAAATATTTATAAAGCACATGCCCCCCCTTAATAAAAAGGGTTTTAAAGTGAAGTTGCCTTGTCCTCCCTGATTTGGGTGCTCAAAGGTAAAGTAATGCCTCATCTTGTGTGGCAGGTCCTGCTGCGAGCCCCACACATGGATTAGTTTATTGAATCCTCATGAAACTCTTACCATGAAGGTCCTATAAAACTTAGGCATGGAGGTTAAGCAACTTATCCAAAATGACACTGGTACCTTAGGATCCCAAAGTCCAAGGTTTGGACAGCTATGTCTGCTGCTTCCAGAGACTGAAGCACTGATAATACTTCTCTTGATGTCTAACGTAATACATACTGATACAAGGAAATTTCCCTTTCAGAAAAGCTCTAAGCAAAGAAACTCAATCCAAACCTTTGCTTTCTCTTCAAACCTGAGGCTGAAAGGAGAGGCCCTACTTTGGCTGGAGTTAACTACTCAACTGGGTGTCCTTACTTTCTGCTCAGAAGGTGAGTGCCATCTTCCAAAGCTAAAGTCGAACAGTCTTATGTTGGTAGTTTACATCTTCTGTAAAACTTAAGTTTGTATTCTTTGCTCAAGAATGAATACCACTTACAAGTTTCCAGGAGCCAATTCCAGAGGACTATCACTTCAGGAGGTTTCCTCTCAGGACCAGTGGCTCCTGCCTCTACTGGGGCCAACAGTGTGGTGGATTACCCTGTGATCCTCAGCAGCTGTTAGCAGGTGGTCAGGTGCCCCCATGCTCAGGAGAAAGGAGGCTGCAACAAGGACCTCTTCTTTCCAAATTCTAGGGCTTCAATAGGCAAGAATGAACCTAGCAATAAATAACACATCTAAAAGAAGGCTAACACATCTAAAAGGTGAATAACCATCTAAAAGAGACAACCAATGTTGCTCAAGAAATATCTGCACAAGAACAAATGATAAGAATTTGCCAAATGTAAATTGCGACACCAGTAATCAGTAAATGAATGAGACCAAACAAAAGTGAGTCCAGCTGGAATATTTTCCTAAGAGGCTGATGCCTTTCCTTCCACCAAAGTCGTATATGCTATATATACGATGGAAAAACAACTGTTCCAAAACATCTACTAAACTGACATTGTTGAGTTTTATATTTTATTGGAAAAATACTGTGACCTAAATGTCACATGGTCCATCCAGCACTTCCCAGTGTTGACTGTTGACTCCTGCTACCAGCTCATCCCTCATCCACTACAGAACTTTCACCAACACGTCACCTCCAATCATTTCAGTCTCTCATGTTATCACACCATAGCAACCTACAAGACAAACTCCAAAGCTGCAAACTTTACAGGCAAACAACAACTTAAGTGTGTTCTTCTTTGAGAAAAGGAACTGAATATTTTTTTTCCTTCTAGCTAATGGATTTCACCATCATCTCACTTTAGGCCATCAAAGATTTTAAAGAACGAAGGATAGGGTATGACTAGAACTGCATGTTGGACAGTGAAGGCAATGTCTAAGTTCATATTGGGGCTCTCCGTTCTCATATTATTGGAACTTAATAGGGGTTTACCATGTTTATTAAATGGATGATTGATGACTATTGAATTAATATGATTCATTGGGGCAAGTATTTGTTGGACACCTGATAGGTATGTAAGGTGATCCCTAACTCATGATTAACAGGTTTCCTATTACCTTTTAAATTGTTGGTGTGTGTTCCAACACTTTCCAGAAAGTTTTATTGGTGGCAATACTCTACAGTCCAATTCTTCCAAGAAGCCACTTTAATACTGAAGCCAAAGACATTTCTTAAAGAAAATTCCTGAATGATCTTCTGAACTCCACAGATGTCTCTACTATATTATCACTGATGGGTGAAACTTTATTTTTAATTGAAAAATTTTATATCAACTACTCTGTATTAAAATACATTTCCTGTAGATATTAAGTAATGTAAATGTGAAACATATAACTACTCAAATCATAGTGAGAACAGAGATCAGAGAAATGACTTGCTGATTCAAATATTTCATCATGATCTGATAGAAGAAAATGCTTGATATTACTTACTCAGTTGAATAAAAGCGTTCAACCCTAAATCCTCATCTTACATAACTCAAACAGAACAAGAATTCCTTTATCTGCCAAGTGAATCCAATATCATTACTCACTTCAACTCCGAACGAGTAGATAGTGTTTGGAGTTGATATTGTGGGCTAATACATGCCCCAAACCCCAACAAGTAGATTTTAATGGGAATATTTTTCCAATAAGAGCTAATAAACATATATGCCCTTACATAAAGTGTACACACAAAAATAGGTGTCGAAAATAAGATGACAGAGTAAAGCATAAATTCAGTCTGCATATCAAGGACTAAGCTCCACAGTGCTCGCGTTTTTTCGGTTTAAAAAAATATATAAATATTCGAAAATATTTTAAAGTTCATTGTTACATGCATTGCTGTGCGGCTTCCCTATGTAACCCGGGTAAGGAATTTCCTCGCTAATTCATCACAACCTAAGCGGAATGGCAGACAGGTGAGGCGTATCGAGCATGGCCAAGGGTGGCCGGGCCCCACAGGATCCGTGCGAAATCCGGAACCTCGCTGGCGATCTGGGTTTTTTGCGCGTGGGAGTAAACGTTTCCCAAGTCCCTCACACTCTGGGCTGCTAGTGAGGTTCTGCCAGAATTCCTTAGGCAGCCGCCCACTCCCCTTTCTCTCAACGTCACTAATTTCCTGGAAATAATTCCAGGCACGCATCGCTCCATTAAAGTTAATGAAGCACGTGTCCGTGACAGCAGCCAGCGCCAGCGCCCGCGGGAGAGCCCCGCGCGCGCTTCCCGGGAAGAGCTCCTCTGCAAGCTCTGGCCCAGGGGGGTCTGATTGTGAAAGGGGGAGGGGCTCTGCCTCCCGACGCCGACCTCTTCTCCCGAAAGCCTCGCAATCATGGGAAACAGCTGCACCTGCCAGCCCAGCCGCAAAGCAGGGTAGGATCTCCAGCCCCAGGGTGGCCGGCGGGAGCGGATGCACGGGCAGAGCCCTGCTGCTGGCCGCGGGTCTACAAAACAGCACACGTTCTCTCAACCCCCGCGATCCGCCAACCATCCTCAGTCACCGACCCCTGCAAGGGATGCAGAGGCACCAGCGGCTGCTCACACTCCCTCCACAAACCTGCCGGAGTCTCCACTCGCCGGCCAACTGTAGCCTCCATCTGCGCCCCACGCCCCCGCACAAGCCCCCTCCGTCGCGGCTCCCTTACCTTGTGGCCTTTCCCCGGGGGACACCTGACGCTATTGGAGACTCCTGCGGTTTGATTCATGTCCAGAGGAAGTTGAGGGGCCCAGATTCTCTACCTTCAAAACTTCCTAGGCGCGTGGAGGGTGGCGACAGAGGTGCGCGCCTCGGGGGAGACGCGAGGTGGGTCCTCCTTCTGCAGCCGAGTCTGGGCGAGCGCGAGGGGAGCCTCCACGCTGCAGGCTTCTGTGCAGGGGCGGTAAAATCCGCAGCCCAGAGCTGGAGAAGGAGAAGCAGCTGCTGGGACCCCGGAGGGAAGCCGGGCCGGCGCCAGCGGCTCCGAGGGCGCTCTGCCCAGTGCTGCCTCCCCGGGAAACAGTTCAGGACGCTCAAGACCAGAAGCGGGAGCAAACCCAAAAGGAGCTCCAAGGAGGTGTGTGTGGGGAGAGCCAGGGGGACGCAGGACTAGGCTCTTTCCTGCGCAAGGGGTGGGGAAACCCGCGAAAGCCAGGGAGTCGCGCGCACTCACGCCCTCGCGCCACCAGGGCAGAGCCACCGCTGCAAGGAGCCACGGGTGCGCGCTCCGCTCCAGGGCGGATCTTTCCACACCCCCCTCACCCTCAAAAGCTCAGGCTGGAGCGGTCATCAGTGCGGACTCCGGCACCCCACCCACCCAGCAGGGGTTAAGGAGGGACTGGCGCCCACTCTTGCCTACAGCTCCTGCGCAGGGCTCCAGCCGCCAAATCTTCCCGGGATGGTGGGGAGGTGGCATAAGAGGTTTTGCCAGGAACCACTGCACAGGCGAAAGAGAGACAGTGGAGTGGGCGGAGGAGGAGCTGGGACGGCACCCGGGCTCGTTAGCACAGGCTGCACGAGCTACAGCGGAGGGATGCACGCACTCTGTCAGTTGGGCAGGAGCTGCGCGCGGAGGCCCGGGTTCGTTAGCACAGGCTGCACGAGCTACAGCGGAGGGATGCGCGCACTCTGTCAGTTGGGCAGGCGCTGCGCGCGGAGGCCCGGGTTCGTTAGCACAGGCTGCACGAGCTACAGCGGAGGGATGCGAGCACTCTGTCAGTTGGACAGGCGCTGCGCGCGGAGGCCCGGATTCGTTAGCACAGGCTGCACGAGCTACAGCGGAGGGATGCGAGCGCTCTGTCAGTTGGGCAGGCGCTGCGCGCGGAGGCCCGGGTTCGTTAGCACAGGCTGCACGAGCTACAGCGGAGGGATGCGAGCGCTCTGTCAGTTGGGCAGGCGCTGCGCGCGGAGGCCCGGATTCGTTAGCACAGGCTGCACGAGCTACAGCTGAGGGATGCGAGCGTTCTGTCAGTTGGGCAGGCGCTGCGCGCGGAAGCCCGGTCGGTGCCATTGGTTGGCGGCCCAATTGGCTTGACCAGGGCGGTATTTGGGGAAGGGCAACAGAGTACATCCATTCCTTTCTGCAATAGAAGTCTCTGCAGCTTCCCAAGAGTTTTTTTCTTTCTTTCTTTCTTTTTCTTTGTTTCCTTCTTTTTCTTTTGGCACCTGTGAAGTCATGATCTAATTAGTCGGCATTTAGACACAGGTGAAAAGAAATTGACCCCAGGGAACCAGGAAAAATCAGTCAAAAAAGAGCAGCTGCTTCATGAAGACTGCATTGCAACATTCTAGGATCACAAGTCTGAACAGGGGACCAAGGGCACGTTAGGATACAGCCATATTATTTGACAAAATGTTAAATTTTATCCAGGCAGAGATAGTTGAGTTTGAATATTCTGAAGGGGAATCAAGCCACATAATTTGGTTTCTATTTCACCATCCCAAAATCTTGGTTTTAGCTTGTATAAATTGAAGGAAGAAGTTAGACTAATTTATGAGGACCAGAGCTGCACTTTCTTCCTCAAGTGCATTGGCTTGGTAACAGAAGTACATCCCCTTGGCCGGGCACGGTGGCTCACGCCTGTAATCCCGGCACTTTGGGAGGCCGAGGAGGGCGGATCACGAGGTCAGTAGATTGAGACCATCCTGGCTAACACAGTGAAACCCCGTCTCTACTAAAAATACAAAAACAAAATTAGCCAGGCGTGGTGGCGGGTGCCGGTAGTCCTAGCTACTCGGGAGGCTGAGGCGAGAGAATGGCGTGAACCCGGGAGGCGGATCTTGCAGTGAGCCGAGATGGCACCATTGCACTCCAGCGTGGGCGACAGAGAGAGACTCCGTCTCCAAAAAAAAAAAAAAAAAAAAAGTACATCCCCTTACATTGTCCATTTAAAAGTAAAAGGGAGATTTATTTTAGTTCTTCCGTTATTTGCTGATATTCATGGTCATTTCTTTAATGTTCCCAACTCCAAGTTGGAATAATCCCCATTTTGTAAAACAAATTATTGTGTTTGGTTGCTTTTGGCTGCTGAAGACATTCAAAAGCAACTCCTGAGATGAATATGAAGGCTCAGCTTGGAGATCAGCGTAATGCAGAGCTTGGCTGTGGATGCAGATGCTGGTTGGAATCTTGGCTTTGCCGCCTCCTAGTGCACATCCTTGGGCAAATTATTTCTCTCATTTATTCTTACATTTGTAAGGTCGGTGTTATAGCTGCACCTTTCCACGTGAGGAAACTGAGGCTCAGAAATACTAATGTGCAGCAGGTGCTTCGCATAGTAGTAGGTGTTCATCAGCTGTTACTACCAACTGCCTGCAACAATTGCTAGCACTTCACATTAATTTACAGACACTATTGCTCAATTCCAATTTTCTGGCTAACAACTACTCATGCATTTATCTGTGATTACTTGTGTATTTTCCTTCTCCCACTTTGACTGTGAGCTCCATTATAGTGGAAGAGAGGGCCCTTGAGATGGATTGAAGGGAGCAGGCTGAGCAGTGGCCCTGAGAGGAGCTCATCATGATCTCGAGCTTGATGACTCACCCTCGCGTTAGGAAAGACATTTCATTAATCAAGCTTGAACACTTTGCACAGAAAAAGATAAGAAAGATGCTGTTGATGTCTAATTGATTTTATGTCACTTATGTGACAATATGTTTGACTTTGACGTAATCAGTTATGATTTAGTAAAATAACAGCAATTTTTTCTTCCATGGCACGAATAGTTTTCTTCCTGAAATTTCCTGCATTGTGAATTTGGGGTTTCACTATGTTTTCCTTTGCTTTCTTTTATGCCATCTCCTTTTTTGAAAAAATTGTGGTATAATGTATAGTAAAATGAACAGATCAGTTTTGACAGTTATGTATATTTGTATAATCCATACCCCTGTTAAGACAGGTAACATTGCCATCACCCCCCAAAGGATGTTTCTTCCCGATAAACTACCCCCATAATCAACAACTGTTTGGATTTTATCACCATAGGCTAGCTTTGCTTATTCTAGAATTTCAAATAAATGAAGTCATGCATTATGAACTCCCTCACTGAATGCAATGTTTATGAGGTCCATCATGTTTTTGCATGTCTCAGCAGTTCATTTTTTATTGTTAAATAATATTCTATTGTATGGATGTACCATTATTAATTTATCCATTCTCTTACAAATGATTACATGTGTTAATTCTAGTTTTTGACTATTTATGGATCAAGCTGCTTTAAATGTTTATGTACAGGGTTTTTCTTTGTGAACTCACACTTTCATTTATCATGTATTGATATGTGGAAGTGGAATTATTAGATCCTAAGGTAGATGCAGGGTTGTTTTTTTGTTTGTTTGTTTGTTTTTAGAAACTGCCAAATCATTTCCCAAGACGTTAGTACAATTTTTAAACTCCTTAGGTATCTATTATTGCATAGCAAATAGAGATGCTACTTGACTTACAATGGAGTTACAACATGATAAACCCATCATAAGTCCAGATGTTCCTGAACTAACGAGTTACAGCACGATAAATCCATTATAAAGTCAAAAAATTGTAAATCAAAGTACAATAAGTTGGGGACCATCCATAATTTGAAAACATGAAGGTTTTAAACAAAGCACATCTATTGTCTCAGAGTTTCTGAGGATCTTGAATCCAGGCATGGCTTAGCTCTGTCCTCTGCTTCAGGGTATCTCACTAGACAGCACTGAATTTTTCATCTGGGGCTGTAGTCTCATCAGAAGGCTCTATTAGGGAAGGATCTGCTTCTAAGTTAACTCGTGTGGCTCTTGGCAGAATTCAGTTCCTCAAAGGCCTCTAGAGAGAGGGCTGCAGTTCTTTGTTGCCACTGGTCAGAGAATACCTTCATTTTCTTGCCATGTGAGTGTCACCAGCCAGTGTCATCAGGGCAAGCACTCAAGAAGAGCCAGAGAGTACAAGCAAGATGGAAATCACAATCATGTATAACCTGATCTTGGAAGTGACAGTTCACCACTTATGCTTTATTCAATTGATTAGATGCAAGTCACTAGGTTCATCCCACACTCAAGTGGAGGAGATTTTGCAAGAATGTGAATGCCAGGTGGATGGGATTGTTGGAAGCCTTGTCAGGAGCAGCCTTCCACAATCAGCCCTCTGGCCTCCAATGATTTGTGTTTCTCCCCATGTGAAATACACTCACTTTCTTTCAGGATCGCCAAAAGTCATTCCATTACAGCATCAGCTCAAAGTCTAGAATTCCATCATCAGAAACAGTTTCATGTGTGAAGGAGGCTCCTCTGTTGTACTTACCTGTGTATAGCTTTCCTCCATGTTTAGATATGTAAAAGTTAAGAGATAAGATAGTTTCTCACATGTATTCAACATACAATGGTGGGATGGACATTAGATAACAGGTGTAGGCACACCTGTTCCATAAAGAGAGAACTGGAGGCACAAAGGAGTTGCTGCTCTAAAGCAATTCTGAAATCCAGCCAGGCAAAGGTTGGGATTTCCTGGCCTGAGGGAGTATTTGTCAAGTTTCTCCACAGTAAAATTACTATTATCCTTTCTCATTTGCATACTGAACTCTTTGTAAGGAGGCGTCTACATGCAGCCTACACTAAAGGAGTGAGGAGTTGTGTTCCACCTCCTTGAGGGCAGAGCGTTTGCATACATTTTTAACATTCTGCTCCACGGGAGACCTGTCTCTTCTCACCCATTCATTTATTTATTATTTAACTATAAAGCATGGGTTTATGAAAATTTGTATGATATTTTGGGTTATAATTCAATACTACTCTTATTTATTTTTGCTCACATTATGCCAGCTTTGGCCACTGGGTGATCTTCAGTGGCTCTGTGCACCTTTGGCCACACCCCCATTAGTGTGTGTGTGTGTGTGTGTGTGTGCGCCTGCACGAGCATGCGATTGGAATATTTCCTTTATGGCGCTACAAGGTGCCTCAGGCTCACCTTGTACATTTCCTGTCACTAGAATCAGCCACTTCTCCAAGGAGCCCTGGTTATTTTTATTAGATAATGGTATTAGAAACTAATATCTGGGCATTACTAGTGCTCATTGCTACTGTGATACTGTTTCTGAGTCCTCTAGCTGACAGAGAATGGTAATGTATTTGTATATACTAATCCAGGTCATACACAAATATCTATAAATATTTCTATATTTAATGGTGTATGTCCATATTCAGCCAAATATTAATTCATACTAATGTCTCCAACTCGAATCCATTGCCACACGAATCATTCCAGCCCTTTTCCCTTACTTATCTGTAAATGCCCACTCCAACAGTGGTAAATCTGGCTCCTGCCTTCCACCAACCATCCAATTCGTTGTTCAGTTCTACTCTATATGTACAGTGGTATCAGAACGTTTAACTTGTAGCCAGTGGGAAACAGTGTTATTAACTAGAATGCAGTGGCAGTGCTGTGTACAGTTTCTTTTGACTGTGTCTTACAGACTCAACTCATTTCCAAAGTTGCTTATGTCAGCACCTTTTCCCCTCCCTCTTCAGTGAGGTTGTGTAATGCATTTTTAATAAAGTTGGTTTTGTCACATTCTGCATTCCATTCTAGGATTCCCTGACCTCCTAAATACGATTTTAAATTTACATACATCAAGATTTACTTTTTATCCTCAGTGTAATGTATCCACATTGTGTCATACAAAATAGTTTCACCACCCTAAAAGTTCTGAGCTTCACCTATTCACTCCCCAACCCCTGAAAATGGTGATTTTTATGATCACTGCTTTTGCCATTTTCAGAATGTCATATAATGGAAATCATACAGTATGCAGTCTTTTCAGATGGGCTTCCTTCAGTTAACAACATGCATTTAAGATTCATCCATCTCTTTTCTGGCTTAATAGCTCATTTCCTTTTATTACTAAATAGTATTTCATTCTATGGCTACACCACACTTTCCCTATCCATTCACATATTGTAGAACATCTTGGTTACTTCTAGTTTTTAGTGGTTGTGAATCAGCCTTCTGTAAACTTTTGCATGTAGATTTTCGCATTCCCATAAACAATGAGTGAGAGCTCCTATTGCTCTGCTTCCTCCCCAGTCGTTGGTATCTCCAGTTTGTTTTTGTATTTTCGCCTTTCTAATTAGTGTGTAATAGTACCTCATTGCTTTTTGTTGTTGTTGTTGTTTGTTGGTTTTGAGATGGAGTTTTGCTCTTGTCGCCTAGACTGGAGTGCAGTGGTACAATCTCAGCTCACTGCAACCTCTGCCTCCTGGGTTCAAGTGATTCTCCTGCCTTAGCCTCCTGAGTAGCTGGGGCTACAGGCACGCACCACCACGTCCGGCTAATTTTTTGTATTTTTAGTAGAGACAGGATTTCACCATGTTGGCCAGGCTGTTCTCAAACTCCTGATCTCAAGTGATCCATCTGCCTTGGCCTCCCAAAGTGCTGGGATTACAGGCGTGAACCACCAGGCCCCGCCTCATTGCCGTTTTAATTTGAAAATCCCTAGTCATCAATGATGTTCAGCAACTCTTCTTATGTTTATTTACCATCTGTGTATCTGCTTTGGTGAGGTGTCTGTTCAGATATTTTGTTGATTTTATGTTGGAGTTGTTTTCTTATTGTTGAGTTTTAAGAGTTGTTTATTAAATATATATTTTGAGTACAAGTAATTAAGCAAATTTGTATTTTGCAAATATTTTCTGGTCTGTGGCTTATCTTTCGATTCTTCCCCTTGCTTTTATTTAAATTAGCAAATTGTGTATATTTATGGGTTAAAATGTGATGCTTTGACCTACATATATATACATTGTAGAAAGATATAATCAAGCTAATTAACACATTCATCATCTCACCAACTTAACATTTTGTGTGTGTGTTGAGAATGTTAAAAATCTATTCTTTTAGTGATTTTGAAATATGCAACATGTTATTATCAGGTGTGGCCATCATGCAGTGCAATAGATCACTTAACTTTATTTCTCCAGTCTAAGGGAGACTTGGTACCCTTTGATCCATATCTTCCCCTTTCCCATTTCTCTCCTTTGTTTTTAGCCCCAGTAACTACCTTTTTTCACTCTGTTTCTATGAGATCAATTTCTTTTAGATTCCACATATAAATGAGATTATACAATATTTGTTTTTTGGTACCTGGCTTATTTCACTTAGCATAATGTCCTCCAGCTCCATCCATGATTCTTTTAAAAGTATCTTTCACAGAGTAGATATTTTTAATTTTAAAATATTGTACAACGTATGAATTTTTTCTTTCATGGATCATGATTTTGCTGTTCTATCAAAAACTTTATCGCAAAACCCTAGATTTTCTCTTATGTTTACTTCTAGAAGTTTTATCATTTTGTATTTTATAATTAGGGCCCTGATACATTTTCAGTTAATTTTCATGAAAGGTATAAGGTTTGTGTCTGGGTTTTTTTTTTTTTTTGGTATATGTATGTCCAATTATTCCAGCCCCATTTTTGAAAAGACTTTTTTTTTCATTGACTTGCCTTTGTTCCTTTGTTAAAGATCAGCAGACTCTGTATAGATTAATTTCTGGGCTCTCAATTCTGTTTCATTGACCTATCTACCTATTCTTTTAAATATATGCTGTCTTGATTATTATAGCTTTATAGTGAGTCTTGAAATTTGGTAATAAAAGGGCTCAACTTTGTTCTTCTTCAGTAGTGTATTGACTATTCTAGGCCAATTCTAGGAAGGTCTTTGTCCTTCCCTTATATTTTAGCTTCTGTTTGTTGATATCTACAAAAGGACTTGCAGATATTTGAATTGTAATTCCAGTAAATCTGTAGACAAAGTCTGGGATAATTGACATCTTAATATTATTGAGTGTTCCCATTCATGAACATGGACTATCATTCTCGATATTGAGCTTTACTTTGATTTCTTTCACCTGAGTTTTATAGTTTTCTGCACATAGTTCCTGTTCACATTTGTCCATATGTATGCCTAGTTATTTTATTTTTGGTGATACCGTAAGTGGTGTTATGTTATTAATTTCACATCCTAATGTCTTATTTCTGGTATATAGAAAAACAATAGACATTTCCATATTGTGGTAGGGTTAATTATAGCCCCTCAAAAGAAACTCACATACTAATCCTTGGAATCCGTTGCTATGTTATCTTATATGACAAAAGGGACTTTCCCAATATAATTACATTAAGAATCTTGAGATAGGGAGATTATTTGGGGTTATCTGGGTGTACCCAATGTAATTACAAGGGTCTACATAAGAGGAAGGCAAAAGAGCAAAATCAGAGCTGCCAATGTCATAAAGCTATGCTGATCATTTGATGATGAAGAGAGGGGCCATGAACCAAGGAATACAGGTGGCCTCTAGAAGTTGGCAAAAGCAGTGGAAAGGAACCTTGCTGACCCTGGCTTTGGTTCAGGCAGACTGTATTTGGGCTTCTGACTTCTGTAACTGTAACAATGAATTCATTCTGTTTTAAAACACTAGTCCTATGGTAGTTTACCACAGCAACAATAAAAAAATTTAAAAATACATAGTAACATACAAATTATGCAAACATATAATAATACAAAATTTATGTATAATACTACATGTAGTAACAATACAAATATATGTATTTGTATATATATAGAGAGAGAGACAGTGTGTATCCTGTAACTTTGCTATACTACTGTATATATAGTAATGGTGCAAATTATACATATAGTAACAATACAAACTATGTATTCATATAATACTATATATACATGATTGTGTATCCTGTAAATTTGTTATACTACAAATTATTTTCAGAATGCCCATTTTGTTGACTTTTTCAAAGCAGAATCTTTGGAACTTTCTTGATAGACAGTCATGTTATCTGCTTTAAAAAAAGACAGTTTTTATTCTTCCTTCCAATCTGTTATATATTTGTTCATTTTCCTGTTTTATTGCACAAGCTAGAAATTCCTGTATGATGTTGAATAGAAGTGGTGAGAAGAAGCAACTTGTCTTGCTCTTTGTCTTAAAGGGAAAGCATCCAGTGTCTGGCCATTAGCTGTCATGTTAGCTGTAGGTTTTTGTAGATGTTCTTTACCAAGTTGTGGAAGTCCCCCTCTATTCCTAATTTTCTGAAAGTTTTTATCATTAATGGGTGCTGGTTTTTATCAAATGCTTTCTCCACATCTATTGGTATGATGATATATTTTGTTTTCTCTAACTTGTTGATGTAGCGTATTAGAGTGAATCTTTTTTTATTTTTGAGATTGAGTTTCACTCTGTCACCCAGGCTGGAGTGCAGTGGTGAGATCTCAGCTCACTGCAACCTCCGCCTCCCACGTTCAAACAATTCTCCTGACTCAGCCTCCTGAGTAGCTGGGACTACAGGCGTGCACCACGACACACAGCTAATTTTTTTTTTTTTTTTTTGTATTTTTAGTAGAGACAGGGTTTCACCATGTTGGCCAGGCTGGTCTCAAACTCCAACCTCAGGTAATCCACCTGCCTCAGCCTCCCAAATTGCTGGGATAACAGGCGTGAGCCACTATGTCCAGCCTTAGAGTGATTAATTTTTAAATGTTAAACCAGTCATACATTCCTAGAATAAATTCCACTTGCTGCTCTTTCTGTTTTTATTATCTGGAAGATATTATACAGGATTTGGTTCAGTCTTTTTAAAATACTTGGCAGAATTTTCTAATGAGGCCGGGCATGGTGGCTGACGCCTATAATCCCAGCACTTTGGGAGGCTGAGGCGGGTGGATCACTTGAGGTCAGGAGTTCGAGACCAGCCTGACCAACATGGCAAAACCCGGTCTCTACTAAAAATACAAAAATAAGCCAGGAGTGATGATGGGTGCCTATAATCTCAGCTACTCGGGAGGCTGAGGCAGGAGAATCACTTGAACCTGGGAGGCGGAGCTTGCAGTGAGCTGTGATTGCACCATTGCACTCCAGTCTGGGTCACAGGGCAAGACTCCATCTCAAAAAAAAGAAAGAAAAAAAGAAACAAAAACAAAATTTCTAATGAAACCATTTGGGCCTGCTGTTTTCTTTTTGGAAGGTTATTAGTTATGTTCAGTGTCTTTAATACAAATACACCTGTCAAGATAATCCATTTCTTCTTGTACAAGTTGGTCTATTTCATGGAATTGGTGCATTTCATCTAAGCCAGAGGTCCTCAACCCTTGGGCAATGGACAGGTACCAATCCATGGCCTGTTAGTAAAAGGGCCACACAGCAGGAGGTGAGTAGTGGGTGAGTGAGCATTACCGCCTGAGCTCCCCCTCCCATCAAATTCTCATAGGAGCGCAAGCCCTATTGTGAACTGCCTGCATGCAAGGGATCTAGGTTGCATGCTCCTTATAAGAACCTAACCAATGCATGATGATCTGAGGTGGAACAGTTTCATCCCAAAACCTTCCCACCGCACCACCCTCCTGCGCAGGGAAAAATTATCTTCCACAAAACCAGTTCCTAGTGTCAAAAATGCTGGGGACCACTGATCTCAGCCATCAAATTTGTGGGCATGCAGAGTTGTTTCTAGTATTTTTGCATATTTCTTTTTATGTCCATAGCATCAGTAGCTATGACCCTGTTTTCATTTCTGATATTGTCAATTTGTAGTACATTTATTTTTTTCTTGGTTACCTTAACTAGAGATTTATCAATCAATTTTATTGATTTTTTAAAGAACAGCATTTCATTTCTTTGATATTCTCAATTGTTTTCCTGTTTTAGATATTATCAATTTCTGCTCTAATTTTTTTATGCTTTTCTTCTATAACTTCAGATGATCAACTTTGGATCTTTCTTCTTTTATATATTCAGTAATACTATTAATTTCTGTCTAAGCACTGCTTTCATTGCATCCTACAAATTTTGATAAATTGCATTTTCATTTTTCTTTAATTCAAAATATTTTATATTTCTCTTGAGCCTACTTATTTAGATCGTGCGATATTTAGAATTGTGTTATTTAATCTCTGCTATAGGTTAAATGATTGTCGCCTCAAAATCTCATGTTCAAATTTGATCCCAGTGTTGGAGATTGGGCTTCATGGGAGGCATTTGGGTCTTGGAGGTGGATCTCTCCTGAATAGAGTAATGCCCTCCCTTGGTGGGTGGATGAGCACGTTCTCACTCCATTTGTTCCCACAAAAGCTGGTTGTTAAATAGAGCCTGACCCCTCCCTCTTCTCTCTCTTGCCTTCTCTCTCACCATGTGATCACTGAACATGCTGGCTGCCCTTCACCTTCTGCCATGAGTGGAAGCTTCCTGAAGGGCTCCAGGAAAATGGTGGCACGATGCATCTCGTTTATCCTATAGAACTGTGAGCCAAATAAACCTCTTTTCTTCATAAATTATCCAGCTTCATGTATTCCTTTATAGCTACACTAAACCAGTTAAGACAATCTCCAAATATTTGGGATTGTCTAGCTACTTTTCTGTTCCCGATTTCTAGTTTAATTCCACTGTGACCTGATAATATATTTCCTATAATTTTTATTGTTCTACATTTGTTCCTGTGTGTTTTATGGCCCAGAATGTGACCTATCTTGCTGTATGTTCTATAGAAGCTTGGGAAGAACATATGTTATGCTGTTTGTAGGTAGTATTTTATTATATAAATGTCAATTATATCATATTGATTGATAGTGTTCCTCAAGTCAACTGTATTCACTGATTTTCTACCTGCTGAGCTATGAATTACTAAAAAAGAAGTTTGAAGTCTCCAACTGCAATAGTGAATTTGTATATTTCTCCCTTTAGTTCCATCAGCCTTTGCATCATTTTTAGGTGTTTTTGCTCTGTTGTTAGGTGAATAAATGTTTAAGATTGTTGTCTCTTTTGAGAATTGATCCCTTTATCGTTATGTAATGCACCTCTTTTCCCTTATAATTTTTCTTGCTCTGCTATCTTCTTTGTTCACAACTAATAAAGTTCTATGCAATTTTAAAAATTAGTGTTAACAAGATTTGTATTTCTTAAAACCTTTACTTTTGACCTATGTCTCTATATTTCTAATGAGTTTCCTGTAGATTAAATATAGTTGGATTTTTTTACCACTATGAACACCTTTGTCTTCAAATTGGCTTCTTCACACCATTTAGATTTAAAATGACTATTGATATTATTAGGTTAATATCCACCATATTTAAACTGTTTTCTATTTGCTATATTTGTTCTTTATTTTTTACTTTTCCTACTTTTCTGCCTTTTCTGATTTTAATAGGACATTTTGCACAATTTTATCTTCTTTTTTAGCATAATTAATTATACATATTTTAAAAATATTTTAAGGCCAGGCACAGTGACTCATGCCTATAATCCCAGCACTTTGGGAGGCTGAGGCAGGCAGATCACCTGAGGTCAGGAGTTCAAGGCCAGCCTAGCCAACATGGTGAAACCCCATCTCTATAAAAATACAAAAATTAGCCAGGCATGATGGCAGGTGCCTGTAATCCCAGCTACATGGGAGGCTGAGGCAGGAGAATCACTTGAACCCAGGAGGAGGAGCTTGCAGTGAGCCATGATCACATCACTGCACTCCAGCCTGGGTGACAGAGTGAGACTGCAACTCAAAAAAAAATAAAAATAAAAATATTTTAATGGTAGCCTGAGTTTCCAACATACATTTTAAGTAATCTAACTCCACCTTTAAATGACACTATGCCACCATCATTGCTGTCATTCACTTCACTAATCATATGATACCATCATCGTATTATTACTTTAAATAGTTATTTTTAGATAAATTAAGAATAAGAAAAGAAAAAAAGATTTTCTTTTACCTTTATTTATTCCTTCTTTGGCACTCTTCCTTTGTTACGCAGATTTGAGTTTCTGAACTTTATCACCTTCCTTTTCCGTGAGGAACTTCTTTTAATATTTTCTTACAGGGAAGGTCTGATGGTGATTATTTCCCTCAGCATTTGTCTGAGGAAGTCTTTATTTCTCAAGTTTGTATTTTTTTTTCTTTATTTTAGCATTTAAATACTTCACTCCAGTCTTCTTGCTTCTGTGTTTCTGATGGGAAGTCTAATTTAATTCTTGTCCTGTTTTGCTGTAAGTCAGGTTACTTTTTCTCTGACTCCTTTGAAGATTTTCTTTTTGTCTTTGGTTTTCTGAAGTTTGTGTATAATTGTTTTGGTATTTCTCCTGTTTACTGTTCTCTACTTCTTGACTTGTGATTTGCTGTGGTTAATTTGGGAAAATCTTCTGACAGTGTTACTTCAAATATTTCTTTAGTTTCTTGTTCTTGTTCTTCTCCTTCTGGTATTCCAAATAGATGTATATTATACTTTTGAAATTATTTCTGTTGACTTATCTTCAAGCTTACTCATTCTTTCCTCAAACTTGTTCTGTTGATGAACCTATTGAAGACATTCTTTATTTATGTCAGTGATTTTTATTATTTCTAGCATTTCCTTTTGATTGTTTCCTAGAGTTTCCATCACTCTTCTTACATTACACATCTATTTTTGCATGTTGACTGTTTCCTCCATTAGAGTCTTTAAAATCTAAAACATAGTTATTTTAAATTCTCTATCTGATAATTTCCAAATTTGTGTCAAATCCGAGTCTGGTTCTGATGCTTGCTTTGTCTTTCTGACTTGTTTTTTCTTGCTTTTTTCATACCTTAAAATTTTCCATTAAAACCCATACATAATATATTGAATAGTAATCAGTGAGGCAAACAGGCCTTTAGTGAGCATTTTTTGTTGTTATTATTAATCTGGCTGAGAATCAAGCTATATATAATGTTTGCTGTAGATGTAGGTAGTGGTGGCTTCAAATTCCTCTAGTATCCTTATTTTGTCTCCACTCTTGACTTTGGGCATCCTTATATACTCCTCCACAGAGAGTCTGTGTTTTCTGGCTCTTTTAGGTGTAATCCACAGTTACATTGGAGCCCTGTTAGTGTGGTGAGAAGGTTGGCATAGGGGAAGTATTCTATACTCTTATGATTACATCACAGTCTTTTAGGGGGTCTATGTCCCTTACAAGCATTTCTTAGCTTTGCTTCTCCCCTTACAAGGAACAGGAAGGATATTGGTGTCCAGAGTGTGAAAAGTGACCTTACCTCAAGTGGGATAAGTCTCTGCTAAAGGTTTTATCCCTCGCTGGAGGGTAGGTCTTTGTTATGGAGAATATTCTGGGTATATTTCACAATAACTTCTCTTCCATGCGCCCCACATGACCATGATGGCATTTTCTCAACTCTTTACTGTGAGAGCTTGGTGGGGCTTCTGGAGGTAAAATCCACAACTGTGTGGGATTCCAAGAGTGTGACCCCAGGAGTTTATCACTCTCACGCGACTCCACACTAGCGCTCCGGAAAATCATCAGCATTACCACTGAAGTGCTACCAAGAGTTTGTTTCTAGTGGTTTCTGCACCAGGTAAACAGATCTCAGCTGTGACTCCCCTAATTCATCTATCTTTGCAGATTTCTGGGTGGCTGTTTGCTGTAGGAACTTCATTCTCATTTGGATACACGAATTGTCACTGATTTTCAGTTCACTCAGGTTCTTCTTGTGGTAAGAGTGGAAGCAATGACTTTTATGAACTTTACACATTGGAGTTAAAGCCAGATGTCTCTTAATGTATCTTTTTTTGACCTTATGCTCTCCTGTTTTATTCTTCCCTCACTTTATGGCTCTTCTATCATGCTATAAGCAGCAAGAGAAAAACAGTGTCTTCCCCACTGCCCAGAAATCTCCTTAGCCATGTAGCCAAGTCTATCAGGTATATCTTCTGTTTTCAGCATAACTGCAGACCACATTAGCACTAGGCTTTTGCCATATCATAATAAACATCTCTCTTCCAATGAGATCACAGGGAGCCATCTCAGAATCAGCCTACTATAACTCCCATCACTATTTTATATGATTAATACAAAGGCCAGTAAATTCAGTGTCACGTGGCCAGCTTTACTAATAAATCATATTTTTGATGGTAAAATCTGTAGCTTACAGATATGATTGTATTCATTAGAGATCCATTTTTCATCCTGGATAAGCAAGACAACACAATAGATTACACAACGTTAGGCTTGAAGAAACAAAGTACAAGGGAGGTGAGGGGTCCTCAACATTTCTCCTTTCCTCCATCGCTGCCCATTCCCAGACTCTCTCCCACAGCTCACTCTCCTTCTGGACACCTGCGAGTTCTGTCCTTGCTTCTCCGCAATGTAGCTGTTGCTTTCAACACCCCGAAGCATCTTTGCTATGGCTCTTAAGCTGAAACAAACGCAGACCACCCCAAGCCTCATGTGATAGAGGAATCCTCAAAGCTGAAATCTGGACAAGTCTAAACTTTCAACTTCCTTTCCTAACAGGAATAAGGAAATCAGTATATAGAACAAGTTGAATATGACTTAGGATTTACAAAATGTAATGCAGCCTCACGTCGTTGGGTTCATTCGGCTACCAATTTAGCTTGCTTGACAACTACATATGTTGCTTTTAAAAAATTTCATTAGGAATGTAAAAACACACAAGTCAATATCTGAGAAAAGAATGGATATCTGAGAATAGCATTTGGGTTTCTGCTAACTTGCTCTGATGAATAAGCTGTAAGTCACTGTTATGCCAACAATTCTGTGAGTTTTTAAATAAAATTTCGGTGACAATTTCATGTTTCTGATAGTAAAATTTTAAGTTCGCTGCTTTTACTATCTTTCAGTAGTCCATTCTTTACACCAACTAAGCAGGCTGCAAGGCACTAAAAATGAACTTACCTTTTGTGCATTATATTTTTACTGGTTAAACTTTCTATCCATCTTTCAGAAGAGTGGAAAAGTTTAAGTTTAGCTACTTGCTATGCAAACTCATATCCAGCCTTTACAGCAGAGGGAGGCCAAAGCAATAACCAGGGACATTTTTAATGCAACTAAAATGCTGCTGTCTCACATTTAACCCTGTGTCTGGGAGAAGCATGAATTGAATTTATTGTAGATCATTCTTTCTCATCAATCTAGAGGCAGGACTGAGAGAAAAGTATCCATGGTAATGAAGGTTTTCCTATGATGAACACCTAACACTTCCACAATTAAGTTAGTATTAGCATTCATCAATATTTTCTGAATGCATTTTGAGCTTTCAATAGAGGTGATGCTTCTGCCCAACACTCATACCAAGTACATAATTGACACCTTAGCATCTAGGGCAATTCTGGAATGTCCTGAACCCAATAATGTCATGAACCAATTGCCAGTAACTCTACATACATACTGCAAAAGCTCTACATTCCTAGGACCTATGATTGATAGTTGTATATTTGTAGGCACATCATGTAAAGTAAGTAAATGCAAGTAAATCCAGTTGAACTTGGAATTTTGGTTGCTTTGGCACTTTCTGCCATGATGAAAGACCATTGATTACATAACCCCAGGCTAGCTGTGAAATAGTTCAAGATTGCCTTTGGCAAACAATTCCCACCAATCAGAAGACTGTTCTACATATTTTCTTCTGTGGAGAACTATACCATCATACCCACTATCTGCCCCTGGAGTGTACCTTGTGAAAGCTCGCTAGGCTTCCTAGGGCTTATTGGAATGCTAGCTCTGTTGTTTTTTAAAAATTTAATCATCCTGTGCTTTGTTTCCTACCTTCCAGTCTATTAGGTCTTTCCTGTTGATATTCTTTCCTAATTATTTAGCTTTTAGATAGTCTTTTCAATGCATCTCATAAAGAAAGAGAAAAGGGCTATTAAAGCCTTGCAGTGGGCAGTGATAGGAATAAATGTAACTCTTTGGCAGGAGGCTGTCCTAAGGTTTCTACACTACTTTGAAAAAGTCAACAGCCAGGGGTAGGTGAAGCCCATAGTATTTTTACTGCTAAAACATCTACACATAACTAAACCTGACTGTGCTCTGTCTTTGGAAGATTATTCCAAATGGCATTGATGCTGGAGGAAGAACTGCGGAGAGGGACCATATGGACCTCCATTGACATTGCCACCGTCTTTCCCATGCATTGCAGCAGACTCTGTTGGGACCCTGCCCATATCCTCTTGGCATTGGCTGTATCTGTGCCCACCAGCCTGACTTTCAATTGCAAGCACCTATGTTGGCTGCCTGAGGGCTTTTGCTGCAGCCTGTCTGGGTGCATGGCAGCCTGGGGGTTTCATGGAATTTTTGTCCCCACCCACAGCCCTAGAGAACTCACCAGTGGGACTTGGCAGATAAATACCCCAGCCCTCAACCCTAAAATAGGATAACTTTGAGGCACATGTTCCACCTTGTCTTTCTGATTTCCCAGGGCCCACACTGGTCACTTGATTAACGGCACACCCTGTATTGGCTTCCCTTACCTTCCATATCTCATAGGGTAGTGATGGTAACGCCCTGGAAGAACTCCAAGTACCTAGAGAGGAACAATGAAGGCCTCTGCTGCTGTGCTTTGGAATCCATGGCAGCATTTGCGTGCAATCCCACCTTCCTACTCCTAGCCAATAACAGGAGTATGGCAGGGATACTAGCACAGGCCTCGCCCTGGCACGTGTGGGAACTTGCTGGTAGCCAGCTCTGGTTCAAGGACTTCCTGAAGAACTTTTTCATACCCTAGAAGTCACCCAAGCATATTTCCTTCCACTGGGAGCAGACTTAAAGTTTTAATCTGCTAACATCCCAGGCACTCTGTTTTTTTTTTCCCACACAGGTATTTTCCCTAATCAAGTCCTTTCATGTTTATTCCCAACATGGTGTCTGTTTCTTGAAGAACAAGGACTAATACATTTTAATTCCCACTCCCCGCATAGTGTTCTTGGCCTCACCTTCCCACTGAACTTCTTGAATGTGATAATCCTTGATTTAGAGGTTATTTCTAGGAAGAACCCTGAACGAAGGCATATTATGAGACATATGCTAACAACCATAACTTTAGTTTAACTTTTCATTGCATAAAATTATATAATAATTAGAACTAGAAGGGGCCTCAGATGAGATATAGCTCAGCATACTCGTGTTTCATATAAAGAATGAAGAGAAATTAGTTCATCTCTCAGTTGAGATCCAGGCAGCAGTAGGAGATAACTTCGGATAATTATTGTGAGCTTAAGTATTGTAGATTGATGACCTACCTATCAAAGCAATCATTCCAAACAATTAATACAAAACTGTTTGAATATGCACCTCCCTTACAGCAGGATTTTTACACCAGTAGGTTGTAAATCCCAGGAGTACAAGAGCTATGAATTTGTAGATTCCTTGCAATAGGTTACAAGAGTCTAGATTCTAGATATGTAAAGTAGTTAATTCACCTATACACAACTATTTTCAAAATGTACTTAGAGGCTACTATGAATAACATTGTTAAGGGAATTAGGATTTTATTAATAAAAATATCTATTTTAATCCAGTATCTAATTTTATCAGCCAGTATGTACCACTATTTCAGCTACTCTCTGGTAAAGTCATATGGATTGTTGTGACATTTGCAGAGTGGATTTCATACTACGAAATTTTGGAAAATAAAGATCTGTTCCATTTACCTACTCTAAATAAACCATGCAATTGGGATTAGGTGAATCCTTCCCTAATGTTTTTTTCTTTGACTCATAAAATCACAAATCTTAATTAAGTTGTATTTGTCTGATTATATGGCACTCCTGAAGATATACATGTGCTTTTTGAATTGATTGTGTAAGTTAATTCAATGTACCAAACTGTTATTTCTAAAACTGTACAACATTCATATGACAAACTCCATTCATTGTCTAGGTCTTACTATATTAATTAAATGTTAAAATCATGCTGATTGAATTCAGCAAACTGACATCAATATTCCACTTGTTTTTTCCTTACTGGTTTATTTTTATCTACCATCGTTGTATGTCCCTTATATATACTAACCGTATATTCCTTCTGACTGCCCCACACACTTCTCTTTCCCTGATTCTGTTTCATGCACGCTGCTTCCCACGTTTGGAGCAACCTCCTTCACCCATTCTGGCAAACACTCTTTTCTTTGAAAACTCAAATGTATTCAAACACCTCTTTCTTTGAAACTCAGATGCGTTCTCAGTTCCTCAGTGAGACCTGCACACTTTAGCACAGACAGCTCTACTGACTCGAATGCACTAATTCCTCAGGAATTTATGTCAAAGTATGATATTGATGGTCAATATACACACCATCACACCTATATAAAATATAGGTCAAATGTGACTCTTCAAATTTAGAGCCTGTTTCTCTGAAGGCAATTTTCCACTCCACACATTGAAGCACTAAAATATTTCAATGCAGAAACATAAAAGTTGCTCTCTCTCTCTCTCTCTATATATATATATATAAAATTTATTATAGTTTGATATATAAATATATAAAGAAAAATAAATGAGTTATTACAGTTTGAAAAAAGTCATTGAGGCTCTTTTTATTGACATGGGTGGAACTGGCTAGACTCAGTCTCCTTAATGATTCTTCAATTACATTCTACAGCTTCATTAGTAGAACCTTATGAATTTAGCAAAAATCTGGGCTGGTTTACTTTCTGTTTTTTGAAACAGGGTCTCACTCTGTCACCCAGGTTGGAGTGCAGTGGTGTGATCCCAGCTCACTGCAACCTCCATTTCCCAGGCTCAAGTGATCCTCCCACCTCAGCTGCCTGAGTAGCTGAGACCACAGGCAGGCACCACCACACCTGGTTAATTTTTTTTGAATTTTTATTAGAGATGGGTTTTTGCCATGTTGGCCAGGCTGGTCTCAAACTCCTAAGCTCAGGTGATCCACCCACCTCAGCCTCCCAAAGTGCTGGGATTATAGGCATGAGCCACCATGCCTGGCCTGGGCAAGATTACTTTTGTATTCTCTATGAGGATGAGTTTGACTAAGCAAATCAATAATGTAAACAAAACTGAACTACTTAAGAGAAAAAATTATTTTCACACATTTAGCATATCAGTTATCTTTCTTGTCATGTTAAACATACATGACATACAATATACCATTTTAAAGTGTAGAATTCAGTAGTGTTAAGTGCACTCACAATGTTGTGTAAACATCACTGCTATCTTGTTCCCGAGCTTTTTAATGATACCAAATGGAAACCTTATCTTTCTAATTGGAAATATCCTCATTTGAAGTCTACAAGAATGCTCATTACAGCATTGCTTGTAATGCTGATGAGAAGTTGGAAGTTGGAAACAACCTAAATATTCTTTACCGGGAGAGCATTGGGACAAATACCTAATGCTTGTAGGGCTTAAAACCTAGATGACAGGTTGATGGGTGCAGCAAACCACCACGGCACATGTATACCTATGTAACAAACCTGCACATTCTGCACATGTATCCCAGAACTTTTTAAAAAAAAAAAAAGAAAAGAAAAAATTATCTATAGAGGGGGGAAAAGAGTGGAAATGTGATATGGGTATAAAAAAATTAACAGATAAACAACAACAAAAAAGCCTTATTGGCTATCACTATTTCTACTTAACATGATGCTAGATGTCCTAGCCAGGACACTAAAGCAAGCAAAATAATTAAAAGACAAAAAGATATAAACGAAGTAACACTGTTGTTATTTGCAGAAGATATGACATGAAGAAAACACTACGGGGTTTACAAATAAAGGACCAGATCTAATAATTGATGATGAACTGAGCATCATCAATACACAAAAATCAATTTTTGTCTATACGCTAGGAATGAAAATTTGAAAATAAAAAATTTAAAAGTACCACATACAAAAGCATCAAAATAGCATAAAACTATTAGTAATAAATTTAGTAAAAGTTGTGCAAATCTGCTACATGAAAAATAGCAAAATATTACTGAGAGAAATTAAAGAAAGCTAATTAAATGGAGAGATATAGTTTATGAATCAGAAAACTCAATACTGTATGATATTCATTATTTGCCATATAAATTGTCATATAAATTGATACCTGAACATAAAATTTATCTGGAAATGCAAAGAACATATAAAATACAAGATGATTTTGAAAAAGTATAAAGTTTAAGGGCTTATACTATCTGATTCCAAGATTTACTATAAAGCCATAGGAATAAAGGCCCTGTGGTATTGGTATAGGAAGAGAAAAAGAGATTGATGGGGTAAATTTGACTCACACATATATCATCAACTCATTTTCAAGAGATTTGTCATCATCAATTGATTTTCAACAGAGACACGAGAGCTAGTCCATGAGGAAAGGAAAGCATATAACAAATTTGCTGGGACAACTCGATATCCACGTGAAGAAAACACTAAGCCTTCATTCATAAAATAGATCATATACAAAATTTCATTAGAAATAGATCATGGACTTAAACAAAACCATAAAATTTCTAGAAGAATAACTTGACAAACATGAGACCGCCAAAAAATTTAAAACAGAATACAGTGGTATTAACTATAAAAGAAAAAATGCAAAATTGAACTTCATCAAACTTAAAACAGTCTGCTCTTCAAGAAGACAGTGTTGAAAAAATGGAAAGGCTAGGTACAGATTGCAACCAGATATTCCCAATACATATGTCTGCCCAAGATTTATAAAGAAGTCTTATAACTAAATAATCAAAAGACAAGCTATCAATAGAAAATGGTCAAAGGATTCAGCAGACACTTTGCAAATGAAAATATATGAATGGCCAATGAGCACATAAGACAATGATCAACATTATTAGCCATCAGAACAATGAGAATTAAAACTGTATTAAGATACCACTTCGTGGCCAGGCACGGTGGCTCACACCTGTAATCCCAGCACTTTGGGAGGCCGAAGCGGGCGGATCACAAGGTCAGGAGTTCAAAACCAGCCTGACCAACATGGTGAAACCCAGTCTCTATTAAAAATACAAAAATTAGCCTGGCGTGTTGGCAAGCACCTGTAATCCCAGCTACTCAGGAGGCTGAGGCAGGAGAATCGCTTGACCCTGGGAGGTGGAGGCTGCAGTGAGATGAGATCGCACCACTGCACTCCAGCCTGGGCGACACAGTGAGACTCTGTCTCAAAAAAAAAAAAAAAAAAGTGGGGGTGGGGGAAGAATATATTCATAAATGGAAGTACTACTCATTGACTGAAAAACAGAGGACAACAGAGGACACCACTGTATTGTTCCATTTGCATGAACTGTACAATCTACAGTAGAAAAAGCAGGTCAGTCACTGCTGAGCATGGGGCAGGCCAGACTGTCTGCAAAGGGACACAGGGAGCTTTTCGGAGTTGGGAAAATCTACATCTTGATCAAGGTAGGCTACTCAGGCCTATACATGTATAAAATTGCATCAAAACCTATAACTAAAATATGCGCATTCTATTGTATGTAAATTACACTACAATAAAATGAATTAGAAATGAGGTAGAACTCCAGTTACTGGCATCAAATGATACCTATAATAATTTGAATGGTTAAGTCCAAGACACAGAAAAAGATGTGTAGTACGATCTGATGTATTTAGAAAAGGAGTATGTATGTGTGTTGTGGATACACATTTGTGAAAATTCCAAGATACTTTTTGCCAGTCTTTTCCTAAGCCTAAAGAGTGATTTCCTTTTGTGGAGGGAAGGAGTATCAGCAGTGGTGGTGGTAGGGAGGGGATTTGGAATTTGAGAAATGTGTGAAGAGGAAATACCTTTTTGTTTTGTTTTTGTTCCAAATACTGCTTATTGCCTCCCTCTGCCTTTAGATTTTTCAGCAAGAATTTATTTGATTTTTTTAAAAATAATAAAAGAAAAGCTGTAAATATGTTATTATCCTCTTTCTGGGTCCTGTGCAACTTGACAGTGACACTTGCATTACAAATTATTTTTAAAATTCTTAATAATAGTTAACACTTACTGTATGAGAGTTATTACATTTACTGTGTGCTCTGTACCACGCTAAGCCCTTTGTGTGTGTTATCTTGGTTACTTCTCACAATAGCTTTATGATCAAGTTTCGTGATTAGTAAACGTGGTATCAGAATTCACTCATATGGCCTATTCTAAAGCCTATTGTGAATTGATTGCACTATACTTTCTAAGTTTACAGGGTTTGTTAGTAGCAAAGCCAGATTTCAAATCTCAAACTTCTGATTTGGTTCAGAATTCTTTTTCATTTGTTGGTGGTAATCTCCATGGTAAAAAATATTTTAAAAGGCATTTAAAATGATTTTATCAAATTTTAGGATAACGGTAGTACACAGCCACAAAAACTAAGAGTAATCTAGTGTATAGTTTTCTAAATATTATTTTGGGTGGAACTTATGGTTAATTCTCATTTGTTATAGAGCAAAGATTGAAGTTACTTTTAAATATCATACACATACTTTTATAATCAGGTGTAAAACTTTATGTATATACCGTTGTCCCTTGGTATCCATGGGGAATTAGTTCCAGGACCCTCCTGCAGATACCGAAATCCACAAATGCTCAAGTTCCTTCTATAAAGTGGTGTAGTATTCATGTATAACCTACACAACCCTCCCATATACTTTAAATCATCATAGATTACCTATAATATCTAATACAATGTAAATGCTATGGAAATAGTTGTTACACCGGATTGTTTAGGGAAATACAAAAAAAGTCTGTACACATTCAGTACAGATACAACCATACTTGTTTTTTAAAATATTGTTTGATCTGTGGTTGTTTGAATCCACGAATTCAGAACCCATGGATACACAGGCCAGACTATACTTACTATTGCACTGGGACTTTCAAAGACTGTTATCTGATAAAATGTTTATTTAGAGACAGGCATATCATACATTGACACCAGAACCTGGTGCCTACCTCTGAGTGTAGGACAAATGTTTAGTACTGAGTGTTAGTTTAGTACTCTCATTGTATTCTTGTAGGTGATGTAGTCATTCAGTATTCAGTATAGTCTTAGAATATTGAATATTCAATATAGTCTTAGAATATTGAATATTCAATATAGTCTTAGAATATTGAATATTCAATATTCAATATAGTCTTAGAAATATTAGAATGTAATACCCCATTCATTGATAGATCTCCCTAGGTTTGTGGAACTGTAAAATAACTTAGTTGTCATTCAGTCTGTGTGTGTATCCTTTGTTGAACATTTGATTCATTCAATTTTTTAAATTTAAGAATAATTGATTAGTTCCTGTTAGTCAATGTTCTTGCAAAAATCCTCAACTTCTTCAAAGGAGGAGAAATAATGAAAATAAAAGGATATGGAAGGTGCATCACTCTGGAGCTAATGCCATTTGGGAGCCTTTTCCACACCTCAGCCTGAATATATGGATGGAAGGAGCAGTTGCCCAAACCTACAGAGAGCCAGAGAGAGAGGGCGGCCTGAGAGGAGTTATGCAGTGCCTCTCCTGCCTCTGCTCTTCCCAGCCTCTGCTCTTCCCAGCCTCTGATCTCCCACCAGGACCTCATGGTGGTGGAACCCATGCAGAAAGCGAAGGGAAGAGAACCTGCTGATGCAGTACATACAGGTCTGGCTCCGGATACCCAAACCAGGGTAGAGAAGACTGCAGGCTGGATCAGGAGAGACATTTGGAAAACATCCAGCACAGTCTCCAAGATTTAAGAGGAGAATATTGATGGAGCTATATGAAGGACAGACACACAGATAGTACATGACTTCCCTTGAGAAATGGCAAGATGTGGTTATATTAAAACTGGATTTCTTCATGTAAGCATCAGTAATAACCGAGTAGCAATTGCCCTCTTTCAACAACGAGTGAAGTCTCCACTCACTCCGCGTCTTACCCTTCCCACTTCATTCAGATTTCCTCTGTACACATGTGGGTTCCAGCTCATTCTCTTACTTATAAAAGGAATTCATTATCAACCAGAGGTTGCATAGAAGATAATTTGCCCAAGCTACCTAGTTACTGGTGGATACAGGTTGAGAACCTAGGAGCATTAGCCATGATAGGTTATCTTACGCTATGGTTGCAAATCATTGCTGAAAATATCTGTGGTTTATTATGACAAAGATTTGTATTTTAATTTACTCAAAATCTCCTGTGGGTCACATGGTGACTCAGAGACATGGCCTGTCTCCACTTTGCTGCTCTGTCATCTCAATGTGTGGCTTCCAGGTTAGCACAGCTAGAGAACAGAAGGCCGGAGGGCCACTCAGGGGATTTTGCTCCACCATGGAGGGGATTTTCATCTCTAGTCAGAGTCCCCAGGCTGGAATTACTCACATGGCTCTATCCAACTGCAGGAAAGTTGGGAATTGTAATTTCTGTGTGCCCAAGAAGGAAACAAGCAGCTATTGGTGAGTGTGAGCAATTGCTCCCACAATAAGAATCTTTCATTTTGGTCCGGGCTTTTTTCAGCTTAATAATGCCACTTTTTGTTCTACCTTAGCCAGTGTGTTGACTGTCATATTTGCAATACAGACCTTCAGAGCTATTCGCACAGGAGATAGCAAGAGGAATGCCTGCTGGGGGGCTCAGTGAAGATCCCACAGAGGAAAAGTGACTTGGATTTTGTTTTGAGGCTTGTGTAGGATTTAAAAATGTAAGAAGAATGGTTCAAGTTATTTCAAACTGTCCACATTGACTCAGTAAAGGTAAGTGGGAAGAATTCTCACAGCCTGTCTTGGTAAACCAGGCAAGTCAGTCTTACTCCTAGTAAAACAGTTATGCAGAGAAAAATCAGGTTGGATCTTTGAATGCTTGACTGTGGATCTTGGACTTCACCTCACAGTTAATAGGCAGGAATTGGTTCAATAGCCAGTAATTCTTAGCAGGAGGAAAGAGTGTGTCATTTGGATTCTATAGAACCCATTTCACTCTCCATTTGTACTTGCAGATCCAGCTTCAACACAATTTTCTTATGTTCTGAAAGTTCAAGCACAAGCACTTGGGGGATAGTTGGCTGTGTGTTTCTGCCTTGGGTTTTCTAAGACTAACCACCCAGTGAATTCTGCAAAACCCTGTTAAATGATGTTCCTAGCCATGGAGGACCAGGGAAAGCCAAAGGCACAACCGTCTCTGTGAGTAATGATACAGCTGCAGACCCTGATGGGGCGCAGTGCATCATTAATAGAACAGGGCATAAGGATGCATGCTGTCAGAGCTACCCCGTCTATTTTTGTGTGACACGAGGGACTTGTAGCCACTGCATTGATTTGCAATGGTGAACTGTCATTTCCAATAACAACTGTCCATGATAATATTTAAAATAATATTGAAAATTCACTGAATATAATATTTTTAAAGGATGTCATCTTTTAAAAAATATATGTGGATTTTAAAGACAAGTAGATGAGTAGAACACCAACGATTATTGTTAAATTATCCTAAATTTACCTGGGATTGCAATAAAATTAATGTTCCCTAGAAATTGTGAATGGTTGAATTAAAGCATAATAATTGAATGAAAATACCACAAAATTTTTGCTTTTCCACTTTGGCTTTTTGTTTTGTTTTGTTTTGTATTTTTTGAGACTGAGTTTCACTCTTGCTGCCCAGGCTGGAGTACAATGGCGTGATCTCGGCTCATCGCAACCTCCGCCTCCTGTGTTCAAGCAATTCTCCCGCCTCAACTTCTTGAGTAGCTGGGGTTACAGGTATGCACCACCATACCCGGTTAATTTTTTTCGTATTTTTAGTAAAGATGGGGTTTCTCCATGTTGGTCAGGCTGGTCTCGAACTCCCGACCTCAGATGATCCGCCCGCCTTGGCCTCCCAAAGTGCTGGGATTACAGGCGTGAGCCACCGCACCCTGCAACTTTGGCATTGCTAATAACCTATAGGGTTGTCATTAAGTTTTAAAACAGCAAGTAATTTTGTTTATTGCCACCCTGGTTAATCTCCTTCCACTCCTGAGAAAAACAAACAAACAGTGACCTCAATAACCATTTATTTCTGGCACAGCTTTCCCTCTCTCTTTCCAGGTGAAGTTTGTGCAAGTGTGAGTTAAGAGATTTGATGAAATTATTCACCCAGATGTAAGTGTCGGTATGTTATTAATACTTTCTCCAAGAACATGCACATCTTCACCTGGGCTTGCTGCTGCCCCACGTAGTAAGGATGCAACAGTTTGTGGTTCTCTAGAGAGCTTTGCCACCAGTTTTGCAGGGAGAGGGCTTTTAGTGTCTTAGCCATAGTGACATGTAAACAATTGATAATAGAGTTTTTCTTGAGAATGAATTTTTATACAAAGAAAAGGGAGAGGAAGAGAACATTGCTGGCCTTGGAAATCTGAAAAACAGACACAAAACAGGAAAGGAAAGAAAGCAGATTATTTAGTTTACCATCTTCATAATTTAAGGTTAATGTGGTTTTGATATGCCCCCACCAAATCTCGTGTTGAATTGTAATCCCCACTCTTGGAGGCGGGGCCTGGTGGGGGTGTTTATATCATGGGAGTGCATTCCTCATGGATGGCGTGGGCCATCTCTTGGGTGATGAGTGAGCTCTGAGTTCACAAGAGATCTGGTCATGTAGAAGTGTGTGGCACCTGCCTCCCACTCTTTTGCTCTTGCTTTTGCCATGTGAAGTGCCTGCTCCCACTTCACCTTCCTCTGTAAGTAAAAGCTCCCTGAGGCCTCCCCAGAAGCTGGGCACCATGCTTGTACAGCCTTCAGGCTTGTGAGCCAATTGAAACTCTTTTCTTTAAAAATTACCCCATCTCAGGATCTGGGGCAAAGGTACTACAACAATAGATGATGCTGTTGGCAATACCTGCTCGATTCCAGCCAAACTACAATGGAACCTGCCCCTGCCAGGGTTTCAGCAGGGCCAAGCTGGAAGCTGATTTTCCACCCTAGCTCCTGTCCCAGGGAAGCAGGCCATGGGCTCCAGTTTCTCTGCGGTGTCAGCAGGATGCAGAGTAAGCCCACTTCCACCAGGCATCGATGATACAGAATGAGGCAACGCAAGGTAGAGTGGTCCACGTTCTGCTCTCCCTTCCCTCCCATACTGGCCCTGGGCCCAAAGGAGACTGAACAGATACACAGCCCTGGTGCTACATCTCAACAGAGAAGCTGGCTATTAAAAAAAAAAAAAAGAGTAGGCCGGGTGCGGTGGCTCGTGCCTGTAATCCCAACACTTTGGGAGGCCGAGGTGGGCAGATCACGAGATCAGGAGATCGAGAACATCCTGGCCAACATGGTGAAACCCCATCTCTACTAAAAATACAAAAATGAGCTGGGCGTGGTGGCGCATGTTTGCAATCCCAGCTACTCAGGAGGCTGTGGCAGGAGAATCGATTGAACCCAGGAGGCAGAGGTTGCAGTGAGCTGAGATCGCACCACTGCACTCCAGCCTGGAGATAGAGCTAGACTCCGTCTCAAAAAAAAAAAAAAAAGTAAATAGGATTCACAATCTTATCAAAATGTCCAGAATACAATAAAAAACCACTTATCATAGCAAGAACCAGAAAAATCACAAATGAATGAAGAGTCGATTGAGACTCCAACATAAAGATGACTCAGGTGCTGGGATTACCTGCAACGAATTTTAGAATAATTGTCATAAAAATGCTTCAATAAGCAATTATGGGTTCTCTTGAAACAAATGAAAAAAATAGAAAATTCCAGCAAAAGTAGAGCCTAGAATTAAAAATGAAAATCATAAGAATACCTCAAATAAAAGGCTACGCATGGGCTCAATATATCATCTCAATGAAATGGAGGTGACAGAGGATGGAATCTGTGACCTTGAGGATAGCTCAGTGGAATTTGTTCCATCTGAAAAACAGAGAAAACAGTTATAGGGCAGCAGAGTCTCATGGGTCAATAACAAAAGAGCTCACATTTGTATACTTGGAGTCCAAGATAAAACAGAAAAATGTTTAAAGCAGCCAGGGAGAAATGAAACGTTGCTTAAAGGAGAACACCAATTCAAATGGTAGCAGATTTCTCATCTGAAACCATGGAGACCAGAAACGAATGAAGTGCTTTTCCAAGTGCTGAAAGAAAATAATAGTCACCTGCCAGTTCTATACCCACAGAAATTATCCTTCCAGAATGAAAGGGAAATAAAGAGGTTTTCTAGACAAAAGAAAACAAGAAAAATTTGTTGCATAACAAACCTACCCTTACAGAAGGGCTGACGGAAGCATTTTTTTATTTTTGTTTTTTATTTATTTTATTATTATTGTTTTTGAGATGGAGTCTCATTCTGTCGCCCAGGCTGGAGTGCAGTGGCACGATCTGGGCTCACTGCAACCTGTGGCTCCTGGGTTCAAGCCATTCTCCTGTCTCAGCCTCCCAAGTAGCTGGGATTACAGGCGCCGGACACAACACCCAGCTAATTTTCTGTGTTTTTAGTAGAGATGGGGTTTCGCCATGTTGGCCAGGCTCGTCTCGAACTCCTGACCTCAGGTGATCCGCCCGCCTCGGCCTCCCATTGTGCTGGGATTACAGGTGTGAGCCACTGTGCCTGGCCATACCTCATGAGTTTTTAAAAGCGATATTTGATGTTTGAAGCAAAAGTTACTATGCCATGTGAGGGGATGCTCAGTGCATGTAGAAGAAATACCTGAGACATGGATATTTAAAAGATGGGAAGTGGAAAGACACCTAAAGGAAGGGTGATCCTCCACTTTACTCCACGTGATAAGGCCTCACTTCCGGGGACTGTGATGGGTTAGGGTACATGGTGGATCCATTGACACGGAACTCGCAGTGCTCTGCGTGTCGCATGTGCAATGGGGCCAGGGAGCTGCAGGGCTGCCCTGGAGCGGATGAGGGGTGGCCGGAGCTTCGCAGAGGAAATGGGGTAGATTATGTGGGGCTGTCGGTTACATTGAGGCCACTGTAAAGTGACTGGATGTTTTTCTAAATGTAGGTATTTAGTTATTAGAATAAATGAGCAAGAAGTGACAGCATCTGACTTGATTTTTTTTTTTTTTTTTTTGAGACGGAGTCTTGCTCTGTCGCCCAGGCTGGAGTGCAGTGGCGCGATCTCGGCTCACTGCAAGCTCTGCCTCCCGGGTTCACGCCACTCTCCTGCCTCAGCCTCCCGAGTAGCTGGGACCACAGGCGCCCGCCACTACACCCGGCTAATTTTTTGTATTTTTACTAGAGATGGGGTTTCACCGTGTTAGCCAGGATGGTCTTGATCTCCTGACCTCGTGATCAGCCCGCCTCGGCCTCCCAAAGTGCTGGGATTACAGGCTTGAGCCACCGCGCCCGGCCGACTTGAATTTTTAAAATATCACCTTAGCTACTGTGTTGAGATTTCAGTGTGAGGGTTAAGGGCAGGTGCAGTACGACGGATTAGGAGGCTATTTCAGGAATCCAGGCAAGGCCATTGCGAGTGGAGGGGAGAAGCCAGTGGGTTCTGGGGGGATGGTAGTTTCAATACAGAGCCAAAGGAAATCTTGGTGGTGGAAAAGAGGGATCTTTAGGATGGCTCCCGGAAGTTTGGCTTCAGTGGCCACTAATTGAGGTGAAGAAGACTGCGGGAGAGCAGGTGGGGTGGAAGATCAGAAGTCTGGCTAGGGTTCAGATGCCGATTAAGCATCCAAGCAGCTGGATATGTAAACCTAGATTTCAAAAGAGAGCTACAGACTTGGGATAAAAAATTGGATGTAGTTACTATGTGGAGAGTGCTTAAAAGGATGAGATTGGATGCGGTCACCTAGGGAGCAGGTGTCAACTTTACTCATGGAACCATAAAAATGTAAATCTGGACGGAATATCTATAACATCAGCAAACAAGAATGAGGGGCCTCTCTATTTTTTGCTGGTGCACCCCAATTCTCCCTATAGCACCTGGCATATAGTAGTCACTTGATAATATTTACTGAATGAACAGTGACACGTGTGACCTGTCCACCATGACCAGATCAGCATCAGATCTAGAGCAACAGTGGAAATCTTCTCATTTCTAGTTCAATGGTCGTTTACTGTCCCTAACTCTCCTGCCAAATTTAATTCTCAATATCTTACTCGTGTTCAACACTAAATTCTGATTACTTTATTGGTTGTTATTTTTCATAAGCTATTCTTAAACTTATGATGTCTTTAAAACTAAAATTAACTGCGTTTTTTTCCTATTTTAGGAAAAAATGAAGACAGGCTAATTTTGAGATAAATCAAATTTGAAAGAGAGTAAGATTTTTTTAATTTAATAAAAATGCTTTTACCCATTTTATAGAATTATAACAATATTCAACCCTTTTAAAATGTGGCTGCTATAGATTTTCTCTATATCACAAGGAATTCAATACTATATTAGATATTAAAAGCCTAAAAACCTAAAGATTGATGATGGTTTGTGTCTGACAAGTTTTAAAATAATAAGGAAAATAGGTATAGGGAATGTATTGATAATAGAATGTACATTTTCTTAAGTATAGACTAAATTAGATTTAGGATTGTATTAATTCCAAATGAATCATTTTATTAGCACTAGCTTAGAGGAATAATTTCTTCCATACACAGAAAATTACTGTGTATACTCAATATTACTAAGATATAAAAGCCATTAGGTTTTTGTTTATTATCCTTTTTCTGACTTTTCTCCATATAAGTGAGCAGCAATTATCACTTGAATCAACAATATATATTAATTTTTAAAAATAGAAATAAATATAAAGCAAGGTTATAATTTCTATGACCATAGGCTCTAAGAAACCTAACCCTGTGTTTTCCATAGAAACCATAGTCCAGCATTTGCTCTGTTCCCAGCAACTTCATAGAACACAGCTACCATGAATAATGAGAATTGACACCACCTCTTTTTAAGCGCTTTAACTTCGACATTTCAATTTGGTTTAAAATTTTAATCCCTCCGTGTGTGTTTGTGTATGTGTCTCTGTGTGTGTGTGTGTGTGCATGTGTGTGTGTGTGTGTTTGCGATGAAAGAAAATACATACACTAATTCTCCAAAATTCCTATGGGTGACTTAATCAACATGTATTTCTGAAGTTCTTACTTTCATCAGCATTTTCTTAAGTTCTTTGGAGAACATGGACATATAAAGTATTCATTGCCCTGGCTCCAAAATGTGCAATTTAATGCAGCATACATTGCAAACAAATTTATAAGGACTATCCTATTGTAACTAATAAGGGCTACAGGAGCTTACTGGCCTGTCCCTACTCTAAAGACTAAAGTGGGCTAATGAAGGGGCTGCTTGGAGGATGCAGAGGCTGAAAATGGTAAGCATTAGGGCAGGTCAGAGAAAGGGCTGTTTATTTCAGGAAGAATACATGATACTAAGCATACCATAGACATTACGGAAAGTAAATAAAGAGTAGATTTATACTAAAACATTTTAGAGTAATATGATGCAATTTACAGCTAATGGGAAAAGACTGCTAAGTTATTGCTGTGTCATAACTATTTTATTGTGATTTAAAAGCTTTGCATAAAACAATATCCAGTATCTTCAGAACTAATATTTGATCTGAAGTACCTTTCTATTAAAACTTCTCTGACCATCTAATTGTATTAAAAATAACATACTGGGAATAGGATGTATCCTCGAATTAAATTGCTTTTCAATGGCGTTAAGGTAAAATAATGCCTGTGTGTTTATTGTTTTTATGAATATGATATATTGTGTGATATCTGGGCCCAACAGCTGTCTCAATTGTGGATGATATTTATATAAGAGCAAACTTTAAGCAGATGACAACTCTGCAGATTCTGCAGCGGTAAGCCCTTCTTGACTCTTTTCTGCAGGTTGTGGATGAGAGAGCTGCCCCATGGCTGGGCTGTTTTTACGTATACTGGCTGCTTACAGGATATCACGCTGCTGAATGACGTGTACTTCAAGGCCAGCAGAGGGTGGTGGATGTGCCTCTGCCCACGCCGTGTAAAGATGGCGGCAGAGCGGGCCCAACAGCACCCTTGGAGTCTACACAAGAAGATAAAGTCATGCATGGGTAATGTCCTCTGGCTGGTTCTGAAATATATAAAGGCTGCCATTTTTCAGGGACAGAGCAAATTATCTTACACCTCTTTATCCTCTAGAATTTAATTTCAAGTTGCCTAAGTCTGCATAGCTTTCCAGTCTCAGGTGCAAATGGCCCTCAAGTCTCCTGATGTCCACTGAAGCTGTTTGGGGTTTTTGTTTTTACCCGATTTTAATATTTTTTTCTGTGATCCATGCAGAGCTCTAGCATCCTGACTTCTTTAACTAAATTAATACCTTTAATCTGATTGTAGTAAAGTCTTGCTGTAACCTGAGATCCCTTTTCTCTCCCTGGTGACATTGCATCACGCGTCTTTGGTTTTTTGTGGATTGATTTTATTGTTTAGCTCTCAGAGGATGTTCTTATTTCCAAGTAGCTGGAAATTACCAAATACCAATCATAATATCCAGAAGTACAAATTAATAACGGGATAGTAATAAATAGTACAATTTGTACTTATAGTTTATGCCATTTTTCTAAATTACATGTTGATCCTTTTTAGTGGCAAGCGGCCCATCGGTATGGGCTATTGATAATAATTGAAACAATATGCCATGCGATCCCCTCTAACTGTGCAGATGTAATGAAGCATACATCTGCCAGATGGAAGAAGTTACAGTATAGTGTACCCTGACTTGCTGTTGCAGGGTTGCTAAGTACAGTTTTTTTTCGTGGTTTTTTTTTTCCCCAGCATTTTCACTGGTATCATTGGGTATAGACTCAGTCAGTAGGGTACCTAGCAGTCTGAGCTTGAAAACTTGAGAATTAATTTCAACACACCTTTGACTATTCCCTAATGTTCTCCACTTAAATGTGTCATAGTGAAGCCAAGGGTAACTAGGGTTTTGTGATGAAGAACTGTCCTTTCCTGTACCCACCTGCAAACTTGAGTATACATGTTGGGTGTTGAGTGCTAGAGAGAGAGAAATGATTTACCCCTCTTTAGAGATACCCCATATTGATGAGAGTGATGTGCTTGGGCATGGCTTGGAGAACCAGTGGGGTGTTTGGAATGATGGCTTTTGTCCATTTCAACATTGGAACCCTGATCCTATATTATAATAAGAAAGGTAGACACATGGCAGAATCAAGTATAAATTGCTTATCATAACGTTTGTAGTTCTTTGAGATATAAAAAAGCCTCCCAATTGTCCTATAGAACTGATGTTTATTGTTTCTTTTAAATAAACATAAAAATTGACCTTCCCAGTCTTAAAACTTAAACATGTTACATTTGTATTATCTGAGTTCCTTTCTCAGAAAATAAAGGATCAGGCCTCCCAGACAGTATCAAAGAGCGAAACTTACCAGATCATGGCATCTGGACCATGAGACACCAGACTCATCACCTGTGGTGATTACCTAAACCTGCTTCCTGTTGACCAGTTCTTCTTCTTTACCCCTCCCTTATTCCTGCTTTCCCACACTTGGTTACATTTCTTCCTCACTACATACACCCATCATTTCAGTTGCTCAGGCAGGTGGATTTAAGACTGATCTGCCATCTGCTCTCCTACAGCACCCAATTAAAGCTGTCTTCCATGGCAGTACTCGTTATATCAATGACTGGCTTTCGGTGCAGCAAGCAACAGGACCTAGACTGAACCCCTGACATTCAGGTAACAAAACCAATTTCCAGAGGACATAGGCTTACTCTGCTACATTTCCTGTCTTCCTCGAATATGGCATCAAGTTTGAAAGTGGGCCTACAACTTTGATGAGTTGACTTTTATGACATTTAAATAAATATGCATTAAACCAAATTGTCCCCAGGATTTTCCACAAAAATCTCATAATTATAGAGCCTGTGGTGTCTGAGTTCACTTCATTATTTTCCAGGAAAATTTTGAACTAGAAAAAAGAAATTAAAATGCTCCAAAAGTCACAGCGTAAGAACATGTCCTAATTCTCTGTAGATTGTGTGTTTAATGGAAGGAAATGCTCCTTGCTGGGGCGAAGATGCTTCCTAGGGCAATCAGAAATCTGCCAAAAGTTTTGTAGGGGATTTTTTTTTTTTTTTTTTTTTTTTTGCTTTCGAGTTTTTCTCTTATGGAGCAGGATAAATGGATCAGCCTGTTAACAGACTAGGCAGATGCCCAGCATATCTGAACTACATCATTTCTTTAGACTTAGTAGGGTTTTGACTTGAACGCTAGTAGGCTCCCATATGTCTTTCTGAAATCTAGACCTTAGGTGCCCTCTGTGGGGACTGCTGTGTATACCTGGACTCAATACACTTACCTAGTCAGATGAATATAAACTGTCAGTCTTGGATCACCTACCCACTCCCTTCCAGAGTACAGAGTCAAGTTCACTGCAAGGGAGCAGGTTGCCCAGGGAGCCCAGTGCCCCTTGAAAAATGAACAGTGAAGAGATGGCTCTACATATGCAGACTCTTGCTAGTAACTAGCAGGAGAAACCATTTGCAGTGGCATGTCTTTGGAATGATCGTTTGCCAACAGCAAGAGAGAAGTATTTTCACCTTATAGTATAATTTACCCCAAGACACAGCTCCGTCCTTTCTTACCAAGGGTGCATATGTGTACATGAGTGTGTATATCTGAAGTTTACTCATTGATTAAGAAATATTGCAGGTTCTCTAAAGCTTGTATATCTTGGGCTATTACAAATTCTATTTGACTGGGAAAATAATATTTTTAGGAACTCACTCAAAAATGGACACATGCTTTGAAATAGAAATTTAAGTGGTTTCTCCAAGTAACAACAATCATGTGTTCCTTTCTTCCCACCTCTAGAGAAATACACAACAGGGAAACAATGTAGAGATACATGAGAGTCAATTGGTTATCGCTAAGTTGTTTTAAGACCCTACAGAAGCTGCATCCATGTGGCTGCAAAGGACATGATTTCATTTTTTATGACAGTGTAGTATTCCATGGAGTGTACGTACCACATTTTGTTTATCCAGTCCTCCATGGATGGACATCTAGGTTGAGTCCATGTCTTTACTATTGTGAATAGTTCTGCAATGAACATATAGGTACCTGTGTCTTCCTGGTAGAACAATTTATATTCCTTTGGGTATACACCCAGTAATGGGACTGCTGGGCCGAATGGTAGTTCTGTTTTAAGTTCTTTGAGAAATCTCCAAACTGCTTTCCACAGCAGCTGAACTAACTTACATTCCCATCAACAGTGTATAAGCATTCCCTTTCTCTGCAACCTCGTCAATATCTGTTGTTTTTTGACTTTCTTATAATAGCCATTCTAACTGATGTGAGAACTGATGTCAGATGTTAACACAGGAACAGAAAACCAAATACCGTTTATTGTCACTTATAAGTGGGTGTGAAACCCTGAGTATGTGTGGACACAAAGATGGGACCAATAGACACAGAAGCCTACTTGAGGAGGTAGGGTGGGAGTAGGATGAAGTTCCAAAAACTACCTGTTGTCTACTATGCTCACTACCTGCGTGACAAAATCATTTGTACACCAAACCCTAGTGACACATAATTTATACATGAACAAAACTGTGCATGTACCCCCAAACCTAAAATGAAAGTTGTAAAAAAAAAAATAAACACATGTGATGTGGGAGCAGAAAGCAAAAACAAAATTAGTTGGCTTAACTGACATGTAGAGAACATTCCACCCCAAAACAGCAAAATACACAGGCTTCTCAAGTAAACATGGTTCATTTAATAAGAATAATTATATCCTAATATATTAAAAACCTTAATAAACTCAAACCATATGGAGTATATTCTTGAATTGCAATGAAATTAACTACAAATAACTAACAAAAATGATATGATTGTCCCTGAATATTTGGAAATTAAAGTAATTCTAAATACTTATGGAGAAAACTGGGAATACTCAGAAAAATCAAAACATATTTTGTACTAAAACAAAATGAGTACATAACATATCAAAATTATGAGGTAGCTAAAGCAGGACTTTGAGGAAAAATTATAGCATTAAAAAAAGACCTTGCAGAAGGATAATGAGACTGAGGGCTGTTGAGTCGTTAATGGGTAAGGCTGGAAGCCAGAGGGCCTCTGTGCTAGTTTACAAGGAGGCTCATATCTCCTACAGTGGAAGGGAATGACATAGCTCAGACAATTAGGAAGACCTAATTTTTAGAGCTGCAGAGCTCCAGGGACATATGAATGCATGGCTGAGGTCACTGCTCAGGTGAGAAAAGGACTGAGACCAGAGACCGTGGTACAAGGACATATGTCTGGACAGACATGTCTCCTTTCCTGCCAGGCCAATACCAAGAAGGAAATGCTAATATAGCCCATTTGGGAACATGCTGGCCCTGATCAGGGAGGAGGGACTCTATACACCCAAAGAGTTGAATGAATTAGCTGTTTTGTATGAGCAGGAACCAGAGGAGCACTCCTGGGATTAGAAATGGTGCAACCATGTTCCTAGAGCAGCCCTTAGAAACTTGAAAACAGCAATGCCCAATACTCAGCAGAATGGAAATGCCCAAATTGCCCTGTCAGAAGCCAGAGGATATGCTGAAGGAAGCAGAGATTGTATATTATGTCAGACCAAAAGACCCAAGAGAAGGTCATAGTCCAAGAGAAGGAGCAGAAAGCTCACTCTTCACTAAGACCATAACGAATGTGCTGGGAGAGGGGCACCATCATCAATAATAAGTTTGGTGGTGGCTCTTCTGGTGGTTGGAGAGGTAGTCAAAGGAGTCCACTCAACAACATCATGAAGATGATGGAGCTCCATGCCAGGAGAAGCCAGGTTCTGGGGCTTCACCGCTAGACGCCAGGAGGTTAGAGGTGCGACCAAGGGGGTGTGGCCCACAGGGACTTGAGGAGATGGTTATAATAGAGTGTCTGTAGTGGGTAAATGAATAGGCAGCCAAGAAGAATGCTGCTTAACATCTATAACTAGGAAAAAAAGTTAGAACGGAGTATCAGAAAGTCAAGCACAGTCACACTGTTAACAAGTCCAAGTTCCTGCTCAGTTGCCGGACCTCAGCCAAATTTTCAAATTCAGAATCCACTGGCATTATTCCTAGGAAGAAAGACCCTACCATCCCATGGCATATGCTGTGAAAACGCCCTCAATCTTCCTCAAAGGGACCTGTAGCCATTTACTTAGGCTTCTTTATACTGAGAAAAAAAGAATAACAAGCCATTTCAAAGACTACTTAATAAAGGGCCCGAATTGACATTGATTGACCAGAATAAAAATCCAAAGATCCATCATAGCCCAGCTTTGGAGCACAGAGGGCTATGAGAGTTAGGCCAAATTAGAAATTGTGGCTAAAGTCCACCTTTCAGTGGTCTGCTAGGTCCATGAATCTACTCAAAGGTCATTTCTACAATCTCCAAGTACATAATTGGAACTGACATCCTTAGTAATTGTAGTAACCCCCTTATTGGGTTTCTGCAATGTGAGAAAAAAACTGTCATCATGGAGAAAGGCCAAGTGGAAACCTCTGAAATTCCCTCTCACCCCTCTGCCAAAATAGTAAGTAAAAAACAATATTGTATCCTGGGAGAGACAGCAAAGACTTGTGCCACCATTAAAGATCCAACATAAGAATACAGCAAGGGTGATCCCTGTTATGTCTCCATTTAACTCATCAATTTGGCTCCTGCAAAAACTGGACAGATCCTGGAAAAAGACTATTGATGAGCACAGATGAATAAATAATAGCTGTGTTTGCAGACAGATATGGTATAGTTGCTGGAGCAGACAAATATGGCCTCATGTCTATTGCAGGCAACCATTGATTTGATAAATGTGTTTTTCCCATTCTAATTAGCAAAGATGATTAGAAATAATTCATATTCACTTGGAAGGGGCAAAAATATTCACTTACATTTTGCCTCAGGGTCATATTAATTCTCTCACCCTCCTGTATTGTGGTCTCTCCAGCCTTCCCCAGATCCTACTTTAATTTTCCCTAATAAGTCCTTTACTGTCTTCTTTTCAGAATATCTTCACAAACACAATGAGAATCTCAGAAGCTATAGAATGTCTGACACATACAAAAAGAAAGAAAGAAAAGACAAAGAAAAGAAAGAGAAAGAAGAAAGAAAAAGAAAAAGAAAGAAAGAAAGAAAGACAGAGAAAGAAAGAAATCTGAATTCAGGACTAGATCTAAAATAATAAAAATCAAAAACGAATATCTGACCCTATGAACTTAATTTTTGCCTATCAAAGTATTTTTATGTTAGCTTGTTTTCTTTAAAATAAATTGAATAAGTTAAAAGTCAGCATGACCTAGTGAAGACTGTCAACCATGGCTGCATGTTAAAATAACCTAGAGAGCTTTAGAAAGAAAAAACAGCAAGGCCTTTAACCTGCTCCCAGAATTACCGATTTCATGGTCTGGATGAGCTTAGCCATTAGAATTTTGACAAGGAAATGAGTCTCCATTTTCTCCTGTCAGAGAGAAATAATATTTTTTCTCCTGGATGGTCATTATAATGATCTAAGCAGCTAGAATATTCTTGCCCATGGCTTGCTTGCTCATTTCTGCCAAAAATTTTATAAAATATTTGCTTCTCAAAGGTGCCCCACCTGTCACCATAGCAAAGGTTGTGAGCTCCCCCATGACCCTCCTGCCTTGTCCCTGCTGGATTCCTCACCAAGGCACCTTAAAATACCCCATAGAATTAGTATGTTCACTTTGCTCATGGTTCATCTTCCTCTCCTGGCATGTAAGCTCCACAAAATAGGGAATTTTTGACCTTTTGTTCCATGCTGCAATATCTAGGTTAGAAGTTGGCAAACTACAGGCCGTGGGCTAAATATGCTCCAGTGCCTGTTTTTGCAAATAAAGTTGTATTGGAATGCAATCACCCATTGTGTATGTATTGTCTATAACTGTTTTTGCAAATAAAGTTGTATTGGAATGCAATCACCCATTGTGTATATATTGTCTATAACTGTTTTTGTACTGCCCTCAGTTGCAACAGAGGCTGCCTTGTGGCCTGCAAAATCGAAAATATTTATTATCTGGCCCTGTACAGAAAAAAGTTTGCCAATCTTTGGTATAGGAAAGTATCTGGCATGTAGTATATGCTTAATAATATTCTTTCATTTATTCAACAGGGTGTCTAGCACAAAATTAGCACACAAAAATGGTAAATTTTATGTTCTGTTTGATTACAAGTGAGTATGGCCAGATCAGAGAATCAAATCCCTAGAAATTCATAGAGTAAAATGTTCATCCAAATGAATTAAAGTAATTGGAGTAGATAGTTTCTTTACCTTCATATCTTTTTTTGTTTGTTTTGTAGAGGGAAAGGGAAATGATTAGTAAAAGGGAGGTTTCAGTTCCTAATCCTTTTGTTGCTCACTTAATTTTTGTGCTTGTTTGCAAGTTTCAATTAATATCAATCAAAATAATTCTCCCTACTTTGTAAATGGTGTTCAATTGTTACCATGCAAAAGGTGAATTAACCTAGGACAGGGGTTCAGGCCTCTGGCTGCCCCCTAAGCTTCGGGGTCTGCGTGATCATCTTCTGGCAATCTAGAAGGGATGCTGTTTGGAAGCTGTGCTTACCATCATTACGCTGACATTGATTTTTAAATTGTCCATTAGTGTATTCGTAAGGGAGCATATGCTTTTTTTGCTAGAAGCAAAACAGAACTTTATTAACAGAACCCTGACTTTTCCTTTCTTCTTCCACCTTTAAAGCTTGGTCTTTTATGAGATATGGATTTCTTTGCAGTCTGACAAACTTTGTAGACACTTCTCAAAATAAAGTTTATAAATGCTAAAGGAAGAAGGAGAAAGCCATGAGATGACAAAGGCAATAAATTATATTGAAATTGTAGTACTAGAAATTGAAGTTTTTAAGCAAAACTTTAAAAGCAACAAATATTTGATATAATAACTTCTGTGATTCTGTATTTAATGTGGTGGATATAATAACAATTATAATTTCGAAGTCATGCTGAGAGTAAACTTTCAAGATATTTGGAGCCACTGTGAATGTGATATTAAAATACTGAAAGTCATAATTTCTGCTGGTGTGACCGTCACAGGTATTGCTAATGCAACTGTGGCTGCTGCCTGGATGCATAATGGAAGTAGAGGCTAAATTTCAGTTAGCAGAAAAGGAAATCAGATGTAATTTTTCCCTTGTATTCTTTCTAACTCGTTTTCTACTTTAAGCATTAAATTTACTTGTGCACTCTCTAGCCTGTTTCTTCCTCAGAAAGTATCCTCCACCTTTTGCCCATTTAACATTCTGACAAATTTGAGTCCATACATTTTTATTACTCCAAAAGAGGTACCTTTTAAACTGTACCTTTATCAGGAGTTGGAGATCAGCCTGGCCAACATGGTGAAACCCCGTCTCTACTAAAAACACAAAAAATTAGCAGGGCGTGGTGGCACATGCCTATAATCCCAGCTACTTGGGAGGCTGAGGCAGCAGAATTGCTTGAACTGGGGAGGCAGAGGTTGTGGTGAGCAGAGATCACGCCATTACACTCCAGCCTGGGCAACAGAGCAAGACTCCATCTCATAAATAAATAAATAAATAAATAAACTGTACCTTTAGATTCCCAGTGAGATCTTATTTTCCTTCTAAAGAAATTGCTGACAGTGGCCCCTAATGTCATATACTGAAGTACTAGCTCCTGAAATCTTAGCACAGGTGTACTAGGAATTCTACTTATGTTTATAATTAGTCTCGATACACATTAGTCAATTTGGCATAGCTAGTGCACAGTCTGAAAGCTGGTGAGATAGATGTAGAGTTGCAAAATTTTCAATTTATCTATTAGGCAGCAGGAGGCTACAGTTGGCCCTATGCAAAACAATTCATGCAGCATTATGGGAATTTGTCTTTTGCACTGCCTGGCTATCTTGCTTTTATGTGCATTTATTACTAAGAAGTTGTACTCATGGAGTATTGTATTATTATTGTTGATAAAATAATAATGATATTTTGCAGTCACCATGCATCTTTCTTTGTTCCCTGACTTTGTTTGCACAGGAAAATTAAAGAAACAAATTGCCATTTAGTACTTTTCCACCTCTGCAGTAAAAAATTGTCAGGAAAGCACAAGCTCAGAATTATCAATGAGCAGATGCTAACAGGTTATGAAACTATGCAAATCAAAGTACACTTGAACAAATGATCTGAAGTTGCTGCCTTGTCAACTTAGACATAGCTGGTGGAACTCAGTAATGGATGTTAGGGAAAATTTTGAAAATAGAAAGAAATGTCTGTAACATTTTTTTTCTCTAAACCGAGCCTTTTCTGGGTGGGAAGAAGTACTGATAAATTTACAAACTCTGTTTTGCTTACCCAGTGACATTGTCCACCCCTTACATTCTTGCTGCAAGATATCCATTTTCCTTTCTCCCATGAAATGAGATTTTAGGCACATAAACTTATGCTGATCCAGGAGATGTGAGATAAGGTGGGGCTAAGAGTTTCCCAACTGATGTCAGTCGTTAAAACAAAGAAAAAATACTGATAGCAATTTTATATCATGTAAAATAGATGTCCCCTAGGTTTCCATCTACATCTAACATTTTATGATTCTAATATAATCTTACAAAATAATAATAATAAATGGAAAACTGGAGAGCAATGATTATTTGATTAGAGTAGTAGGAAAACACTGAAAATTACTATGTACCAGGATTTCAGATAGGTATTGCAAAATAAGAATAAAAAAGATATCTCGCCCCCAAGGGCTTGAAAGTGAAATAAAAGAGACAAACAACAATCTGTTCATTAAACAACTGTGTGATGAATGCCTTGAGAGAGATAAGTACAGGTTGCTAGAGCAGCAAAGATGTTCAAAGAAGACTTCCTAGTGGGTGTGGTACTTGAAGTAAGATGAGATGTGACGAACTAGAAGGCTCTGTCTAAACGAAGAGAGGTATGGAGGCTTCTTATTTAGAGAAAACAGTAGGAAGGCGGAAGAGATGAGCACATTAAAGAAATGACGATAATTTAATATGGCCACAGGAGTCCACAAACTGTACAGGTGAACATATGTCCCCCATATATTCACCTGTACAATTTAAAGCGAAACATACGTATAATCCAGTGGCGATCTGGGGCCAAGATGTTCTGTGAGTAATAAAGACTGTTCTCTTATCTGGAGACCTCATATTTCCTGTAAGAATCCATCTGTCTGTCTAACTAATCATCATTTCTGTCTATCTTTCTATTTTGTCTATACTTCTTTCTAGCCATGATGCTATTAAGAGAATTGTTGGCCTGGAAAATAGATCTGGAGAAAGTACAATGTTGCCGCTTAGAGAACTACCAAGTTTAAGACAGGTAAAGAAACAGAGAGGATTAAGTAAGAAGTCTCAAATTAATCCCTTTGACGTATCAGAAAGAGACAACACAGGATGTGGAAAAGAGACACTATTTGAAGAGACTATGAAAGGGAATTGTCTATGATTGTTCAAAAGCCAATCTTCGGATTCAGAAATCCCAGTGAATCCTATGCAGGAGAAATAAAAAGAAATATATACCTAGAAATATGAGACTGAAAACGAAGAACAACGTGGACAAACAGCCTTTGCCTTTCAGAGGGAAAAAGACAGAATATCTGTAAAGAAATCATCATTAGCTTAAGAGCTACTTTCTCAGCAACATAACCAGCAAATAGAAAGGGAAGATTTCTTAACTGATTATTATCCCACAAAACCATTTTTCCAGAATGAAGACAAAATAAAAACATTTAAAAACAACAACAAAACCCTGAGGGAATGCAAATCAACAGACTGCCTCTTTCATTGAGAAAGTCTTGCTGTGAAAAACATGTCCCCTGCAATAAAGCGTTCTTAATGAGGTAGCTAATTTGCATTTGGATCAATCTGCTTATTAGATTCGGAGCAGTAAGTAACAATTTACAGACCAGTGCTAGTATACAGACCACACATTAAATATCAGTGTTCAAAAAGATGTGTTTCAGAAATAAAGAAAACAGTGACAGAGTTGAGATGTGAAAATAATAGTAAGGAAAGAAAATGGCACACAGAAATCTAAAAAAAGCAGTAAGTGTGTTTTTAAAAAAATGTGTCCTTGGAGGTTAGAAACAATAATACAAGGGTTAGGATAGTTAGGAATGAGTGACCCAAGTTAAAGCATTATAATGTGTCTAAGTTGTAAACACTGGTCATCCTTTACACTTTTTAAAGGTCTACATGTTAAAATTCTTAGAGATAGGGAAAGATATAGAAAGAGTAACATCCAAACTAGTAGAGGGGGAAATGGAACTAAAAGAATGCCCGCAAGAAAAACAGACCTTAATCATTCCAAAACAGGAAGAAAAAAAAAAAAACAGGAGAAAAAAGGGCACAAATACAAAGAAAAATTAGTACAGAAGAAATTAATTCAATCATATCAGTGACCAGAATGCTGGCCAAAATTCTTCAGTTAAAAGACATAAATCATAAGAACACAGAAAACTTGAAAGTCAAAGGATGGAAAAACATCACAGTATATGTTGTACACTGTACATATAAACAAAATTTTTTGGCAATTGTGCCTCAGTAAAGTTGGAGAAATTAATGAAACATTTTAAAAAGATATCAGACAAATACTGTTTTGTTTTTACTTAGGCAATGCTATTAACATAGTAATATATATGACTGGAGAAGCTATAAACTACAGTACCACCAGAGAAAATACAAGAAGGGAAGCATTTTAAGAACAAAAATAATGATTATAGGTTAGTAGGTTGCTTCCCTAAGAAGAAATAGCAATTTTAAAAGTATCCACCTAATTCTGTAACTCAAAATATAGAACATATAAATATGTACAGATATAATGTTTCACAAGGGATCAATGGAAAATCTACCGTTAGACGGAGACCTGAATGGTAATGGTTACTTACTATCTCTCCTGCGTAGGCTCTGCAATCAAAACTATTGAACTTCTCCGTTCAGACCGCCACTCACACCTATGGGAAAAGGGTAATATAATAGATCATTGGCTTAACAACAGGGAATCCCATTCATATGACAGACAATGGGGACAAAAAGCTTTGGTATGTAAAACATTATTCCTTTCCTGGCCTAAAGACTCATCGCCACCTACATTAAAGCTAATATGCCTGATTACTGTTTTTAGAGAACTTATTTTATCAGGGCAATTCCAAACTCAAAAATATGCTAACTGGCACCTTGTTAGCTACATAGAAATGCACCTTAGACCCGAAACTTACTAGACTAACTCATTATAAAATTTTCTTTAAGGTGTCCATGCAGTCCCTGGTCATAGTTGAAGCAGTCCTGAGAAACATCGCCCCTACCCCCATAATCCCCAGAAAAAACCGATATTTTCTTTATCTTTTCTTATAACTTTATATTTTATAAATAAAAAGACAGGAATGTCAGGCCTCTGAGCTGAAGCTCAGCCATTGTAACCCCTGTGACCTGCACATATATGTCCAGATGGCCTGCAGGAGCCAAGAAGTCTGGAGCAGCTGAAAAACCACAAAAGAAGTGAAACAGCCAGCTCCCGCCTTGACTGATTGACCAACCTTATGACATTCCACCATTATGACTTGTCCTGGCCCTGCCCCAACTGATTAATTGACCTTGTGACATTCTTCTTTTGGACAATGAATCTTATGATCTCCCCACCATGCACCCCGTAACCCCCTCCTCTGCTAACAATATATAACCACCTTTAACTGTAACTTTCCACTACCTACCCAAGTCCTATAAAGCTGCCTCTCTCCTACCTCCCTTCGCTGACTCTCTTTTCAGACTCAGCCCACTTGCACCCAAGTGAATAAATAGCCTTACTGCTCACACAAAACCTGTTTAGGTGGTCTTCTCTACGGACACACGTGACAGTTCAGAAAGGTGGGACAACTTGAAATGGGGTGGGTGGGGGTGTTCCAGGTCATAGGTAGATTTTAAAGTTTCTCATTGGCAATCGGTTGAAAGGGACAAGTTATTATCCAAAGACCTGGAATCAATAGAAAGAAATGTCTGGGTTATGATGATAAGGGATTGTGGAGACCAAGGTTTTATCATGCAGATGAAGCCTCCAGGTAGCAGGCTTCACAGAATAGATTGTAAATGTTTCTTATCAGACTTAAGGTCTGTGTTGATGTTAATTCCGGTTAGCTCTTCCTGAAATCAAAAAGGGAGGGGGGTACAGTGAGGCATATCCAACCCTCCCTTCCCATCATGGTCTGAACCAGTTTTTTTCACGTTAACTTTGCAATGCCCTGGCCAAGAGGAGGTGTGCATTCAGATGGTTGGAGGGCCTTAGAATTTTATTTTTGGTTTACATTAGCTAGAAAGAGAGAGAGAGGGAGAGAGAGTGTGTTATGGATACACACATACTGGGTACTTTGACAGACACTGGAAGGGCTCACTGAGCCTTCTTGGCAGCTCCCTGGGGACCTGCCTGGAGCCTGGAAAGCTAAAAACAACCTTTCCCAGAAATCTTTGGAGCCAGTTTTTGCAAGGGACTTGGGGACTGTGAAGAAGATGCACCTGGGTAAGTGTTAGTGGCAGAAATGAACAACTCGAGGCAGAGGCCATGCACAGGATGGAGCTCTTCTGGCAAGCACAGTACTGGACCCATATGGTCCCTCCAGGGCGAGTGAGCTTCTGCATCTAGTCTAGTCCCCAGGTCACTCATGCTAAGCTGTGGTGGTAGGGGTGATGGCAGCTTGCTCATGTGGCACTGGGGCTGTATGCGTGTCTCCTAGAGTCAGTGGCAGCAGTGTTAGCTCCGTCACTGTGGCAGGAGCCGAAGGGATCTGGGGTCAGTGACTTTATGTGACCAGTTTTGTGGAACAGTTGTCAGCCTTGTTCCTGGATTTAACCTAGAAACTCTTCCTCTAGCCCTGCCAAGGATTCTTGAACTATTTAATACACCTTAGAAAATGCATTTTTCCTTAAAGTATTAATAGGTAGAGTTAGGTCTATTGTTTGCACCAAAGAACCCTGGCTTATAGAAGAGAGTGATCCGCCTCTACCTCAGGGTACTGATTGGCTCAGAAGAAGGAAATAGGGAAAGAAAATAGGGTGGGGGCGATGGAGCTTTGCGTATGTCACTATTTATTTCTTTGAAAAAGACAGGGAGATGTGTGAAGCAAATGTGGCAAACATATAGTTACTCTTTGAGGTGTTTTTTGTGGGTATCTGAAGCAATATTTTTGTGCTTTTCTAGAGGTTTAAAATATTTTATTATTTAAAAATAATGTTTAAGGCTGAGCTTGGTGGCTCATGCCTGTAATCCCAGTACTTGGGAAGGCTGAGGTGGGTGGATCCCTTGAGCCCAAGACCAGCCTGAGCAACATGGCAAAATCCCATCTCTCCAAAAAAAAAAAAAAACAACAACAACAAAAATTAGTCAGGCACAGTGGCACACACCTGTAGTCCCAGCTACTCACAAGGCGGAGGCGAGCGGCTCGCTTGAACCCCGGAGGTCGAGGCTGCAGTAAACTGTGACCACGCCATTGCACTCCAGCCTGGGCAACAAGAGTGAAACTCTGTCTCAAAAAACAAACAAACAACAAAAATGAATGCATAATATTCCATCATGTGGATGTACCATACTTTCTTTAAGCAATACATTGGGCCTGTTTAAACTTTTCATTCCATTCCATTAATCTGGCTGTCAATACATTGCACACATACATAGTGTTTCGACTGTAGTAGCTTTAAATAGATGTTGATATGTGTCAGGGCTTGTTCCTACCAACCCCCAGCCACTACTATTCTTTATCTGAATTTTTCTAGCTATTCTTGTTTATTTTTCCATCTGAACTTTAGAATCTGGTTCTTTTTTTTTTTTTTTTTTTTTTTTTTTGAGGCGGAGTCTCACTCTGTTGCCAGGCGGGAGTGCAGTGGCACGATCTCAGCTCACTGCAACCTCCGCCTCCCAGGTTCAAGTGATTCTCCTGCCTCAGCCTCCTGAGCAGCTGGGACTACAGGTGCGTGCCATCACACTCAGCTAATTTTTGTATTTTCAGTAGAGACGGGGTTTCACCATGTTGGCCAGGATGGTCTCTATCTCTTGACCTCGTGATCTGCCCGCTTCGGCCTCCCGAAGTGCTGGGATTACAGGCATGAGCCACCACGCCTGGCCAAGAATCTGGTTCTTAAAAGTTCCTCTTGGAATTTTTCCTGGGATTACGTTAAACTGGTAGCCTATTTTAGGGAGAACCGATATCTTTTAGATATTTAGTCCTCCTGCCCCTGAACATGATATGCTTTTCCATTTATTTAGGTCTTCTTTTTGTTGTCTTTAGTGATGCTTAAAAGTTTTGTTTTTTTTTCACATAGATTTTGTACATTTTCTGCTAAGCATTTTCCTTGATGTTTAATATTTTTTATTGTTAGTAGACAGCTGGAGTCCTTCCTTCCTTCTTTCCTTCATTTATTCATTTATTGAGTTTCCTTCTGTTGTGCAGTGGCGTGATCTCGGCTCACTGCAACCTCTGCCTTCTGGGCTCAAGTGATTCTCGTGTCTCAGCCTCCCAAGTAGCTGGGATTACAGGCGTGCACCATGCCCGGCTAATTTTTTGTATTTTTAGTAGAGACAGGGTTTCTCCATGTTGGCCAGGCTGGTCTCGAACTTATGGACTCAAGTGACCTGCCTACCTTGGTGGCCTCCCAAAGTGCTGGGATTACAGGTGTAGGCCACTACGCCCGACCTTCCTTTGTATTTTCTAACTGGTTGTTGTTTGCGTAGATGGCGGCTTTTGATTCCCATTTATTAATATTAAACCCACACAGCTTACTGAATTATTTTATTAGCTGTAGTAAATTTTGTCAGTTAATTATCTTGTGTTTCTCACTTACGCAATCAAGTCACTTGAAATGATGATAATTTTACCTGTTATTTTCCAGTTAATAAGCCTCTAATTTCTCTCTCTTAACTAGTGGTGTTGACTAAACCACCAGAACAATGTTAAATGATGATGGTAATAGTATATGTGATTATCTTATTCTTGAATTCAACAGGAATACATTTCATGTTTTCCATTTAAGCATTATACTACCTTTGAGGTTGAGGTGGATATATCTGATCATGCTAAGAAAATAGGCATCTATTTCTATTTCACTACAATCTAGTTATTATCCAGATGGATATTGAATTTTGTTGAATCCATTCCAGTAGCTGAGGAAATGGATTATGACTTTTCTTTTTAAATCTATGACCACCAAGAACACATCTGCAGTTGAACGGGGTTGGGTTTATTGGCTCCTTGCAAGGAGGAGGAAAGTAAACCAAAAGGAACTATGGGATGTCTCACAAGAGGGTGTTAAAAAGGACTCTTCATAGGACAGGGCTTGTTTTAGTAGATTTGGGGGAGGTTGCAAGAAAATGGGGATTTCCTCTCAATGGGATGATGTCGGGAAGTAGGGGCAATTCTATAATTGTATATATTTTAGATAATTCTTATGGAGAAGACGAGAAGAATAGAGTGAGGCTAAAGCTATGATGGTGAAAAGCATTAGTCATTTGTATCAGCCAGGATGGGGAGTTTCCTGTGGTTTGGATAATGTTCTTGTTTTGTCTGTGCTCCGAGATCATTATGGAGTAGTCTGATCTCTGCCAAAAGACACGAGGGATTTCTGGGAGCACCACAAGCTAAGACAAAGACATGGAACAGAGTCTTTCCTAGAGCTTTCAGAGAGAGTACAACACCTTGATTTCAGACTTCTACCCTCCAGAACCGTGAGACAATACATTTCTGTTGTTTTAGGCTACCCTGTTTGTGGTATTTTCTTACTGTAGTCCTGGAAAACTAATAAAGATGCCAACTTTAAAGTGTACAGAGTTGCCAGTTGCGGTGGCTCACGCCTGTAATCCCAGCACTTTGGGAGGCCAAGGTGGGCGGATCACGAGGACAGGAGTTCAAGACCAGCCTGGCCAATATGGTGAAATCCCATCTGTACTAAAAATACAAAAATTAGCCGGGCGTGGTGGTGCGGAGCTGTAGTTCCAGTTACTTGGGAGGCTGAGGCAGAAGAGTCGCTTGAACCCGCAGAGCCGAGATCGCACCACTGCGCTCCAGCCTGGGTGACAGAGTGAGACTCCATCTCAACAACAATAGCAACAACAACAACAAAACAAACAAACAAAGAACGTACAGAGTTTTTCAAGATTCTTCTAGGGGGTCCGTGAGCCCAAAAATTTGCTTTAGATCAGTGTTTCTCAAAAGCTTACATACACCATGTGATTCTCATGCATTTCACTCCCTTAGGGGTTTATTTTAAAAGTCATTTTCTGGGCTTCTTCCAGACCCACATAATGGATGTGGGCCCTGTATTCTGCATTTTCAAACAAGTTTCCCAGGTTCTTCTACATCCCAAAACACTGCTGAAGTAGGAATATACCTGGGCTGTAGACAAAAATTTGGATTTAATCTTTACCCAGTCTATTACTGAGCAAGTCTTGTCAATTTAGGCAATTTAAGAGTTAAAGTATACACTCTACTGGGAAAATTCCCGGTTCCAAGTCGAGTGACTCTGAAATTCATTCACTGCACAGCATTTGTAAAATTGGGGGTGTGGAACAGACTTCTTCTTTTTTTTTTTTTTTGAGACAGAGTCTCACTCTGTTACCTAGGCAGGATGGAGTCCAATGGCGTGAGCTTGGCTCACCACAAGCTCCGCCTCTCAGGTTCAAGAGATTCTCCTGCCTCGGCCTCCCGAATAGCTGGGATTACAGGCATGCACCACCATGCCTAGCTAATTTTGTATTTTTAGTAGAAACGGGGTTTCTCCATGTTTCTCAGGCTGGTCTTGAACTCCCGACCTCAGGTGATTTGCCTGCCTCGGCCTCCCAAAGTGCTGGGATTACAGGCATGAGCCACCTCGCCTGGCCCAGAACAAACTTCTTAAGGGTCTGTCTAGCTCTGACATTCCACAAGACTATGACATGGTCCAGGAAGAGTTAGGGCAGAATAGCAAATTCAGGTGCCTTTGCCTTTGGGAAGATGGAGGCAAAGCACTTTGTCCATCCAATTACTTTGTATTTATTTATTTATTGTTTGTTTGCCCCGACTCCAGTCTTGACAATTACTCTGCATTTTAAAACACTGTTGGGGCTAACCCTACCAGCCTCTCCCCTGACCCGAGACAGAGTTAGCAGCTAATGTAGCTACTTCCCACTTTCTGTCACCCCTGCAAACAGGGCAAACAGGGATGCTGTATCTGGAAGCTCTAGGGGCAGGAGCCAGTCCTATTTATCCTTTGTAAAACACCTAGCAAAACAAGATGATTTTGGGTCCACCCTCCTGAAACTTGGCTTGGCTGCAGTGACAAGTTTTGCACCTACAGGAAGATCAGCATTTCCTTCCGTTCTTCCTCTGCCAATCCATCCCTGACTGGTCTTTTGCCCTCTTTTGAGTAAGAAACTCCTTGTTTTAGAGTGTTTCTGGATTAACGCTGGAAAGGGACCAACTCTGAGCCCACAGTGTGGATCCCATGTAACAGTACTCTTACCAGAAAAGGGGTTTCACCCCAGACCCCAAGGGCAGGTTCTTGGATCTTGCACAGGAAAGAATTTAGGGCGAGTCGCAAAGTACAGTAAAGTTTAAATGGTTTATTAGAAACTAATCTATTAGAGTAGGGTATCCTCAGGAAGCAAGAGGAAGAACGCCCTACCTCAAATGTAATGTTTGCTTGTGTAGGATATTAGAGCTAAGAATAGTGTATTTTATTACAAAGGCTTGTGATCGGCTTGTGACAGACTATCTGTATTGTTATTCTCTTGTGCAATTAATTTCAGAAAGAATTTATGAGTGGACTATTATCTTTAGAGCAAAATATAGTTTAAATTAAGAATGCCTTTTTCCAGGCCGGGCGCCATGGCTCACGCCTGTAATCCCAGCACTTCGGGAGGCTGAGGCGGGTGGATCACTTGAGGTCAGGAATTTGAGACCAGCCTGGCCAATATGGCAAAACCCCGTCTCTACTAAAAATATAAAAATTAGCCAGGTAAAGTGGCGCACATCTGTAATTCCAGCTACTTCGAAGGCTGAAGCGGGAGAATTGCTTGAACCGGGAAGGCAGAGGTTGCAGTGAGCCGAGATGGTGGCATTGCACTCCAGCCTGGGCAACAGAGTGAGACTCCATCTCCAAAACAAAAACAAAAACAAAAACAAGAATGCCTTTTTCCATTAACTTGTTTCCTCAACAATAAACATCTTGTGATCAAGAGTGCTGACTTCCTGGGAATGCAACCCAGCAGGTGTTGCCTTCCCCAGCCTTTATTTAGGATAGTGTCACTCCAGTTAGGACACCTCTGACAATACAACTCAAATCATTGGTAGCTCATGAAAAGAACTCACTCTTTGACTAAACTTGAGTCAGGCTCCTCTCAGTCCTCTTTTTGACTAGGCCCTGACCCTGGGCTGGTCCTCAACTCACTTAGTTCAGTTTTAGCAAGAATCCTGCTGAGTCAGTTCAGCAAAAATCCCCTACCCTTGGTATCTGATCACCTTGGCTTGCGTTCAGCAAAACTCTCCCTAACCTTTATGTGTCCTCTTAGTAATTTTCCATCTGCTGACTTCCACCCTGTTGCTTAACTATAAATCTCCACCTGTCCTTGTATTTGATGTTAAGCCTGATTTTTCTGCCCCTACTGCATAATCCCTATTGCAGCTGTTCTTGAATAAAGTCTCTCACCTTAACAATTGTCTGAATAATTTTTCTTTTAGTCCCATTTCCTACTGTAACATGCTGTGTGAGTCTCAATTTTCTGATCCGTATAATGGAGAAACTAATACTTCCATCTCCGAGGCATGGAGATCAACTGAAATTAAAAATAACTTGGATATGGCTGGGCAGGGTGGAACACACCTGCAATCCCAGCACTTTGGGAGGCCAAGGCGGGCAGATCACTTGAAGTCAGGAGTTTGAGACCACCCTGGCCAATATGGCGAAACCCCGTCTCTACTAAAAATACAAAAATTAGCCAGGTGTGGTGGTTCATGCCTGTAGTCTTAGCTACTTGGGAGGCTGCGGCAGGAGAATCGCTTGAACTCAGGAGGAGGTGGAGGCTGCAGTGAGCTGAGATCACACCACTGCACTCCAGCCTGGGCAAGAGAGTGAGACTCCATCTCAAAAAAATAAAAATAAAAATAAAAAACTTGGATAAAGTGTAAAGATAAAAATCACTATTCTTGGGCAGGGGTCCCAGCTGTAGCCCAAGCTGGAGAACTAGACTGGCTTGGCATTAATTTGCTTGGGGCAGGAAAAGGGTCATCTGAAAGATATGGGAAAAGCTGAGGTTGCCCCTGGGAAGACTAGGGAAGCCTGCCCCCGGGCCAGCCCCTTGAATATGTCCAACTGAGGAGGTGGAAAGAAGTTCAAGGTAGCCAGGGAGACAAAAGTTGTTCACTTTGCTGCACATGTGGAACCAACATGGGACAAACAGGCATTTTGCGCTCGTCCAGGGAACATGACTTCTTTGGCTCCCGCACAATTTGTAGCTGCAAGAGTGGCAGAGCACCAGAGTGGATGCAGGCCCAGATGTTCTCTGGATTAGGTGTTAAGGACTTGTGGGAGTCATTAGGCAGCAGGCATTTGCCCCAGTGTCAGAGGTGTTTAAGCCAGAATTACTCCATCTTGAATAAGGGCTGGGTAAAATGAGGCTGCATTCATAGGAGGTTAGGCATTCTAAGTCACAGGATGAGACAGAAGGTTGGCACAAGATACAGGTCATACAGACCTTGCTGATAAAACAGGTTGCAGTAAAGAAGCTGGCTAAACGCCACCAAAACCAATATGGCAATGGGAGGGACCTCTGGTGGTCCTCACTGCTCATTATGCACTAATTATAATGCATTAGCATGCTAAAAGACACTCCCACCAGCACCATGACAGTTTACAGACGCCATGACACCATCATGAAATACCCTATATGGTCTAAAAAGGGGAGGAAGCCTCAGTTCCGGGAACTGCCCACCCCTTTCTCTGAAACTCATGAATAATTCAACCCTTGTTTAGCATATAATCAAGAAATAACCATAAAAATGGATAACCAGTAGCCCTGGAGCTGCTCTGCCTATGGAGTAGCCATCCTTTTACTTCTTTGCTTTCTTAATAAACTTGTTTTCACTTTACTCTATGGGCTTGCCCTGAATTCTTTCTTGCATGAGATCCAAGAACCCTCTCTTAGGGCCTGGATCGGGACCCCTTTCTGATAACACCAGGAGACACCCTGGGTGGATTTCCTGAACCGACCGATAGATGAGCCTTCCACACGGGGAGACCTGGATCCTTATCGTCTTTGTGGCCCCTTCCATCTGCACGTGCGGACGAGGCCCGGGTCGCACTCGGGCGGTCAGCCTGGCACGCACAGCGCCGGCGTGCAGGGGGCCTTGGGTGCCACCGAGTCCGGGAGGAAATCTAGGCCGCCATCCGTCCGGAGACTGGCACCTGTGACCACCACCCAACATGTATTGAACAAGGGCTTGGAGGTCCTTTCTCTAAGGCCGCACCGATAAACGATTACCGACTGTTGACCTCACGGCCCCTTCGCTTCCGGCCGCACCGCCTCGCTGCCCACGCCTGCGCACTCAGGCGCCGCAGGTAGGAGGAACGTACCAACTGCGAGGCGGGGGGTGCGCGCGAAGACCCCCGCAAGCTGCGCTTCCGGAAGTAACCCCTGGCGCATCCCGGAATCCAGAGCGCCCACTACGGCCTTTGGCCAGGCCCCCTGGGCGCGTTCCGGGAGCTCAGGCCTGCGGCGCTGGGAGAAGCACGCTGGCCAACAAGTAGGGTGGTGGGCACGCGGCCCAGGGGTCAGGGGCCGCTAGGCGGCGGGCGGCGGGGCTGCGGCTCTTACCTGCCGAGGAGGCGCCGGCTGTGCGGTGCGGAGTTGCGCCGGACTTCCCAGCTTGGCCAGTGGCTCCGCAGGCTGCCGGCTCCACCCCTCAGGTAAGCGGGGACTGGGCCGCCGAGGTTCAGGGAAGGGGGCGGCTGTCGGGGCCCGTGCCGGCCCCGGGGGGCCACCTCCTGGGCCAGCCGTGCCCCCGCGCCGAAACACACTGGGAGAGGCCAGAATCTTCAGGAACAGCTAGCCCTTACCCATCTCTCCCTCTGTGCCGAGAACTGCCCTGAAATACTGTGATATTAATTAACTCGTTTAACCCTAACAATCTCATGAGGCGGGTGCTGTTACTATTCCCGTAATGTAGACGAGGAAACCGAGGCGTGGGCTGGAGCAGGATCACGGCCGTGCTCAGAGACGGGCTCTGGATGCCATGCTCTGACTCCATTGTTAGCCCTAAGCTTCCAGAAGGTAGCAGAGTGCTGCCGTGTCGTTTGTAACAGATCTCACTTTGTGTCATTTTTTTGCACAGTATGAAACCTAATGATGCATGATTATTATTTAAAACATCTTGCTTAGACTTTATAAGTAGTCAAATTTGCGTGTGGGACAAAACCCCAAAACATACAATGGCTTGCTCTCCTCTTTTCCTTTCACACGTTCATCTCCTCCAATCCCTTTCTCTCACCACCTTTCAATCTTCTCACAGATGTTGTGGAGGAAGATGAGACTTGAGGGCCCAGCAGGTGCTTAAAATCCCCTGCCTGGTGGGGGTGGAGTAGACACTCTCTCCCCCTGCAGTGCTGGAGTTGAGAGCAGAGGGGCTGGAGGGACTGGGCGGAGTGAGAAAGGCCTGGCATAATCATGGAATGCCCAGGGTGGGGTTCTACTTCTCTTGCAGGCACAAGAGAAGTGGAAGAGTGGCCGCTTTCCTTCTGGGCACGCACTTGGGAAAAGGCTTGGTAAGAGCAGCGAGAAGAATATGTCTAATTTCTTGAGCCAGTGTGCGGAGGTGCTTCCCAGCCCAGGCTAAGCCAGATCACTCAGCCAGCCGCTGGCTGCCTTTACAGATGTACGGCTCCCCGTGAGCAATCAACACGCCTGGCTCTCAGGCATAAGCTGCCTCACTTCCCTTCTGCACAGCACTCCAGGACTTGCCTGCCACCAGACCCATCCTACTTCCTCTGTCAGGAAAAATGAGAGTTCTTCCTGGTCTCTTGAGGCCAATCCCTTCCACCGCCTGTGCCCTGGATCCCTTTCTCCAGGATGCTTCTCTTCCCTGTGTAGTTAGCCTCCCCGCTTTTCCCAGGGCACCTTCTCTCTGTTTAGGGACAGAGCCAAGCCTTTTCCCTCCCATCCCCACCTCCAGCATTCCCGGTTCCTGCTTCTCCCCCACTTCCTGCTGTACCGCCCACTGAAGGGACCTTTGACCCTGCTGACCGCTGCTTTTGGAAAGTCTTTTCTTGGTTTCCCTAACTTCACTTTGGTTTTTCCTTGTCTCTCCCCTCTGCCTCTCAGTCACCTTTGAGATCTGCTCATCCTCTCACCTCCCTGTATTGTCAGCATTACCTGGGCAGCCCCCTCTGGTGTTTTCCTTCAGTTTCTCTAGAAACTTGCCTGAAGATTTGCCCCAAAATAGCCCACATGGACCTGTATGAGGAAAGAGGCTCACTGTGGAGGCGCTCTCCATCGTTCCTCCTCTTCCACTTGAGGCTTAGGCATGGGCCACCTCCTGAACAGCTCTCCCCGCAGTCTCCTCCATGCGTTCTGCCATCACCCCGCCCTGCCGTCACCCCGGCCTGGCCCTCTTTCCCTTTTGCCTCCCAGGGATGTGCCTGCTTCCCATGTGGCCTGGCTAGGGCGCTTTCCTGACTGCTGCCCACATGATCGACTGTGGGCAGGCGTGCAGCCCAAAAGGCCGTGCCTCAGCTTAGGAGCCCTTGGAATCTTGTCTTGTTGTGGTTGTAGGCCTCCAATGTGTTGTCAGCTGTGGTGATGTGTGTCACAAGTAACTTCTTTTTTTTGAGACAGGGTCTGGCTCTGTTGCTCAGGCTGGAGTGCAGTGGTGCAATCACGGCTCACTGTAACCTCCACTTCCCTGCTCAAGCCATCTTCCTGCCTCAGACTGCCAAGAAGCTGGGACCACAGGCACGGGCCATCACAGCTGGCTGATTTTTTTGTATTTTTTTTGTAAAGACAAGGTTTCGCCATCTTGCCCAAGTTGGTCTCAACCCCCTGAGTTCAAAGCAGTCCACCCACCTTGGCTTCCCAAAGTGCTAGGATTACAGGCGTGAGCCACCACACCCGGCCACAAGTAACTTCTTAGTTATAAAGTACTGAAATTTATCAATGACTTTCTTTTTAAAATTTACGTTTTAGATTCATTTGGATTCAAGGTTGGCTCTCAACACTGCCAGCTGCACTGTCATCCTAAAGTACTTCTGTGGAAGAGAACATGGTGGTGTCACTGTTGTACCAGTGATGACACAAAATCCCAGATCTACCTGACGGGCCTGCGAGGGTTGAAGATTGTGAAGCAATAGCCTAAGGTAAACAACACCTTGCAAGACGGGTCTAAGCTCTTCAGTGTAATAGACCCTGTTTCTCAGTAGGTCAGCCTGGGGGCCCCCCAGGGATCCCTCCCCGCCTCATAGCACCGTACCCCACTTTCCCCCTGGTCTAATGATGAGCCCATTTCTAGGTTGTCATCTCATCCTGAGCCCCAAGTGCCAGCCAGGCAGCTACTCTCCTCTGTTCATATCTTGAAGGCACAGTGCTGGCTCATAGTAGACATTTGATGAATTTCTGTTAAATGATTGAGTGAATCAAGAGTATCTGCAGAGTATAGCATTTATGATGAGACAAAGCTAATTGGGAAACAGAACAAGATTGGTGTCCTGGGGTAACTGGGTAGGTCTTAAGATGAAGATTTTGGGGTGTGCTGGGTGCAGTGGCTCACAACTGTAATCCCAATACTTTGGGAGGCTGAGGCAGGGGGATTGCTTGATCCCAGGAGTTCAAGACCAGCTTGGGCAACATGGTGAAATCCCGTCTCTACAAAAAACACAAAAATTAGCTGGGTGTGGTGGTGCACATCTGAAGTCCCAGCTACTTGGGAGGCTGAGTTTGGGAGGATTACTTGAGCCCAGGAGGCAGACGTTGCAACAAGCTAGATCATGCCGCTGTACTCCAGCCTGGGTGACAGAGCAAGACCCAGTCTGAAAAAAAAAAAAAAAAAGACTTTGGAGTGTGACCCCGTTCTGCAGATGGCCTCTGGAGGCCTGGATGTTCACACTCTGGGGTTGCAGTTTCCTCAGTCATGAAGTGAGAGTTAAGTCCCCTCCAGTGTGACATCCAAGAGCAGGTGTGGGCCCAGGACAGCAGCCTGTGTTTCCTTTGCAGCTTTACCTAGCCCCTACACAAGCGCCACCTTGCAGTAGGCCTTCAGTTCTTGGATTTATTGGTGGCTGAAAGTTCTTGCAAGATGGGCTTGAAGTTGTTGCCACTTAACCCTTCTGAGGTTCTTCTGGCTGGGAGGAGCTCCTCTTTCTGGCCAGAGTCTTGCTTGAGCCTTCTTAGCCATCTCGTCACCTGTTATAGGCAGCCCTGCCATCTCTGGTGACCCTTTTTAAACATTACCCTGGTGAGTAATGTTTAACATCACTCATTGTCAGATCTTTTTTATCTTTTTTTTTTTTTTTTTGAGTTTCAGTACCAGTAAGTCTTTATGTATTCATTATATCTTTCCAGGGAAAGGAGAAGGGAAGTGAAAAGGGTCAGCATGTGTGTTGCAAAGTGATTAGAAAATGGGAAAGGAAGTACCTGGTACAGAAAAATCAGCCATGCAATAGATGCACCCCAGAGATGGAGTAACCAAAGCCCAAGGGGCCCTGGTCTCCTGCAGTTCAGGACTGAGGGGCAGGGATCAGGGAAGGTACAAGCCTTTCTACCCTCCCTCCCTGCCCCTAAATTCAAGATTTCACATAAAGCTTTGGTTTCTAGCAGTAAACATGGGGTTACATTCATCTATCTCCTTTTAAACAATCTTGTAGCCACTTTGACATAAGTTCTTGCACCGGGCCGGGCGTGGTGACTCACACCTGTAATCCCAGCACTTTAGGAGGTCAAGGAAGGAAGATTGCTTGAGCCCAGGAGTTGGAGTCCAGCCTGGGCAACATAGTGAGACCTTGTCTTTACAAAAAAATTAAAAGAATTAGTCAGGTGTGTTGGTGTACACCTGTAGTTCCAGCTACTTGGGAGCTGAGGTGGGAGGATCGCTTAAGCCTGGGAGGTTGAGGCTGCAGTGAGCCAAGATTGTACCACTCCACTACAGTCTGGGTGACAGAGCAAGACCTTGTCTCAAAAAAAAAAAAAAAAAAAAAAGTTTCTTGCACTTGCGTAAAAGTTCCTAAGTGACTTGGATATATACTCATATTCCTTTGCCTGGTCTCCTGACCCCACTTCTACGTGGAAGGCCCCCGGTTGCTTCTCCCTTCTTTGAGATTACAGATTAAGTAGGTTTGATCCATCCCAGTAAAGCAGTGTCTTAAGTGTTTGGGGTGAACCACATTGACTCAGGTTTGGAACAAGAGATGGAGGGTTCCTGACTTCTTCAGGTTGTTCTCATACATCATTTAAGAGTTGCAGAGACAGCCTGAGAATTCAATATATGTGTGTGTGGGTATGTAGGTTTTCTTTTGGGGTAGGTGAATGGAGAAGAAGGTACGGTAGGAGTCAAGTTTTTAGGGCAGAAGATCTGGTCCAAAATAGGAAATAGAGGAAGGGGAACACAAAGAAAGGATAGTTCAAAATCCCTACTTCAATATGAGGGTCCCCCAAACTCATGTTTTACATCTTTTTTGCCTGGTTCAGAACTTTCTGTAAAGATGCTTTGGCCATTTTTCTCTCAATACAAAAAAGTTTGTAAACAATAAAACCCCAAAAGAACATGGAGAAAGACCAACACAGTATAGTTACACAAACTAGGCCACCTAGCAGTCACCAACTGCTACAAAGTCCAGACAAATACAGGAACTAGAGGGGGCAGCGTCAGGGGGAAACAAACCCAGGATCAGATGTGCACCCCCGAACACGTTCTATCGTGCTTGTCCCATTCTAGCCCAGCAAGGGAGGTTTGTGGTGATCCTATAGCATGTAAATGAAGCCCCCTTTTCTCCTTAGTTACCGTGATACTGAATCAGCGCTGCAGCAGGGCAGGACGCTGGCTGTGCACACCACATGAAGAGGCCCTCTCTTACGGGGCTCCCTTGAACCCAAGAATTTGGAAACGTTAAGAATTTTAGTCCTTGCTTCATATATCCTTCCCTGGACAGCACAGGATGGGTACAGGGGCACTGGTCTTAAAATCTAGCGTTCCCAAGTCACGTCTTTTACGAATACACACGCATACCCTCTGCTGTGGACGGTAGGCCTAGCACAGTCCAGTGAAGGACGGACCTGGTGTGTGAAGCAAGTCCCATGCCCTAGGATTAGGAAACCCTCACCTAACCGTGGTGTCCCTTGGTGTCTCTGCACCTTAGTCTAATTTTCAATCTTCCACTAGCCAGAGATCAAGTCTTAATGCTATCCAGTTGAAACCTAGTCTCCCGTGAAACATTTTCAAGGTGGGGGGGTTTCAGGAGGACACTGTGGCAGAAAAGCCAAGTCTCTGGCAAACATGAGGTAGTTCAATAGGCTGGGTCCTCCATATAGTTGCTCTTCGTGGTTAGAAAAACAACCAGAAGTATTCCTGCTGTGCAGGCCTGGAGCTTCTGCCGACTTATCCCTGAGGTTGCTCAGTACCTGAGAAGAGTAAGGAGTGAGGGACCGAGATTAAAGTAGACAACAGCACAAACAGCATTAAGGGGAATAAAAGCTAAGATGCACGGACGTATCGGTAACACAGCTAGTGCTGTGGGCACCCGGGAGACAGGGGACCGAGGTACGGTATCCAAGGGAGCGAATCAGTCCCATCGCACCGGCCCGGAGCTGGGTGGGGTGAGTGTGGGAGCCGCAGGTCTGCAGCGGTCCCCCAGCCACACTCTCTGCCTGTCTCTGCCACCCATTGCTTGGGACAGTTCCCAGCACCCTGTCCCAAGAGTGGGCTGTGAGGAAACAAGATGTGAGTAAAGCCTGGCCTGCCCATGAGGAATTTCCTCCCTCAGAAGGTAGTGGCTGTGGGTTGGGTCCATTATCTGGTCTCATGCTTAATAATTTCACTCCAGCATGGGAAATATTATGATTACCTGTCCTTCTTAAAAAGGAAAACAACTTCCCTGTCCAGGCCACTTTTGAAAGCTGGAGATTCTAGGGGTAGTGCCTCAGACAAAGCATATAGGCTCCTGAGTGATTTCCCCCAGCTGCCCTCGTTTGCATTTGGATAGAGCTTGGTTGGAGTTCCAAGGGCTGATGCTGGGAACCTTGCTCTGGATGCGAGGCCTGCCCCTGGAGGGAGCTGCGGAGGACTGGCAGCTGCAGGTGCTGGAGCAGGCCAGCCTGTGGCTGGGCCGTAGCTTCCTGCTGGCAGGCTTCCTGGTATCGAGCGGCCGCCCCAGCCTGGAGCAGGCGGCCAAGGGTGAGGGCTGTACCCCCATCCCTTGTTTCGCCCACTGCCTTGACTCCCTGGTGAGAAACTTTCTGTGTCACCCTCACAGTGTCCAGATCATCCTGGGCACTGCCAGGGCCACCTGCAGCCATTTCTAAGGCTCTGTGGAGGCCCAGGGACTCCTCACCCAGCTCCAGCGCCAGCGCCAGCGCCAGCGCAGCCTCCTAGCCCACCAGCCCTTTGAGGAGCTCTCGGACCACTGGGTCTCGGCCTACCACCTGCTGGAGTGGCTGGTGGAGCAGCAGCAGCCCCTTCAAGAGTACAAGGGCAGGCACCAGCTGGGGAAGGCTGGTGTTGCCTTGTCGGCCACATTCTGGAGCCCGGCAGACAGCCTCAGCAAGCTCCTGTAGCCCTTCCAGATGGTGGTCCACGAGGCGAGTGCAGCACAGGCCTCTCTGAGCCAGGTGCTGCCCCAGCTGCGCTACCTGCACATCTTCCTGGAGCAGGTTCACACACACTTTCAGGAGCAGAGTGTCGGGGAGAGGGGCGCAGCCATCCAGCTGGCTGAGGGGTTGGCCCGGCAGCTCTGCACCGACTGTCAGCTCAACAAGCTCTTCTACCGCGAGGAGTTTGTGCTGGCCACCTTGCTGGACCCTTGCTTCAAGGGGAAGATTGAGGCCATTCTGCCGTGGGGGCCGACCGATATTGACCACTGGAAGCAAGTCCTCATGTACAAGGTGAAGGAGATTAGAGTGTCTGAATACTCTTTGACCGCCCCAAGCCCCCTGCAAAGCCCCAAGGGTCTGTGCGTGGACCCTACCAGGGTAGCCAAGAGCTCCGGGGTGGAGGGGAGAAGCCAGGGGGAGCCTCTGCAGAGCAGCGGCCACTCTGGGGCCTTCCTGCCGGCCCAGAGGGAGGGCTTGCTGGAGAGCATGGGGCTGCTGGCCTCTGAGAGAAGCGGGGGCTCGCTGTCCACCAAGAGCCACTGGGCCAGCATCATTGTCAAGAAGTATCTGTGGGAGAATGAGACCGTTGGAGCCCAGGATGACCCGCTGGCTTACTGGGAGAAGAAGCGAGAAGCCTGGCCACCATCTATCTGTCTTACCCCCCACAGGAGCCTTCTCTGAAAGCATCTTTGCCTCCCTGAACAGCCCCACCCTTGTAGAGCAAAACTCTTCTCTCAAGGTGGAGGCCATTGAGCATCTCCTCTTCTTGAAGGCCAACCTGGAGCAGTTCCCCAACTACACCCCGCCTCCCCTCATCTGCTCTAGTGGTGACCTGGCCAAGGGGATACAGACCCTGCAGTCTGCTCAGGGTGTGATGGCAGACATGGCAGGTGCCGGTGCTCACCCTGCCCGTGAACTCCTAGAGAGCCCCTGCCTGTAATAGGTCAAAGCAGAGAGCTGGGTGTTGCATCCTGGGCGCCACATGCTCATGGCCAGAATCTTAAACCTATTTGGTAGGAAAGGGTCAGTTTCTCACTTGACAGATTGCCATATTTTTTTTCTGGGAGATGTCATTTTCCATCTCCCGATTACTTCCTTTATGTCTAGCAGTATGTGCCGAGAAGAGGCTTACTCTCTTCATAGGTGACTGTGAATTTTGTACTACGTGGCTTTGTACATGTGATGCTCTGTTAAAACATAAGTGGGTGTGAAGGTCCTTGCATACACCTTGTCTGTGTGGATAAGTGGATACATGCCCTTAAGAGGCTTGCTTTCTCAAAAAGTGGCCAAGGATGTGGAGTGGGCATGTGCTGGCAGGTGGGATATGTCCTTAGCCTTTGGGGGCCTGGATAAGCTATTGCAGCACTTTCTGAGGCTTTCACTGTAGGGAGAAGGAAATCCCAAGGGTAGAATAGCCATTTCCAGAGGGAAGTGCACACATACCCCCACACACCAGTCTTTTTGGGGGTTTCAGAGTGGCCGGAAAAACCGACTGAAGGGACTGACCAGCTAGCTAGGAGAGCTGAGACGCCAGTCCTCAAATGGCGTTCTTACCAATAGTCTATTTCCAGACTACTGGAAACGTTGGGGTTTCTTCCTCCAGTGACAGCAGCCTCAGTAGCTTTCCTGGGCTCCAGGCGGCTGGCTGCACACCCTGCCTGCCATCACCCTTGCCCCTGCTTGTCCTGGACCACTTTTAAAGGGGAAGTCCCTTATTTGGAAGCGAGAAAGGATGTGTGTAGCACACGCTCATCATGGATTGCTCAGAGTTCCTTTAGGGCAGAGCTGAGGGCCTGGGATCCAGGAACCAGTGGGATTGGATGGGAGAAGAAGGAAGGGGGTGGCCCGTCACCCCCGCAAGACTTGCATCCAGGTAGCCTAAGGGCTCCTGGTCACTGGGTAGGGTGGCTGCTGAGATGCAGGTCGGAAAAGGCAGGGGAAGGCTCCAGGCCTAACTTGGAGCATGTGACTGGCCATGGGGGTGAGGGGACAGACTCTGCCCTCACTGGCTGGCAGCCCCAGGAGCCTGTTCCCTTGCCTCTCCTGGATGGGTTGTCAGCCCTGTGTTTCACTGTGACCAATTCATTGTAACATTTGGATATTACTGAAAATGTAAGGAAGCAGGAAAAATTAACTACTTTCATTCAGAGATAGCCTCTATCAATAGTTTGACATTTTTCCCTCTTTTACATTGAGATCATACCCTAGGTACTGTTTAGTATGCGATATTTTCATTTTCGCAGTATAATAATTGCACCTGTTAAATAAAGTTTTGTAAACATTTAATAACTGGAGTAGTATGATTTGAATTAAAGTCTGGCCTCCAGATTGCTTAGATCACTCCACTACCTGTAGCACTAGGTGTGGGAGTGGGGTGGTGGGGACACATTCGCAGGTGATAGGGGGCCGGGTTTGTCTGGGGGAGGGGCCTCACTACTGCCCCTGGCTCCAGAGCAGGGATAGGAGGGGCAGGGCTTGCTGGATCTCTCCCTGCAGTGTCCGGTACCTCACTTGCAGGATCCTGACTCACATGTCGGGGCGGGGAGGATCCGAGAATGTGATGCATCCTCAGGTTGCCTTGGGCAGTGTGCGTGACTGTGCTTCCATCCTTGAGCAGTCGGAACTGTTCTTGGAAGTGGCATCGTGGCTCTGCTGTGTGGCATCACCGAGCAGGCTCATGTTCTGGGAGAGGACTGGGAGGCCTAGAATGGTGAGGCAGCGAGGCTCGGGAGAAGAACGTGAGAAGATTGGGTGAGGATGAAAGGAAGAGGGTGAGAGAGCTTGATGGCACCGAACCAGGGGGCTTGGGCTCTAGAACCTTCACTTTCATCTAGGCGCAGTTTTGTCCCCCAGTGGACATTGACAATGTCTGGAGGTGTCTTTAGTTGTTCCAAGTGGGGTAAGGGGAGTGGTTCTGTTGGTGTCTAGTGGACAAAGGCCAGGGATGCTGCTCAGCACCCTCCAATGTGCAGGACGGCCTCCACAACCAAGGCTCAGCCTGCCCAGATGGCAGTAATGCCAGGGTTGGGAAGCCCTCTTCTAGAGCGTTAGAGCCTCCAGTCCACCCGAGGCTGCTCTGGGTTGAAGCGTTCCTCCCCCTAGACTTAGCTCTGCCCTGTGGGCCTCATTTCCCAGGCAGAAGACACTCACCAACGCCTGGGACCATCTTCCCTGGTTCTCAGTCAGCCTCCCTCAAAGGGCCCAAGTGCCATCCTTGTCACCAGTCCTCTTTCCAGACTCTGTTGCTGGGCCAGGAGGTCTCTGTTCCCTTCATTTCCATAGTTAGGACAAGGACGGCTCCTTCTGGAGGAGTGCTGAAGCAGGTGGACGTGCGGGAAGCCATCCTCTTTGTGTCTGCGGGCAGCCTGATGGTTAGTTGGGTCTGCACAGGTGGGCACCAGCTGGTTCTCAGTCCTACTGGGCTACCTCTTTGCAGTGTGCAGGTGATGGACCAGAAACACAGCAGAGGTCACTGACCCCCAAGAGAATGAGGGTTATGCACGACCCATCACCAAGACCCAGGCCTGCATCTGGTGAGGGCAGGACGGGGCCACACTGGTGCAGGGCTGTGTGTTGGAGGGCAACAGGGAAGGGCCGGTGGGGTCTTTCTGCTCCGTTTCCTCTTCTGTAAACCATGTTCCTGGTGTGAGCATGCACAGTTGCCTGCCTCTGTCTGCCTGCTTCTTTGCTCTCTCCCTTTGCTGAGCCATCATCTCCATCTAAAAAGCCACTGACTCAGTTCCTCAGGGCATTCACTTAACCTCTGCAGTCCCACTGTGGCCTCACCTGTGCCCAGGACTGCTCATCCAGTGGCTGTGTCTCCAGCCTCCTCTTGTCTGAGTCCAGTGGGGCGTCCTAGTAGTGTTGGTCTCACTCCTTAAAAGCCTTCCGTGTTCTCCTCCCTCTGGCTGCTTGGCAGAATCCTTCACAGACTCGTTCATTCAGCCTCATAGGTCAGCCTTCACCTCTGCTGCTCGTGCATAGGACATCTTCCACATTCACTCCTGAAATAGCGGGTGGGTGGGAGGGGTGCCTGCTCCTGGAGAGAGGCCTGCGAGTTCTTAGAGAGCTCTGTATCCCCAGCATGGTTGGCCCCATGCACTGCATGCCCTCCTTGATGCCAGCTGCCATCTCCCTGCTGATGGTGCCTGGATCCCTCCAGCCTGGAGCTCCAGCTGCCTCCTGAGCCCCACGCCACACTCACTCAAGCTGAGTGCTGTGTAGCTGGATGTCTTCTTGTCTCCAGCCTGTCCCACCTGCATTTCACATGTCTGAGAAGGGAGCCCCAGGCCGGGTGTGGTGGCTCACGCCTGTAATCCCAACACTTTGGGAGGCCGAGGCAGGGGGCATCACCTGAGGTCAGGAGTTTGAGACCAGCCTGGCCAACATGATGAAACCCCGTCTCTACTAAAAATACAAAAATTAGCCAGGCATGGTGGTGGCGGGTGCCTGTAATCCCAGCTACTTGGGAGGCTGAGGCAGGAGAATCACTTGAACCCAGGAGGCGGAGGTTGCGGTGAGCCGAGATCGCGCCATTGTGCCATTGCACTCCAGCCAGGGCAACAAGAGTGAAACTCTGTCTCAAAAAAAAAAAAAAAAGAAGAAAAGGAGCCCCTGGCATACAGTCACCCAGCAAGATTCCCCAGTCGTCCTAGGCTCTTTTTCCTCCTCCCCATTGCTTCCTGCCCTCCTTAGGGCCTGTATCTTTTGTTTTCACAGCAGACAGGTTTCTAGTGCCTGGTGCTCCTCCTGCACCCCCCATGTTAGGGGCCAGAGCAGCTTTAATCAAATGCAAAGTTGATTGCATCACTCCCTGTTTACAAACCCCAAAAGATTCCATTCCCACTGAGGGAATCCACACTTCTTGGCAGATGCTTCCAGTCCCTTTTGGAAAGTATATATAAATATTTGAGGTATAAATAAAAGAGAATGAGCTGGAATGTTGCAGACTAGAAGGGAGCTAGATAAGGAAATGGGGGCCATAAGCACAAGGACTCCCCTTTCCAGATGGGGTGTAGAGGACATAAGGATGGCAAGACCGTTTACATCCTCGCCAGCTCCCTGGTTGGGAACATAGTAAATATCTTTGTTGATGGTGTGGGAGGAGCTAAGTGGATCAGGCTCTGGGCCTGGTTTCCTTGGAGAGGGGAAAATGAAAAGTGTTGATATGTAAACTCAGTCACCGACACCCTGCATCAGATCTGCAGGGCAGGCATCACCCCGCCGGCCTGGGTGAGACTCCTGGGTCTGGGCCTGGCCAAAGTCTGCCAGGTTGGGAAAGCTGCGCTTGGAAGAGGTCTGTTATTTTCCTCACTGCTTAAATCTTGAGGTCCCTCCACCAGGCCACCCCTGCTTTGTGCCACAGTCATGCGCTGGCACCTGGACTCACCTGGTCCTGCAGCCCCTGGCAATTTGATGTGCCCCTCCCAGCTTTCTGGAGCCACCCTTCCCTCCCTCCAAGACAGCCTGCCCTTTGGGAAATTTATGTTGTCTTTGCAGCTGGCACCGTGCTGTCTGGCACGTATATCAGTGCTGTTCCATTGATCTGTCCAGCTGAGTCCAGAGCAAAAGAGCTAGCTTTGGCGGGCAGTGAAGTGGGAGCAAGGGTGTGCGACCTAGCCAGGCCACTTACCCCAGCCTTCCCTGTCCCTTCACTACCTTGACCTCAGTTTTCTCCTTCAGGACTAAAGGCCAACTTCTTATGCTCTACAGCTCCAACCAGAGGCACCAGCTGACCCATATAATCTGGAAACAAGTTTGAATTCATTGCTGTTAGAAAGAATTGCAGTAATACTGAGTGAATCAAACAAGGCACATGTGCTCTCGTTTGCATTGCATATACATTGATTATCCCAGAAAGAAAACAAAAGAAACTGGTGATGGTGGTTACCTATTGCCTATTCAAAAATAACGGTTTAAAAAACACCCCAAAATTAATAGGGATGGATTGTGAGTGGTTACTGAAAAAGTAAAATAATGATGTTTTGCCCCTAGTTTGGATTTGACAGGAAGAACTGGTAATATTGGGCCTGAATCCATCCAGCACGGCGCTAACCAGCCGGGGCCAGTCTGGGCTGCTCCCCTTGGGTTGGGCCTGCACCCCATCCCTGTCACTCAGATGGCTTTTGTGGCCTGTGTCCCAGCTTGGTCTTCAGGTCTTGCCTGGCTGAGATTGTTGGTTTTCATGGTAAAAGCAGGGTCAGACTCCTTGCCGTCACCTGCTGCGTAAGACACAGAAAGTGCTGCCTGCTGACTGACTGTCTCTCCTCAGGGACTGGCTGGCTTCAAGCAGGGCATCGGAACCAGGCCTCCTGGCACTGGCCTGGGTAGAGTGGAAGGTGCCTGCTTCGGGGCGAGCACCGGCTGACCCCCAGTGGAACCCTGTGACAGTCCTGCCAGGGCCCAGGCCATCCCAACCGACTTCCATCTCATGGAGCCTCCAGCGGAGAAGCGGGGAGAGGCTGGCGGACTGCAGATCACACCCCAGCTGCTGAAGTCACGCACAGGCGAGTTCTCCCTGGAGTCCATCCTGCTACTGAAGCTGCGTGGCTTGGGACTGGCTGACCTGGGCTGCCTGGGAGAGTGCCTGGGCCTGGAGTGGCTGGACCTATCAGGCAACGCGCTCACCCACCTGGGCCCGCTGGCCTCCTTGCGCCAGCTAGCCGTGCTCAATGTCTCCAACAATCGGCTGACGGGCCTGGAGCCACTGGCCACCTGTGAGAACTTGCAGAGTCTCAATGCCGCAGGCAACCTACTGGCCACCCCGGGCCAGCTGCAGTGTCTGGCTGGGCTACCGTGCCTGGAGTACCTGCGGCTCCGAGACCCTTTGGCCCGGCTCAGCAACCCGCTCTGTGCCAGCCCCTCCTACTGGGCTGCAGTCCGGGAGCTGCTGCCTGGCCTGAAAGTCATGGACGGTGAGCGTGTGATTGGGCATGGTAGTGAGTTCTACCAGCTGTGCCGAGACCTGGACAGCTCCTTGCGTCCCAGCTCCAGTCCAGGCCCCAGAGCCACCGAGGCCCAGCCCTGGGTGGAGCCAGGCTACTGGGAGTCCTGGCCCAGCCGGAGCAGCTCCATCCTGGAGGAGGCCTGCCGGCAGTTCCAGGACACACTGCAGGAGTGCTGGGACCTGGACCGCCAGGCCAGCGACAGCCTGGCCCAGGCGGAGCAGGCACTCAGCTCTGCAGGCCCCACCTCTTCCTTCGTCTTCTGAACGTGACCTATGGCCCAGGACAGCCTGGCAGGTGGCCTCGCTGCCCCCAGTTCCCCTCTCTGCCCCCACACTCATCTTAGTTGCTTCACACTGGTCACTGGCCCTGCACACTGGGCTATTGCTTTATCCCTATCCTGAGAGCAGCCCCTCCCCACCATCCCTCCACATGCTGCAAGGACAGACTGAAGGACCGTGAGCAGGTGTAAGGGCTCCCACATCCGTGAGCCTGTGTCCGCAGCTGCTGCCACTCTGGGCTGCTCCAGCCTGCAACTTAGTAGAAGGAATTACTTCCTCCTGAGGCTACAGGCGAGAAAGGTAGGGATGGGCCAGCTTCCCGTCCCAGCTGTTGAGAGACAGTAGGCAGGCTGAGTGGCCCAGAGCACTCCTGGAAGTGGGACTCCCCTGCCTTGCAAATGTGCCTCTCCAGACTGCTCCTGCACTTACCCCTCCCCGCAGCACCTTCTCTGCCCGTTCTTGTCCACACATCTATTAAATGCTTCTGTTTTCATTTGCATCCCTGCCTGGCATTTCATGGGGGCACCTCTGGCTCTGGAGCACAGGAGGCTCTGCTCACCCTGCCCACAGGAAGGGGTCCCAGAGGAAGGGTCCTGTCCCCCTGCCTTCTCTGGCCGCCTCTGAGCTACGCTAAGGAGGAAGTCGTGCAACACAAGGAGCTGAGAGGCAGCTGGGAGAGCAGCTTTATTATCATGGCTGGGGATAGAACGGGGTCCTCTCCCTGGGGGATGGGGTCTTCCACTGGTTACCACCGGCAGTGGTCCTGGAGGCACCACGCAGCTCTAGACAAAAGGGGAAACAGGTTTGGGGGTGAGGGAGGTTGCTTCAGCCCCAGTCCCAGCTTTCCTCCCAGGCTTCTGACCTGTCCCCTCCCAGGCTCCCAAAGCCCAGCCCAGCCCCTCAGCATTCCCAGGGCTGGCCTCATCCAGACGGTGCTCTCAGCCCCCTGATGCCTACCAGTGCTGGCTCAGCTGCGGGGCAGGGCCTTGGAGAAGGCGAACTGTCCAGGGAAGTAGAAGCTGTGGGGGTCCTCACCAGCCCGCTGCACCCTGAGGCACTGGGTCTCCTGGTGCTCCTCAGCCTCCTGCCAGTGCCCAAAACTGTTCAGGCAGTGTAGGAGGGGTGGGCAGTGCCAGTGGAGGGCTGCCAGCATCCTCCACATCCCCTCCACATCCCTTGGAGAATGTCCAAACCAGGCACAGCGCTTTCTAGCCCCCACTGCCCTCCCTCCCCCTTGGCCAAGCTTCAGCCTTGAGACCAGCCCATAGGCTCAGCTTCCATCCCTCTTCCCAGCCCTGTCCCCACCTGTGCACCCTTGCCCCTTCTTACCCGCAGAACTTGGGTCTCTATGGGGCAGTGGACCAACCGGCCCAGAACTTTGTCCTCAGAGCCCAGTTTGATGCAGGCCAGGCATTTCCGTTTCCTCTGTGGGGGAGCGGGGAGCATGGGGTGAGCAGAGGAAAGGGGTAAGGGAGGCCTGGGCATCATGAGGATGGGAGCCAGGGCTGCCCATCATGGGACCAGATCCCCAACTAGGCCCTCGAGCCCAGGAGCAAGAGGTCATGCAGGCCAGCAGGTTTCAGGCACAGCCACCCTAGAATGTCAGAAGTCAGACCCATGCAGTTTTCAAACTATGGAACTTTCATGTGTGTGCAGGCAGGAGTCCTTCCCAGATGGGTTGTGTGGCACATGCATAAACACGCATGTATGTGGTTTGTATGCAGGAGTGTGGGTGGATGGGTGTGTGATGTATGCATGGATGTGTCTGCTTGTGCTCGTGTGAAGGCAAGAATCCTCCTCCGATGGGTTCTTCCCACCCAACGCCTCCAGAGTGGCTCAGCTGTCACCTATTCTATTTATTATATTTTCTTGTAAGATTTGATTTGAGGTTGATGAATCATTGCTATAGTCCAGTGCCCTCCTTGAGCCGACAGAGGGAACTGGGGCCTTTGCAGAACCTGTAATACAGAGCCCAGGCCGTGCTCACAAAGCGGGAACTAGAACACAGTCACTGCACTCCCAGCCCAGGCATCACCCCCACGGTGGAAGGTTTGCCCCCACCGTGACTGATGACTGGAGTCCTGCTAGGCTAGGGGGGCACCAGACACACCCACACAGCCGGCTCCTTCCACCCAGGCCCTGATGCTTGAGAGAGGAACTCAGACCGAGGTGAGCCCTGCTCTGATGAAGATAAGTCCAGGGGTAACCAAACTGTCTTCCTGTCTGCCAGGCCCCAGCTCCCACCAGCCACTCTCACAACCTTGGGCTCAGGCTGAGCCACTCCACCTCTAAGGAGGCTCTTCGCAGTGGGGTCTCTAACCTCAGGGCTTCTTAATGGACCTCCCAATTCATGCACGCACACCCAGGCATGTGCCCCACACCCCAAACCCCAAGTCCATGCACTCACACCCAGCATGCGCCCATTGCTCTCACACCCCTTCACTCACCCCATTGGGCCTGACTTTGCACTCGGGTTTCTTCCAGTCCCTCTTCCGGCAGCTTGTCTGCTGCAGCTTAAATTCCAGCCTCACAAATATTCCAGCTGGGAAGGGCTGCGGACAGACAGGCAGGCAGAGGATGGCCGGTAGCCAGCTGAGGGTGCAGAGCAAGCCCTGGTGTGATCCGCACCTCCCTCACGCAGTCATTCCAGCAGGCTGGACAGTGGCCTTTTCTCCAGAGGGCTGGGGCTCAGAGCCCAAGCACTTCTGTCCCGCTTCGTGGGAATGCGCTGGTCTCCTGGGGTTCGACCCTCCCCGCTCCTGCCCGGGCCATGCTACTCACCGTGTCCACGGCGCTCTCCACACTGGTCTCCTGGAAGGCCCACTGCACGGGCGGGTGCTTGTGAAATTCCTCCAGGGCCACCTGCAGGCCCCGGCGCTGGGCTTCCGTGAGCTCGGCGATGCCCACGCCCACCGCGCCCAGCCACAGGGCCAGAGGGATCAGCAGCCGTCGCATGCTTCCGTGTCACCCTGGCCCTGCGAAGCGGGTGTGCGCCCCTCAGGTCTCCGAGCCAGCCCGAGCCGCCTCCTCCCGCGCCCTGCTTTGGTGGGGGGGGGGGGGGGGGGGGGGCGGGCCAGGCCTGTAGAACGCTGGGCACAGGTGAAGGAGCCTGGAAATGGCCCTTTCTCCAAATTGACCTTAGGGTCCGCCTGGCCCTCTCCGTTCCCTTCCACCCTGCCCGCGCTGTTCCCTGGGGCCTACAGTTTTAGCAAAGTTCCCTGCCCATGCCAGGAATCAGTCAGTTCCCACTCCCACCCTACACCCCTAATCTTGCCCATTCTGTCTCTCCCTGGGTCTCCGGCACGACCCACTCTCCTCCCTGCCGTCCCCGGAGCCCCTCTCTCCTTTCCCTGCTCAGCCTTCTCCCCAACCGCTACTCCCTCCCCGTCCAGAATCCCCCTGCTCCCACAGGGTTCCTCCCACGTCCCCGAGGTCCAGGCCAGCCGGGGGAAGGGGCAGGGGCCAGAGGCCGAATACTTTTGGGAGGACCTAAACACGTGGGAGGGTCCGGACGGGTGGGAGCGGCGGGAGGCCTAATCCTCCCGGCGCGGGGGCTGCCGCGGGCCACCAGCCAGCCCCAGTCGCTAGGAATGGGGATCTCGCGCCGCCCAGCCCTTGGCTTTCCCGCTTCAGGCAAAATTTTCCCTCCTTCCTCTTTTTTCTGGGGCCTTCCCCACGACCCCTCTTCCCAGCCCTTCTGATCCGTCCCCTGATGCATGACTGGGGCCACCGGAGGGGCTGACCCTCCCGGAGAGCCCCGTCGGTCCTGGTGGTCTTGGGACCGGAGAGCGACAGATGTGGAAACCGAGGCCCCTCAGTGAAGAGCTGCCAGGGTGGTCGCCTTAGAGCAAAGGCGTTCCTCATTCCGCCTGCGCAGCTGCCCCTCCGCCCGGCTGCCGCCCCAGCCCGCTTCCCCTCCTCACGTCCTTCCCTGCGCCTGGAGGTCTCCCCTGACCGTCTCGCAGCTGAAATCTTGGCCTCGCTGTCCGCCTCTTCCCGCTCTTCTTCTCGCGGGGCGGCCCCCACCTCCTCCCACCCCCACCTCCTGGACCCCCTCCAGCAACTCCGGCTCCTCCCCTCCCCAGTGGGACCGGCCTCTGGGGCGGGATGCCCTCCCGCGCCCTCCCTCCCCATCCCACCCCCCTCCTTCCCCTCGATCCAGCCCTCATGACCCTGACCCTGGCCGCAGCTGCAGGCGGCTCGCCCAGGCGCGCAGCCCTCGGTCCCACCTCCCTCTGGCTCGGGCCTGAGCATTCCGCAGCCTCGGCCGGCCCGGGCCTCTTCTCCGCTGCTCTGCTCCCCCAAGGGCTTTCTGTGCCCCACTCCTGCCCAGGCAGGGCTGCCCTGTCTTGGGTCCTTTACGGGGGACCATTCCCCAGCGTCCCTGAGACACTCATCCTGGGATTTCTTCCCCTAAATACAGACATTCTCAAACCAAATGAGACCTCGAGGTCCCTACACCTGATCCTGCCTCCCACTCCCTGAGCCACACTGAGAAGGAAGGTCTCTCCTTTAGGGAGGACTCTGGCGCCTGCAACCTTGATCGACAGCAAAGATGTCCAGTGTGTATCCTGCATCTGCCTTTCCTGACCATTCCTCGTGCCCCATTCTCCGTGGGATAGATTCTCATGGGGAGTGGGGGAGCCTTCGGGTGTGGCAGAACGGCATGATAGAATTCATAAGGTGAGCAGAAACTCAAGGAAAACTGTCCAAATACCGGCTCGACTCCTGGGTACGCTGGAGCAAGGATGAAGAAGCTCTGAGACTTTGCACGTCAGTAACCACCAACACCATGCCTCTGGTTCCCACACCGCAGGGATCACCTGAAGTAGAGGATCTCATGTAACTTCATGGCTCTCTCTGAACTTCTGTTTCTTCATCTGTAAGATGGGGATCAGAAACTCTGTCTTAAGGAGTTGTTTTGAGGATTAAATGAAGAAACATGAAAAGCAACTGATGTCCAGTGCCGAGCACAAGGCTTTTGTCCCCTACTTACGCACCCCTAACCAGGATTCTCCACTTAGAGCTGAGAATTTCCTTTACAGTGTGCTCTGGGGGCACCAGAAAGAAACTCGGCTTCCATTAACCACTTCCAGGTGTCTGAAATCCCACCACTACTTAGGGTACTTCACTCCCCAGCTGTGAGCTACTCAGCCGCCCTTAAGCAGAAAGAGATGGGATCCGCGTTCCCTGAAAGCTTTAGATGGGGTTAGAGAGAAAAGATGCACCCAAAGATGTTTCCCAGCCCAAGAACTTGAAGGAAACCAAAATATTTCACCCCAAAAAATACTTCTTTGACACATTTCAAGGTGGCTGTTCAGAATGGTTGGAAATAGAAGAATAACCAAAAAGCTGTCTTTTTGTGGAGAGATTTGCATCTGTAGAGGAAATCTGCATTGATGTAGCCAGGCTTTCTCCGAGGCTCTCCCTTGTCTAGATCTAGGAAAGATTAACTGAGAGGCTGACACCTTTACAGATCTGAAAGAAACATTTACCCTCAGTTCTTTCTGAGGGCTGCTACCTGTGAGGTGTCATCTACCTAACAAGACTCCCTTTGCCAACCAGGCCTCCTCTTCCCTCCCTTCCATAACCTGTCTTGCCACTATCTGAGCCCCCATATTTGTATAAACTCAAGATGGTGGATAAGCTTCTGTATCCCACTGAGGGGTTGGGGTAATCACTCTGTGGTTCTCTCTCATGCATGTTAATAAATATTTCCTGTTAAAGCCGAGGCAGGAGGATTGCTTGAGCCCAGGAGTTCAAAGGTGCAGTGAGCTATGATCATGAAACTGTACTTCAGCCTCTCTGGACAGAGCAAGACCTTGTCTCTAAAATATAAATGAATCAATTTATTCTATTAATCTGCCTTTCATCAGTTGATTTTTCAGCAAACCTTCAGAAGGCAAAGGGGAAGTTTTCCTTTGGCCCCCACAGACCCATGCTGGGGGACGTCCTGAGGATGGGTGAGGAGAGAAATCTTCCAGGACAAGGTAGGACTTGAGCTGAGCAAAGCGGTAAACTCATCCTGACTTTGGTGGGGGCTGGGGGGAAAGTTGCATCAGGTCTGTTGCAGGGGAGGTGAGGCAGTTGAGGTGGGGAGGTAGGTTGGGAGCAGGGTGGTGGGAGTTGGTGAGGGAGGAGCCAGTCTGGCTATACTTAAATGGCCACACAAAATTCACTTTGGGTGTAGGTATGTGAGGTGCACCCCAAAGAGGTGGACAGTCCTGCTGCAGAGCACTCATAGGTGTGGATGTGTGAAAGGACTACTTAGGGCATATTCATGAGCTCAGCTCCAGGTAACATGTCCCAGTCCAGGGGAGCAACAACAGGACTTCACTATTTAATGATGGTTAATGATCTTCCTGGTCATGACAGCTAAAAAAGTAGACTCACGTATCCAGTTGTTCCAAGCTTAGTTTTCCAATAACTGAACTGGGTACCAAAAAACATTGTCCTTTAATATTTGCAACCACATTGACAAAAATAGTTTTTTTTAGAAGAAGTGATTTGACTTTGAAGTAAGAGCATATCAGTTGCAAAACTATACCTATTGAAGTTAAGTACATTTGCCAACTTGTGTCAATTCGGTACCATTAGCATAAATTCAAAAATGATATTGCATAAATTCAAAAGCCACTCTAAATTTATCAATATCAACTAAGAATTCTTCACATTTTTCTTGAAATTTTGCCAATTTACACAATGCTGTATATTACAATTAAAACCTCTGTATGTTGATTCTTGTGACAAAAGTATGTAGATTGTAATTATTTGTCAGTATTATGAAAATATTTAATTTGAAATGCTTATATTTATCTGGCTAGGTCACAAATGAGGTTTCATCTCCTTGGATATTCAAATTTAGCCCATTTATATGTAGTGTGGTATTGATGAGAAAACACTGACTTTTTTATTTTTAATTATTGAATATTTGGGTTGAGAGTAGTGACTCATGCCTGTAATCCTAGCACTTTGGGAGTCCAAGGTGGGTGGATCACTGAACCCAGGAGTTCAAGACCAGCCTGGGCAACATAGAGAGAGGCTATCTTTACAAAAAAAAAATATTTAATTAGCTGAGTGTGGTGGCAAAAGTCTGTAGTCCTGGCTACTCAGGAGGCTGGGGGGGGGACGATCACTTGAGCCTGGGAAGTCAAGGTTGCAGTGAGCTATGATCATGCCACTACATGACCCTCCCACCTCAGCCTCCCAAAGTGCTGGGATTATAGGCTCGAGCCACCACTCTCAGCCTTGGCCACAGAGCAAAACCTTGTCCCCAAAACAAATAATAATAATACTTATTGTTGTATATTTGGTAATCATGGCTTCTGTCTCAAGAAAATCTTGGAGTTAGTTAAAAGTACAGTAAATCTTAGGAGAACCCTTCTACAACCCTGACAATGAGCTTTGGTAAAGAAAAGATCATTAAATTCATTATCTTTCATTGCTTTCAACAGTTCCATAAAACCAGCAGTGATTCATAGCATTTCCACTTAAATACGGAATTAGTTTTAATGGCTGTAGCCATGAGGCTTGCATAGAATAAATTTCAGAAAACTGAGCACAAATGTCTTCAATATGTACCTTAAAGTGAAATGAAGCAACATTGGAAGCATCAATCTCTTGTTTTAGCATTCCAATAAATACCTCAGTCACACCAGCCACACGGCAAGTGTTCCTAAACCTGTGGCTGGTGGCTACCATATTGGATATTGCAGGCAGAGCATGTGTTACCAATTATGTGAGTAAAAACTAAAACTAAAAATGAACAAATTTATGTGTTTGTAAATGCATGGAATATTTCTAGAAGGGAAAAACAAGAAACTCATAACAGTGTTTGCCTGTGAGGAGAGGATCTGTCCAGCTGGGGAAAACAGAGGCAGGAAAACTGTACTCCCTTTGTACTTTTAAATTTTTATAACTTGTGGATAATTTGTCTATTAAAATAAAAAAAAACTTTAAAAACTATTTTTTGAGACAGGGTCTTGCTCTGTCGTTCAAGCTGGAGAGCAGTGGCTTAATCATGGCTCACTGCAGCCTCAACCTCCCGTGCTCAAGCAATCCTCCCACCTCAGCCTCCCAAGTAGCTTGGACCACAGGTGCATGCCATCATCCTAGGCTAATTTTTGTATTTTTTTCTAGAGACAGGATTTTGTCACATTGCCCAGGCTGATCTCAAACTCCTAGGTTCAGCAATCCACCCACCTTGGACTCTCAAAGTGCTGAAATTACAGGCTTGAGCCACTGTGCCTGGCCTTAATACTTTTAAAATCAGAAAACAAAGCAACAGCTTTTCTTTTGTCTTCTTTTCTTTTCTCTTTTTTTGAGACAAAGTCTTATTCTGTTGCCCAGGCTGGAGTGCAATGGCATAATCAGAGCTCACTGCAGCCTCCATGTTCTAGGCTCTATTGATCTTCCTGCCTCAGCCTCCCAGTAGCTAGAACTACAGGACCACCTCACCCAGCTAGTTTTTATTATTTTTTTTTTTTTTCAGGAGAGAGGAGGTTTTGTTTTGTTGCCCAGGCTGGTCTTGAACTTCTGAGCTCAAGTGATCCTCCTACCTTGCCTTTCCAAACTGCTGAGATTACAGGTGTGAGCCACCGCGCCTGGTCCCAGTAGCATTTCTGAAAGCTCACTCTGGCTGCTGTGTGGAGAGTGGATAAAAGGGAATAAATCTCAGCAGGAGATAATTGTGATTGTCCGGGTGAGAGATAAATGTGGCAGGGACAAAGCTGGAGGCAGTGAAGATGGGAAAACAAAGTCCAGAAATACCTCAGGACTAAAGCACCAGGGTTTGGTGATTGATAAGATGTTGGGGTCGAGGTCAACAGAGAGGGGTGAATCCCAGGTTTCTGGCTTGAACAGCTGTAGACATGGTTTTGATCCTCAGGGAGAGAGACACTCAGGAGGGCAGTGAGGAGAGAAGTGTGAGGTGTCTGTGGAACATGCCAGTGGAGTTGTTGACTGAACAGGGCTGGTGGAGCTCTGGCTACAGATGGGAAACTGTGTTATCTGCATGCAGATCGAGATCAGAGCAGAGATGAGACTGGGGATTGGAGAAGGAAGTAGCTGGCCCTGGCGGTAGGAGGGTGAGGAGGGAAGAGGTTAGGACCTCACTGGGAGGGGATCCAACATGGAGTAAGAGGGGTGGGTGGATGAAGATGAGCCGGTAGGAGCTCAGTGGCAGGTCAGGAGCATGTGGTGTCACAGAGGTGGGGAAGGGGATGTTGGGAGGAGGAGGCACGGCTGGCAGTGTGTGCCCAGAGGTTTAGGAAGATGATGCCAGAAAGCACTGGACCTAGCGAGGCCAGCGGTGACTTTAGCAAGAACTGTCTCAGTGTGGAGTGAGTGTAGGAGCACATGGAGGGCAGAGGGAAAGAAGGAATAAGGTAGAGCTGGTGGGTCCGGGGAGAAGCCAGGGCCAGGGAGGGTGCTGTGGTTTCAATGTGCTCCCCAGAAAACTTGTTTTGGAAACTCTTTTTTCCTTCCTTCCTTCCTTCCTTCCCTTTCCTTCCTTCCTTCCTTCCTTCCTTCCTTCCTTCCTTCCTTCCTTCCCTCCTTCCCTCCTCCCTCCCTCCCTCCCTCCTTTTTATTTTCTGGCAGAGTCTCGCTCTGTGGCCCAGGCTGAAGTGCAGTGGCGTGATCGCGGCTCACTGCAAACTCCGTCTCCCAGGTTCAAGTGATTCTCCTGCCTCAGCCTCTCGAGAAGCTGGGATTACAGGCACACGCCACCACACCCAGCTAATTTTGGTATTTTTAGTAGAGGTGGGGTTTCACCATGTTGGCCAGGCTGGTCTCAAACTCCTGGTCTCAAGCGATCTGCCTGCCTTGGCCTCCCAAAGTGCTGGGATTACAGGCATGAGCCGGTGTGCCCAGCCTATGTTTTGGAAACGTAATCCCCAGTGCAACAGTGTTGGGAGGTGGGGCCTAATGAGAGGTATTTAGAGCACGAGGGCTCCCTGCTTATAAGAGGATTAATTCCATTATAAAGCTGTGGCTCATGCCTGTAATCCCAGCACTTTGGGAAGCCGAGGCAGGCAGATCTCTTGAGCCTAGGAGTTCAAGGCCAGCCTGGGCAACATGGTAAAACCCCATCTCTACAAAAAAAAATACAAAAAAAAAAAAAAATTAGCTGGGCATAGTGGTAGTCCCAGCTACTTGGGGGGCTGAGGCAAGAGGATCCCTTGAACCTCAAGGAGGTTGAGGCTGTAGTGAGTTGAGATCACGCCACTGCACTCCAGCCTGGGTGAAAAAGTGAGACCCTGTCTCAAAAAATAAATAAATAAATAAAATAAATAAATAAAAAATAAAAGTGTTTGAGGCTGCAAGTTCAATCTCTCTCTCTGTCTTGCCCTCCTTTTGCCCATACACCATGGGGTGATGCAGCAAGAAGGCCCTCACCAGATGTTGGACCTTCAGCCTTGGACTTCCCAACCTCCAGAACCAAGAGAAATAAACTCCTGCTCATTATAAATTACCCAGTCTCAGGTATTCTGTTGTGGCAACACAAATGGACTAAGACAAAGGTGTGTCGTACTGTGTCTTACTTAGAGAAGAGAGGAGTAATCAACAGGAAAGCAGACAGTAAGTGGGGCACTGCAGGGGAAAGCAGCAAACTGTAGGGTTGGATGCAGGCAGGCGTGTGCCACCCAGGGAGGTCTGGGGCAGGAGACTGGCGGTGAGGCCTGGGACTCTCCGCTTCAGAAGACTGACTGCTCATTCCTGTTCTTTGTTTTTCATTTTTCCCCCTTTCTTTTTGCAATCTGGAAAATGCCTTTCCTTTTGCTCATTTATCAAAGGTAAATTTCAGAACATAAAGAGGGATGCACAGCAAATTCTGTCCCATGGATTGTTCTGAAACTGACCATATGCTGCAGCTTCCATGTTTTGATGATGAGACTTCAGTCTGTTACCAGGAGCAAGCCCACAGCTTGTGTGCAGAAACCATGGCTACCATCTACCATCTTTCAGGATGGTCCTCAAAAGACTTTGAAAAGTGACATTTTCTGATGTGAAATCCTGAGGTTCCACTTTTAATCACAGCATGTGATTGTTATATATGTCATTAACTTGATTATTTAAAAAGATATTAATAATAAAACTAAAATTTACCAAAAAATCCTACAACTTGGCAATAAAAGAAGCAAAATACTTTTTTCAAATAATTATTGGATCAATAAGAAGAAATAAACATGATCATAAACAAGAAATAAAACATGTTGCAGAATTGTTAAAAATAACAATAATGTAGCCAGGCATGGTGGTGGGCACCTGTAATCTCAGCTACTTGGGAGGCTGAGGCAGAAGAATCACTTGAACCTGGAAGGCGGAGGTTGCAGTGAGCTGAGATCACACCACTGCACTCCATCCTGGGGGACAGAGTGAAACTCTGTCTCAAACAAATAAACAAACAAACAAAGAAAATTAATGAAAACACTATATATTAGAACCCATGAGCTGTATTTTGAGAAGTACAATTAAATACCTTTCTTTTTACTAATGAAAGACAAAATGAAAGTAAGCTAATTGTTAACTAGTAAAACCACCAATGAAACTTATGGAAAGGAAAAGGAAAGAACAAATAAAACTAAAAATGTAAATTAGAAAAGAGGAAATTCAGGAAATCCATTAATATATCACATTAATCAGTCAAGGAGAGAAAACCCCATGTAATCATTGCCAAAGATGCTGAAAAAACCTTTGAGAAAATTTAATATCCTCTGCTAATTAAAAAATAAAAGCTCTTGATAAGATAGATTATGAGTACCTTCTTAACATGATTATATATATGTATAACATACTTAATGATGAAAAATAAACATTCTCATCAAATTCAGGATCAAGAAAAGGATGTCTTCTATTGCTATTATCATTTTACATTTTTTAAGAAACACTAGCCAGTGTAATTGGGCAGACATGAAAAATCAATGATTAAAAATTTCTTTTGAAAAATGGTGAGAAAAAGACCGGGCGCGGTGGCTCACGCCTGGAATCCCAGCACTTTGGGAGGCCGAGGTGGGTGGATCATGAGGTCAGGAGATCGAGACCATCCTGGCTAACATGGTGAAACCCCGTCTCTACTAAAAATACAAAAAATTAGCTGGGCATGGTGGCGGGTGCCTGTAGTCCCAGCTACTTGGGAGGATGAGGCAGGAGAATGGCGTGAACCCAGGGGGCGGAGCTTGCAGTGAGCCAAGATCGTGCCGTTGCACTCCAGCCTGGGAGACAGAGCAAGACTCTGTCTCAAAAAAAAAAAAAAAGAAAAATAGTGAGAAAAGTATCCTTATTTGCAAATGGTAGGACTGTGTACCTTCCAAATCCAAGAGAACTAACAGGAATAAATTACTGGAAACAATAAAATAATAAGTGATAGGAAATGGGATTAATATACAAAATCAGTAGGTTTTCTAACATGAATATATTTGGAAAAAAAATATATGTATATATATATATATTTGAGACAAAGTCTCACTCTGTTGCCCAGGCAGGAATGCAGTGAGATGTGTTCATGGCTCACTGCAGCCTCAACCTCCCAGGCTCAGGTGATCCTCCCACCTCAGCCTCCCGGATAGCTGGGACTACAGGTGTGCACCACCACGCTCAACTAATTTTTTTTTTTTTTTTTTTTTTTTGTATTTTGTGCAGTGATGAAGTTTCACCATGTTGCCCAAGCTGGTCTCAAACTCCTGGGCTCAAATGATCTGCCTTCCCTGGCCTCCCAAAGCGTTGGGGTTGCAGGCGTGAGCCACTGTGCCTGGCTGAAAATATAGTTTTTTAAAACCCCATTTACAATAATAAAAAAAGGTTAAGTTCTTAGGAATGAACTTAGTAAAAAAATACAAAGACTATTTAAAAAAACTAACAACAACAAAAAGAATATTTAAAAACTTAACATAATATTAAGGTATATGAAAGAAACCTTGACTAAATAGATAGAATCAAATCATAAAATGTGGCCAGGTGCAGTGGCTCATACCTGTAATCCCAGCACTTTGGGAGGCTGAGACAGGAGAATTGCTTGAACCTGGCAGGCGCAGGTTGCAGTGAGCTGAGATCACGCCATTGCACTCCAGTCTGGGCAACAAGGCTGAAACTCTGTCTCAAAAGGCAAAAAAAAAAAAAAAAAATCATAAAAATGTAAATCATTCCTAAACTAATATATACATTTAACAAGCAAAGTGGATCCCCTGAGATGGGAAGTTGGAGACCAGCCTGACCAACATGGAGAAACCCTGTCTCTACTAAAAGTACAAAATTAGCCGGGTGTGGTGGCCCATACCTGTAATCCCAGCTATTTGGGAGGCTGAGACAGGAGAATTGCTTGAACCTGGGAGGCGGAGATTGCGATCAGCTGAGATCACGCCATTGCACTCCAGTCTGGGCAACAAGAGTGAAACTCTGTCTGAAAAGGAAAAAATAAAATAAATAAAAATGTAAATCATTCCTAAACTAATATTTAAATTTAACAAGGAAAGACAATTGATTCTAACATGTATATGGAAAAATAAACAAGCAAGAATAAACAGAAGTATGAAGATAAAAATAATGTTGACCTCTTAGATGTCCAGATAGCCTATTTGATGTTAAAATGCATTAATAATCTAAAATGAAAACAGTGATATTAGCAAATGAATAGACAAAAAAATGGAACAGAATAGAAACCTCAGACATAAATCCAAATACATATGGGAATGTAATATGTGATAAAGGTGGCATTTCAAATCTTTAGGAAAAAGATGCATTAGCCAATAAACGGTGTTGGAATATACGGCTAGCCTTGTGGAGGAAAATGATGAATGTTGGTTCCTGCCTCGCTTTTTACACTATAATAAATTCCAGATGAATGAAATTAAATGTACCAGATGACAACTTGAGGATTTTATTCATTTGTTTGCTTAATAACTTCTTACTGGGGAAGTATAATACAAAACCCAATGCCGTAAGAGAAAAGATTGATGAATTTGACTTCATGACTATCAAACGTTTCTCCATGATTAAAAAAAAAAAATCAGCTTAGGCTGGGCATGGTGGCTCATGCCTGTAATTACAGCACTTTTGGACACAGGCGGGGGGATGGCTTGAAGCCCAGGAGTTAAGGCTGTTGTGTGCTATGACCACCCCTGTGAATAGCTGCTGCACTCTAGTCTGGGCAACATAGCGAGACTCCATCTCTAAAAAATAAAAAAGAAAGAAAGATATAAAGCCACATATGCAATGTGCTATGTTTCAATTTGTGTAAAAAATAGGAATGTACGCACATGCTTGCACATCGCATTGAGTAATTCTGGAAAGATTTACAAGGAACTTGCAAGAACAGCAGACTCTAGCAAGGCTAACTGGAGGACTACAGGGAGGAGGAAACTTTCATGTCCTTTTTTTCTCTTTTTAAAATAGACTTTATTTTTTACTGCTGTTTTAAGTTTACGAATAAACTGCACAAAGTACAGAGGGTTCCCCGTTCCCCCACTGCCCTCCCAGTTTCTCTTATTATTAACATTTTGCATTAGTTTGGTAAATTTGTTAAAATTGATGAACCAATATTGATAGATTATTATTACCTGAAGTACAGTTTACATTAGAGTTCGGTCCCTGTAGCACATTCCACAATGAGGTGTATCCACCATTACAGTATCATAGGAAATGATTTCACCCTCCTAAAAATCCTCTGTGCTCCACCTATTTATTCATCCCTCTCTGTCCCCAAAACCCTGGCAAACACTGGTCTTTTTACTGTTTCCATAGTTTTTCCTTTCCCAGAATGTCTTATCGTTGAAATTATTTTTTACTTCCTTTTGAAATGCTTGAGTTTTTTTGTTTGTTTGTTTTGTTTTGGTTTTTGAGACGGAGTCCCGCTCTGTCACCCAGGCTGGAGTGCCGTGGCGCGATCTCACTGCAAGCTCACTGCAAGCTCCGCCTCCCAGGTTCACGCCATTCCTCTTCCTCAGCCTCCTGAGTAGCTGGGACTACAGGCGCCCGCCACCATGCCTGGCTAATTTTTTTGTATCTTTTAGTAGAGACGGGGTTTCACCATGTTAGCCAGATGGTCTCGATCTCCTGACCTGGTGATCCGCCCGCCTCGGCCTCTCAAAGTGCTGGGATTACAGGCGTGAGCCACCGCGCCCGGCCGAGTTTTTTTGTTTTTTGTTTTTAACATGTGTGTATGTTAATTTAATAAAAATTAATTTTTATTTTCATCAAAGGAATACATGCTCACGTTTGCATGTCTGAAAATATTTTTATTCTACCTTACGTTTAAATTATAGCCTTTGTCGGGTGTGGGGGCTCACGCTTGTAATCCCAGCACTTTGGGAGACTGAGGCGAGTGGATCATTTGAGGTCAGGAGTTCAAGACCAGCCTGGCCAACATCATGAAACACCGTCTCTACTAAAAATACAAAAATTAGCCAGGCATGGTGGTGCACACCTGTAATTCCAGATACTTGGGAGGCTGAGGCAGAAGACTTGCTTGAACCTGGGAGGCAGATGTTGCAGTGAGCTGAGATTGTGCCACACTTCACTCCAGCCTGGGTGACAGGGTGAAACTCCGTCTCGAAAAAAAATACATACATATATATGTATGTATCCTTCGTGGGTAAGATTCTAGGTTGAAAAATCATCTTCCCTTGGGATTTTGCCAGCTGTACTGTCTTCCAGCATCCCGGGCTGCTGGAGGGAAGTCAGGTGTTCTGATTCCTGGCCCTTTGATTGGGAGGGGCCTGTCTGTACATTGTCCCATGCTGTTCCTCATCTCAGCAACCGTGGGCTTCCTCAGTTTGCACTCTCCTGCTCCCTAGCTCCAGGATGTATTTCTATGTTATTTCATTGACAGTTTCTCAGCACTTTCATGTTCTCTAGCTGGAGGATATGTCTTTATGTTATTTCATTGACAATCTCCTTCTCTCCATTTTCTCTTTCTAGAATTCTTTTTTTTTTTTTTTTTGAGAGGGAGTCTTTCTCTGTTGCCCAGGCTGGAGTGCAGTGACGCAATCTTGGCTCACTGCAAGCTCCGCCTCGTGGGTTCAAGTGATTCTTGTGCCTCAGCCTCTCAAGTAGCTGGGATTACAGGCCTGTGCCACCATGCCTGGCTAATTTTTGTATTTTTAGTAGAGATGGGGTTTCACTGTGTTGGCCAGGCTGGTCTCGAACTCCTGACCTCAGGTGATCCACACGTCTCGGCCTCCCAAAGGGCTGGGATTACAGGCGTGAGCCACCGCGCCTGGCCTAGCTCTTTCCGTTTTAGGAGCTTATTCCTAGTTTTAAAATACCATCGTATAAATATAGGATTTCTTTTTTAAAGTTCCATTCATCTCCTTATTTCAGCTGTGGTTTTGGTCTCTCACATTGGAATCATTCCTAAAAAGCCTGATTGAAAGCTTCATAGGAAGGTGGGGCCCTGTTAATTGGTGGGCTGTGTTGCAGGGTGATCAAGCAGCAAGGCTGATTTTTTGTTTATTTAAATGATCCCAAATGTCAGTATTACCTGCATGTCTTTTCTTTGGGCCTGTACAGTCTTTCCAAAAAAGAATCCTCAGAGCTTTTGTCACCACCAGGCTGTTTGTGTTCTGGAGGCCAAGTGGGGTCAGGAGGCTGAGAGCCACCATTTAGCACAGAGACTTTGACTTTACCTCCCTGTATGACCCTTTCGCCCTTACCTGTTCCATTCCTGCAGAGTACACTCTGGCCTCCTGCAGTGGTAGAGCATTTGAGGGGGCATTCTCCAGTGTCCCCAGCTTCATCTGTCTCTCCTGCACCTTGTGTCTCTTGGTTCAGAGCCTTTTCAGGGTTCAATCAATTCAATTCTCTTACCCCCCGCCGCACCCCACTGCAGGGACTCTGCTCTGCTCAGTCTGTTACCACCATTGCTTCCCCACCATCTTTCTCCTTGTGAATTTATACGTTTTTATTCCTTTGCTATTGTCTTAATGGGGTTTTAGGAGAGTTAAAAGAAAAACTTGGCCAGGCACCGTGGCTTGCACTGCAATCCCAACACTTTGGGAGTCCGAGGCGGGAGACCACTCTGGGCGACATAGTGAGACCCCATCTCTACAAACAATTTTTCAGGCTGGGCACGGTGGCTCACACCTGTAATCCCAGCACTTTGGGAGGCCAAGGCGGGCGGATCACGAGGTCAGGAGTTCAAGACCAGCCTGGCCAACATGATGAAACCCTGTCTCTACTAAAAGTAAAAAAAATTAGCCTGGTGTGGTGGCACGTGCCTGTAATCCCAGCTGAGGCACGTGCCTCAGGAGGCTGAGGCAGGAGAATCGCTTGAACCCAAGGTGGAGGTTGCAGTGAGCCGAGACCGCACCAGTGCACTCCAGCCTGGGCGACAGAGCGAGACTCTGTCTCAAAACAAATTTTTTTTTCAAAACTAGCTGAGCGTGGTGGCGCATGCTTGTAGTTCTAGCTACTCAGGAGGCTGAGGTGGGAGGATCACTTAAGGTCGGGAGATTGAGGCTGCAGTGAGCTGTGATCACACCACTGCACTTCAGCCTGGGCAGCAAAGCGAAACCCCATCTCAAAAAAAAAAAAGAAAAAAAGAAAAAAAAAAAAGAAAAGAAGGGAAGCCTTAGATAAATTAAATTTAACAGAGCTAACTGAGCAAAGAACAATTTGTGAATCCAGTGGCCCCTGAACCAGAAGAATAGGTTCAGAGAGACTGGAGCTGCCATGTGGCCAAAGAAGATTTATGGACAGAAAAAGGAACGTGACAGAAAGAAAACAGAAGTGAGGCACGGAAGCAGCCAGATTGGTTGCAGCTTCGAGTTTGCCTCATGTGAACCTGGTTTGAACAGTTGGTTGCCTTTGATTGGCTGAAACTTGGTGTTTGGCTGAAACAAGAGTAGGTTATCGTTTGTTTACACATCCAGTTAGCTCACTGTTCACTAGGGAGGAGAAACCTTTAGGCCAAACTTAAAACACATAAGGAGGCAGCTTTGGGCTAAACTTAATGATTTTCCCTTTTTAGTCAACGTCTCAAAACTTTAGGCATCAATGTCACCCTGTCACCATCATAAATGTACTTATTTGGTCCCAAATCCTACTGGGAAATAGTAGAACGGTGGGTTTTCTAAGGTGGGTAAAGGTGAGAGTATAGGGGACCTCCTCGTGCTGGAATCTCCTGTTTACAATAGAAAAACAAAACCTGGTCTGTCTTAGGAACTATCTGCTTCCTTGTTGTTTCAGTTTGATTATGTCACATTTATCATGAATGACTCCATTTTGGTGTGGTCTGTTGAGGCCTAGTGCACAAGCTGAGTCCACCACGGCAAATGCGACAGGAGTGGGTGGGGATAAACATATGTATCTAATCCACCATGTTTAACTAGAGTCTATGAGTTACTTAGAAAGACAAATTACTATATTTATGTGTATATATGCACACACACAATTTTTGGGGAGAGGACATAATTTAGCCCATAACTATATCCTTCCCAAATTCATATGTTCAAACCCAGCTATGGTCTGTGTCCTCTAAAGTTCATGTGTTGGAAATTTAATTTCCAATGCAACTGCGTTGGGAGTTAGGGCCTAATGGGAGGTGTTTAGGTCATAAGGACTCTGCCCTGATGAATGGATGAACACTGCTATAAACAGGGCTTGTGGCTCACACCTATAATCCCAGCACTTTGGGAGGCCAAGGCGGGAGTATTACTTGAAACCAGGAGTTCGAGACCAGTCTCAGCAACATAGTTAAGACCTCCATCTCTGAAAAAAAAAAAAAAAGCTTAGCTGGGCATAGTGGTGCATGCTACTTGGGAGACTGAGGCAGGAGGATCCAAGCCCATGAGTTGGAGGCTACAGTGAGCTATGAGTGCACCACTGCACCCCAGCCTATGATTGCACCACTGTACCCCAGGGCAAGGCAAGTGAGACCCTGTCTCAAAAAACAAAACAAAAACAAAAACAACCAACAAAAAAACTACCACTAGATGGAGATGCCGAGCACAACCCATGTCCGTTGCTCTTTAAACTTAGGGGGTTCTATAGTTTTTCAAGTAACAATGCTGTGGAATTATTTTTCTTACCTACTTCCATCATCCCGTGTTGATTTGTGGTTTCATCCTCAGAACTTCTTGGCTGGTACTGAGTTATCAGGATTGATTCGCATTAGTGTCACTAAAGTTGGTATACAATCTTCCACTGCTAAATTTGACTGCCTTTAAAAAATATTAAAAAGTAAAAAGAACTTCTAATTTCATTCTAACCAGAAATCATGCCAATTTGTTGCACTGGTTTTATATGCCATGTGCCTATTTGTTAGAACCGTAAACCAGATCAGGTCATAGAAAATGAGTGGAATCTTAGCCAGTGGAAGGCACTTAGGGTAGTTTAGATGCTGTGAAATTAAATGTTTTTCAAGTGTTCTTTTTAATATTAATTTTAATGTATTTTGAATATATCAATAATATATTGTATATTATCATATTACACATAATATAGTATATTTAATAATATACTAAGATTTAGTATATTAAAATTTAATTTAGTATATTATTTATAGAATGTAGTAATTTAATAGAACATTATGTAGTAAACATGTGACATTGTTTTAATTGCTAATAATTTCCAAAGATAAACCTTCTTAAATCCCGTTAAGAGGATATTCTCTTCTCCTGTTTTAAGAAAGTGAAGGCAACCCAGTTAGGAGGCATCTGGGACTTTCCTGGCCAACTCTGAAGACATCAAGTTGAACCATGACCCGGATTCGGTCTTGGAAGCAGATGAGAGGGTAAAGAGTTGAAGCCAGGTCTACACTCTGATTCCTCCAAGTCACCGAGTGGTTTCATGTGAAAGGGGTCTGGGCGGGAGTGAGCCGAGGTTAGCGGTGGTATGTCAGTGATTTGGCAAATGTGCACAGATGGCTCATAAACCGCCCCCCCACATGCCACCCACAGGAAACTACCGCTTGACAACACGCCTGCTTCTGCCGCATCACAGACTTAGCAGAGTCTGTTCAGAATCTCCTTGCATTTCCAAATGAAGCTTGGATGTTAGCAGATGTTAAACCCAAGAACAGGTACACCTGGGCTCTAAATTCATCTTCTGACTGAAGTTGAAGATAAAACCTGATACCAGTTTGGAGTAGAAAGAGACACAGTATTGTAATCATAAATGACATTTGACCTTAAAACAGTAACACAGCAAATTTCTAATTAAAGTGGAGCATGTCCTGTCTTGACTGAGGCACCAAGACGATTAGTTGCAGATTGTTGCTGGCAGTGTGCAGTCCCCAAGACCAAATCACCAAGAGGCACAGTGGTAAGAGTGGTCAGCAAGGAGCGGAGCGCCTTCCTCCCACCAGCAGGTGACTCACCACATCGTGTCCTCCTTGGCGTAAGAGGCGCCCTAAAGGTTCCTGCGTTCCAGTTATCCTAACTGGAATACTGTTCCTGAAAAAAGCGTATATTTAAGGCCCTGCTAGCTATAATCAATCCTTCAAGGAAGAGAATTGTAAACAACCTTTCTTCCAAGTTTTTGTTCTTTGCCTCACTTATATGCTGATTTAAATCGTTCTCTAAGAAAAGGTGGTATTTCCTCTCACTGCAGGTTCTACCAGACTCATCACCTGCTTGCCAAGCAGCCGCCAAGGGAAAACAGTTTGAAATTTACTGCTAACAATTGGTTCACATACATACCGGGTACGGGGAACTCTTGCCTGTAGTCCCAGCTACTCAGGAGGCTGAGGCTGGAGGAATGCTTGAGTCCAGGAGTTCAAGTCCAGCCCAGGTAACATTGTGAGACGCTGTCTCTTAAAAAAAAAAAAAAAAAAAAAAAAAAAAAATTGGTTCACCCTGCTGTATAATGCATTGGCAGTTCAGTGTGGTCTAATCAAATTAGCTTAACCATGGGATTGCGCTTACATTTGCTCATTCCTTTTAACCATAAACACTTACTGAACATGTACCATGGGCCAGACACCTTTCTAGAGACTGGCTATATTGTGGTGAAAATACAAGCCAAATCCCTGCCTTCGTGTGGCTTCTATTGTGGTGGGAGCTAGACAAAAACTGTCCAAGTGAATAAATGAATCAGTAATTTCAGGTAGGTGAGAATGCTATGAACAATATAGCTGAGTAGGGGCTAGAAGGTGATGGGGTAGGCGAAGGGGCTTTGTAGGCTCAAAAAAGGGCCCCAAAGATATCCAGGTCCTAATCTCTGGAACCTGTGAATTATGACCCTGCATGGCAAAAGGCATTTTGCACATGTGATTACGCTAAGAATTTTGAGGTGTGGATATTACGGTGGGGAAATACAATTAAAAACAAAGTGTCCTGTTAACCCAGAAAACCTCTCCACAAAAATAGAAGAGATATAAAGGCTTTATTCTTGAATAACATTAAACCAGAGTGAGATGCACATCACAGGAAACCCACTAAGAGACGGCAAAGACAAAAAGAAATTTCACTCTTTTATACAGCCACCCACCACACACACACACGCAACCCACCACACACACACACAACCCACCACACACACACAACCCACCACACACACACGCAACCCACCACACACACACAACCCACCACACACACACAACCCACCACACACACACGCAACCCACCACAAACACACACAACCCACCACACACACGCAACCCACCACACACACACGCAACCCACCACACACACACGAAACCCACCACACACACACAACCCACCACACACACAACCCACCACACACACACACAACCCACCACACACACACACAACCCACCACACACACGCAACCCACCACACACACACGCAACCCACCACACACACACACGCAACCCACCACACACACAACCCACCACACACACACACAACCCACCACACACACAAACCCACCACACACGCAACCCACCACACACCACACACACACAACCCACCAAACACAACCCACACTCACACACACCACACACACACAACCCACCACACACAGCCCACCACACACACAACCCACCACACACACACCACACACACACACAATCCACCATACACACATACCACACACACACACCCCACCACACACAAACCCACCACACACACACAATCCACCAAACACACACACAACCCACCACACACACACAACCCACCACACACACAACCCACCACACACAAACCCACCACACACACACAACCCACCAAACGCACACACAACCCACCACACACACACAACCCACCACACACACACAACCCACCACACACACCACACACACACAATCCACCATACACACATACCACACACACACCCCACCACACACAAAATCCACTACACACACACAAAATCCACTACACACACACAATCCACCATGCACACAACCCACCATACACACACACCACACACACACACAAAATCCACCACACACACACAAAATCCACCACACACACAACCCACCATACACACAACCCACCACACACACACAAAATCCACCACACACACACAACCCACCACACACACACAACCCACCACACACACACACAATCCACCACACACACACACACAACCCACTCCACACAACCCACCACACACACAATCCACCACACACACACCCACCACACACACCTACCACACACACACAACCCACCACACACAACCCACCACACACGCAACCCACCACACACACCACACACACACAACCCATCAAACACAACACAACCCATCACACACACACAACCCACACTCACACACACCACACACACACAACCCACCACACACACAGCCCACCACACACCACACACACACAACCCACCACACACACAATCCACCATACACACATACCACACACACACCCCACGACACACAAACCCACCACACACACAAAATCCACCAAACACACACAATCCACCACACACACAACCCACTACACACAACCCTCCACACACACAACCCACCACACACACACAATCCACCAAACACACACACAACCCACCACACACACAATCCACCACACACACAACCCACCACACACACACCACACACACAATCCACCATGCACACATACCACACACACACACCCCACCACGCACAAACCCACCACACACACAGAATCCACTACACACACACAAAATCCACTACACACACAATCCACCACGCACACAACCCACCATACACACACACCACACACACACACAAAATCCACCACACACACAACCCACCACACACACACAATCCACCACACACACAACCCCCCCACACAATCCACCACACACACACAATCCACCACACACAACCCATCACATACACACAACCCACCACACACACACACATCCACCATACACACACACCACACACACACAATCCACCATACACACACACCACACACACACAACCCACCACACACACACAAAATCCACCACACACAAACCCACCACACACACACAATCCACCACACACACAATCCACCACACACAACCCATCACATACACACAACCCATCACACACACACAACCCACCACACACACACAAAATCCACCACACACACACAAAATCCACCACACACACACAACCCACCACACACACACAATCCACCACACACACAACCCACCACACACACACAATCCACCACACACACAATCCACCACACACAACCCATCACATACACACAACCCATCACACACACACAACCCACCACACACACACAACCCACCACAAACACACAGAATCCACCACACACATACAACCCACCACACACACACACCACACACAATCCACCACACACACAAACACCACACACAATCCATCACACACACAAACACCACACTGACAACCCACCACACACATACACAAACACACACACAACCCACCACACACACTCCACACACACACACACTCCACACACACACAACCCACCACACACACACAACCCACTACACACAAACAAAACACACACACACAGCCCACCACACACACAAACACCACACACACAAAAATAAGTGACTCACCCTCAGTGAGCAGACTGGACAATGCCATTTGTCACACTTAGTTCATTCTAAATTCACTTGGTAATTGGGATAACCACTTGTGTTTGCTAATTGCCTTTATCCAAAGGAAAAATAAACTCATATCTTATGATAGAGTATAAGATTACAATTTAGAGCCAAAGTTAGGAGACTAACCCTCTCCCTCCCATGGAGACTGGGAGATAGGGACACTGTCTTCCTTGATGTTTACATTTCATATACATACACACACACACACATATATGTGTATGTATACATTTCAGAGACAGGGTCATATTCTGTTGCTTAGGCTAGAGTGTAGTGACACAGTTATGGCTCTCTGTAACCTCAAACTCCTGGGCTTAAGCGATCCTCCCACCTAAGTCTCCTGAGTAGCTGGGATTATAGGGGTGTACCACCATGCCTGGTTACTTTTTTTATTTTTATTTTTTGTAGAGACGAAGTCTCACTGTGTTGCCCAGGCTGGTCTTGACCTCCTGGCTTTAAGCAATCCTCCCATCTCAGCCTCTCAAAGTACTGGGATTATTGATGTTTGCATTTCAAAGAGCTAGCTCTCAGGTCCTTGGAGAAAAACAGTTCTGAGTTGTAAAGCTGCCAAATGGTTTTTTCTTCGCTTTTAAAACTATTTATGTAATCTCTGCCCAGTGTGGTGGCTCACACCTATAATCCCAGCACTTTGGGAGGTCAAGGCAGGAGGATCACTTGAAGCCAGGAGTTTGAGACCATCCTAGGCAACATAACGAGACCTTGTGTCTACAAAAATTTTTTTAAAAATTAGGCAGGTGTGGTGGTGCATGCTTGTAGTCCCAGCCACTTGGGAGGCTGAAGCAGAAGAACCACTTGAACCCAGGAGTTTGAGGCTGCAGTGAGCATCACTGTACTCCAGTATGGGTGACAGAGTAAGACTCTGCCTCTAAAAAATAATAAAAATATAAAATAAAATAAAATAAAAGATTTGCATATGTCTCACATGGGCAGAGGAAAAGTCACAATCACAAGCTTTCTAATGCAAATGTGCTAAGAAAAGGGGGTGTTGGTGAGGAGCATCTCTCCCTTTTTTCACCAGGGAGAAAGAAAACTTATTTTTCTTCTTTTTGATTTGTATTTGCTTTTACAATTCTCCTGGCTATCTGGGTAATTACATGTGTCTTTGTGTTGGCGGGGGTGCAGGGGGAGATTCAGCTGCAGCACAGGCCGGCAAAGTGACAAGTGTAGCAAGATGCTGCGCTGCGGGCTTGGGAGACAGAGGGAGGGGCCTCGAGCCCAGGAATGCCAGGGAAGCAGCTCTTCCAGCCAGAAAAGGCAAGGAAGGATTCTCCTAGAGACTTTGGAGGGAGTGGGGCCCTGCCGACACCTTGACTTTGGCCCAGTGAAACATTCTGGGCTTCTGACTTCCAGCCCTGTAAGATAATAAATGCCAGTTATTTCAGGCCGAGCTGGTGGTCATTTGTTAGAGCAGTCCTAGGAATCTCATCTAGGTGTGAAGCTGTTTTAGAGGGGTTTGTTGGGAAGCGTGTTTTGAGGCGAGGAGACTTCAGCCAAAATCTGAATACAGTGAAGAACGGAAGTCCATGCGGACCTGGAGGAGGATCGTCTAGGCAACTCCAAAGGCCCTAAGGTGGAAATGAGTGGCGGCTGCTGGGGCAGTGTCTGGCGGGCGCATCGAGGTCTGCAGGAACCCTGCAGGCCATGGCCGCGGGTTGGATGTTAGTCCAAATGTTAGCAGGAGGCTTTGGAGTTCCCCAGCAAGGGAGTTGCTTGATCTGATTCACGTTTAAAGGGCCAAGCTGGTTAAGTGGAGACAGGACTTTATGGGGTCAGAGCGGAGGCAGGAGGAGTGGCCGGCCACTGCTGCAGAGTCCCGGTGAGGGAGACTATGGTGCAGGGGTGGGGAATAAGGGTGGGAAGCAGGCCTCACCGTTATGGGGCACACACATGTACCAGTTTCCTCTGCAGGAAATCTGAGCCATCTACATGATACTCATTTTACCAGCTGGATTCTTTTTCTTTTAGCAAGAGACTCTGGGAACTAGATATGCGGCAGGAAAGCATCTTGTGTGGTGGAATTTGGGGACTGACATTTGATCTCAGCCCAGGGCTACTCTTACAGCGTGCGTCCCTGTCGTGCATTATACATGTTTTCATGCACTTAAAGATATTTTTAGAACTGCAGAAGTAGAAGCACTTTGATCTTTTCCTGAATAATTTCCACATGACTTAGCAGGCCTCCTTCCACCTGAGATGGGAAACCTTGGAAAGTGAGGGGCCTTCTTCAGTGTGTGCCACTGTAGGGGTTTTTCCTCAGCCCCCCTAGATTTGTGGTTGGAACGGACTCCTGTTACAAAAGACAGATTAACAAGAGAAAAACCAGTGGAAGTTTATTAACATGTATATTTCACATCTGCCTGGGAGACACGCAGGAATTGAGTAGTTCTCAAAGTGGTAGCTTTGAATTCCAGCTCGTATAGCATCTTCAACAAAGAAAAGCCAAGTTTTAGGGAAGCGACAGGACAAAGGAAAAGAACTTTGAGTGTCTAAGGGGAGAACTTGTAGAAAGGTAAGTAACTGGCAGATAAATAGAATTAGTAAAGCGCCTTCATGTCCATTCCTCTGGTTCCAGCTCCAGGCCCATGAGAGTCTAAAGTTGTCTTCAGTGGTTAACTTCTCCCTGGTCGAGAGAGGGAGCAGACCCCTTTTATCCTTCTAAATCTATATCCTGCATTTAGGCAAGTGGAGGGCAGAGAGCTTTCTTCCATTTACTTTTTCACTGCCTTCAGCTCAACAACCCTTCATCTTTCGGGGCCTCCCCAACTGCGTTCTCTTGGTGCCCTCCAGCTGGGAAGGCTCAAAGGATGGGAAGTGTGTACAGCACGTACCTGTGACTGCTACCAGCGATTTGCCCCTCCTCAGGGTCAGTGAGGGATGTGCTTTCTGCTTCCTCCCCAAACTGCAAACCCCTGGAAATTAGCTGCATGAGAGTCTTGCATATTTGCCGTAGGGATGCGGCAGGAGGTAACGGTGATGATAGTCAAGGGAAGGTTCATTAGAGCGAATCTTCCATCTCTCCTCACTTGATCATCAGCCTCCTCCAGCTTTTCCACAGTCATCCATCCAGAAATTATCAACAAGCGCTTGGTTTTATTTTGTAGTAGGTACCAGACCAAGAGTTATTTCCGTAGTTAAATAAGCGTTAAAAGTCTTCTCAGCACCCTCTCACATTGTGGGAAAACTGCACAGACCACCTCTGCCTGACTCATGATGAGGCTGGGCACCTGGCACAGTGGCAGATGGTGGGCACTGATTAAATATTTGTTGGATGTATGAGCAAGTCCTGTGGGGGGAGCTGGAACTGTATGTCTGCAAGAAGTGGGTGCAGTTTTCCATCTTCCAAATACAGGGCCACTTCTGAACAATACTTGGGTGTCTTCATAGAGGATTTCTGGAGACACTGTTCCTGTCACCCGCTGGCATGCCAGCCCACTTTGCATCTAATCTGATAATGGGAGCCAGGCACTGTTGGAGGGGAAAATTGATCCTCCCAGGGGCCCTATCAATATTCGCTGTCCAGTGGGCCCCTTCCTGTCCAGCCCTTTCTCCGGCTAGCTTGTCAAAAGCTGAGACCGTCTCCACTGGGCTAGGCCATTGGGCCATTTGGCTGGTTGCTGGGCCATCCTCTAAGACATTTTGAAGGGTGAAGTCTCAAATACCAAGGCCTTAAGCTTCCAGCTGGCATAAAGGCTCAGGAATCCCTTTGCAACTCCTTTGCCACTCATTTTCTTTCTGCAGAGTGAAGGCACAGTCATACTTAGTTTCCTCTGGCTATGCTAAAGAGGAAGTTATAGCAGGTGGTTAACTCCTGACTGGGAGAAGAGACATTTCCTCTAATGGAGGCTGGGGAGAGAGAAAGAAGGTTAGGGCCTTGTTTAATGAAGAACCTTTCTGCTATGAAAGACGGATTACAGACAAGGAGAAGATACTTTGTGAGTCTATGAAGGAATTCTGCTTCGCAGGCTCTTGCAGGAACGTAGGGATCAAGTGGAATTTTAGGAATGGAGAAGCATTAGATGTCCAAACTCACTCGTTAACCCTGGGGGATCCCACGCTTACTCTGTGCCCAGGCCAGCACACATGCAACTTTAGTGGCTAACATTGAGGACAGAGGGGCACTGCTTGGGTTCAAATCAGCCACTATCCCGCTGAGTGGCCTTGAGTAAGTTCGCAAACATTTCAGAGTCTCAGTTGTTACATTTGTAAAATAAGGACCAGAAGAGTATTGCATAGGGTTGTTGAGTGGATTAAATGAGATATGTATGTGAGTTTATCACCATGCCTGACACAAAGTAAAGCCTCCCAAAATGTTCACTAATAAATTACTAAGTATTTAGGTAAAAACTGGAGCATCTTCTTATTGTACTGTTGGTAGAAAAATTCATTCTTCCCTAACTACTAAACTTGGCCTATATTCCACAATATGCTATGACCATATTTTCAGAACCCCCAAACTATATGATATGACAAAGACTTTTTTCATATTTGTGAATTTTATTTTATAAAGTATAAAAGTTGGGCTGGGTGCAGTGGCTGACACCTGTAATCCCAGCACTTTGGGAGGCCAAGGTGGGCCGATCACCTGAGGTCAGGAATTCAGAAGTTCAAGACTAGCCTGGCCAACATGGCAAAACCCCATCTCTACTAAAAATACAAAAATTAGCCAGGTGTAGTGGTGCGTGCCTGTAATCCCAGCTATTAGGGAGGCTGAGGCAGGAGAATCACTTGAACCTGGGAGGCGGAGGTTGCACTGAGCTGATATTGCGCCATTGCACTCCAACCTGGGTGACAGAGCTAGACACTGTCTCAAAAAAAAAAAAAAAAAAAAAGTATAAAAGTTAAGTAGTTAATGTACAGATTAGTCAACTTGACTGGGCCAGGTAAAATAAGACCTGAATGAATGGAGTGGAGAGACATGAATCTTAAAGACAATCATGTTTTTAAAACATTGACAAGAAATTCTAAAGTTCATTTTGTTACAAAACTGAACTGGGGTCTACTTGCCCGGCGCAGTAAGAGGAAACACCAACACTGAGGTTTTGCATCCGGAGAAAGGAGCACATTTATTTGCAGGGCACCAAGCGAGGAGAAGCGGGTCATACTTAAGATACCACCTCTTCAATGGCTTACAAGCAAGGTTTTTTTTTTTCCCCCAGTCGGAGTCTAGCTCTGCCGCCCAGACTTGAGTACAGTGGCATGATCTCGGCTCACTGCAACCTCCGCCTCCTGGGTTCAAGTGATTCTCCTGCCTCAGCCTCCCGAGTAGCTGGGATTACAGTCTCCTGCCACCACGTCCAGCTAATTTTTGTATTTTTAGTAGAGACGAGGTTTCACTGTGTTGGCCAGGCTGGTCTTGAACTCCTGACTTTGTGATCCGCCCGCCTCAGCCTCCCAAAGTGCTGGGATTACAAGCATGAGCCACTGGGCCCGGCCACAAGCAAGTGTTTTTAAAAGCAGGGGTAAATTTCAGGAAAGGAGAAGTTATGGGCAAAATCGTGAATTGATACATGGAGGTTATGCACTGGTTTGGCCTCAAAGGGCAGGGTATTTTGAAGGAGGAGCCTTAAAGGTCATACATGAATTCAAAGACTCTGATTTGTGATAAGTTAAGGAAGCAAAGCTTTGTCTAAAACCTTGGGATTAGCAGAAAGGAATGTTTAGGTCTGGTCCAACTTCCATCAGGATCCTCAGGAAGAAATTTAGAACAAAGAACAGCAGAGCTCAGTCCTCAGCTCCCTCTTGTCTGAGGTCTGCAGGCCAGGGCATCCACTTGGGAGGGGGGCCCAGGTTTCCAAAGAGCAACTCAGGGACATATATTAAGATGTTATCTTTAGTTTCTATAGGGAACCAAACATTTTGTGACTGTAACTTCCTTGTTTTAAGCTACGGTTACCTTCTTGTTTATTAGGTTGCTAGCTGGGTGCCTGGAATTTCCCTTGAAGGAATTCAAGATTTTCCTTTATTTCCATGCTTGCCCCCTCCCCACTTCCTGCAGGCCTGTAAGAGGGGTGCCGGCTCCACGTCAGTTTGGAAGAATAAATGAAGTGATTCTAGCCAAGAAGTTATGAAGAATAAAAAAACCCAGAATCTTTGTGTAGGGGAAGTACTTAAACTACCAGCTACCAAAACTTATTTTCTGTGATAAAACTGCAGACATTAAATGTAGTTTTAGGTTGCGGGTAGCCTCTCTAAACATAACTCTAAAGGCAGAAACCGTAAAGGAAGACTGCTAAGTTTTGGCACATTAAAACAAAACTTTCTCGCCGGGCACGGTGGCTCATGCCTGTAATCCCAGCACTTTGGGAGGCCAAGGCGGGCAGATCACGAGGTCAGGAGATAGAGACCATCCTGGCTAACACAGTGAAACCCCGTCTCTACTAAAAATACAAAAAAATAGCTGGGCGTGGTGGCGGGTGCCTGTAGTCCCAGCTGCTCGGGAGGCTGAGGCAGGAGAATGGCGAGAGCCTACGAGACGGAGCTTGCAGTGAGCCGAGATCACACCTCCCTCCGCACTCCAGCCTGGGAGACAAACCAGACTCCATCTCAAAATAAATAAATAAATAAATAAATAAATAAATAAATAAATAAATATAAAATAAAATAAAAATAAAACAAAACTTTCTCATGCTCGCTTCAGCAGCACGTAGACTAAAGCAAAACTTTCTCACATCAACAACTGAAAAGGTAGGCCGGATGCAGTGGTTCACATCTGTAATCCCAACACTTTGGGAGGCTGGGGCGGAAGGATCGTTTGAGACCAGCCTGGGCAACACAGTGAGACCCCATCTCTACAGAAGAAAAACATTAAAATAAAATAATTAGCTGGATGTGGTGATGTGATCCTGTAGTCCCAGCTACTCAGAGGCCGAGGTGGGAGGATTGCTTGAGCTCAGGAAGTCCAGGCTTCAGTGAGCCATGATAGTGCTACTGCACTCCAGCTCTGGCGACAGTGTGAAACCCTGTCTCAAAAAAAAAAAAAAAAGTTAACAAGTACGAGGAAACACGTCTGCAACAAACATGACAAGTCTTTAATACCTGTACTTTATGAGTGCCCCCCAAACAATAAACCAACTCCCCCATTTTTAAAATGGGCAAATAGAAAAGTGGGCAAATGGACATAAACAAATTCACAAGAGAAAATAAAACTGGCAAAAAATAACCATGTGAAAAAACAATCCAGCTAACTAGTACTCTAAGAAATGCAAGTACAAAAGATGAGAAATAACCATTTCAAACTAAATTTTTTTTTTAAAAGTCTGTGTTGTCAAGTATATGGAAAATGGGCATTTCTCAGGGAAAACTAATACGTCTTCCTGGAAGATAATTTAGAAAACATTTAAAAAATATATTCCTTTTATACAGCCATAAATAATCATGTTTAAAAGAATATCTAATAAAATGGAAGAAAATTCACAAGATCGTGTTAAGTGAAGAAGGCAGAATACATCTTTGCAAGGCATTATTCCAATTATGCCAGACATGCCATGGATATACATAGAGAAAACACCGGAGGCAACATACCAAAATATTAAATGTAATTGACTCTACGAGGTAAAACTGAGTTTTATGTTCCCCTATTTCCTATTTTTGCAATAGATTTAAAAAGTGTTTTTACGACTAATTATACAATTCAAAAATTGCCTGTGTTGAAAAGCATGAAAGTACATGAAATTGTACTACCCTGGAAACCCCAGGAAGTGTTTAGTTTGGAAAGCCAGGGCCACCTGCTAGTGGGTGAGTCATGGGCACAGGCTCGCACCTGCCACCGCAGACGCCACACAGGCTGCTGAGCCTTTCCAAGCGAAATGCCCCACGTGAGCCAACGGCCACCTCGGCCGTCGCCCCACGCTTGGCCCGCAGCCAGAGGAAGCCCGGCAACTTCTGCTCTTTCTTAATTTCTAGAAAAGAGTGAAGAGAGGCCTTTTCAAAGTTCGCAGGATCGGGCCTTTTTGTGCTCCACTTCGGAACAAATCGGAAGCTAGGGCCTTCCAGGTGCGCCACCGCCGTCCCGGGACCGCCGCGGCCGCAAGCGTCCGCACTGCGGGCGGGGTGCGCGGCCTGAGAAAGGCCCGGGCAACGACGCTCCGGGGGCTTGCCGGAGCCCTCTTTGAAGTCTCCCGACGGGCTCCCAGCCTCTCATAAGCCAGCTAAGGCCGAACACCCCGGTGACCATAGGCCAGCCACGCGGTCGCCCGGGGACGCGCGTGCTCCGCAGGGACAAAGGGTCGGGAAACTTGAGCTCCGGCCAGTCCCAGAGAAACCCGGGCTGGTGGTCGCCATGGCAACGGAGTCCGACCCTCCGAGGCCTGCCGCCCTGGCGCGGCAGTGGCTTGGGTGACCCGGCCCGCTCTGGGCGGGGGGGCGCGCGCCCCGGCCCCGGCAGTCCCTCCCCGCCCCCAGGCCGCGGCCGCGGGAGCCGGCGACTGACCCTCGGCAGCTCCTGTAGTCACGTGGCGCTGGGAACCCGGCGGGGGGAGGTTGGGGACGGGCCTGGCAGTTGTGAACTCGAACCTGCCGCTGTCGCCGCGGCGGGGCGGGGAGCGAGAGTGGGCCGCGGAGGCCGGCCTTCGGGCTCCATGGACGGGCGCCGCGCCCCTGCACAGCCCGCCGCAGAGGTACGGCCGGGGCAGGGGCGCGGGGCCACTGCGGTCCCGCGGGGGGCCGCTCCACCTGCGGGGCGCGTGACCGTGAGTGTGCGCGACCGTGTGTGAGTGCGCGGAGGGGGACGCTGCTGGATCTGCGGGGGTGGGGGAGCGCACCTGCGCACAGGCTCCGCGAGCTGCGCCGTGCGTGGGACCCGAAATGGCTCACTCGCAAGAACGGGACCCGTGTGCCCGGGAGCGTGGACGGAGGACACGCATCAGTACAAAAGGGCGGTGTGGGGCTTCTGCCACCCGCGGCCAGCCGCGATGCGGAAGGGGATTCTGACCGAGTCGTGGTCACACCAGCTGGCCCTGCGCAGCCCCATGGGAAATAGGCCTGGAATTCCTGTCGGGAGGAGGCTGGGGGAAGGGGAGCCAGCAGGGATTCCAGAGTTCCTGCCATAGGCCGGCCTTTGGCCATCAGGGAAAGCCCAGACTCTGGCCACAGAATGGAGAATTCGTTCTGTGACCTTACCAGGGAAGAAAGTGACCCCCAAAGACAGCAGTGTGCTTCCTTGTTGAAGGGGCACATTCATTTATTAATCCAATGTCCATTAAGGTCACTCTGCCAGGCAGGATGTGGGGCTTATGGCTGGTGCGTGTGGCTTTGTGGGGGGAGGGGTTGTGGCTGGTGAGGACACAAAGCTGACTGCCCTAGAGGAGCTCAGAGCCTCACTTCTGTTTTCTCTTCCCTCCCCACAGGTAAGGCTGGCCTCTCTGCAGTTAGAGGTCTGAGCTCTGCCATGGGGATAGGGGTGTCTTTATTACTGCAGTTTTCTCTAACACCTGGGGGCTACCAGAGTGTGGGCCGAAGCAGGCGCTGCAGCCGCGGAAGTATCCCCAGGAACATCCCCAAGAGAAGCTGGAAAAAGCCTCATCCCCAGCTCTGCAGTCTCCAGGGTAGAGTCTGGCCTTTGCTGTGCTCCCAAACCACGCCACAACAGGGGTGCACAGGCGTCCCCATCCCAGCGGAAGGAAATGGCCCTTTCTCATATCCTGGGGTCTTCCCTGTGCACAGTCTGACACTGGGAATGAGTGACCTTTGTGTTCCCTGAGAAGAGAGAGTGGGCTCTAGGGAATTTAGAAGGATGTGTCTGGAGCTTGTGAGCAGGCACAGAAGGGCCCTTAGGAGCCTAACTGCTTCCTTCCTCCTTCCGCGGAGGAGGCTCCTGTGCAGGAATCTGGGCTCCCCTGAGCTGTGGAAGAGCTGAACATGGGGCAGCCCCTGGCGAGGTTGGGGCAGGACCGGGCAGGGGATTGAGATTGCAGTCTCATCTTCCCTTCCCTTCTATTGCCCCAGTAATCTGCAGCACCCCGAGGGAGGCAGAGCCGGTGATCAGGCCCCGAGGGCAGCAGGCTGTGGGTGTTCCTTGGATTCAGGGAGAGCATTCCTTCCTGCAATGTCCTAATTTGTGTGGGTGGAAGAGGGCAGGCGGGCAGAATGGGGGCACAGTCTGGGCAGGCGGTGGTCTTGCGTTAGACTGCTGGGAGTAGCACCCAGGGCTCTGCTCCTGTTCCCCGAGAAGGGCTGTTCTCACTTGTCCTCCAGCCTCCTACGGAGACTGCAGTTAGTGATGCTGAAAGTGCCTCCCCTGTGGGGCTAGGAATGAAAAGCTATAGAAACCTTTTTCTCTGAGATCTTTGCAAACCCAGGCGTTTTAGAGGAAAGAACACTGGCCTGGGAGTTTAAAGACCTGTTCCCTAGTCTTGGTTCTGCTGTTGGCTTACTGTGTCACCTTGGGCAGGTCTCGTCATCTTTGATGTCTCACAATTGCTTCATCTGTTAAACAGGGAGCTCAGTGTCTGTTTGTCCAGCTTCTCAGAGTTGCTGTGCAGCTCGGATGTGGCATAGGAAAACAGCAGACACAGGGAGAGGGCAGCATAAGGCACTGTAGGGAGCAGTGGCCACATTTTCTGGTGAGTCCTGTGGCAGGAATGTTTGTGCATTCAGCACTGGAGCATTTACTCCCTGTCTGACACTGGGGTAGCTGCCATGAGGGGGATTCTAGTATCAGAGTCCCTCCCTTCTGGAAGTTTCCAGGGCAACAAAGACATAAGACAAACATCCTTGAAATGTTATCTAAAAACCCAAGATTGAAATAATACATACCACACAAGGAAACAGGAGAGTAGTCTAGCTCCATGTCCAGGGCTCTAGGGGTTCATAGATGGCAGCTCCTGTCCGGGGCTGAGGTTGGGAGGGGAGAAACAGGGGCAGAGTTGGTCTCTGGAGTGACTGTGCTTTTCCACCCTCAGCAGAGGAAGAACCGATGCTGGAACGTCGTTGCAGGGGCCCCCTGGCCACGGGCCCGGCCCAGCCCCGACTCCTTTCTGGGCCCTCCCAGGAGTCACCCCAGACCCTGGGGAAGGAGTCCCGCAGGCTGAGGCAACAAGGCACGTCAGTGGCCCAGTCTGGTGCCCAAGCCCCAGGCAGGGCCCATCGCTGTACCCACTGTCGAAGGCACTTCCCTGGCTGGGTGGCTCTGTGGCTTCACACCCGCCGGTGCCAGGCCCGGCTGCCCTTGCCCTGCCCTGAGTGTGGCCGTCGCTTTCGCCATGCCCCCTTCTTAGCACTGCACCGCCAGGTCCATGCTGCTGCCACCCCAGACCTGGGCTTTGCCTGCCACCTCTGTGGGCAGAGCTTCCGAGGCTGGGTGGCCCTGGTTCTGCATCTGCGGGCCCATTCAGCTGCAAAGCGGCCCATCGCTTGTCCCAAATGCGAGGGACGCTTCTGGCGACGAAAGCAACTTCGAGCTCATCTGCGGCGGTGCCACCCTCCCGCCCCGGAGGCCCGGCCCTTCATATGCGGCAACTGTGGCCGGAGCTTTGCCCAGTGGGACCAGCTAGTTGCCCACAAGCGGGTGCACGTAGCGGAGGCCCTGGAGGAGGCCGCAGCCAAGGCTCTGGGGCCCCGGCCCAGGGGCCGCCCCGCGGTGACCGCCCCCCGGCCCGGTGGAGATGCCGTCGACCGCCCCTTCCAGTGTGCCTGTTGTGGCAAGCGCTTCCGGCACAAGCCCAACTTGATCGCTCACCGCCGCGTGCACACGGGCGAGCGGCCCCACCAGTGCCCCGAGTGCGGGAAGCGCTTTACCAATAAGCCCTATCTGACTTCGCACCGGCGCATCCACACCGGCGAGAAGCCCTACCCGTGCAAAGAGTGCGGCCGCCGCTTCCGGCACAAACCCAACCTGCTGTCTCACAGCAAGATTCACAAGCGATCCGAGGGGTCGGCCCAGGCCGCCCCCGGCCCGGGGAGCCCCCAGCTGCCCGCCGGCCCCCAGGAGTCCGCGGCCGAGCCCACCCCGGCGGTACCTCTGAAACCGGCCCAGGAGCCGCCGCCGGGGGCCCCGCCAGAGCACCCGCAGGACCCGATCGAAGCGCCCCCCTCCCTCTACAGCTGCGACGACTGCGGCAGGAGCTTCCGGCTGGAGCGCTTCCTGCGGGCCCACCAGCGGCAGCACACCGGGGAGCGGCCCTTCACCTGCGCCGAGTGCGGGAAGAACTTCGGCAAGAAGACGCACCTGGTGGCGCACTCGCGCGTGCACTCCGGCGAGCGGCCCTTCGCCTGCGAGGAGTGCGGTCGCCGCTTCTCCCAGGGCAGCCATCTGGCGGCGCACCGGCGCGACCACGCCCCCGACCGGCCCTTCGTGTGTCCCGACTGCGGCAAGGCCTTCCGCCACAAACCCTACCTGGCGGCGCACCGGCGCATCCACACCGGCGAGAAGCCCTACGTCTGCCCCGACTGCGGCAAAGCCTTCAGCCAGAAGTCCAACCTGGTGTCGCACCGGCGCATCCACACGGGCGAGCGGCCCTACGCCTGTCCCGACTGCGACCGCAGCTTCAGCCAGAAGTCCAACCTCATCACCCACCGCAAGAGCCACATCCGGGACGGCGCCTTCTGCTGTGCCATCTGTGGCCAGACCTTCGACGACGAGGAGAGACTCCTGGCCCACCAGAAGAAGCACGATGTCTGAGACGGTGGGCGGGGCCGTGTTGGCTGAGAGAGGGCTGGGGTCCTTCGTGGTGGGAGTCGCAGTGGGCTGGGGGTGCCTGCCTGGTGCTGGAGTAGGGGACAGTGGGAATCCCAGAGGGGATGGAAGACGCGGGGAGTGAGTTGGGTGGGCCCTGCTAGCGAGAGAGGTCAACCCCGGTGGCCAGGGAACCCACTTCCAAGCGCAGGGACGCCGGCCTCCAGCTGGTGTATGCTAAGGCTCCGTCCTGACTGCCCTGTGCCCTGGAAAAGTAGCAATAGCATCCGCCCCTTAGAGCCCTCTGGCTAGAGGAGCCACCAGTGGAAAGGAAGACCCTCCATCCTCTGGTATTAACGCCTTAATGCCCCTGTCTTTTACTGTAAGTTACTTAAGATCATTTTTGGAAGCAGGCGTGGTAGAGTCCTGTAAATGAATGCTCTGGGCTAGATACAGCTTGGAGAACCTGCTGGCCTTGTTAGACAGCACTTGGGCCTTTGCCAGCAGCAAGAAGTGAAGCGAAGCCACTCTTACCTCTCCCTTCCCCTCCCACCTGCCCCCTGCGTAGGCACCCAGACTTGGAGAGACCCATCTGCTGTTAGTACTTCCATCCTCTTCCTTCCCAAAGAGCAGACCCCAAGGCATTTACTCCTTGGTCTGTCTCGCTTTATCTGTCGCCCCTCCCAGCGCTGAGAGCCTCCCCTGGCTGTCAGCAGCACTGTTTCCAGGCTCTTGTCTGAACACCGCAGCCCCTCCTTCGCTCCTTCCAGAGCTCAGCATGTCACGGCAAGGACTGCCGCATTGGTGATGGAGGGCCAGCTGAGGGGAAGTTGCTGGTGAGTTTCCTTTTCTCCATTTCTAGCATATGGACACCTGGCCTCTGCTTGAGCACTTAGGTGACAGGAACTTCCGCACCTCCTGAGGCCCTGGATGATTCTAATTGTTAGAAATTCTAATTGTTAGAAATCCTTCCTTATAATGAATGAATTCTGCTTTCCTATAATTTCTACCTATTGGGCCATGTTCTGTTCTCTGGAACTAAACAGAACAACCATTTACCCCTCCTTTTCAAACTAGAGAATAAAGATTTGGTTTTAGAACTGGTGGCTGGGGAGTGTTACTTTTTCCGGGGGAGCTGCGACATGTCAGGAAGAGCAGCATGCTCTCCTCCCTAGAAGGACGGGGGGCTGTGGGTGGGGCTCTGGCCACAGGCCACGTGCCCAGCTTGCTTTGCTCTGGCCCCCTGCCTCAGTTCTTCCCTGAGCATACCCAGGCAGTTGGGCTAATTCTCTGGGTGGTGGGCCGAAGCTCCAGAGAACTGTGGTGGGTGGAATGCTCTCAGCTTGGTCCCAAGATTTATGTTCTTGGTCACTTGCCCTCCTAGGTGGGCCCAGCAACAACTAATCTTTCTCACCACCTGGGCCTTTATGAAACTCCAGCAAGCACTATGAGCTCTTTTGAGGGGTGCTGGGTGTTAAACGGACTTTGGTTATACTTGGACTGTGCCTCCAGTAGTCCTTCAGAGGTTGGACAGATGAAGGAGCCTCTGGGAGGGGAGGCGGTTCCCTGCAGCTAAGACAGCACTCAGCTTCCACACTCCACACACCAGGGTTTCAGCCTTCTTTGAGGTTGTTGTCAAACTCAGCCTGGGTCCACTTGCCCAGTGTTTGCAAAGCCTAACACCGACAGTGAGATTTGCAGCCAGAGAAAGTGAGGCGTTTATTGTAGAGCACCAGGCGAGGAGAATGGGCAGCTAAGGCTCAAACTCCCTGATGGCTTATAAGCAAGGGTTTTTAAGGCAGGGGTGGGGAGGTTTCAAAGTGAGTTAGGGGCTGAGGAATTTCTGGAACTTCCTTATCCATTTTCTGGTTCCAGTCTGTCTGAGGTCTACGTGCTGGCATTGTCACGTGGTGACATTGGTGGGGGTCCTGGCTCCTGAAAAACAACTCAAGGATATATGTCAAGATGTTATCTTTAGGCCGGGCGTGGTGGCTCATGCCTGTAATCCCAGCACTTTGGGAGGCCGAGGTGGGTGGATCACCTGAGGTCAGGAGTTAAAGACCAGCCTGGCCAACATGGTGAAACCCCATCTCTACTAAAAATACAAAATTAGCTGGGTGTGGTGGCGGGCCCCTGTAGTCCCAGCTACTAGGGAGGCTGAAGCAGGAGAATTGCTTGAACCTGGGAGGTGGAGGTTGCAGTGAGCTGAGATCGTGCCACTGCATTCCAGCCTGGGCAACAGAGTAAGACCTTGTCTCAAAACAAACAAACAAAAAAAACCCCAAAAAACAAAACAAAACAAACAAAGAGATGTTATCTTTAGTTTCTATGAGGAAGCTAACATTCTGTGACTACTACTTGAGTGACTATTGTTTAAGCTATTATTACTTTCTTGCTTAGCGGGTTATTCATTCATTTCCCCAATTCATGGTTGTAGAGCTAGCTAGGTGCCTGGAATTTCCCTGGGAGGGACTCACATTTTTCTTTATTCTCATGCTTTTCAAGTGATGGGCAGAACCCAGCAGGCTTCTAAGTGGGGTCTCTGAGGCTGGGCGTGGTGGCTCACGCCTGTAATCCCAGCACTTTGGGAGGCCGAGGCAGGTGGATCACCTGAGGTTAGGAGTTCGAGACCAGCCTGACCAACATGGAGAAACCCTGTCTCTACTAAAAATACAAAATTAGCCGGGCATGGTGGTGCATGCCTGTAATCCCAGCTACTCGGCAGGCTGAGGCAGGAGAATCACTTGAACCCAGGAGGCAGAAGTTGCAGTGAGCCAAGATCACGCCATGGCACCCCAGCCTGGGCAACAACTCTGTCTCAAAAAATAAAAATAAAAAAAATAAAATAAAAAAAGAGGGTCTCTGCTCCATCTCAAGGTCAGGTCAGACTTTTCAGGTGCCAGTTGCTAGGCAGGAAAGGGGGGCTGATTTGATTCTGTCCTACAGTGTCCCTGGCCGGCCTGCTGTAGGACTCCAGATTTCTGTGAGCAGTCACTCTGTATGCGTCCCTGAATTGGTGGTTTCATACAAATTTGAGTACCTCTTTTTACCAGGCATTAATAGTTCTTTTCTTGCCTGTGTTAGCAATTTCTGCATGTATCTCCAGCATTTAGCACAGAGCACATAAGAATAACCACAATTTGTTGACGTGAGTGGCACCTGGTGAAGTTTACCTAAATTATCTCATGTGTCCTTGTGTGGGAGGTAGTCTTCTTTTATACATGAAAACATTTGCCCACAGTCATATAACTGGTAATCACCAGAGGCAGATTCAAATTCACGTCTGTCTGACTCCTGAAACCTGTGCTCTTGACAACCGCTGTGTGCTTAGTGGATGAACGCTGCGTGCTGCTGTTTTTGGTTAAGTATTAAATGCCAACTGTGTGGGTGGGGCTTAAAGTGTGTAGGATGGAAAGAACAGCTTCAAAGCTTCATATTGGTTAATGGGGTTATGGAGCCACTTAAAAACCTGTGTAATTGACGGCAAATTATCTGTCAAAGCCTGGGAGCAGAGGGCGTGGTCTCAAGAAAGCCCCAGTCACATTTTTTCTCTTTGTGGGAACACAGGGTTTCCAGGGAAGGGGAGATGGCCAGGAAAGAGTAGGTCGATGTCTGGAAATGACGGGCAGGGAGCAGGGGCGGGTCCTTGGGTTGGCACCTAGGTTAGTATTGGAGGCGTTAGGGACAAGGATGAGGGTGAGAGGGGATCTGACCAGGGGTCCTATCCTTTTGAAAAGTCCCGTTTAAAGGAAATAGTCTGGGATATGGGGAAAGTGGGGTGTGGGTGTCCTCAGTGCTTCACTGCCCACTGCTTGTTGTGGGGATGGGAAAGAGAGGTCCAAAGGACGGAAAGGCCACACAAGTGGCCTTGAGGGGGCTGGCAAAGCAGGAACAGAGTCAAATTGTGCCTGGTTCCTTCCTGAGTCCCTTGGTGGGTGGCCCAGTGGTTCTCAAGCCCTTGCTCTGCCTGGTTCATCACCACAGCAGTCACTGGGGAGGACTGCCTGGGTTGTAGGGGTCTGCTGGCAGGAGCTGCCCATCTCTTCTGAAGAATCCACAGTTTTTCTTTGTTTTCTTCTACAATTACAAAAGCATTAAATTATCTTTAAAAATAAATAATTCAGATAATAATGTGAACGTTCTCCTTCATTCCCCTATTCCACTCCCAAAATCCTTTTTGTTTACACTGAGAAAAGTTTGAGGAGTATTCTCCTAACATTTTTTTCCTGTGTATTTGCAAACACATATGCAGCCTCTCCCCCTGGTATTTTTTTTCTTAGTGGAAATAGGATCCCAGAGGTTCTCCATTCTTTCCACCTCTGAAATACCCTTGGTCATGGGATGCCAATCTGGAGGAAGTCTGCTCTGTAAGGAGGAAACAGGCCCAAAGAGTGGAAGTGACCCCCACCGGTGGGGGTCCTAATTTCTGAAAAACAACTCAAGGACATATGTCAAGATGTCATCTTCAGTTTCTATAAGGAAGCTAACGTTTTGTGACTCTTATTTGGGTACTATTGTTTAAACTATTACTACTTTCTTGCTTAGCAGGTCATTCATTCACTTCCCTAATTGCTGGTGGCAGGGCTAGCTAGGTGCCTGGAATTTCCCTTGAAGGGACTCAAATGTTTCTCTATTTTCGTGCATTGAATGGGGGGCTGGTGGCAGACCCCTAAGAGAGGTTCCTGCTGTGTCTCAACACTTGTAGCCAGTGGCAAATCTGGAACTAGAATACTGGTCTCAGCAACAGGAATGTATTCCACAAGCCTTTGTAGAACCTCTTCTAGGTACTCTTCTAGAAAATAAGCTAGGTGTGGTGGTGCATGCCAGTAGTCTCAGGTGTAGTTCAGGTGGGAGGATCCCTTGAGGCCAGGAGTTTGAGGCTGAAGTGCGTTATGATTGTGCCTGTGAATAGCCACTGTACTTTAACCTGGGAAACATAGCAAGACCCCGTCTTTAAAAAAATAAACAGGAGAATGAGACTCTAAAGTGTTGATAGCTAGTGATGTGTGGCCTCTTTATAGGGTGTGTATGATTTTGTATTTTACAAATCCTTCTATAGATAATATAACCAAATTAACGGTAAAAACTCAGTAAGGTATGCAGGCAACTAGAAAATTATTAACCCTATTTTATAGACGAATAAGTCAAAGTCCAGAAACAGAAAAGTATCTTTTATAAAAAGTACACATGAAGTTAGTGACAAAATCGAATCTCAGTCCCCAGTTCCTGCTGTGCTACTGAGGCTAAACCGCAGCCGGGCCTGTGGCAAATGTTTAATCAGCTGTTGACTGAAGAAAATAAGGTCCGCCTGCCCAACAGCAACCGTTTGTAGAGTCTCAGAGGCCCAGCTTCTGTCTGTATCTACCTCATGCCCCAGAGGCAGCTTCTAGCAGCTCCGGAGAGCATCCTGCCAGTGGGAGTTGACCCAGCTGCGCCCCCTTTGAGGGAGAAGTGTGAGGAATTTCCTTACAATGGGGTGGGGAGTTGCGAAGATACTCCTTCCTGAAGGTCTGGCAGTCTGGACCGGGGTGGCAACTGGGCGGAGATGATTCCGCTCATGGGAACCCTACCTAGTAACCCGACCTAGTAACGTAACCTCAGAGCCGTTCCTCAGCTAGAAAACAAAGGGATTAGGCCGGGCGCGGGTTTGTAATCCCAGCACTTTGGGAGGCCGAGGCCGCAGGGTCACTTAAGCTCAAGAGGTCGAGGCCAGCCTGGGCAACATGGCGAGACCCCCGTCTCTACAAAATATTTAAAAAGTTAGCAGGTTGGGAGGTTCGGTTGAGCCACGGGTTCGAGGTTGCACTGAGCTATGATCGCGCCACTGGGGTCTGAGCGAGACCACCTCCCTGAAACAGAAAACGAAGGGGTCGAGTATAATGATTTCTAAGGTCCCTCGTAGTGAACCCTAAAAGTTATCACACCCCACGGTGGGGCTATCGCGGCTTGAGGGCAGCCACAGCCTCAGCCGGGGTTTCTGTCCGGGCCCCGATGGGTCCCCAGCAGGGAGAAACAGCGTCCGGCGCGCTGTGGCGCTCGGCGAACGTGCGCTGAGTTCAGGCGTTACAACGGGGTCGCAGGCGGAGTCCAGGCCTGGCAGGGGTACCAGGACGCCGCCGGCCATCTGGGGCGCGACCTCACAAGGTCTCCTCCCCGCGGCCCAGGGGCCCCGCGGCCGGCGGCTAGCGCGTTCACAGCGCCTGGGCCTTGCGCGCCCGCCGGGGGCGAGGTCAGCCCTCCCCCCTCGGCTATTGGCTCCAGAGAACAAAGGAGCCGCCCCGCGGGCTGCTCCGATAGGGCCGGGCGGGTCATCTGAGCGGGGCAGCCAATGGAGTGGCTGGGCGGCCCCGGGGATGGCCAGGCCCGCCAGCCAATCAGGCACCCGTGCCCGCCCCGCCTGCCCCGGGAATGGCCAGGGCCGGGAGCCCGGTGCCCAAGTCGCCCTCGGGGTGGCAGTTCCCGTTAACCTTAGCCACAAAGTCAAAGGTATTTATTTCCCCGTCGCCTCCCTCCGAGTCCCTCTGCATTTTGGGCGGGGAGGGGCGGTGCGAGGGATGGACCAGCGCCCGGCCCCGCTCCTCCTGTGCTGCCTCCGCCCGGCCCGGGCTGGGGCGGAGGGATGGGGCGGGGGCCTGGGGTGCCCCGAGCCCCGCGCGTCCCCCGAGCCCGCGCGCCCCCCGAGCCCCGGGTCTCAAGCGTTCCCTCTGCCCCGACACAGCCGAGGGGAAAGGGGCACGGCCGAGGGTGGGGAGGGCGCCAGGGAAGGGCAGCGAGGTTAGGAGGGAGGCTAGTGAGAATGGAGGGAGGACGCGGTGGCGAGTAGAGGGGTCGCCCGCGGGCGGTCCCTCCTGGGCTGTCCCGTTGTTCCGAGTTCCCCGTCCCTGTTCGCCTCCCTGATAGATCAGTTTCTGGGGGCAGGAACCCCAATGCTCGCTGCAGGGTGACAGACACATAGTAGGTGACCAATAAATGTGTGATTAAACGAGCGGGGATAAGGATTGGGGGTGGAGATAAGTGAGAGGGAAGCACCGCAGAAGTTGGAAGTGTGTGGTGTCGGGTGTGGCGGAGAACTCCTCTCTAGGAAGATGGGCACAGCAGCCGCGAAGTCGGTGGGGCGGGGTGCGGGCATCCCCTCTGTGAAGAACGTTGAGGATATCTACATGTGGAAGGTGTGGAGATGGGTCCTCCTTCAGCCCTTTGAGCAAGATGATCTGAGCTGGGGCTGGGTGTGGTCAGAGCCCCAGGGGTTGGAGGCGGACGACAGCCCAAGGCTTCACAGCTAACTGTTCCCATGTTCATCTGTAAAATGAAGAGATTAGATGGCAGTTGTCTCCTTTCAGCTTGAAGGTTCATGCTTCCGTGCTTCAAATCTGTTTTGTACTGAAATTTCTTTTATTTAGGTGTTCCCTTATGACAGTTTTTATTAATGGATTACTGTGTGTGGAGCCTGTACTGGGTGCAGGGGAGAGAGAAGGACCCTGTGTTAAGATGCATGTAGTCTTGTGCAGACTAACAAATTGATGACAATGATGATTCCATGTAGATGGTCCTAGGTGCACAGGTTAAACAGAGAAGGGGTTCCTGGCTGAGCCTGGTGTGTCCAAAAAGGCTTCCTGGTCAAAGCGTTCCCTAATCTGGGCTGGGAAGGGGAGAACTGAGCAAGGGCCTTCCAAGGTTGGTCACAGGGTGCGAGGACACGGTGAGTTCAAGAGCCACGAGAGGATGGGGCGTGTCGGGGTGCAATGGGGAAAGATGAGCAGAGTTGAGTTCTCAGTTCCCTCTTATCCGAGGTGTGCGTGCCAGCAAGTCCATTTGGTGGGGGTCTGGGTTTCTGAAAAACAACTCAAGGACATATGCTAAGATGTTACCTTTAGTTTCTATAGGCAACCACACGTTTCGTGTGGTCTGACTTCCTTGCTATTGTTTTAGCTACGATTACCTTCTTATCAGGTTGCACATTTACTTCTCAGGACCAGCTAGGTGCCTGGAATTTCCCTGGAAAGAACTCAAGATTTTCCTTTATTTTCATGATTGGAGGGCACAGCAGGTGCCTGAAGGGGTCCCTGCTCCATCTCACTTTGCTTTCCCAAGGTCCTTTGAATGCAGCAAGGGATGGAAACGTGTTTATTAATTAAAATGTGACACCTGTTCAGAGATTGTTAGCAGCTGGGTTTATCCTCGGCCTTCAGCTAGCTGCAGGCCCTGACAGGTTCCTGAATATTAGAATTGGGGCCGAGGAATGTAAGTGCAGCTCTCGCCTCTGAAGGGAGGTGGGTGAGGAGGAGGGGGCCAGGGGTGTGGCGCAGGGGAGGTGTGGGTGGGACAGTTCCAGCAAGGGTGTTTACCTCTGGCCGGTGAAGGAAGTCTTGGAAGGAGGTACCTCAGGATCATGGCTGGGGTTGAATTGGGGACCTCTGGGAGGTGGGCAGGCATAGTGGATAAGGCAGGTGACCTGCCTGCATGCAGATCAGGTCTCCTGGGAATGTTGAGGGGAGCAAACTGAAGCCATGAAACCGGGCTGGCTGTTCATACCCTGAGGTACAGTTCTTATAACCCTGAGTGGGGAGTGGGTGATGGCAACAGCAACAACCTAAATCGAATTTGTCTTGCACCTTGGGAATGTCTCTCAGAGTCCTCTCACACTGTTTGCGTCCCGCCATCCCCACCCCCCACCGCCCCCGCCCCACTTGATATAACAATTCTGTACCACGAGCAAGCGTTATTTCCATTTTCAGGTGGGGAAACTGAGGCCCAGAGAAGGAAAGTGGTTTGCCTGGGATCATGTGGCTAACCAGAAGCAAACCCAATCTCAGTCCCTGTCTGGGGCCTCTCAGCGGCTTTTTCCACTATGGCCTGCTCTTTGGGTTGGACAGTGGCCTGCCCTTTCCCTTGGCTCCCCTCCTCTGTTCCCTCCCCAGATTGAGGACTGGGGTGTTTGGGAGACTGAGGTCTGAAGATGGTGGAGTAGGAAGAGGGGAAGGGTCAGGGCTGGGAGAGTGGTCACAGTGGGGGTGGCCTTGTGCTGAGTGGGATCCGGGAAGTTGGAGAGGAGCAGGGTGGGTCATGGGGGGTGGGACAGGGGAGTTGTGGGAGGCTTCAGGGTGCCTGATGCTGGGTGTGGGGATGGAGGCCTCCAGGTGGGGGAGGGGATGCCCACCTGGTTTGGGGTGGGACCTCTGGGAGGGGCATGCAGAACCACCCTGGTAAGTGGAGGGCTCTGCAGACAGTGCCACAACCAGAGCCATGGCAAACCCTCTTCCTCCTGCATGGTGGAGCGTGGAGGCTCCTGTGTGGCGCTGGGGGCCTCTGAGATTCCGAACTGGCTGGAAGGAGTGATGGCTTAGGAAGAGTGAGTGGCAGCGGGGACGCTGGCAGAGAGGCTTGTACAGATACTGCCCGATGCATCCGGCTCAGGCTTGCCGCCCTGTGGTGCTCCTCCCAAACTCAGGGAGCAGGTATTTCCATTCACCTGCGCCATCAGGAACCTGAGCTCAAAGCGCTGCAATGACTGGCCAGGGACTAGCAGCGGCTCAGTGGTGGGTGGGCTGGGACTTGGGGTTCTTGATTAAGACATGGGGTCCTGAGGGGAGGGACCAGGAAGGGTGGCCTTGAGAAGGACATCCCTGCCAGCCTCAGGCAGTGGGCTTCTAGGGGGAGACTAGGGCTGAGGAGCCAGCCAGGTGGCGGCTGAGGGTCACCCAAAGATGGCTGAAGGGGAGAGGGCCCGCTGCATCCCCTTGGGCCAGAGCCCACAGGCCAGGCCCTGAGGATCTTAGGCTGCACCAGGCTTGCCGGACACAGGCTCATTGTCTCTAGGGCTTTCTGTCTTGCTGTAATGTCTCTCCAGCCAGCTGCAGCTCCTGCTGACTTATCCCACCCCAGCGCAGGTCATCCAACGGTGACTTATGGCCCCAGCCTCCTGGCTCGATGAGGGTATGTTGCTTCTGTTTCTACCTGAGTTCTTTTCCTTGGAGCAAGTGGCCCTGATGGGATGGCCATGGGTGTACAAGGATACTTGTGTCATGGGTGGCTTTGCATTTCTGTGTTCCTAAGTGTGCTGTGCAGTGATTCGTGCTGCCCTGGTTCACAGTGGCACGTTTGTGTGTCTGTGGATCTGTAGGTGTGTCTGTGAGTTTTAAAAAATATCTCACATTCTCTGTATTTGCATAGACAGTTTTGCAGGTGTTCTCACGTAGTTTTGTGTCTTTGAACTTTTGTTTACTTAGCTGTATTTAGATATGATTGTATCTGGGTGTGTTTGTGTGTCGTTTAGCATTTACATCAGTTTCTCATGTCCCTATGATCATATATTTAAATTAAAAACATCTGCTATTAACTGAAATCAGAGGCAGAGAATACCATTGCCTGGTCCTGAGGGATTTCTTAATAGTGACAGAAGACTGGAGCCTGAGGAGCCACCTCTTGGGTCCTTCATTGTTTCATTCACTCATCCGTTCATTCATTCAATACACATTACACACCTTCTGCATATGAGGGACGCGCAGGTGTGGGAGCAAGCCCCCGCTCCCTGGGGCTAACCTGAGTGAGGGGTCTCACAGGGAGAGAGGACTGGGTGAGGACATAGCAGTCAGGTATGGGTTGCAGGAGTGGGCAGGGAGGCGCTGGGGACCCGGTGGAGTTGAGAAGGATGAGGCTATAGAAAGGGGCAGCATGGCAGGGAGGCATTGGCTGGGCATGGGCTGGGACTGGAGAGGCCAGTTTCTGTGGGGGTCTCCTATGGAAGACCAGCTGAGCTGTGCCCAGCAAGTGAGGACCTGCTGGGACCTCAGGGCTGAGAAGGGCCTGATACTGGGCCTTTGGCTGGGGTTTGGGGAGCTGCCCCCACCCCCAAAAGCCTTAGCGCCTAGTGGCAGATCCTGCTCCCGCTCCACTAGCAGCAGATGATACCTGTGGCATGGTCTGCTTCTGAATGCCCGACCTGGGGCGCTGAGGCTGTGAGAGCTGTGCTGGGCTGGTGGGAGGTTCCAGGGGCGGCGATGGGGAGGACCTTGCCTCTTTCTGGCCTGTGGCCTTTCTCCTCCCCCAGCTGCTGTCTGGCCGCCCCACCCCCAAGTCTCTGCCACAACCAAAGCTCCTTTGTTGCCTCCCCCTGCCCCGGGCCTCTCCACCTGCTGCTAGCTCAATCCCCTCTTTGTGTGGTTGGTCCTCAGTTGTCATGGCAGCTGGGCCCAGGCTGAGGCCTGCCCACTGTGAGGCTCTTAACTGAACTGCAGCCTGACCCGGTGCGCGGAGGGCCGGGCCAGAGCCAGGCGTGGGAAGGGGGCCCCTGTGTGTCCTGCTCCCCTCAGAGCCCGAGGGGCAGCAGAGAGGAAAAGTGGTCCGGTAGGGGCCCGGGGGCCCTTGTGCGATAGACAAAGCGGCCTTCCAAGACTTGGTGTGGGCACTGGTGGGAGATGGCGCATCTGGCCCTTGATGCCTGTCTTCCAGCCGGGGCGCTTTGCTGGGCAGCCTGCTCACCTGGCTCCTGGGTGTCTCCAGGTGGCCGAGGACATGTCAGGATGGTAGGTTAGGAGGGGCCCGCCATGCACAGAGCAGAGTGAAAGGCAGAATAGGAGAGAAGCTTAGGGCAGCCTGGAACATGACACATGGAGGGCTTTCCTGGATTTTGTCTGTAGGACACCTGCTGTGCCATTTCCCAGACATAGCCCACCTGAGCACACAGGTAGAGGCGGGTCCCCAAAGACTTGGCCTCCCCTCATTCCTGTCCTCTGTGTTTCCCCCCTTGAATTTCTCACTTCTTCCTCTTGGGTCCTCTTCCTTCTGTCTCCATTTCTGTTCTTACATAAGCCACAGGCTGCTTCCCCTCGAGCCCTGGTATGGCCCGAGACAGAGGCACCGAGGCTCGAGGGAGGAGCTGCTCTGGGAGGTCCTGGACAGTGGAAGGCCTGCTACTACCCGGAGTGGCTGTTAGGTCCTAATACCTCTTGGGAGGCAGGGTGGGTGAAGTAGGACTGTCTTTGATTTGCCTTGGGGGTCTCGCTCTGTGGAGACCCAGGCCCATCCTTCTGTCCTCCTGAATTTCTGGCCTGGGCTCTGCCCTCCTCGGTCTGAGTTCCCCTTACCAAGGTGGCTTCTCTGTCCACTAGCCCCTCTGCGCCTCTTCAGGTGGATGTTAAGTCCAGTTGGTGAGAGGTTTCCCAAGATGTGGCATGCAGAAGCTCACAGAGTGGCCCCAAGGGAGGAGGGTGGCGAGGGAGGGAGGAGCCCCCAGCACCCATCAGAGCCCCACCAGGGGCTCCTCCCGCCCCCTTCCCCACTGCTCGCCTTTTCTCTGCACCACAAGCAGGTTCTGTAAGAAACCATGGTAGGCATGCTTACAGACCCCTGTTGGGGAAATAGAATTGAAAACAAAATCTCTTGCCAACCCAGAAAAGCTCTTTGCAAAAGTAGAAGAGAAAAACAGCTTTTAAAAGATTGAATGTGCATGAAACCAGAATGTGGTGCGCACCATGGACAATCCCCCGAGCGACTGCAAAGACGGGAGCTCTGAGCCTGCAATACTCTGAGCGACTGCAAAGACGGGAGCTCTGAGCCTGCAATACCCCGAGTGACTGCAAAGACGGGAGCTCTGAGCCTGCAATCCCTGAGTAACTGCAAAGACGGAAGCTCTCAGCCTGCATATAGCCGGCAGGTGCAGCCCGTTACAGACATGTTCTCAGGATAAACAGCAACCAGCCCTCCAGCAAGAGGACTGGACATTACCATTTGTCACACGCAGGCAGGTCGTCCTAAATTCACCTCATAATTGGAGTGACCATCTGTGTTAGCTAATTGCCTTTACCCACAGGAAAAATAAAGTTCTTATATTTTTATGACAGGAGATAGTTTTGTGATTTGGAGCCAGGCACCTGCTGAAATTAGGCTTCTACCCTCCCATGGAGACTGGGAGGCAGGGGTGATGTCTTCCTTGATACTTAAATTTCAAAGAAATGGCCCCCAGGACCTTGGGAAAGACAGTCCTGGGTTGTAATGTTGGCAGAAGGCTTATTTAGCTTTTTTTTGAGACAGAGTCTCACTCTGTCACAATCTCGGCTCACTGCAACCTCTGCCTCCTGAGTTCAAACAATTTTCCTGTCTCAGCTTCCCGAGTAGCTGGGATTACAGACATGTGCCACTACACCCAGCTAAGTTTTGTATTTTTAGTAGAGGCGGGGTTTCCCCACGTTGGCCAGGCTTGTCTCAAACTCCTGACCTCAGGTGATCTACCCACCTCAGCCTTCCAAAGTGCTGGGAATACAGGCATGAACCACCGTGCCCAGCCTTATTTGACTTTTAAAAAGATTTATTTCTACTTGAGGAGCATTTACTGCAAAAATAAAAAATAAAGATTCACATGCATCTCAAAAAGACAGAGATAGAGCTTATTAATTAGAAGTTTCTAAACAAAATGCTCTTGAAAAAAGTGGGTGTCTCTTCTTCTCTTTGCACCAGGGAAGATGACTTTCTGCATTTTCTACATTCATATTCACCCCTCCCCCGACGTCTCTTGTCAGGGTCCAGATTCCCAGTCTGGGTGTGTGCCCCCAGTGTCTGGGCTCTGAAGGGGACCTAGGAGAGGGAGTCTGGGTCTCTGCGAGGCTCTCGGGCCCTGGGGTGGGTTTTTCTGTGGGGGTGGCCGAGCCAGGGTGCCTGGGAGGCGGGGCTGACTGAAATCTGGAAGAGCCCCTCCCTGAGGCAGCAGGAAGGACGAGCTGTGCATCTCTGTGGGGCAGCCACATCTTTGCTCTGCTAGGGGGTACAGGCGCACGGGACCACATCCCTGTCCTTAGGAGAGGTGCACCCCCAGCGAGGAGCAGATGAGTCTTCAGGCTGCACAGCTCCTGGCCAGGCAGGGCAGCACATTCCTGCCACCTGCGTTTGTTACGGGCCCTCTGTGTGCCCGGCTCTGCTCTGAGCCCTGCGGATCCAGCGGCAAGCATGAAGAGCTCCTGACCTTGCTGTGGTGGGGAACAGAAAAGTTAAGATCATGTCAGGTGGCAGAAATGTAAGAGAGGAAACAGGAGGTGGAGTTAGGCTGGTGACTGTAAATAGGAGCGCCAGGGACCAGCACGGTGGCTCATGCCTGTAATCCCAGCACTTTGGGAGACCGAGGTGGGTAGATCACAAGGTCAGGAGTTCGAGACCAGCCTGGCCAATGTGGTGAAACCCTGTCTCTACTAAAAATACAAAAATTAGCTGGGTGTGGTGGCGCACACCTGTAATCCCAGCTACTTAGGAAGCTGAGGCAGGAGAATCACTTGAACCCAGGAAGTGGTGATTGTAGTGAGCTGAGATCGGGCCACTACACTCCAGCCTGGGCAACAGAAGAAGACTCCGTCTCAAAAAAAAAAAAGAAGCACAAGGGATGCCCGCTCTGAGAAGGGGACATTTAAGCTGGGAGCTGATAGAAGCGAGGGGGGCAAGCCAGGCGGGGATCTGCGGTGAGGGGACAGCCAGGGCAAAGGCCTGGGGCATCTGCACAGCAGTGTGATCTATCCTGTCATGTTCCAGGCACAGAGTGAGCCATTCAGGAAGTGCTCAGAAGACTTGGGCATAAAAACAAAAAAAGAAGGCCGGGCGCGGTGGCTCACGCCTGTAATCCCAGCACTTTGGGAGACTGAGGCGGGTGGATCACGAGGTCAGGAGATGGAGACCATCCTGGCTAATGTGGTGAAACCCCGTCTCTACTAAAAATACAAAAAAATAGCTGGGCGTGGTGGCGGGCTCCTGTAGTCCCAGTTACTCAGGAGGCTGAGGCAGAATGGCGTGAACCTGGGAGGCGGAGCTTGCAGTGAACTGAGATCCCGCCACTGCACTCCAGCCTGGGCAACAGAGCGAGACTCCATCTCAAAAAAAAAAACAGATGAATCCTAGATCAGTGAACTGGGCATGGGCTCAGCAATGCCCAATTGACCGTGTGTTCTTGTATGGAGATGGCTGGCCCCGAAGCTCCCCAGAGGGGTTTGTGCTAGAACATGGATGGGGACTTTGAAAGAGGGGGCGGGTGATGGAGGAAACGTGTAGGGCCATTCTGCCTTCCAGGTGCATTCCTCATGGCCAGTCGCAGACATGTCTCTAACCTTACTCCAGGCTCCTGCTTCTCAGGTGTGGTGTCCATCACATGCTGCCCTGCGAATGTTGAGGGTGTGGGCTCTGGTGTGGGAGTTAGAAGACCTGGGTTTTTGTCCAGCTCTGCCATTCATCACCTCCATGACTCTGGGCACGTCAGGGGTCCTTCGTGGTCTCAGTTTCCTCTTTTGTAAAATGGGAATTATGGCTGTTTTACCTTCTCAGCAGGTATGCTTACAATGAAAGAACCCCTGCCCATGTCGAATGTGGCTATGGATAGAAAAGCTCTTTGGAAAAGAGAGTGCTTTATGGGATGGGAGGGGGGCTGGGGACCCTGAGTTTTGTCCTTGTCCCACAGGCCCATTCTCTTTCTTCTGCTTCTCTTTCTGACAGATGGCAGGAAAGGGACACAGCCGGCACTGATGCTGGGAGGCCTCCAGGGATGGAGAGTGGCCTGGCTGGCAACGGCACAGGTAAGAGAGAAGAGAGAGGAGGCAGGGGAGCCGGGGTCTCCTCCGCTGAGGTCACGTGCCCTTATCTTTTCTAAAGCCAGGCGCGAGCCAGTGCCCTCAGCCAGTAGCTAGTACATCCCACTGATGCAGAATTTCAGAGTGGGGACCAGGACTTAGACAGCCATGTCAAAAAATGGAACAATGACAGAGGCTGTGGGAGCTCAAAAAATGGCAAAGCCTGGTCCATTAACTTGCCCAGCAAGGGGACACATGTGCACCCATGCCTTGTAGAAATTGAGGTGTTATTTACGTGCTAGAACAGGGAGTTTGTGGGGTTATACTAATTAGACACGGAAAACTGGCAATCTAGGTAGGACGACTGGAACAAACCTGTGGCTCATCAGTCAGGACATTGTCTTCAGTTCAGTCCATTAACGCTTCCTGGGGGTCACTCAAAGTTCAGGGTCCTTATTGGCTAAGCCGCTTAGAGCTGGTTGTGATGAAATACATGCTGCCAGTGGAAAGTTTGCCCGCACAGTCATGTGCTTTTGGCTGGAGCCCCTGCCCAGCGTCCCTGCGCCTGGAGTGGAGCAGCCCCTGGCGTCTGTGTGTAGCACTTGCAGCCCTTCCTGGAGTGCCCTGTCGCATGTGGTGTGTGGCCCAGCTGCAGAAGGGCTCTAGGCCCCTTGGCAGGGTTAAGTCCAGAGCACACCGGCTACCCTTGGGAGCCGTGCCCTTTGGCACAGTGTGACTCGGGTTTCTTTACCTCCCTCTCCCCTCCCAGGGGAATTGCCCCATAGACCCCAGGGCCCCTGCCTCATTGCCCCTGTGGGAAGAGCCGCCTCCCCTCCCAGGAATATCATGTCGGGAGACCCAAGACTGAGACAAAAATCAGGCAGCGGGGTAAAAGAGAAACGTGGCCGCAAGTGCAAAACATGGCAGTGTGGTGTGTGGACACAGACCCTCAGGGAGCCTAGCCATGCAGCTGCACGCCTGTCCGAGGAGCCAGGTGGTGGCAAGAGCACCCTAGCTGCATGTGTGTTTTGGAAATTCCAGTGGAACTCAGAGCACATGTGCCCAGTGTGTTATAGAAGGCCCTTTCCCCAGATAGACTCATACCTGGGATCCTGAGTCACTGTGAGGTTGCTCTGGTTGATGTGAGCTGTGGTCTGCCGGGGCCCTCTCTCCTCTCTACAGCAGCTTCTGGGGAACCCTGTGGTTTTAGAGAAGAGTTTGAAAAACACTAACCTAGACTCCTGGAGACACGGAGGCACGTGGGGACTGGCCTCTGGCCAGACTGAGGGAACCACTCATCTGGAGGACCCCGTTTTTCAGACAATTGACAGCTTACCTCTTTTAAGCAACTTTTAATTTTTATTTGTGTGTGTGTGTGTGTGTGTGTGTGTGTGTGTGTTTTATTATGGCAAAATATACGCAACAATTACCATTGTAACCATTTTTAAGTGTACGGTTCAGTGGCATCAGTACATTCAGTGTTGTGTAGCCATCACTGCCATCTATTTCCACAACATTTTCATCACCTGGGAAACTGTACTCATCAAGCAATAATCTGTGCTTTGCACCTTCTAATTTTATCTGAACCCTTAAAACCTAAAACATGATCCTTTTCATGATGACTGAGGAGCGGTGCCATTATTTCGGGACTCTCCACGGGCAGGCCAGTGGCCTGCGCTCTTCATATGGATACCTGAACCCTCAGGAGTGTGCCTGGGGCTGCTGGAGCCCCAGCACACTCCACCTCAGCTCCAGGGCCTCCAGGGATGTGTGCTGGGCTTAGCACCTCGCCCAACCCAGTCATTTGCGTCCGCCAGGGGCCCTTCGGCAGGTGGATGTGACAGCACTGTCCTGGCATCCTGGGGCTCTCTGGCCCACAGTCATCTTTCTGGCTGGAGAGGGCTGAGGGGGAACCAGCCATCAGCCACCTGATGGACACAGCACAGCCACCGGTCTCAGATTGGTGTGACTCATCCTGGATCATGCCTGTGTGTATACATAGAGACATATGGTTTAATTTTTTATGAATTCAATCAGATGATTCATATGGTTTTTCAACTTGTTTTTTGTTTTCTCTTAAAATGTTTTGAGAATCTTTTCATATTGGCATACATATAGTTCTTTTCCATTCTTTTTACTTGATGCATAGTATTCCATATTATGAAGGGAACTATTTTTTAGGATAATTAAGTTATTTTCCATTGTTTGCTGATTACAAAGAACACTTCAGTGAATATTCCTGGACATTCCTCTTTACACTCGTATGTCAGTATTTCTTAGGTGAACACATGGGATGGAATTGCTGGCTGGAAAGGGCCAGAAGGCTCTCCACACTTCTAATTTTAATAAACACTGTCAGATCGTCCTCCACAAATTCTGCCTCAGTTTATGCTCTCAGAATACCCATGTGTATACTTGTTCTCCTGTGTAGTGTCCATGCATATTGTAAAGTAGAGGTATTATTGATTTTTTAAATTTTTGTTGGTATGAGGGGTTGAAAGATGCTACACTTTTAGTTTGCATTTTGTTGATGACTAGTGGGGTTGAACCTCTTTTTATCATGTATAGGAGTCTGTTTTATAGTCTGGATACTAAGCGTTTGTCTATTCTATATCTGCACACATTTTTTCCTGGACTTGCACCGTCCAGCACGTGGCCTAGCCACATAGGACTCTTCTAGTTTAAGTTTAGGTTTAAATTAACTTAAGTACGGCCAGGCGCGGTGGCTCACGCCTGTAATCCCAGCACTTTGGGAGGCCCAGTTCGGTGGATCACCTGAGGTCAGGAGTTTGAGACCCGCCTGGCCAACATGGTGAAACCCCATCTCTACTAAAAATACAAAACTTAGCTGGGTGTGGTGGTGGGCACATGTAATCACAGCTACTTGGGAGGCTGAGGCAGGAGAATCACTTGAACTCCAGAGGTAGAGGCTGCAGTGAGCCAAGATCGCGCCATTGCATTCCAGCCTGGGTGACTGAGGGAGACTCTGTCTCAAAAATAAATAAATAAATAAAAATTAATTAATTAACTTAAATACAATTAAAAATGTCATTTCTTAGTTGGACTAGTCACATTTCAAGTGCTCAGTAACCACATGTGGTTCAAGAGCTCAGATGTAAACTGTTTCTGCTATTGCAGAAAGTTCTGTGGGAAAATGCTGCTCTAAATTCCCATTTCTTTTTCCTTTCTTTCTTTTTTTTTTTTGAGATAGAGTTTTTGCTTTTTTTGCCCAGGCTGGAGTACAGTGGTGTGATATCAGCTCACTGCAACCTCTGCCTCCCTGGTTCAGGTGATTTTCCTGCCTCAGCCTCCTGAGTAGCTGGGATTGCAGGCACGTGCTACCACACCCGGCTAATTGTTTTGTATTTTTAGTAGAGACGGGGTTTCACCATGTTGGCCAGGCTGGTCTTGAACTCCTGACCTCAGGTGATCCTCCCGCCTCGGCCTCCCAAATTGTTGGGATTACTGACGTGAACCACTGCACCTGGCGGAAATTCCCATTTCTATCGGACTTATGTTTATAGTATCTTTTGTCATACAGATGTTTTAAATTTAGTTTTTATCTTTTGTATCCTGTTTAAGAAGGCTTTTAATTACCTCTGGATTGTAAGCAGATTCTCCTAATTCTTCTAATACTTCCATTTCCTTTTTTTAAGCTGGCACTTAAGTCCATCTGGAACTGATTTTTATAAACAATCTTCACTATGAATCTAACTTAAATATTTTCCCCAAAGAGAGAGTTGGTTCTAAGTCGATGAATAGCCTTTTTCCATGGACTTGGAATATCTCTTGTATCATGTATCAAACAATTCTGTTCCATTGGCCTATTTGTCTATTATGTGTACTGTACGTTATTGTAATGATTATATTTAGCATTTTTACTTTTACTTTTATTGTTTTGTGGAAGGGAATCTGACTTGCAGCCTTAAGTCACCAGGCCCACCATGAAAGAGCCATGCCAATAACAATAACAACTGTGTCAGTCAAGAGTTGGGTTTTATTTTCTTTTTTTCCCAAATGGATCTCTCTCTCTCTCTCTCTCTCTCTCTCTCTCTCTCTCTCTCTCTCTCTCTCTCTCCCCCTCTCCCTCTCCCTCTCCCTCTCCCTCTCTCTCTCTCTCTCTGTCTCTCTCTCTCTCTCTCTCTCTCTCTCTCTCTGCAGTGGCATGATCAGGGCTCACTGCAGCCTCAGCCTCCTGGGCTCAAGCAGTCCTCCCACCTCAGCCTCCAGAGTAGCTGGGACTACAGGTGTGCACCACCACACCCAGCTAATTTAATAAATTTTTTATACAGACAGGTGTTGCCATGTTGCCTAGGCTGGTCTTCAACTCCTGCACTTAAGCAATCCTCCTGCCTTAGCCTCCCAAAGTGCTGGGATTACAGGCAAGAGCCACTGTGCCTGACCTAGACTTTATATTTTACATCAATTTTAGCTTTACAGAAAAATTGTGAAGAAAGTAGAGTTCACCTATACCTTAGCTCCAGTTTCTCCTATTATTAACATTTTGCATTCATGTGGTACATTTGTTATAACTGATGAACCAATATAGATACATTTTTATTACCTAAAGTCTGTAGTTGACATTAGGGTTCTCTTTTGGTCCTGTACCTTACCTGGGTTTTGACAAAGGCATAATGTCCCGTATCCCTATTATAGTATCATACAGAATATTTCACTGCCCCCCAAGTTCCCTGTGCTCCTCCTGTTCATCTCTCCCTACCCCCCAACCCCTGGCTACCACTGGTTTTTCAGTTCTCTCTGTAGTGTTGCCCTTTCCAGAATGTCATATAGTTGAAGTCATACAGTGTGTAGCCTTTTATGTTGACGTCTTTCACCTAGAAGTTTGCATGTAGGGTACCTCCATGGCTTTTTTGACTTAATAGCTTACTTCTTTTTATTGTTGACTAATATTCCATCATGCGGAGTTATCCATTCACCCACTGAAGGACATTGTGGTTCCTGCCCAGTTCTGGCAGTTAGGAATAAAGCTGTAAAAATCCATGTGTAGTTTTTTGTGTGGACAGAGGTTTTCAGCTCTTTTGGGTAAATACCTAGGAGAGCGACTGCTGGATTGGATGGTAAGCCTGTATTTAGCTTTGTAAGAAACTGCTGAACTGCCTTCCAGAGTGGTGGCAGCACTTTGCATTTCCACCAGGAAGGAAAGAGCCCCTGTTGCTGCTCTGCCTCACTGTGTGCACATGCCAGTGATCTGGATTCTAGCCACTCTCATTTATTTTATTTTATTTTTATTTTTTTGAGACAGAGTTTTGCTCTCGTTGCCCAGGCTGGAGAGCAATGGTGTGATCTCGGCTTGCTGCAACCTCTGCCTCCTGGGTTCAAGTGATTCTCCTGCCTCAACCTTCTGAGTAGCTGGGATAACAGGTGCCTGCCATCACGCCCAGCTAATTTTTTGTATTTTTAGTAGAGATGGGGTTTCACCATGTTGGCCAGGCTGGTCTTGAACTCCTGACCTCAGGTGATCCACCTGCCTCGGCCTCCCAAAGTGCTGGGATTACTGGCATGAGCCACTCTGCCCGGCCAATTCTAGCCATTCATATGTGTACAGTGGTAGCATTTTTGCTTTTAATGTCGTATAAGCCAAATTCTTCTTTGTTCATTTTTAGGATTTTCTGGGCAATTTGTATAGATGATAAATTTTACAATTCACTTAAATAGGATTACACTGAATTTAAACATTATTTCAGAGTGAAGAACATCTTTGGCTTCTCATCTAAGAATATGATATATATTGCTCCTTTTCTTTAGTTTTCTTTATCTCTTTAGTAAAGTTTAATAGTTTTCTTTGTATATGTTTTGCATGTTTATTAGGTATATTCCTAGTTACTTGTATTGCCATTTTTTAAAAAGTGATTTTTGTATGTTTTTGTACTGGGCAATCTTGCTGAACTCTTATTTCTATTTCTCAGTGGATTCCCTTGCACATTCCAGGTTGTTAATAATCATAAGCAAATGGCAGCTTCCTCTCCTTTCCAATGTTGATGCATTTCTCTTTGTTTTCCCCTCTGCCTTGGCTAGTTCCTCAAGGACAGCTGGCTGATTTCAGGGATGGTGAGCATCGCATTTTGTTTCTACCTGTAATGGGCTTCTAATCTTTTGCCTTTGGTTATAATGTTCGCTGTAATTTCTAGAGTACATTCTTTGTCAACTTAGTTTCCTCTATTCTTAGTTTGCTAGGAGCTTTCTTCTCTGTCTCTCTCTCTCTCTCCCTCCCTCCCCTCTTTCTCTTTCCCTACCTTCTCCCTCCTTTGATCCTTCCCTCCAGAAATAATGTTGAATTTTATCATATGACTTTTTCACATCTATTGGGAGTTTTTTCACTTTTAATAAGGTAATGTTATAAATTATATTGGGCCATCTTTGCTTTCCTGGGGAAAATCTCAGCAAGGTTAGGGTATGTTATTATTTTGATACCACTGAACTTGCTTTGCTAATGTTTGTGTCTATGTTCAAAGAATGATAAACCTTTTGCCCACCTCCATTCTTTTCTTGATACTGGAGTTATGCTAACCTTGTAGACTTTTCTTTCCCTTTGCTCCTATTCACTGTAACAGTTCATATAAGGTGGAAAAAGTCCTTCCCTTGAGGCTTTAGCAGCACCTGTTTATATAGTTACAGAGCCTGTTACCCATTTTTGAGGTACACTGAGATGTTCTTCTCAGTCTCTTTTAGTTGTTTATGTAGTCAGATTTTCTACCTACTCTTGGGTCAGTTTTAGTTTACATTTTCTTGCAAAATTCTTCTATTTCATATAGATTTTCAAATTTATTTATATAAAGTCCATATTTGGGGATTTTCAGAATCCTTTTTGCGGCTACGTGTCCCTTATCTATAATCTGTTTTTATCTTTATTAATGCCGTTCTTCTACTTCCTTTGGGTTTATTTTGTTGTGTTTGTAACGTTGACGTCTGTTTAAAGATTTTTCTCTTTTCTTTGTTCACAGCTGTTTTATTCCACCTACTTTTAATTACATGTAAACCTTTTTGGAAAGGTGCATAGATCACAAGCTCTATAAATTCTTATAAAGCAAACATTCCCCTGTAACTAGCACCCACATCAATGGAGAACATTGCCAGAACCTCAGAGCCCATGCTGCCTTCCACCCACAGTGCCCTCTGTAATAGGGCATTATCCTGACTTCTAACTCGTGGGTTCGTTTTGCCAGTTTCTCCTCTTCACATAAATGGAATCACACAGTATGCATTCTTTAGTGTCTGTGGCAGATGGTTTCTTTATGGCTTCTTATTCTGTGAGCTGGGAAGACAAAGTGCCTCTGTAGACTTGTGCACGGCCCAAGTGTGGGCTGGGAGCAGTGGGTGTGGGACCCCCATGAGTAAAGTGGATTGGATTTAACACAAAGGCAAGGCGACACCTCTTTTGGGTGCTGAGGTCTTTCTGGCCTACTTTCTTGTTCTTGGTTTTGTTGAAGGAAGATGAGTTGCCAGACAGCCAAGGTCCCAGCAGGTGAAGTGCTCCCCCGCCATGGCTTCTGCCTTGGAGCAGGGGCCCCGACAGTATAGACGGTGCTGCAGTGACCCAGGGGTTGGTCTCCCTGACCACTGAGGGACTGAGCATGCCTTTGCTTAGAAAGCTTCCAGCACGTGGATCCTCTTAGAAAAAGAATGGTATGTGTTGCAGCTTGGCCACTTTCTCCTTGCCCCCTGGGTCAGCAGATTTCACTGGATCGGTTTCTTTAACCTTCTCTGCATCTCCTCGGCCTCAGGGTGGAGAAGGCAGAGCAGCCGGTGCCTCGGGGATCCTGTGGCCTGGCACCCGAGTGATTCACTTAAGGTTCCTTTCTTGTATTTTTCTCCTTCACTCCTTTCTATATCTTAACCTGCCCTTGTTGTCCTTTCTGCCTTCCCTACTCTTTTTTCTTCTCTTGCCCCTGTTTTCTTATGTTCGTTTAAAAATCTTTCCCTTCTGCCTTTTCTCGTGCCCTCTTTTCAGCCCTTCTCTGCCCTCCCGCACCCCTTCCCTCTCTCTTGCTCCTTCTCTCCATCCCACCCAGCGGAGCAGCAGTGACCTCTCTCCCTCCTCTCTCCCGCTTGCCTCTGGCAGGAGCTGGGCTGGTGATGAAGGTCAAGCAGGAGAAGCCGGAGCGGCTGCTGCAGACGCTGGCGCCGCAGGCCATGCTTGTGGAGAAGGACAAGGAGAACATCTTTCAGCAGCACCGGGGCCTCCCGCCACGCCAGACCATGGGGCGGCCTCGAGCCCTGGGGGGACAGGAGGAGTCTGGGAGTCCAAGGTGGGCCCCTCCCACTGAGCAGGATGCGGGGCTGGCAGGCCGGGCTCCCGGGTCAGCCTCCGGCCCCCTGAGCCCCTCGCTTTCCTCCGGCGAGGGTCACTTTGTATGCCTGGACTGCGGGAAGAGGTTCAGCTGGTGGTCGTCCCTGAAGATCCACCAGCGCACCCACACCGGGGAGAAGCCGTACCTCTGCGGCAAGTGCGGCAAGAGCTTCAGCCAGAAGCCGAACCTGGCGCGCCACCAGCGGCACCACACGGGCGAGCGACCCTTCTGCTGCCCCGAGTGCGCGCGGCGCTTCAGCCAGAAGCAGCACCTGCTCAAGCACCAGAAGACCCACTCCCGGCCCGCCACCCACTCGTGCCCCGAGTGCGAGCGCTGCTTCCGTCACCAGGTGGGCCTCCGCATCCACCAGCGCGCGCACGCCCGGGACCGCCAGGGCTCCCGCGCCGGCTTGCACGAGCTGATTCGGGACGCGGCGGCACGCCGGGCCTGTCGCCTGCAGCCGGGGCCGCCGCGGGGGCGCCCCGAGTGGGCCTGGCTGGGGCTCTGCCAGGGCTGGTGGGGCCAGCCCGGGGCCCGGACCGCGGTCTCCGGCCCCGAGGGGCCGGGCGAGCAGCGCCAGTTCATCTGCAACGAGTGTGGCAAGAGCTTCACCTGGTGGTCGTCGCTGAACATCCACCAGCGCATCCACACTGGCGAGCGCCCCTATGCGTGCCCCGAGTGCGGCCGCCGCTTCAGCCAGAAGCCCAACCTGACGCGGCACCTGCGCAACCACACAGGCGAGCGCCCGCACCCCTGCCCGCACTGCGGCCGCGGTTTCCGCCAGAAGCAGCACCTGCTCAAGCACCTGCGCACGCACCTGCCCGGCGCCCAGGCTGCGCCCTGCCCCAGCTGCGGTAAGAGCTGCCGCAGCCGCGCCGCGCTGCGCGCCCACCAGCGCGCCCACGCTGTCGCTGAGCCCGCCGTTCCGGCCGGGGAACCGGGCGACCAGCCGCAGGCCGAGGCCATCCCGGGCTTGGCCGCGAGGGCGCGGAGCTCCCAACGGTCCCCGGGGGCCCGGGACGCGCTGTGGGGCCGGGGACAAGCGGGCCTCGCTGGGCCTGGCGAGCCGCGCCAGTTCATCTGCAACGAGTGCGGCAAGAGCTTCTCGTGGTGGTCGGCGCTCACCATCCACCAGCGCATCCACACGGGTGAGCGGCCCTACCCGTGCCCCGAGTGCGGCCGCCGCTTCAGCCAGAAGCCCAACCTGACGCGGCACCGGCGCAACCACACAGGCGAGCGGCCCTACCTGTGTCCCGCCTGCGGCCGTGGCTTCAGCCAGAAGCAGCACCTGCTCAAGCACCAGCGCGTGCACCGCGCGGCCCCTGCGTGCAGCCCCAAGGAGGAGGCGCGCTAGTGGACTGGACCTCAGCGGACCCGTGGTGGTGCGGGGGATGTTTGCGGGGTGTGTGTGGGGAGTGGGGGTGGCCAGGATTGCTGGCTCTTAGAACCCCTTAGAGCGGGACCGGTGGATTCCTTAAGGCTCTGAAGGGCTGAGAACAGTTGTAGAAGCGTCCCAAAGGGTGCTGGGAAAGGTCCAGCGTGGGTTGAGGGAGGAGGGAAGATCCGAGTTCCTCACCGCGGGCCGGGATGTGACCACCCTCTTCAGAGGTTGGACCCCAGGCTTCAAGCACCGAGTGAGGGGTCTGGTGGGGACGCTGGGAGAGTCTCTGGTGTGAAGTGGCTTAGGTCTGGACTGGTCAGCTGTGGCACCAGCCGGTCCTGCCCACGCTTCAGGATGGCCGGGGGCTGCCCCTGTGGGAGAGTTGCCAAGACTCGGCGATACCAAGGATGGAAGCCAGAGGCTGTGGCGAGGGAGAGCCAAGCATATTCCCAGCACCAGGGCCAGTGCTGGCACGTCGTAGACATCCAATAAATATTTTTGGAAGGAGTGAATGGTTTGATGTCCTTCTCCATCCCTGCCAGCCCCCTGCCCAAGGTGTGCGTGTGGTTGGGCCCGACTCCAGAACTGGTATGTGTGTGATGGTCAGGCAGGCATGAGCGAGGTGGGCTCTGCTGAGGCTTGGCTGCCTGAGGAGGTAGCTGTGCAGGAGAGAGCCAAACACGCTGCTTCTATTCCTGTCTGGGGCATGTCTGAAGTGGGCTGGCTGTCTTGACTGGCTTGGATCCTTATCAGTCTGGTGTTGCAGAAGAGAAAATGGATGGAATATTCCACGTGGTCTCACTTTCCTTTCTGAACCACCCTTGCTGAAGCCCGGGTCTGTGTGTGCTCAGAGATCCATTTGCCCCAGGCTAGGAGCTCAGCACTCCCCACACCCAGTTCTTGCCAGGGGTGTTTTCTCTCTTCCCTTCTCCAAGTCAGTTTAGTGTCTTCCCACATACCCTCCTCGGCCTCCTGCCCCCAAGAGGTCACCCCTCACGCCCTTCCAAAGCAGGGTTGGCTGAGTCCCTGGTGCTGACAGAAGAGCCCAGGACTCCAGCCCAGGCTGTGACCTCAGATGGTGTCTTCCCAGAGGAGAGGAGGGAATTGGAGATGGTGGTGATGGGTATTGGGGTGCCAGGGTTGGGTAGCTGGGAGGTAGGAAGAAAGGACCCCAACATGGCTCTAGAGAAGGAAGAAGTGCACTCGCCCCCATCTCACAGCCCAGATCCTTCTCTGTATGCAGAGAAGTGTTACCTTCTGGGAGCTGCCACAGTTCAGCCTAGCTTCTGGTCACTGTTCTTTAATCCTCTGTATCTGGAAAATACTCCAGTTGTAGATCTATGGAAGGACATACGAAGGTGATGGGTGGACCCGGAGGGCTGCCCTGACTCTTATGGCTTACCAGGGTAACAGTGCCGATGATGGTTAGCACTCAGCCAGGGCTGCTGCATCTCCGTCCCGTTCTTTGATCACAAACCATGCAGTGTGAAATCACACGGGGTGTCGTACGCCGGGGTTGCTACCACCTACTTGAGCATTCAGCGCTTAGGACCACGGGAAACCAAACCAGGAGGGTTTTCCTGGGCACCCTCCACCCGACACCAGCCCTAGGGGCTGCCCTGACTCTAATGACCTGCCCCTCTCCTGGAACTCCCCTTCCATCCTGCACCGCCCCAGGGAGTGCTTGACTGCCTTGCAGCTCATCCAACCCTGCTTTAGCCAGGCGGGGGAGGCTCAGGAGTCATTTGCTTTTTTCTCTTTGCCACTTGCCAAATTCTGAAATCAAGTTGAGCAAGCCCACCCACTTCAGGCCTCACTGAGTCCCGTCTTTCATTCCTGGGTTAGAGAAACACTGCCCGCAAGGACAGATCTGTGGAAACACTAGGTCCCTGTGAATCAGGTGCCAGAGGATGCAGTGTCAGCAGATGCTGACGAGATCAGTCCTGCAGGAGCATCTTTACGACAGAACATGTTATTTTCCATAAGTGGCCTGTTTAATCATCAAATCAGTCAAATAGCTGTGCTGGTAGGACTTGGGGTTAAAAATGAGGCCTAATTGCAGCTTTTTTCTGCAGCACCAATTCATGAGAATGCCTGCTCGCTGACCCCAGGTGACTGGGCCTCCCACAAATGGGTGCTTTGGGTCACAAAGGGGGCAGGGTCAAATCCCTCAGGCAAAGAGTGACTGAGGTGTATGACTCACTGACCAGGCCGGGACTGCACGGCATTCGTTCACTAAAGAAGCCTGCTGTGTGCCAGGCATCATGCTCAGATGCTGCCCGAGACACAGCCCCTACCCTTGAAGAGCTCAAGGACCTTTATGGAAAATCATTTTGATACACACAGGGCTTGGGACCATCTATGTGTTCAACTCTTTAAAAAATGGTTCCCAGCCCCAGTTCTCTTAGCAAGGCTTTCTAATTCATTATCTCATTTAATCTCGCCATGAGTCAGGCAGGGCAGTAACACATGGGAAAGGAGGGTGGGGGTGGGGATAGTGTGACCTGTCCACCAGGTCCTGCTGCAAATTGACAGTAGATCCCAGGCCTCGTGTTAGCCCAAGCTGCTTCTACTGTCACATTGCAGCCTTCTGCAAGGATGGGGTGGTACTGTCCTCCTCGCTTCTCATTCTCTTTCATTTTAAAATGATAAACCTGGGTCAGAGGATATTTAGGAAGAGGCACTGTCATTAAGTCCAAGACAAGATGGTCAGATTTGTTATCCTAGTGGGTTACAATCCAAAATACTCTGGAGCATGCTGAGATTAAGGTGGTTGCCAAGGGAACAGAAAACAGCCATGAGTAAATAAATCAAGACTTTAAAGGATTTAGATCGGGTCTATGGCCAGGTAAGTGCAGACCTTTGTATTCTTTCCAAGGCCAGGTAAGTGCAGGTCTGCAGTGGGGATCTGTGGCCACGTGGTCACAGATGTGGAAACATCCTGCAAACGCAGCCACACTGCTTCGTACAGGCGGTGCAGTGGCTGGCATGGGGAGCCAGGTGAGCTTGGTGATGTTGGGGCTTCTGGAACTGCCTGCATCATCCTTGTGTTTCTTTGTTAGGAGCAAGTCTGGACCTAAGAAAAAATGATGTAGGTTCTCGGAAAATGGTTGTTTTTTGGCAAGGGACACGAGCTTCAAGTCATCCGGTAAGGCGGTTGGCCTCATTGAGAGGGTTTGGTGTCCCACTGCCCAGTCCCGGGGAGCTGCCTGACGGAGGGTAGACTGTAGTGACCAGAGGCAGCCGCTCAGCCATGCAATAGCACAGGCCGAGGGAGAGGGCAGGCCCCTCGTGGACTTGGCAGAGAGAAATGGGTGGGAGTGGGGGATGTGAAACCTTTTGTTATTTTTCAGTGGTTTGAATTTAGTAAAGAAATATCTTTGACCTTTAGGCAGCAGGAGGAGTATTGGGGCCAAAAATAGTGTGTTCTCACGTATCACTGTTCTTCCTGCATTGTGGCAGGGGCAGTGAGAGAGGGAAATGAATGGACTCCCTTAAGTTATCCCTTAGGCTAAAAAGAGAACAGCCTCTCTTGGGTTGACTGGGTTTGGAGGAGGTGTCCTAAACAGGCTGTTCGACAGGGGACTTTTCGTGATGATGACAGCGCTCTATTTCTGTGCTGTCCAGACTATAGCCACTAGCCACATATGGCTATTGAGTATTTAAATGTGGCTTGTACGGCTGAGGAACTGAACTTTATTCAATTTTAATTAATTTAAATAGCCCCACGTAGCTACTGGGCAGTACAGCCCCAGGGATGATAGGATGACACTCCTATTGATAAGAAGCTAGAAACATTGTTTCTTTTCCCTTCACCTTCTCCCCTCTGCTCACCACCTCCGGGAGAGCCGGATAGTTCCGGGGTTCAATTCTGGCTTTGTCATTTAAACCATAGGTTCTTGGGCAAGTAACTTATGTAAAGCATGCAGTATAGTGCCTGGCACACAGCAAGCACTCAATAAATGGTAGCTATTGTTGTTTTAATAAACTTGAGTGGTTACTTGCAGAGCAATTGTGCCCATGGAAAGGGAAAAAAGGGTTTTTCCCTTGTTTAGCTTAACCCACATAAAGAATTAACCATCCCCAGTGTGAAGCAGGCCTGCTGCAAGTTTAAGGGTTTGAGTTGATGTCATAGGTCACATCCTGGGTTTTAATTCCAAGGAAAGAGAACTTCGGAGCAGATGAGGCCTCACGCTGAGCCTCACATCTCCATCCAGGCCTCTGCAGAGCAACTCAGCCCTCACAGGGCAGCAGCTTTGCCTGCACCTCCTCATTCCTTGCATTGCATCAGCTCTCCTTCTCCTCCAAACCCTTGGGGGCCATCTTTTCTCTCTGCGCCGCCTGAGCTATCAGATGTAGCTTGCAGAGGAGCATATGTGCATTCAGCAGACATTGACTGAGGACCTATTGTATGCTGGACATGTGGGACAAAGAGACGCTAAAATAGTCCCTGCCCTTTGAAGGTCATAACCTGGTGGGGAAAACAAAAGTGTGCTCAATTCCGAATCTGGGATCAGCGTCAGGTGCTCTGGAGAGAGAGATCAGACTGCTGTCCAGTCCTGGGAGATGGGAGATGGGAGGGGCTTGTCAAGGGGGAGGTGGTTGCCCTGCTGAGTGAGGAAGCCCTGGGGACGCAGCCCCACAGGAGGAGCTGGAGGATGCAGGGAGCAGGGTCTGGAGCTGCCCCGAGGAGGCCCATGGGGTGATCTGTTTGTCCACCTGTTGTGCCCCAGGGTGACTACAGTGCAGAGTCTGGGACAGGGTTCACCTGAGCTACACGTTTACCCATGGTCTACAGGAGCCACGAGCTACACGTCTACCCACACGGGAGCCATGGTCTGCTGTTCTCCAGGACGCCTTGGTTGTGGGCAGTCCAGGCCTTTGTTAGGGTCCAGAGTCCAGCTGCCATATGGATGTGTCAGGACAGTGGTGATCCCTGTGCCAGCCACTGCGCTGCCTGTATGAGGAAGCATGAAGCAGGGCTGTGTTTGCAGGGTGTTTCCATATTGGCACTCTATCGTGCTTGCCGCAGCACCTAAGAATGGGGTGAGGGGGAACCTTGGGGGAGACAGGGGAGGGGGGTGTATGTGCACGAAACTAGAGAAGTGAAGTGCCTGAGCTCAAACCACCGTGGCAGAGCAGAGAATGGAGGCCTCTGGGAGCCCTTGGGCCTTGGCTTCCCCACTGAGACAGGGCAGGTTTGAGGTGGTACTGCCCGTGTCTGTGTCCACCCCCATCCCCTAGTCGTGTTCTTTTCCTTTCTATTTTGGTTCAGCTTACCTAGAAATGCTGCTAAAAATATGGGAGACATCCTCAGGCATATTATTGATTTTGCTTTTGAAAAACATGGTGTTCACCGAGTGTCCCCATTTCTCTTATGGTCTGCAGAGGAGATGAACACTGGGGGCTCTGGCAGGTGACAGCAGGGGCTGGAAAGCTGGGCAGTGTTGATGTGCTCCGAGTGGAGGCACAGGTGGGGTTGGTCATCAGCACCTGGGGTGCTGGTGTCACTGCATGAGAACTCAACATCTGTCCTATGGACTCGTTTCTTTGTCTTCCCAGTATTCCCTTCCCGTTGTCTCTGTTTAAAATGCCGATTTCCGTGGGACGTGGAACTCCTAAAGTCCCACATCCAGCAGTGAGGTGTCTCCAGGAGCAGTGAAGGGATGGGGTGGGGGTTGGGGTAGGAGTGGATTCTCCAGAGGCCACAAGCCAGACGGGTGGGGCCTGGTGGGGCAGACTGGTCCTCCAAGCGAGCTGTGAAAGCAGGCAGGCCTGACCTCCAGGCCTGGTGTTGGGAGGAAGGGGCTGATTTTACAGCCTAGGGGCTCCCACCTGGAATTCTTCAGTTCCCAGGCTCCAGAAGGCACAGTGGGCACCTGCAGAGCTGCAGAGAGGACCCTCATGATATCGGGAGGCCCGCATCTCTCAACGCCTTCCATCAGGCACAGCGCCACCCCAACCGCCACATCCACTGTCTGCTGCAAGGATCCCTGCCTGGGCCTTGGAGAGAGAGTCGCGTTTCTCCACCTGGCAGCTACAGAGAGGCCACAGAGAAAAAAGCCTATTTAATGTTCTTCTACTACTTGTGACTTTTGAAATAACTTTTCCTCTCAGGCCTCTGTTTTTTTGTCTGTCAAATGTACACCCTCAGGCACGTTCTCACTGGGGCCCAGGTTTTTACTTCCCTGTCGTCACACCCTATTTATGTCTGAGGGTCTCAGTCCCAGGGCGGTGCAGTGGAACACAAGCTGGGTCACGGTGCTGGGTCACGGTGCCGTGTCCCCATCTGTGCTCTGCTACTTACAGCTGTGTTGGAGGAAGCCACTCTGTGTTTCAATTTTATTTTCCCGTCTATAAAATGGGATAATACTCACACAAGCTAGGGTGCACATGGTTATTGGAAGGTTCCCACGAGATCATACATGGAAAAGGGCTTTGTAAAAGGCAAAGTTATGTCCGAGTAAGGGACATTATCATTAAATGGCAGCTGGAAGCTGTAATTTGGTTCTGCCCTCTCACGCCCGCTGCTACTCCAGACGTCGTAAGTTGCTCTTTTATGGGATATCTCTGGCTTGACTGCGGGTTCCGTTCTGAGGAGGTGGGGTCAGCAGGGGCCTGATGTCTTCTTCCTTTCCCTCTGGTCACTCTAGTGATATAACCCAGGCCATATAGTCAGGCAGACTTTGGCGAAACTGTCAGCGAGGGCAGCTCCTCGATTCGGCCCCTTTGACTGTTGTCTCCAGTCCTGAAACCCTCGCCCAGGGCCGCTCCGCCGCCGGGCTCCGGCGCTCAGCCCATATCACCCGGGGAAAGGCCGGCGCCTCCGTCCGACCCTCTTTCCTGTCGCTGGGGGCGGTTTGTGGGCCTGGCCTTGGGATTAGGAAAATAGGGATGGTGCTATAACGGCCGAATGCGGGCCTCAGGGAATCCCGAAAGGGGGAATGTCTGGGTCGGCGGATCGGGGGGCTTGAGAGGGCCCGCTCCGTGGGACGTTCAGGCCCCGGAACCGGCCCCCGCATGGTCGCCGCTCCGGCCCGGGCGGGCGCAGCGCTGGCAGCCCCGTTTTCCGCCAGCCGGGCTGCCGGAGAGTTAGACCTCCCAGCCTCACGGGGCTGCTGTGCGGCTGCGACGACGCCGGCGACTGCGGCGCTGCAGCGGAGACGGAAGGCTCGGGAGGCGGCGCCATGTGAGTCCGCGCGGGGCCGCGCTGGGGCCGCGGCGGGAGGTTACCGTATTTACCGAGGCCAGAGCCGGACCCTCGGGGGCGGGTCACTGCGGGCGTGCTACCGTATTTGCCGGATCCCGCGCAGGTCCTTTCCGGGAGTGGGAGCGCCGGGACTTAATTACGTATTTATCCAGGGTTGCGTGGCTCCGCGGGGGGGCGCTGCGGCCGCGGGGGGTGGGCTGCATTCATTCCCTCTGGGAGCTGGGGCTTGCAGTCGGGCGGGGTGGGTTGCGGCAGCAGGGTGGAGGCCTACGTATTTTCGTGGGGGTGGGGTTGCGACGCAGAGTTTACCATATTTCTCCAGGGTTGCTCCGGCCGCAGAAGTTGGCAAGGTTGTGTGTAAGGTCGGGTGGGGTGGGGTCAGCTCTCCCGATTAATGCAGCTATTTGATAAGAGCAACGTCGCGGGACGCTTGCCGTCTTTATGGGGGCGGGGAGAAGGGGCGCGGGTGTCGCTGCGGGAGAGTTACCGTATTTGCGTTGAGCAGCGCAGACTGTAGAGCAAAGAGCTGCGGCCGGAGACCGGAGGAGCAGGGGCTCAGCTGGGCTGTGAGTGTGGCATGGGATGAAAGAACTTGGGGGAGAGACGGGGGGCCTTTCGGCGTGCAGGCGGGGCCTCAGTCAGGGGTATAGCTGGGGAGAGTGAGGAGGCTGCCCAGTCACAGGGCCGGGCTGAGATTGGCCAAGGGGACTTTGATGATCTGTCTTTGCAGATGTCAGTGCAGCTGCCTGTGGAAAAGACTTGTGGGTGGGGTCTCTTGCAAGTAGGACTTGTCTCCTTCCCCAGGGTCAGTTCCACCCCGGCCTCGAGGGTACGGAAGACAGAGGAGGTGGCCCTGAGACCCCACTCTGCAGATAGGTTGACTGAGGCTGGAAGTGAAGAGAGGCCTTCGGGGAGGTCCAGTGGAATATTCAGCCGGCTTCCCTGATGGGGTTGGGGAGAATGGATGAGGCAGGCCTTAGGGCCCTGCAGGAGCCCAAGTTTTGGTGGGGGTCGTGGGAGTGGTGGCAGTAGACAGTGCATCTACAGGAGAAGTGGCCCTTTGGAATGCATGGCTCTGTGACGGCTGGGATGGTGGCAGTGGGGGGTGTGTGTGTGTTTTGAGGTGTGTTTAGTTGTTGAGCAGCTAGTACATTGAAAAGGGCTTTCAACAGTGAGACAGGAGACTTAAGGCCTAGTCCAGGCTCACCTTGCTCTGTGACCTTGGCAAGTATGTTGACCTCACTGAACCTCAGTTTCCCCATCTTTAAAGTGGGGCTCAATAACCCTGCTCCGCCCCTTTCTCAGGGCTGTTGTGAGGACAATGGGAAACAATTTAAGAGGAACACAGTGTCCTGAGAAGAGGATCCTTTGGAGAACCAGCATGAAGGGAGCTGGGTTTGGGGGTGTTGGCTGGGCACTGAGGGTGCTGCTCAGCCTTGGGCCAGGCTTTGCTGTGAGGATACCAAGAGGAATCACGCCGAGACCAGTCCCCCTGGGAGCCCACACCCTGGTTCAGTGACTTGGAAACCTTTTGAACACATGCCTCATTTTGATAAACAAAGAGCTGCCGCCTTTAATGTTTAACCGAGGTCACTTTCAAGTTTACAGGGTTGTGTTTTTTTTCCTGTTTTAAGCTTCACAAAAATATCTTTAAATCACTGATAATGCCACCCTTTTCTCCAAGTTTGGGGTGCACTTCCCTACCTCCCCCTGTCCTTGAGATCTGGTTGGAGGGATAAGACATATCTAGACGAAGGTAACTGAAAATCCTAGCTGAAACTGAAACTGAAAATCCTAACTGAAACTCATCACCATCTGTCTAGTGTCTTGTGTGGCTGGCTGGCATGGTGCTAGGTGCTGGGGTTGAAAGAAGGCAGCTCTGTCCTTAGGGTGCTGGGAGTCGGGGGACAGAGGTGGCATGACTGACCCTCGTGCAGTATGATGAGTGAGAGCCACATGGTTGTGTCACACGGTGTTTAAGCCTGGGGTGGAAAGGTCAGGGAAGGCTTCTAGGAGAAGGTGCCCTTGGGAAGGGACTGGAAGGAGTGTAGGCCGTGCTTAAAAGGCAGTGGAGGAAGAACACCACCAATTCCCAGCAGGGGAACTTGAGCTTGAACAAAACGGGGCGAAAGGTGGAGGTTGTGGGAGGTGAGTGTCCCTGCCAGGGTGGGGGTTGGCTAACCCTCGGGTTCCCCGACCCCTCTCTCTCCACCCCCCACCCCCACCCCCGCTTCTGTCTCCCTAGGGACTGGTGATTGCAGCTGGAAGTGCCCATGACCGAGCTGGCGTCCTCCGGGGGCGGGTCCCCTGCGGGGGACGGGGAGGAGGGTCTGGGGGACGAGCGAGGCCTGGTCATCCACCACCCTGCAGAGGAGCAGCCCTACCGCTGCCCGCTGTGCGGCCAGACCTTCTCGCAGCAGCCCAGCCTGGTGCGGCACCAGAAGGCGCACGCCGGAGCGGGCCGCGCGGCTGCCTTCGTGTGTGCCGAGTGCGGCAAGGCCTTCAGCGTCAAGCACAACCTCGAGGTGCACCAGCGCACGCACACCGGGGAGCGGCCCTTCCCCTGCCCCGAGTGCGGCCGCTGCTTCAGCCTCAAGCAGAACCTGCTCACGCACCAGCGCATCCACAGCGGCGAGAAGCCGCACCAGTGCGCGCAGTGCGGCCGCTGCTTCCGCGAGCCGCGCTTCCTGCTCAACCACCAGCGCACCCACGCGCGCATGCCCGCGCCGCACCCGCGCCGCCCCGGCGTCTTCGGGGAGCGGCGGCCCTACTTCTGCCCCCGCTGCGGCAAGAGCTTCGCGCGCGAGGGCTCGCTCAAGACCCATCAGCGCAGCCACGGCCACGGGCCCGAGGGCCAGGCGGCCCACTTAGGACGCGTGCTATGATGCGCCCGGGGCCTGCTGCCGACGGCTGCTTCCCGCCCCGCACGTGCGTCCCCGACCCCTGGAGATGGCCCTGGGCCGCAGCTCCCTCTCTAGATGGGATCCCGGGAGAGGGGCAGCGCTGGCTTGGGCTCTTGAAGGTGTGGGCCGCCGCCAGGCTCCGGCCGCCCGCTCGCGTTCCTCCCTCGGGACCCTCTGGCTGGCTGCGCACAGCTGCTTCCGGCTCCTGCCATGGTTCTCCTTCTCTGGCCCATCCGGCCTAGAGCAGGTGAGACCTGCGGGGCTGGCCAGAGCTCCTCTCAGGGCTGGGAGTGGTGGGGGTGGAGTGGGTGGTGTTGATTCTTGATGGCAGGTGGGGCGGTCTGGGTACCGGGCTGTAGGTTTCTCTGTGATGAGCTGCTTACCGGATCTTCATCCCCAGAATGTCAGAGTTGAAAGAGACTTGGAGAGGCCACTTTCCACGATCCCCACGCCCAACCTCAGCCCCCAGGCCTCCTGGCTCCTGTACACACTCTCTGCTGTCCTTGAGATGTCATTTCACTTCATGTTTCAGTTTGCTCATCTGTAAGTTGGGGATATAGATGAGGGACTCTTCCTCGCTGGGACATATTGCAGCTACTGGATGAGAGAGGGTGAGGTCACTGGTGCACAGAGCCTTAGTTGATTCTGCCACACCATGTGCCACTGACTGTGCCGGGCTGGGCTCTCCCAGAGACACACATGAGGACCGCAGGCCCTGTCACGGGGTGCTCACACTCGGTGTGTGACGCGGGGCCAACCTACAAAGTGCTCTGGGGTGAGACCGAGGAGGGTGACTGGTTTCTCTTCGTCACCCAGGGGAGTTTGATGGCTTTGAACCAGGTCATGGGGACAAATAAAATTGTTCTAGGAAGAGCAAGTGTGTAGAAGGGTGTTTTCAAGAGGGGGGGGTGGTCCTGATAGTTCAGTGACTGTCTCCAGGTGTCCCAAGGGGAGGTTTGCCCTACAAAGGACTTCGTGGTCAGGGGGTGGGGACACTGAGATTTTTAATGAGATGAGTGCTATGATCTCAGACTTATGCTTTAGGAGGAGAATCAGAGGCACTGTGAGGACAGACTGATGTGGGAAGAGCTGGAGCCTCGAGGGGCTTGGGTCATCTGGGCAAGAGAACATAAGGCCCCCAGCTAAGAGGCCTGGCCAAGGTCTGGCAGTGAGAAAGGGGGCAGCCAGGACTCTGCTCCAGGACCTCTGGTTCCAAGCTGGCGCTCTGAGGCACGGGCCTCTTCAGCCTTTTGGCAGATGAGGAAACAGGTTTGCCAAGCTTGCCTACACCACAGTTGGTACTTAGGGGCACAACGGGTGGAAGCCAGGGCTTTGTTTTGGATTCTGAATCCCAGAACCTTTTAGCTTCACTGCTTAAAAAGTGGACGATGGAGCAGGGAGGATTTGGGGCCATGTGATAGGAGCTGGGGCAGGGGTGTTGGGGTAGTACGGGTGTTTGAAGGGGACATGGCATCCCTGGGAGTGGTTTGGGAGGAAGGGAGCTGGGGCTTCGAGGGGACCTGCACATTCAGTCCTGTGCTGGGTGCTGGAGACTCGTCCCTCCCCACTGCCCCCTCTGCCTGTCCTCAGTGCTATGTGGCTATGGCTCCTCGGAGACTGTCCTCTGCCTACCACTCCCAGGTGCTGTAGACTAGCATTGGTGGCAAAGATGAAATTAAACAGGGACTTGGGACACCTGGAGTCAGTCACCAAAATGCCCTGAACCCAAGGTGTCTCATCTGTAAATGGGATTCGTAATCCTTGCAGTGCTTGGTAGGGGACAAAGAGGATTCATTCAAACCCTAGGACAGATTCAGGGTAGGCCAGCTGATCGCTCCCTCCTAGCCCCAGAGGGGTGGCTGGGCAGGGCCATGTCACGGCTCCACACCTGATCTTGATCTCTTTGTTTCTGTGGACAGTTGCAGAGTGGGCAGGATCTTACGACCCGATAAGTGCAGAACCCATCTGGACACGGAAACCAGGAATGGGGTTCCATGGAGGCCTGGCTGGCACTGCACCCGGGCATGAGGACACATCCAGTAAGAAGACCTGCCTCAAGAGGTGCACTGCGGTGACCAGTGGAGGTGACTGGTTGGAGCCTGGAATTGGAAGCAGATTCCAAGCTCTGGTGGACAAACTCTCCAGGCCTGGTGGGAATCACAGCTGGGGCAGACCTCATCCTGGCTGCCTGGCCACAGGCCCCCACTCTCTGCCACTGGTGGTAGGATGATGCCTGTGTGGAGAGCTGGCTTCTCTGCTCCCGCCTGGTCCACCACTTGGCTAGAGTTCAGAGACAGGAAGTGATTGGTCTAAGCTAACACAGCAAGTTGGTGGCAGACCTAGTTCTAGAGGCAAAACCTTCTTCCAGATGTGAATGAAACCTACAGGCTTCATTTTCCTTTCTGAGCAGTGCTTCTTAGCTCTTTGGAGACACGAAGCCCTTGGAAAATCTGATGAAGGCTACGGACCTTCCCTAGGAAAACAGATAACTGGCGTAGACTCAAAAACCCCAAGCAATTTCAGGAGCCACTGGACTCCCTGAATGAAACCCATCCCTGGACTCCAGGCTAAGAACCTCAGCCCTGGGGACTTCACCTGCTGCCCTTTCCTTACCTGTCACACATTGAGCCCCAAGTCAAGGCCACTGTACAAGTAGTGCCCCTCCCTCCCCCTGGCCAAGCCTCCTTCCCTTGTTCAGGAATAAAGAATTCCGAGGAGACCTTTTTAGTCATTCCCTTCTCCCAGACCTAACGAATGATGCCTCAGGTTTCTGGAGCCTCATTTCCCTTCCCCAGACATTGGCAGAGGTCCCTTGGGCTAGATTTTCTCTTCTGGTTTTGTTTCTTCTTCTGCCTGACTGGCCGCTGGCTTCCACAAAGGAGCCCTTTGCTCCTGGCCTGGGCTCTGATTTCACTGTGTGGTCTCAGGGGAAGCTGGACTGCTGTGGACGCTGGTGGGAACTTGAGTCTGGTCTGAGTCTGCCCCAGGGAGAAAGAATCCTGCTTCCACCAACCAAGCCCAGTCAGCGGTACCTCCCAACTGGCCAAGTGTTCAGCCCAGTGGGCTGGGGAGGAAGAGGATGAGGGCCTTGCTCGTGGTGCCTGTGGCTCTGGGCAGGGTAAGAGGTCAGTGGAGGAGCTTTCTGTGTGTTCTCTGAGTATGCAGCAGTGCAGTTGAAGGGAACAGGGCCCAGGCAGGCAGCAGGGTGAGGACTCCTCCCATCTTCACACCTGAACCAGTCAGCCTGGAAGCTACAAGTTCTCACTTCCCCAGAATGAACATCAGAAAAGGCAAAACTGACCAGGGCTGGGATGGGTTTGGGTCAGCGTGGTTGGAGGGCAGCCTGTGGATCCCTGCACTGGAGTCTTGCTGTCTTCGATGCAGGTTGGATCATACATTCTTACCTCCTACTGTATGCCTCACCCTGGAATAGCAGAATGCTCAGGGGGAGATCCGAGAATGAGAAGGTGCTCCCAGCCCGAGGAGCTTCCAATCTGGCTCTGATCCTTGGCCGACCTAGAGGAAACCTCCACACACGCCCCTTCTGTGCTAATGGTGCAGTTTGTGTCCCCCTCTGCCCATCACTGTGCTGTGCTTGTTCCTGCCTCTGTGCCTTCCCCTATACTGCTCGGACATGTCCCCTTTCCTCTCCTCTACCCAGCTAAGCCCTTCTGATCCATGGGGCCTGGCTTCCCAAACCACCCAGCCCACATTCCTCCTTCCCGCTCCGAACAGGCCCTGTGTGAGCCCCTGCCCCCGAACTGCGTGCTGTCCCATGGACACTCCAGTCTCTTCTGTGTGTGTCTTGAGTCCCTAACTAGACAGTTAGCTCCCTGAGGGCAAGGGACTGTCATTTCCTCTTGAGTCCTACCAGGGTCTAGCACAGGACTGGGCTCCTAACTCTCAGGAAACACTTGTCGGCTGACTGGTGCCTCAAGCGCTGGAGCTTGTCTGTGGCCGGTAATGGGCAGTGCATGTGGGGAGAGGGTATGTGAGTTAACTCAAGGGTGCCTTTTATTGGGCTGTGGGCTGGCTCCCCTGGGTCAAAAGTGGATGTCGGAGGCCTCAGGCTCTTACCTCCTTGGGGCAGTGGGAGCATCAGGGACCCCCACCCCCACCCCGGCTCTGCAGGAGTGCACGGAAGTGGTCGTCCAGCCTGGATATTTCTGCAGGTTGCTGACACCTGCGGGAGCTGACTGAGTGGAATAAATGTTCTCTCAACATCAGCTTGTGTAAGGAGTGGTCATTTGGGGCTTAGCGGGGAGCAGGGTGGTGGCCTCTGTCTCTGCCTCCATCATCTCTTGAGGAATTATGTTTCAAGGTTGCCTGGTGACCAAAGACCCTAGAAGACACACATCAGAGCCTCAGTGACAAGCTAATGTAGGCTTCTGGCACCTGCACAGTGACTGCCCTTTGCACCTGACTCACAGATATAGGGGCTGCAGCCCTTGCTGCCTGCGCAGCCCACGGTGAGGCCAGACTTGCCGAGAAGCATTGGACGGTTCCCTCAGTGCTTGAGCAGTGGACGGCTAAGAGTGCTTGAGTCAGGAGACCAGGCCCCTGTGCTGGTCTGTCTCCAATGGGAGGTCTCGGCCAGGCACATGCCTCTCCTAGGTTAGTCTCCTTCCCTGCTCCTCTTCCTCATGGCGTTGTGAGAAGCAAACAAGTAGATATGGAAAGGACGCGAGTGCACAGTGCAGCAGAGACTCTACCATTGCTCTTTGGGCCTCCCCGCCGAGTAGGACCTGGCTGCAGACCACCTCTCGTAGAGCGCTCTGGACAGCTGACCTTCTGTCCTGCCCGCCGCCGGGTGGCCGTGAGACCTGGGTAAGTAACTTCCTTCCCGTCAATGGAAGGCCTGGCTGGAGTGCGGTGGGCTCGCTTCGGCACCGTGACCCCGTGCTGCGCCCTCTGACTCTGACTTCTTCTATGGCCTCTGTCAGCCAGGAGGGTCCTGCGGGTAAGGAACTTAGGGACTGCACCTTTGAAACGTGGGTGGGTGATGTTGGGAGTGAATCAGGCAGGGTTCTGTGTTCAACTCAGATTTCAAAAAAGGAAATGATGAGCTCGTGTAAATGAAAAGTACAGTGACTCGATGGTCACACGGGCCCAGCCAGGAAGAAGAAGCTGGCAGCTCAGCCTTCTGCCTGGCAGCTTCCAGTCCTTCTCTAATGGATCTGAGACAGCGGAGGGTCCTACTCTTGTTGGCCTGAATCGGGTCGGTGCCTGTTACTAGACCTGTCTCAGTGGCCAGGGGAGTGCAGGGTTCTGAAAGGCCTTGTCACACACACACCCATGGCCGAGGGGGCTCAGCTGCACCTAGAGTCCATGTGCTGGGAGTGGGAAGGTTTTGTTCAGCAGAGGAAAGCCAGAGACGAGAAGATGGGTGGATGGACTCCAGGCAGCAGACCCACACTCTTGCTATGGGGACTGGGTGGAGGTGGAGCAGGGACAAGTCGGGCCAGCAGCGTTGGTGTCACCTGGGAGTTGTTAACGCACAATTGCAATTCCCACCCCAGACTCCAGTCAGAAACTGCATGTGCTCAAGATCCCAGGCGGACAGCATCTGCTGTCAGACCCAGCGCCACTTTGCCATTGCCCTCCAAGGAGGGCCTTTGACTCAGACATTCCATTGGCCTTGCTGCTTGCAGGGAGGACAATGACGGAGTTTCCTTTTAGGCGAGCTGGTAGAGACAAGAGGCTGCTGCCTTCCCCAGGGCCCAGATACTAGCCACCGCCACCCCCACCCTCCAGGACTGGCGCACACATCAGCGGTGCTCATCCTGACCTGGCCTGCCCAGCCTGGCTGTATAGGAATTTCCTGGAGTACAGATGCAGTACAGGAGGGAAACACTAAAGGAAGGGCCAGTCCTAGGCACAGAAGCAGGTGGCTCACACAGCATGGCTCCTCCACCCGCTGTCTGGGACCCTCCCCTGGTTCCCATCTCCACCCTCCTTAAGGCCTCCTTAGCTTTTTTTTTTTTTTTTTTTTTTGAGATGGAGTCTCACTTTGTCACCCAGGCTGGAGTGCAGTGGCACTATGTCGGCTCACTGCAACCTCTGCCTCCCGGGTTCAAGTGATTCTGCTACCTCAGCCTCCCGAGTAGCTGGGATTACAGGTACATGCTACCACACCTGGCTAATTTTTGTACTTTCAGTAGAGATGGAGTTTTTCCATGTTGGTCAGGCTGGTCTCGAACTCCTGACCTCAGGTGATTCACCTACCTCTGCCTCCCAAAGTGCTGAGATTACAGGCGTGAGCCACAGTGCCCAACCCTCCTTAACATCTGAGCCTCACCTTTCTCATCATGCCCATGGTGGAGACACCTGCTGTGATGCTCTCAGAGCCCCAGCCCAGCCACCTTCCAGCGGTTGTGAGTGTGGGTCGCTGATGGCCTACAGCTGCCCAGCCTGGGGGGCTGCCCCCTGGCAAATGACTGCCCACACAAAGGGATCAGACTGAAGCTGCTCTCCTGGGGGAACATTGCTGGCTTCTTTCTCTGCCCTGTGCTGCTTCCGGCCACTCTCCCTCTCTAGAACCCTTCCCTGACAATTCTCACCCTCCCTGCCTGAACAAGAATCCTTGTCTCAGGCTCTGCTTCTAGGATCCCCACCCTAAGGCAAGGTCTTTGAAGAACACAAGCTGAAAGCATCTTGCACACAGTAGATCATGACCTGCCCCTTTCTTTGGCAGTTCTGTGTGACACTGGTTACCTCTGGGCCTTCAGTGAGCTGCTGCTGGATGAATGGACTGGAGGTGACCATCTCCTTGGTGAGAGGCCAGGCCAGAGGACGTAAATGCTGGTGGCCCTCACCAGCTGCGCTGAAGCCCCTCTCCACTGGAAACAAGGGACGAGTCAAATTCACAGGTCAAGGGTTGGGGTCTAGTCTGACCACATGTCTCTGGCCAAGGTCCTTACCATCTCGAGGCTCAGTTTCTGATACATGAAATGAATGGGGTGGACTGGCTGACCTCAGGTTCTTCTCGGGTGCTTCCCCGACTGCTTGTGCAGGCCTCTTTTGGGTGGTGATCCCCCCAGCTCGGCTGAGTGGCCAGGCCTCACGGGGCAGACTGGAGAGGCCCCCGGGATGCTGCTCCTGCTCCTCTGGGCTTGCCACCATTCCTGTGACTCGGGCTTTGCTCTGCGCTAAGCTACCACCATCTCTGCTCTGTACAGATGCTTGGTGAACTGAAACTGGATTTTTTTTCTTTAAGCAGGAGAACTGCAGTTGCTAGCAGTTTCTAGCAGCAGACATAGAAAGTCACCTTGGAGCAGAACTTCTTTGTTTCTGGAAGGTCATCAGGCCCTTGCAATTAAACCAACGCTAAACAAATACACACTGCTACTCTTGCACTGGCCTTGGACTTGGAAAGCATCTCAAACACAGACACTTCAGGCCAGTGTGTTTGCTCTCCCGTTTCATAACAATCCCTGTCAAAAGGCTGTTGTAAGGCAGAGCATCAGGGACAGGGGCCTCTGGGGTGTGGGAAGGACCTGAAAATCTCTCAGTGGGGAGGGGCTGAGCTGGTCCTTTCCCTGGCACATGGAAACCTGCTGGGGGATGACAGGGTCCCCTGAGATGGGGTTTAAAGCATGTGGGTTCAAGAGAATCTGAGTTTATAGGAGTAGTGAAAACTGTGTCCATGTGTAGGGCGAGAGAGTCTTCTGGAGAGGGTGACATGATGGTGCACAGGCATTCTGAGAGGTGGGGGAGGGACTGGCTGATGGACAGAGGTGACAGCTTCCACTGCACGTGAGTGCTCTCAGAAATTACGGAGCAGGAGGAAGCGTATGGGGCTTCTGGAGGGAAAATGGACTACATATAGTCCCAGGGACTGCGGAGGATTCCGTCTTTATGACATCGTGAGAACCGCATTTCAGGCTGCCAAGGCGATGCTCTGGCTGCTGCTTTTCCCACCTCTGGCCTGGTGCTCACTCATGGGGTCTGCTGCACATGGCCAATGCCTGTTCTTCTCCTTTCTGCCACTGCTCTTGGCTTTAACAGGGTTCAGGACATGCCACCCCAAAATACAGCACCTTGGCATCAAGAAAACGGCAGAAGCAGGAAGGCCACGTTCCCCTTCCCCTCGCCTGTCTCCCCCGAAGCAGGCCATAGAAGAATTCTCGGATCTTCCTCTAAAGCAGGTCATAAGACCTTCATTCCAGAAGCATCCTCCCTATCCCTGGAGAAAAGGAGTGCCCTACAGAGACCCCAGGAAGACTCTGAACAAACAGGCCTTGCTAAGTCCCCCAGTTTATTAGCATAAGTCACACCCTCTTGTCCTCCAATCACACATCTGCATGACTGTGCATGAAGACAGTTTCTCCTGTTTCTTTGGGTCTTTATTTCTTTTTCTTTTTCTTTTTTTTTTTTTTGAGATGGAGTTTCACTTTTGTTGCCCAGGTTGCAGTGCAATGGCTCGATCTCAACTCACTGCAACCTCCGCCTCCTGGGTTCAAGCGATTCTCCTGCCTCAGCCTCCTGAGTAGCTGGGATTACAGGCGTGCGCCACCACGCCTGGCTACTTTTTTGTGTTTTTAATAGAGACGGGGTTTCAC